>NC_064570.1:14285000-14985000 GCF_937001465.1 Orcinus orca
AAGTTTTTTAACTGACCATTCAAAATAAATATGAATGAGCTACCACTTATCCACTGGATGACTATAACCAAAAAGATAGGCAGTAACAAGTGTTGGTGAAGAAGTGGGGAAATTGGAACCCTCCTATACTGCTGGTAAAATGCAAAATGGTGTGACTGCTGTGAATAACAGTTGGCCAGTTTTCAAATTGTAAACATAGAGTTGACTTATGACCCAGCAATTCCACTCCAAGGTGCATATATGCAAGAGAACTAAAAACTTACGTCCACACAAAACCTTCACAAGAATGTTCGTAGCAGCACTATTCATAATCACCAAAAAGTGAAGACAGCCTACATATCCATCAATGGACGAGTAGATACTATATCCATGCAGCAGAGTATGACTCAGCAATAAAAAGGAACGCAGTACTGATACATGTTACAACGTGGATGAACCTTGAAAACATTGTGTTAGGGGAAGTAACTCAGTCACAAAAGACCACTTATTATATGATTCCATTTATATGAGAGATCCAGAAAAGGCCAGGGGTTGGTGGGAGTAGAAAATGGGGAGTAACTGTTCCCCATTTCTTTTTCAGGTAATGAAAATGTTCTGAAATTAGATAGCAGTGATGTTTATAAAACTCTGTGAATATACTAAAAATACTGAATTGTACACTTTTAAAAGGGTAAGTTTTATTATATGTGAATTTATCTTGATAAAGTTGTTATTGGAAAGTACATTTACAAAGAAGCCTTTAAATGCATCAAAAGAAATTACTTTGAAATAAAGAAGTACACGTGGGATGGACAAAGTGCCAATACCAGCAGAGCTCTGAATTTAGTTCTGAGCCTCCTAACAGTTCAGACAAGGCCTACAGGCATATTCTCAAAGAAAAAGCATAAATTTGTGTTTTAATTTTGTTGAAAATCATTTAAAGGTTACATCTGAAAGTAATAAAAAGATACCAAATAATGAGCGTTTGCTGATTTCTCCCTTCCCCTTTCATTTTATCCCTTCTTTCCTAAGAAAGAAAGACGCTTTCTTGCTGCATCAACTCCCAGCCTGTTGTTCCCAGGGCAAGTCTGAGTCATGGGGAGAGTGTTGGGGAAGAAGAAAGCCTGAGGGACTAAACTGATCTACCCGATAAAAAGCTGAGAGAGGAGCGGGAAGAAAGAGCCTCTGTCAACTAGGCTGCAGGAAGTGTTTCTGGATGAAACTTGGGATGATGGAAGAGGGGCTTGTGAGGAGATATAGGTGTCATGCAGCAAGGAAACAAGAGGGAGAGAAAACAATGGAAAAGACGCTTTAAAATATTGCTACTCTTGATGAATGAAATCCTCCTTTTTCTTTTTTCCTTTTTGTTTTGAGTAACAATAATAAAGCAACATGAGCATTTAGTTTCTGGACTGCTGATTATTTATTGATGAAGGATTCTGAGATTGTTGCCATCTACCCAGACTACACTTGGAGGCTACTGTCAGAGATTAAAATCTTGACAGAGTCTCGGGGTCAGAGCTCATCTTCATGGAGACTGAGCTCCAGAATTATGGCGTAAGGAGCACAAGCTGACCTGACCTAAACTCTGAAGGGTCCTCCAACACTTCTGGAAAGTCAGAGGAACGGTAGAAGCTATTCTAAGATTGGAAGTATGACACGATACGGAGGAAAGGTGCCTGCTTGGGACAGGGATGTCCAGATGGAAAATCAGATTTATACTGTCTGGGTAATGTCGCTAAACTGAGAAAGCTTGAGTCAAATACCTAAACTGGAAACTTGTTTGTACCTACTATCACACACACAGATTCTTAAGAAATTAAATTCCTTTCTAGGCAGAGAGGAAGTCAATGGCAGACACTCTTGGACAAGTTCAAAACTTTTGAACTGGCTCCATGCAGGAGAGAGGAAATCTCTTGGGAAACTGACAGCTGCTCGCAATCCAGAAGGTGTAAGAACAACTGCTGTAGCTTGGGAAATATGCAGGAAATAAAATGCCAGCAACAGCTGGGGGAAGGGATTCGGAGTCAGCTTTTTCGTCAATGAACCAGCACAAGTAGGGCAAGCACTTGAGACGAGGAAATGGCGCCCACGAAGTGCAGGTCTGCAGGGGCCGACCTTGGAGATCATTCATGGATTCCAAGTTATCAAAACCCGTATTTGAACGTGGACTGTATATTAGTACGAGTATATTCGAATATTATCTCAATGTAGATTCCTGAGTGTAACGACTGCACTGTGGTCACACAGAAGAATTCTCTTGTTCTTAAGATATAGCGGGTAAGTATTCAGGGATGAAGTGTCATGATGTCTGCAACTTACTCTCAAATGGTTCCTCTCTCTGTCTCTCTGTATCTCTCTGTCTCTCTCATTAGGCAAAATATAACAGTAAGTAAAATGTTAACAATCTACATGAAAAGTAAAAGAATGTCTGTTATGCTATTCTTGCAACTCTTCTATAGGTTTGAAATTTTTCAAAATAAAAAATTGAGAAGGGAGCTTTCCCATGAGTGATCGGTACATGTATAATGCATCCTATCAGTAAAAAATTCTGAATATATATGTACATTTATTTATAAATTATATGAACAAGTGCTCTAAATAATACATTGTGTAGATTTTCAAATATTTTACAAATAGGGGACATTAGATGAGTGAAATCAATATCAATTTTAAAACAAGGTTATCTCCCTTTAAAACATAAAGATTCCCTTCACATGCCAGCTATCTCAGCGCTGCAGAGAAAACATGGGGCAAAGCAAGAAGTTTCTGGGATCGCTATGTTGCATTATAAACCTTACATTAACAGAAGAGGAGATCCATTCAGCCTTTCTACTCAGATTGCAAAAACATTTACAGTGGGCCATCTACCAAAGGAGATGGAGCACAGCTTGGAGAGTTAGCAGCACATAAATCAAGTCCTAATGAGAAAAATTTATAGCCAAGAATTTCTCAAAAATGTGAGACTTTATCACAATCCTGAGGGCTGCCTGAATTCTTGTTGTCAGGGAGAAAGTAATAGACTCCAAGCCAGGCCACCAGGACCGAACTGGGAGCCAGCGGTAGGAAGTAGGCTCAGCCTCCTACGTCAAATCCAGCAAATGAGACTGCTGGGAGGATGGGGGGTTGGGGGGCGGAGAAAGGGGGCCAAGGCAAATGGGCTTCTTAATCCAACTACGGGAGCTTATCAGATCCAGCCCAGAGTTCAGTGAGAGACTGTGCCCACAATTTTTTCCCAGTGGGACAGAGATGGTCATAAACAAGACTGATGTGCCACTCAGACCCCAGCGAGGATGGACCAGCTTCCGATTCTGCTTCCCTTCCAGTGAATAACATACCTGGCATCTGCCTCCTTGAGGGAAAGCGTTTCAAATCTGGTGAACAACTCTCTCGTGTTATAAGGGCCAAAGACCCTAAAAGAGAAGGTGATTCGACGTAACATCGGACCTGTTGAATCTGCCAGAGGATGTGAATTCTCCACCTGGAGGGTTTTTAGGAGATCGCACTGAAAATAGGACCCTGCGGGCGCCAGGCACTGCAAGAGGGCTCTCTAAAGGGGGTGGGACAGCAGCGGGGGAGGGTCACCCAATGATGCTGTGCGCCTCCTCAAAGAACCACAGAGATTTCACTAGGAGGAAACCGTAGCAGAAATCAAAGGAAGATGCTCCACTCTGCAGGCTGAGCACACCCCAAACCCCTCCGCAGCACCCAGGCTGAGCACACCCCAAACCCCGCCGCAGCACCCAGGCTGAGCACACCCCAAACCCCTCCGCAGCACCCAGGCTGAGCACACCCCAGACCCCTCCGCAGCACCCAGGCTGAGCACACCCCAAACCCCTCCGCAGCACCAAGGAGGTTCTTCCTCACAGGTTCTGCTTGACGTACACATTCAAAGTAGGGCGAGTTCAGGGCAATTCAAGGTCCATGGATCTACATAATCAGAGCTGAGTTCATGATGGTAGGTTTGGGGAAAATAATATAAAGAAAGGCCGCATTGGCTAGATTGGAGAAAGTTCTGGAGTGTGGGAGGAGCATGGGAAGCAGCTACCTTATGTGGGAGATTATCAAGAAAGTGAGAAAGCAGAAGAGAGCTTTGCTGGCGGCTGAAGAATGTTACCTTCTTTGGGTGTTTCCTTGAGAGACTACAAGGAAGGTAATAATGGCTTTCCACTAGTTTTTGGCTGTCTGACTACCAGTCTTCGGCCACAGCTCCCTACTAAGATTGAGCCACATGGTACAGGCTGAAAGCTCACCACCAAATATCTATTCTTCCTTTTTTTATTACTTCCCAGAATACAGACCCATTTCTTAGGCTGACTTCATCTAAGTGAGCCCCAGGGACTAAGTTACAGCCAACGAAGACTAAGAAGTGTTGTATTGTTCCTGGAAAGTGGCATACAGGATGTCCTTCCACCTTTCCTTCGGCCTGGTGCCTGGAATGAGGCCAGCAGCTAGCTTGCACTAAGAGGTGGCATTGAGGAGGAAAGTTATTGCTGGATGGTGAAGCAGAAAGAGAGAACAAGCCAGGATCAGCGATGAACATGAAGCTATCCTACTAAACGTGGAATGACTATGTCCATGCTTCTTTGCAGTGAGAAACATGTAAACATCTTTCCTGACCAAGCCACTGTTATTGTGTGTTTCAATCTACTCAGCTGAAACTATTCATAACCCATGCCGGCTACAAAGCAACTAGCGTTGCTTTGGGCAGATCCCTAGAAACAGAAAGTAGATTACTGGTTTATGGAGTTTGGGGAAAGGATGAATATGGAGGTTTTTTGTTTTTGTTTTTGTTTTGGGAGGTGAGGGGATGATGGACATGTTCCAGAATTAGGGAATGGTGATAGCTGCACAATCTTGTCAATATATTAAAAACTACTCAATTTTGTACTTTAAAAGAGTGAATTTTGGGAGTTCCCTGGTGGCCTCGTGGTTAGGATTCCGGGCTTTCACTGCCATGGCCTGGGTTCAATCCCTGGTTGTGGAACTGAGATCCTGCAAGCCACGCGGCACAGCCAAAAAAAAAAAGTGAATTTTATAGCATGTGAATTATATCTCAGTTTTTTAAACGAAACACATAGAAATGTGTCCAAATTATTACTTTGTATCAACCCTCTCTAAATGGTGAAATTAATGCCTAATTTAGTAAGAGCGCCCCCCTAACCCCACAAAAGACATGTCCACCCAGAACCTCGGAATGTAGTCTTATTTGCAATTTGCAGGTGTAATTAAGATAAGAAGCATGGGGCTTCCCTTGTGGTGCAGTGGTTAAGAATCTTCCTGCCAATGCAGGCGACATGGGTTCGAGCCCTGGTCTGGGAAGATACCACGTGCCGTGGAGAAACTAAGCCCGTGAGCCACAACTACTGAGCCTGCGCTCTAGAGCCCGCGAGCCATAGCTACTGAGCCCGCAAGCCACAACTACTGAAGCCCGTGTGCCTAGAGCCCGTGCTCCACAACGAGAGAAGCCACCGCAATGAGAAGCCCGCGCACCACAACAAAGAGTAGCCCCCACTCGCCGCAACTAGAGAAAGTCCGTGCGCAGCAACAAAGACCCAACCCAGCCAAAAATAAATTAAGTAAGTAAGTAAATTTTTTAAAAAAAGGTAACAAGCTCAAGGTGAGACCGTCCTGGATTAGGGTGGGCCCCAGATCCAATAATGAGTATTCATATAAGATACAGAAAAGGAGAGACATACAGAAGGAAAGGTGACATCAAAATGGAGACAGAGATCAGAATTCTGCAGCGGTATGCCAAGGGTTGTAGGCAGCAACCGGAAGCCAGGAGAAAGGCATGGAATGGTTCCCCTCAGATGCTCCAAAAAGAACCAACCCTAGCAACACCTTGATTTCAGACTTCTGGACTCCAGAATTGTGAGAGAATCAATTTCTGTTGTATTAAGCCACTCTATTCGTGGTACTTGGTTACAGCAGCCCTAGGAAACTAACCCAAGAAGGCCATTTTTGCTAACGTCAGAAATACTGCTTTATGGATAGTAAAATTAACACAGGGACAAGCATAGGTGATGTACAAAGATGGAGAATTGATACCATCAGTCTGTCTTGAATACCAATATGTCTCAAGTAAAACAATAAAAAGCTGTTTTGTAGTTGAAATCTTATAAATTCATGACGTTAGCGTTTACTGTATTAGTTAGCATTGGTGTCATTTACTGTATTAGTAAGTTATAGAGATCTCTGTTCCTTACTGGCAGGCAGACTTTGCACTCTACTTAAATGTTTAGGGGCTACGTGATTGCTAAGTCAGTCAAACCCAGTCTCTTCTATACCTTACCTGTAGAAATATGTGCGTCTCTTTATGCAAAATAAAACAACAAATTAAACACACAAGCCAACTTTATTTACTTTCCTGTCTCTCCTTCCCTTTTCATCCAAGTATTCCAGAAGACTAGGCCGCCATCTTTGTTTCTAGTTCTCTGTCATTTCTCAGCCTACTGAAACTTGGCTTTTTGTCAGAGCCTTCACTCACTACCACCATGATCTGCTATTATACACGCTCAAGCCTTAGATGTCCCAAGGCCAAGTGTAGCAAATAGTCATTCAGTCTTCATCTCACGGCTGCCCTTGATGCTGTTGATCACAGCCTTATTCTGGAGTCCCTTTGCTCTCCTCATATCTCTGTTTCTTTTTAGTCTCTTTCCTGACAATTTCACTCATCTTCTTGAAATTCCCCAGCGGCTCCCCAGGACCCAGATGAAAAGTCCAAGCATCCTCGCGTGACACACGAGGCCCTGTGTGAGCTGGCCCTGTCCCCTGTCCGCTACCCAGTTTCTTCTGCCAGTGCTCCAAACCCCGGAAATTATCACGGTGTTAGCAGCAGCCAATCAGCGTTTCTATCCACCTGCTTATTGCATTTAATTATCACTCATTTTCATTCTCTTCTCCAATCTGTCTATATTTCAGTTATTCCCATTCTACCTCCACAATGTTTACCTGTCCACATGTCACCTATGTGATCCATTTTCTTCTTTAACTTAACCACCTTTTTAACTTAAAGGAATTTAATGATTTTAAAGGGAATTTTATATGATTTCAACAGAATGTGCCACAAATGGGAGATAACAATAAAACAAACACAGTATTAACAATAAAAGAAAACGGTATTAGTAGGTACTATTGCTGGTACTCAGCACTGAGCATAAGGCTTATTCTTTGTTTAAAATGTAGACCAGCAAGTGTTCTAGGACATAGTAACCTCTAAGATTTTCTCCTTCATGGTGAAAGAATTGAAAGAAAAACTAAAGGGAACCCATTTTTTACTTCAGGATTGAACATCATATAATACCCCATCCTGTATCTCCTAGAAGCATTCTGTATACAGAATGCTTCTGCTCTCTTCCTGCTTCCGCTCTCTTCCCGCTTCCGCTCTCTTCCCACTTCCGCTCTCTGCTACACGAAGCGTGGGCTCCTCTCACCGCAGCACCACTTCTAGTTCACAGGGTTGTCTTGGCCCAGGCCTCCTATGGCTACTCTCACTACACTTAGCCGGGATCATGGCTTAGCGCATCTGCCTGGGAACCTCTGATGGAGAGTCACTGTGTCCCTTACTTGAGTGGGCCACCGCCACCTGCTCCCACAGTGTGTCCTCTTGAGCACATCTTTAGCGACCTTCCGTATCCCCCAAGAGCGCAAATGGAACTTCAGGCCCCGGGGCATGGGTGCAATCTAGGCCCCCTGCGCCTGCACCTCCTGCAGCCCCTGCCAGCCAGGGAGGGAGCAACTGCGTGCTGACTTCAGGGCACATCAGTGCTCCCTGACCCACCAGACACACCCCCCAAAGGTCAGTCTCAAGGTATGAGAGGGGTGTCCAGGATACTTACTTCTGATATTTTCTCCCCACCCAGGCACCCTATCAGATGCTTTCCCTAGCCTCCCCCTTCCTTTACATTCAAGTATGTCCACTCCCCTGGGTGGAGTCTGCCCTCCCCTTCTCTAGGGAAATAAGCCTTTACCTAGTGGCCTCCTCCTGATGCCAAAAGGGCTTCAGGGGGAAAAAAGCTAATGACTCAGAAGGGAGAATAGAGTGGGAAATATGCCCTAAAATATTGTCCTGCTATACAGATTCAAGTGCCGGCTTCATTCCAGATTCCTTTTCCCAACTGGTCTGTGTCCAGATTCGGAAACATTCCAAAAGTCCATTTCAGAGCCTGTGTCTGCAAAGAGCAAGGACATCATCGTTGCCCACTTTCACGACACGGGTATGTGCCAGGGGTGACATGCGTACATGAAGTTACGTATTATGGCCAGCGGCACACATACGTGATATTTAAATATTTTTATTAAATCCCAAGTTCTAACTTCGTTCTTCTCTGTATTCATTAGAAGCCGAACGCCTCGAATCCAGGAATCACACCACCCCAACCTGTCTGCCCTCTTCACCATTTGGTGTGACACATCACACAGCACAACCCACACCTGTCTTCTCAGTGAACACTTCTGCTCATTTTCTCATTTTCTCTAAGCAAATTCCTATGTGAAAAATCCCTACATGATCCCTACCATGATAGTCACCCACACTGTGAAGAAATGTTTTTATCTTCTGTACACCACGTCACCCCTTTTTGACTGACTTTTCACCCAGCAACTATGGCTTCAATTCAAATACTGAAGAGACACGAAATTGATCGACTCTGCTGATCTGTGGAATATTTGCATTTTTCTCACAACTCTAGAAAATCACAGGAAATTTTCAGCTTTTTTTTCCTGGTGTATCCCTTTTAAGGCTGTCACGCTTTTGCATAAACTTTTATGGAAACACACACAGACAGTGACAAGGAAATGCAGCTGAGCACTTGCCTGAAGCTCACTGGTGTCAGCCAGTTTGGCTTTGAGGTCAGTGTTCGATTCTCGACACACACTCAGCTCCTTCTGCAGCCTCTCCACCTTCTTCTGCAACTTCCTGATGGTGACATTGCCCTCGTCCCTCTCCACGGCCGATGCCAAATGCACCTGCTTCTCCTCCTCCAGCTGGGCTATTTTTTGCCAGAGGAGGTTCATGTGCAGCTCTTTGCTCTCCAGTCTTTCTTTCTGAGTCTTTAGCTGGTTTAATACAAACAGGGATTTTTTTTTTAATAATCATTGAATAGTCAGTAAATATAAATGACTTACTCAGATAATGTTGATCTTTATCTACACTTCAATAAGACTAATTTGTAAACCATCAGATTTTCCTGATTGCATTTTTCTATCCCTATTTTTCCAAGAATTAATTTGGTAGCTGCAAAGTATGAGACAAAAAAAGCCACAGAAAATGCACAAAGGAGTAGGCTTTCAATGTCTGATTCCCTCCAACATTATGTGCATCATAATAAAAATGTAAAATTACTTTTAAAACTACGAAAATGGGCTTATCAAGAGCAGAACATAATAAGACAGACAAAATCCTCTGCAACACCCCACGGCAACTATACTTCTACGGGTCTTTTCTGAAAGAAGACAAAGTGTAAATTAGTACCGAAAACCCAGTGCGACTACTTTCAATCACTTAGAACCAGGTTGAGGGGCACCAAACATGGGAGTTGATATATTTTTAAAGTAAGCTATATGAAGGAGATTTTGAGGAAAGCTTTGTTTATATATTGAACATCTTAGAAATAGAAGGGACTTCAAGAAGGCATTGCTTCATTAGTGTCTTTACTATACTCCAGACCTTATACCATCCACAAACCAGGCTGAAGAGGGTCTGCAAATAGCACTTAGCATCGACGGTCAAACTTGATGAAAGAAATTGTAATGGTTTTTAGAAAAAGATTATGGACTCTATGAGGAGAAAAAAATCCTCCTGGGCTTCATATGTCACAATTAGTGAGTAGAATATTAAGTACAGGAACCTCTTTCATCTCTTACAAACACTGGGAATTGGAATCGTGTAGAATTATAGAATGTTAGAGCTAAAGACCATCCCATTTTCCCTAATTATATATTCTGTATTAGTAAAGTGTTTAAAGGTGTGAAGGGCTTACTGAAATGAGGGCTTAAATATCTTGTCTAACAGTGACAGCAATGTCCATGCCCACATCCTTTTTTAACAAGGCGCTTTTAGTATTTCTCTAACTAAACTCCCTTTCCTGAGCTTCTTCATGTCAAATTTCACTCTACTGCAAATTTACCATGGTAAGTTCTGTACACTAGTCATTTTAATAATTATATAATACTTAAGAAGGAATAATATTGGATATTGAGGAAAAATCAATTATCTGAGAACTTCAGAAAGAATTGTAGCTCAGTTTAATGTCTCTGATGGTACTAGGGGTTGTCTGCTTTCTTTTATATAATATTCCTTAAGATACAGTAAATGGAGAAGAGGTCAAATATGAATAGAGCATCTTCTATGAACCAAGAGTACAAAAATGCTATTTATTAACAACCTCATGAGGTAGGCATCATCCCCATCTTAAATATCAGGAAACACAGACAGAGAAGTATATAATTTGCCCAATGTCACACAGCTTGGTTGAACCAAATTGAGAATCCAGATGTGACTCATTAAGCAGCCTATACACGATAATTCTACCACAGAATTTTCTCCTAAGAACTATTCTAAGGACACATCTGTGTTTTCCTCTTTCTTTCCCCAATGCCAATAATTACATAATAATTATGTTTTTATGTTTCATCCATTCATTTATGTAGTCTAAACTGTTTCTAAGTCTTCCTTTGAGTGAGTGGAAAGTAAACTCTTCTCCTCTCTACTTTCTAGTGCAAGAGAGCTTATATAAAGGTGAGACTGCTAGATGTTGTCCAGCTCTCCTCTTCTCCCATAGTCATAGAAACAGTGACTTTTTCAGCTAGACAAGTGGCTACCCAGAGTAAAGGCTACAGTTCCCAGCCTCCCTTGCAGCTAGGTTTAGCCATCAGAACACATTCTAGCTGTGGGATATAAACACAAGTTCACATAGAAAACTCTGGGAGCCTCCTTTAAAAGACAGCTCATGCATGTTCTTCTGCATCCCTCTTCTTCATCCCTTTCTTTTTTAACCTTCTGCCCGGAACACAGATATAATGGTTCTAGGCACCACTGTGAACCATGACAATAAGGACCCCGCTAGGGATGGGCAATTACTGAGCTGAAAGGAGCCTGGGTCCTTGGAAACTTTACAGAGTAGAGCTGCCAACTCACTCTAAGCTGCTTACCTCCAGAAATGGATGTGAGGGGAAAAAATACCCAAAAAAACCACTTCTACTTGTTTAAGCTATTCACAGTCAAACATAACCTTAGATGATACACTTACTTTCCCTTCAGACTTGAAACAGAGACTCAGCTTCTAAATACATACTTGTATAATATGTTTCCTAGCCACAATGGCAAATATGGTGGAAATAAATTATTTTTCAAGATTTAAGTTTCTCAGAATTTCCCTCTCTCAACACCAGCAATATCCCCTACCTTTCTCTGTAAACTGTAGGCGACCATCTTGTTTTCAATGACTGTGCTGCTCTCGAGGCGGACCAGCTGCTCTGTGCGAGCTAAAACTACATCCAGACGCGTGTCGAAGCCAAGTTCAGCAGCCATCTGGTCCAACTTCATCTTCTCTGAAAGCTGATCCAGAAATTTAAGATACTAAACCCAAGAACAAAAATGAAAATGGGACACAAAAGTAGAGTTAACAGGTGATCTCACAGAATCCTTGTGTTTCTCCCAAGCTTACAGGTAGTTCTCATTAAACCCAGTACAGAGCCCAGCCCCTGACTCCAGTGCTTGGTGATGAATTCTTGAACCACCTTGCCCGCTCCACTTTCTGCTCCTTGTCCAAATTCTCTTGACTCTCCTGGTCAGGGGCCTTGATGTTCAGTCTAACATTATACACTCTTCTTAACCCTGCCACCTGACAAGTGTGGCACGCTCCTGACTGCATCTGAATCTCTCTGCTTTGGGTACATGCTGCTGCTACCATGACCCTCCCGGCTCCTGGGATCTACTGGCTAATCCAGCCTCTGCGATCCATCATCCACGTACCTTCCATGGAAATTTTGTCCACCTAAGTGGGTCCTGGCCTCCAAGGTGGAAATTGACCAATTAGCTGGTTGCCATTTTACACTTCTTGGTTTCTACAAATCACGCTGAAACCAGAGCTCTCCATACAAACAAACTTGGGCAACATTTTTGTTTTTGTAAGTTAAAATTCTTTAGAAAATGTCTTTAGGGCTTCCCTGGTGGTGCAGTGGTTGAGAGTCCGCCTGCCGATGCAGGGGACACGGGTTCGTGCCCCAGTCCAGGAGGATCCCACATGCCGCGGAGCGGCCGGGCCCATGAGCCGTGGCCGCTGAGCCTGCGCGTCCGGAGCCTGTGCTCCACAATGGGAGAGGCCACAGCAGTGAGAGGCCCGTGTACCGCAAAAAAAAAAAAAAAAAAAAAGAAAATGTCTTTAAAAGTTTTTAATGTATCAAATTTAAAGGAACAACATTCTAAAATTGAGCTGTATCAGGGAATTGAGCTGTAACAGGTTAAAGTTACAAAACTACCCTAGGATCCTCCTCCACTTGATTTCTGTGGCTTATCTCATCATGCCAGATATTAATCCTTACTAAGTGCTTGATGAATAAATAAATCCATCAATGAGCTTTCTATAACATAATTTCATGATCTGGGTTCTATCTTTGAAAGTTCCTTCTCATTGCAATAACTCATCCATCTGGCATCTTTAGGCAATTACATGTTTAAACAAGTATAAAGTATCATTTCCTGATGACTAAAGCACGCCAGCTTAAAGCACAGAGCTATCCATATTTCAGTCATCAGAATGAAATTATTTGTAAGTGTATATTTTCCAATTTTGTTGAAAAGCATACGTAAAACTTCATCTCTCCTGTAAGTCACAGCCGTTACAGACATTGCTGCTGTATTGTGTGACAGGACCACCACAGGCTGTTTTTGTCTCTGAATCATCAGTTTGTCACTTCTTTTTTTGGCTGTCTTGGGTCTTCGTTGCAGCGTGTGAGCTTCTCATTGCGATGGCTTCTCTTGTTGCAGAGCACAGGCTCTAGGCATGCGGGCTTCAGTAGTTGTGGCTCGCGGGCTTCAGTAGTTGTGGCTCGCAGGCTTCAGTAGTTGTGGCTCGGGGGCTCTAGAGCACAGGCTCAGTAGTTGTGGCACACAGGCCTCGTTGCTCTGCAGCACGTGCGATCTTCCCTAACCAGGGCTTGAACCTGTGTCCCCTGCATTGGCAGGCGGATTCTTAACCACCGCGCCACCAGGGAAGCCCCAGTTTGTCACTTCTTAATGTTGGGTCAGCCCCCCTCATGGACTATTTCATTTCTAATCTATGCAGATGAAAGTGAAATAACTGCTACTGTTTGTATTTTAAATAAAATAGAGTTGGTACCTTTCATGCGAAGGTATAAAAGCCTCTCTTTCTATTTCTACCTGTGACCCATCCACTCAGCATTCAAAGATCTACAGCAGGCCAAAGGGGATTAAGGCAGGACTGAACCAAGACCCCACAGAGAAAGTGCCTTTTCAAGGACCTTGGCTAAGCCTCAGAAAGCTAAGGTTGCTGACAGGATTCCTGTACATTTTGTTCATTTGAATCACAGTGTAGCATGAATATATTCTATGTCGTATAAACCTCAATTACCTGTATTTAAATTTAATCTCTATACACCTTTGCTTTTCAATCTTACATGTCTACTATTTAAATTTACCTCAATTACCTGTATTTATATTTAATCTCTATACACTTTTGCTTTTCAATCTTACATACCTACTAGCCTTACTAGGCAGTAAGGCAACTATGACTATTTTATAGGCAGTTATCTATGAAAGATTCACCATGGGCAGAATCAGTTTACACAACTTGATTGCATGACTGAAAGCTGTTTTGGCACAACCTCAATTAAAATTAATGAGTCATCCTAGTGAAGGCGGGAAGAGACAACGATCTACCTAAAAGTCTTGCCTTTGATATGCTTCTTCTATTATTTAAATAATATTTATTGATTCTTGCTCTAAGCCCTGGAAAAATCCAGAAAAAATGATTTCCCCGGGCCTCAAAAAGTTCTGAGTTGACTGGAAAAGACAAATTAAGACATGGATACAAAAAGGGTGATTAGTGCCGTGACAGAGCCAGGTACGTGTTGCGTGAAGAACTAAGCCTCTGAGGAAAGGCTTCCAGAGGAAGTGGCATTGGAGCTGAGTCTTGAAGGGATAGTTATTTCTAGAAGAAGGTAAGGAGAACATTTTCTCAGAGAGACCAGCAATGTGCAATATGGATTGCCTCTAGACTCTCAGAGCCACTCTGCCTGCAGAAAAACCTTTCTTTGAGTCAGAACCCTCCTGTGGCTTTCCATTACCCACAGGATAAAGCCTCACGTAATCAGCCTGCCCTACCTCAGTTATTCCTGCCACCTTGAGAGCTGCCTCCTGCCTCTGCCTTGGCAACCATCACGTTCCAGTCTCCCTGTCACCCTCTATTTCTTCATCCTTCCTGCTGTCCCCTCTGCCTCAAATTCCTTCCCCACCGCTTCTGCCTGCCAAGTTCCTACTCATTCTTTCAGGCCCCTCTCACATGTGACCACTTGTGTGAATATGGCTCATTTCCTAACACACAGAAATAGGGAAGAAGTAATTACTCCTTTATCTGAATTCCTGTCGCATCGTCTACCTATCTCGATTATAGCACTAACTGTACTCATTGTGCCCTGATTTGCCCATCTCATCCATGACACTAGGATTTCCCACAGACACCTCTTAGGCATCTTTGCATATCCAACCCTCAACACAGGCATGATGCGTCCTCAACTTTTTTAAGTACAGAGGATGAAAATGAATGAGTGTCCAGAGTACGGATTTTCAACTGAAGAGTATTTTTCATGCCAAACTCTGCACCTATGCTCTTGAGCCCATTTGTCTCTTTTTCTTCCCCTACAGATGCCCGTGACGAGGTACAAACATGTACCTTGCCATTCTGTCCGATAAAGCCTTGCTCTGATCCTGTTTGTCATAGCTTTGGCTTCGTGCCTCTTTTCTCTTTGGTCACCAGCCTTGGTAGTCGTATAAGTCTCTAGCCCTTCTCTTCCTAGTCACCCCTCCTATTCTCCACCGCTCTACTAAAACTGCCACTCAGATGTCACCAATGGTCTTCCCAGGGTCAAATCTTAAGCTTAGACCCCATCTCTTCTCACTCTACCTTCCTTGTCGCCACTATCGTTTCTGAGTCTCTCCACACTGCAATCCCAGCTCCACAGTGATGAGATCTTTCTAAAATACTGTGATGTTCAGAAGTCACTTATTACACGTCATAGTCTACAGAATAAAGAGAACTCAATCTTCATAATCCAAGCCATTCCAATCTGCTCGCCTGTCAGAGCCTCGCCAAGAATGCCACGTTCCAGCCACATGGCAACAGCTACTCTGCACTCTCTGAATATACTATGCACTTGCAACTTTCATGCTTTTGTTCAAACTGTCTCCCCTACAGTATCTGCTCTTTCTCTCCACTAAAACCCTACTTATCCTTCAAAGGTGAACTCGATTATCTCCTCCACGGTAAAATCCTCCCCTCATCCAGAATTTATCACTCCCTTCACTGGACTCCTAGAGCACTCTGTTGATCAATACATCTACTATAACACTTATAGCCTTATAGTACAGCAAACTAATTGAATGTCTGTCTCCTCTATTGAATCATGAGGTTTTATGGTCAAGAACTGTGTGTTATACCTTACCCCCCAAACCTTCAGAGTCTCATATATAACAGACGTTCAATAAATACCTGTTGAATTTAATTGAATTAACTTGAATCAAGGAAGCTCCAAACAATAGCAAGGAACACCAAAACAACATCCACTGTTCCTTGAAATTTACTCAGAACTCAGAACTTAACCAATCTACCAAAGTACTGCAAAATTCAAAATATTTCCAGGTGAAATTTTATACTGCAGCAGATGTTTCCACCCACAGACATGCCCTCAGGTTATTACTTTTTGCTTCTCGAAATTCAAGTTGTCTCACAAAACGTCTCCAGAGACCAGCTCTCCCTCCAGATGTGTCAGCTGACCCTGAAGAGTCTCCAACTTGTTTTCTGCTTTCTGGGCTCTCTGTAGAGCTCTCTGGTGAAACCCAGACTCATTTCCCAACTGTTCAACAAGCTCAGATATTTGGGCTTCAACCTAGGAGACCATCTGGAAACAAAGAAACAGAACAAGGATAAGCCTTGTTTCAGATGCAACAAAGTGTTAAAATCTACTGCTTAGCCGAAGGGACAAAACTATTTATAACACCAGCTTCCAGATTCTCTGCAACAATTAACTTAAAAAAATAGGTAATGGATAGCTGTATTTGCCTCTGCTTGAAATAAATCTACATTCGTTAGCTAATAAAATATTTTACTGGTATTTTTAATTTTTATATAATTCCTTAAACAGGTTCCTCGAGAAGTATTTCGGGAAAACACTCCTAAAACGACTATTAATTTAGGAGTTTCAAAGCTTAGTTGGAAAAAGAATTCAGACAGAAAGTACTTTGAAAACTTTTGAGTTTTCAAAGTACTTTGAGTTTTCCAGAGAAACTCTTTCACCACATATACCAGATTAAGATTATACAATGAGGTAATCTTGATAGGTAACCTTGAGACATTATCAGGAATTCAAGGGCAGAAAGATATTTTTTCAAGCTTTTTTTAGAACTTTCTATTGCATATTGGTTACTCATGCACTGAAGTGCAGTGGTACTGCGTCTGTGCTGAATAGTTTTGGAGTAATGTCATCGTTTCAGCATTTGAAAGGGCAAAATTCCACTAATATAATGACTCTAAATACGGTCAATAGCAGAGTATAAGAAGGCAAGGAAATCTGATCACCACCTCCTCTTCTAAAGCATAAAATCACTATTTCTCCATTAAAGGACCCAAAACTCTATACAACCCCCTACCTTGCCCAACGCTTCCATCCTTTCCTGGAGTTTCCCTCTCTGTCCTGACCTTCCCTTAAACCAAGAACTTAAATTTACCAAACACCTCAAGTACACTTTGAGATTACTCAAATTGATTCTGCCAAATCCAATTTTCAGAAAATGTTGAATTCGATAAAAACACCAAGTTTGAGGTGATAAATTTGTTTGGCTTTGATGGTTTATTTTGGAAGAAGAAAGGGGAAAAGTAGTAGATATTTACATAATACTCAGTACCATTCTCACAGAAATTAATATATCTTGACGGTCTCAGGCTTACAGTCTCAGGTTAAAAAAAAAAAAAATTCCTGTTTGCCTATCTACAAACAACCAAATTTAAAGGCAAGAAGACATTCAAGCTGTCTTCAACTATTTTAAAAAGCGATTACATAGAAGAATAGTAGCATTTGTTCTGAGTTGCCCTCAGAGCTCAAGTTGAGGACCAAAAGGTATAAATCAAAGAATCTTACTCTAAGGTAAAGAACTTCCCCCAGCCCCAATAATTTCAAAGTGATACATACTCACTGTATAAGAAGATTCATTACGGACAAACACAAAAGTGTAAATAAGCAAAACTAATTCCCATGATCCCACCACCCAGAGGCAACAACTATTAATATTTTTTAATAATTTATTTGTATGTATTGCTAAAATATAGTTGAGATGTTATATATGCAATTCTGTGGGTTTGTTTTTACCTCATATTTTAAGCATCTTCACATGTCAGGCAGTGGAGTTCCCAGTCACTGGAGAAGGCTAGAATTTGGCCAATCAAGGAAGGTTAAATTACTTAATCTCTGAACTCTCTAATTTTGTCCTTCTAAGGCTCTCAAGGTCCGAGGCCTATAATTCAATTAATTCTATACTCCTTTGGGTGTTTGAAATCAGCTATTTGATGGCAAGCTGCTCAGCATCATATCCAAGGAATTCCATTTCCAAAGGAAATTTATAATTTCATTATAGACTATGAGGCTTTAAGAACCCTCATTTCATGTTTCCTACCTTTAGTGCAATAGTAGATCTGACCTTAATGCAAAAATGCATTAAGTACCATATACAAAGTAACCTACAGAACAAGGGCTATCAAACAACGTCCTCAAGATACTGGCTCCTAAGGCGCTGTCTAATGATACTATGTTGTACAAGGGATGACACGTTTCTGTGCAACTGAAAATGTGGTTTCACACTGGACTCCCAGTAGAAAGTAAGTCTTTCCACCTGAAGATCCTTCCACAGTTCTCCTATCTCACAGTTCACCTGGCAAAGAGAATGAAACCAAAGAGCTAACAGATGCAGAAAATCTCAGCTGGAGAGATGGAAAACTGTGTGATCACTTAGCCACAGTCAACACGCTGCAGACCTTACCAGAGGAGAGCAAAGTCTTCAATGGAAATCAATCAGTAATGACCTTGAGCAAGTGCAGTAACTAGACTCAGAGAGTGATAATGACCCTGAAGGAAGAAGCAGACACCTGATGTAGACCAGACTGTGGAACAGGGACTTTAAAGTCAGACAGTCCTGATTCCAAGTTCTCACTCTACCACTGACCAGTGTGTTAACTGAAGCAAGAAATTAACCTCTCTGAAACTCATAGACTTTGCTATGATGAGCAGCTGAACTAAATTAGATAATCCGAGTAGCCCGGTATCCCATACCCAACTGAAGTTCAACATATTGCATCCACTTTTTTTTTATTAACATCTTTATTGGAGTATAATTGCTTTACAATGGTGTGTTAGTTTCTGCTTTATAACAAAGTGAATCAGCTATACGTATACATATAGCCCCATATCTCCTCCCTCTTGTGTCTCCCTCCCACTCTCCCTATCCCACACCTCTAGGTGGTCACAAAGCACCGAGCTGATCTCCCTGTGCTATGTGGCTGATTCCCACTAGCTATCTATTTTACATTTGGTAGTGTATACATGTCCATGCCACTCTCTCACTTCGTCGCAGCTTACACTTCCCCCTCCCCGTGTCATCAAGTCCACTCTCTACGTCTGCGTCTTTATTCCTGTCCTGCCCCTAGGTTCTTCAGAACCTTTTTTTTTTTTTTTAGATTCCATATATATGTGTTAGCATACAGTATTTGTTTTTCTCTTTCTGACTTACTTCACTCTGTATGACAGTCTTTAGGTCCATCCACCTCACTGCAAATAACTCAATTTCATTTCTTTTTATGGCTGAGTAATATTCCATTGTATATATGTGCCATATCTTCTTTATCCATTCATCCGATGATGGACACTTAGGTTGCTTCCATGCCCTGGCTACTGTAAATAGAGCTGCAATGAACATTGTGGTACATGACTCTTTTTGAATTATGGTTTTCTCAGGGTATATGCCCAGTAGTGAGATTGCTTGGTCCTATGGTAGTTCTATTCTTAGCTGCATCCACTTTTATCATCAGTATTACTCCTCCAGTATGTGGGTTCACTCAGTCCTTTGCTTTTGTCATAGTTTATGGAGCCTTTCAGGAATTATGTTATATCGTGTTTCTCAAACTCTTTTCAGCCCATAGAGCCTGTTTTTCAACTAGAAGTCTTTCTGGTAAAGACAAATAAGGAATAAATGTGTTGAATCAGAGGTCACCCTGGGTGGACCTGAAAGCGTTCCATGGAACCTGCAGACTCAGCAGAGTGTAACTTTTAAAAACACCAGGATGGCTGACCTGTGCAGAACCTACCCAACCTCCCTGCCAAGATTCTGGCATCCAGAGAGGAGCAAACAGCTATGAACTTCCCTATATTCTATGCACCACAGAACTTACCTTCATACGCTTACCTAGATCTCCATGAATATGATACCACCAAGTCTTTTCAAAGTTAAATTTACATATTTTTATTCAAATAAATTAACATTCCAATCTGACTCAGTTCTTGGGAACACCAAATGCCAATGCCGGGGTGAAAATATGTGTCCCATCGAAACTGTAAAGTTGTGTTGTGTTTCTCACACCAAGAAATGTGACTTTCTTTCCTTTTTTTTTTTCTCCTCCTTTTTCTTAGTACCATTTGTTAATATATCCCTGATACTCTGTGGCACAAGATGTGCCAGGGATTTCAACACTAGAGATACATGGAATAGGGCAGGGAAGAGGGGGTGGATTGTAATAAAGAATATATATCTCAATTTTTTAAAAACAAAAAGAAGGCCCTGAAATAAACCATACTTCAAAAACAAGCAGCTTGGATTTTGGAAGTGAAGTCATAATGCCCTAACAGAATTAATTTACTTCCCAAGGACAAGTAGTTGTTGATTTTTCCAGAGAGGCAACTTTTGCCCTAAGATTAAACCCAATGGAAACACGAGAGCTCAAAACTGAAGAGAGAGCCACTCAGGTCACTTAAGGGCCAGTGCCTTTTGGACATGGACACTTCTCTTCTGATTATTGAAACTAGATTTTCACTTAAGAAATACACAAAATAAGTTATCAGGAACCAATCAAATTATCCTTCCTTCTTGTCAGTACGTATGGCCAACTTCATGGACAGGCTAGCCCTACACCTGTCATACATAATAAAAGTATGACATACATAATAAAGTTGTGTATGTCAACTTTTATTATGACTTGAATTGGGTCACCCCAAAAGAGATGCGGGGAAGTCCCCTGGTGCCTCAGAATGTGACCTTATTTGGAAACAGAATCTTTACAGAGATAATCAAGTTAAAATGAGGTTTTGAGGATGGGCCCTAATCCAATAGGACTGGTGTCCTTATTAAAAGAGGAAATTTGGAAAGAGAGACACACAAGTAGAAGGAAAATTATGTGAAGACACATGATCCATAAGCCCAGGAATACCTGAGGCTACGGAAGCCAGGTGAGAGGTGCGAAACAGGTTCTCCCCTGCGGCACTCAGAAGACACCAATTCCAACACCTTAACTTTGGACTTCAAGCCTCCAGAACTGTGAGACAATACATTTCTGTTGTTTAAGCCACCCAGGCAGTGGTACTTTGTCATGGCCATTCTAGGAAATTAATACACTATAGAGGCTGGGAGAGCTGAAATCTCTATCTGTGTACTTTCCCAGATGCCCTTGTAGCCAGGGGTGACTATAGAACATAATACTGGACAAATAAATGTCAAAGGAAGTCTACTTGAAGCTTCTGGGCAAACGTTTGGTTTAGGATATTGGAGGATTAAGAACAGAGCAGAATGATGAGATCAGAAGGGGGAGTGTGGGAGGTGCAGAAACATCTCAGGTCCTTTACGGCATGGGATTGCTTCCCCAGAGCTCCCACACCAGACTGGAAAAGCTCCAGTGGAGGATGTACAGCCTTGTGTGCGCTCTGAAGCAGAACAGACGAGCTGTCTAGATAAATTTTTGTAAGGTTGTACTAATTTGTCTATAATGAGGGAGACGACATGGAAATCCCTCATGGTCCTGTCCTCTCTGTACGGACCAATTCTCAGCCAGGTGACTAGCCAGTTTGGAAACATCTAAAAGTTAAAAAACAAACAAAAAAAAACTTTGCCTCAAGATTCTAAACTAAAATCTGAAAACGTCACAGCTTCCTGTCATTGTGTAAGAAATCATTATTTCAAAAACACTTGTTACGACTGTCCTGAAATTTCAGGCGGCATAACATCGAAATACTCATTTAGAATTCCTGGGAACCCGACAGTAGAACATTCCTCTAAGAGAGTGGTTTTCAACTAGGGACAATTTCACCGCCCACCCCCCAGCCCCAGGGACATTTTGCAATGTCTAGAGACATCTTTGCTTGTCACAAACTGGGGAGAAGAGGAGGTACTATCGGTATCTAGTGGGTAGAAGCTGGAGATGCTGCTAAACATCGTACAATACACAGAACGGCCTTTACAACAAAGGATTATCCAGCTCAGAACATGTCAACAGCTGAGATACCCTGCTCTAAGATATAGTAAAGCATTTAAAAAGAAAATTAGATTTTGTTATAATCAGAAGAGCATGGAACAAGTAGAAATGACTTACTGAAAAAGTGTGGGTCGTGTCCTGAGTTCTACCCCGAACTGCAACTAGAGGAGAGTGAAAATGAAGAGCGAAGAGGTAAACAAGAAAAGCAATGTTCAGTAAGTAGGAGTCACGGTGAAGGGGAGAATTTGCCAGGCCCTGAGCACAAGGGTATTACTCAAGAGTGGACTGTGTGTTTATCCACGGCAGCTGGCAGGGCGTTGCAGCCTCCTCAACAAACAGATTCATCAAACTGCAAAGCTCCCATTCTTCAGGAACATTTCTAAGACAATATATGGAATCCATTTTCTCCTGATTTTACTTGAAGAGGAGTCACACAAGGTGCCAGCTATATGCTTGATTTCAGGCTTCTAAATAGTGAGAGCAGCTACTGAAAAAAATTACAGGGTAGGAAAGGCGGACAAAGGCACTAAAAACACTGAATCATTCTCATTTTTATGAGGAGAGGGAGAAGGCATATCCAGCTTAACCAATTTACATCATTTTGCTTTAGAAAATAAACATATACTTCATGCTGACAACTTTATGCCATGTTTCACATGCTGGAATTAAAATAGTTTTAGGAAAACATTTGGGAAAATAGAAGAGGGAAGCAATAAAATGAAATGGCAAAGATCCATTAGCTGTTGAAGTATGTCTATTACTATTCAAGGTAAGTCACTTGAAGTTTTTCCCAGTCCTGTAAATAATTCCCTTCCCCAATCCAGGACCTATATGTGTACTGCATCACAAGATAAACTGAGTCACTCTCAGAGACCCACACATGTTACAGGGGTGAACATTTTATATCCACAGAGAATCCTACACTTGAACAAAGGAGTCACTAGGGCTGCTCCTGGAGTACATGTGAATTTTGCAGTTTTAAAGGGAATTAAAAATGTTTTATTGGGACTTCCCTGGTGGCACAGTGGTTAAGAATCCACCTGCCAATGCAGGGGACACAGGTTCAACCCCTGGTCCAGGAAGATCCCACATGCCATGGAGAAACTAAGCCCGTGCACCACAACTACTGAAGCCCACACGCTCTAGGGTCCACGAGCCACTATCACTGAGCCCACATGCTGCAAATACTGAAGCCTGTGAACCTTGAGCCCGTGCTCCGCAACAAGAGAAGCCACTGCAATGAGAAGCCCGCGCACCACAACGAAGACCCAACGCAGCCAAAAATAAATAAATAAACAAATTTATTTTTTAAAAGAAGTTTCATCACTAAAGGAAATTTACAAATGCAGCCCCGAACTTTGAGTTGGTGATCACTTTGAGTTTTTTAGGATCATTAAAAGGAGGAAAAGTGCATTTTCTCCTTTCAAGCAAAAAAATGAACTCAATAGAAGAAATAGTTCCTAATGGAATTATACATAGAATTTGGATATTATTTACCTTAAAACCTCATTAATTAGGACTTCAATAATCTGGATTTGAGGCTAGTTTAAACAGAGTGTGGGCTGAAATTAACTTAGCTAAGCAAAGCTTTATAGAAAATGAGACTTGCTAATAGTATAAATAAGGTAACAAAATTAAGCAAGCTTCAATCATATGTGTGATTTCAACCATTTTTAAATCCACTTGTTAAACAGGTCCCCTGAAAGACTGTTCCAGGTACCAACACATCAGGAAAAGGAGGCAAGAAGGGGAGGAGGGGCCAGGGCAGCAATAGTTAATGTTTAGTATTGCTATTTGCCAGACAGTGTGTTAAGGACTTCCTAACAATTTTTTTTCATTTAATGCTTACAACAAACAACAACCTGAAGAGGCAGATACAGTTGCAGGTCCAGGAACTCTTATCTACAATTGCAAAATCCAAAAGGATCTGAAAGCTGACGGTTTTTTTCCAAAAGTTATTTGCTAGCAAAGCTTGACCTAACAGGATTTGGCAACAAACCCTGACCTGAAGTGACCGAGGCTATTCACAGTCTTGGTGGGTCCCATGCAGCAGAGCTGCTCACAGCTTTTGCCACAGAAGATGAATGTGATGATTATGGGGTACTGTCCCAGACCCCACTGAGGAGGAATATGGAAGGGTGCTTTCTCCATTACCTTTCTGGGGACAATTTTACCTTCCTAAACACTGAAAAATTCTGAATTCAAAACCACAGCAGGCTCCAAGGTTTGCAGACAAGGGGTGTGGACCCTGGGCTGTTCCTGTACAGCAGGCCAGGAAACAAAATCTCAGAGGCTGTCCTCTCAGGAACCTGCCCAAGGTCCCATCTGGAGCAAGTGAGTGTGCAGTAGAGACCAAGATTCAGCCCGGGGAGCTCTGAGTCCAGAACCCGCATGGTAGTATGCGGTCAGGCTTCGGGACTGTAATATATAATTGAAAGTAGTACAACCACATTTAAATGCTACTTTTAACTAACTCAGACAACCCACTCGCTTACTGAGTATGCTGAATGAAGGATCTGACTGTCCTTCAGAAGCCTGTACGCAGCCATCGCCCACTCACCCATTTCCCGCTCTCTTCCCGGTCGCCCATTTCTCGAATCCTCTCCAGAATGGCATCCTCCGTGGGCCTAAGCGTGCCCGAGCTGCTCCTCAGGAGGGCTGCAATTTTCTCCCTACATGAGGAGTACTCGCTCTGCAAGGCTGTGGCTGCATCCACACTGGCCTTCAAACTCTTCTCCAACTCCAGAGAGCTTCTCTTCAAGAGGTTCAGCTCCTGCTTTGAGGCATCCCAGACCCGCTGGCCAGCAAGCAGCCTTTCCTGGAGGATCTTAACTTCCCCTTCAAGAGCTTCTTTCTCCTCTACAGCACTGAGCAAGTCCTAAAATAATTTCGGAAAGTGAGGACAGTAGCATTATCAGCTAAGGAGGGGAACCTGCATTTGCTTCTCATTTACCTTGCTTGCTAATAAGTTCAAGGAGTTAGGGTTAAATGCTCATTCCATTTTTAATTTTAGGTGCCCTATCCTCTCTTCATAAAGTTGTTCAGTTGTAAAGCTATGTTAGGTAAATTTAGATGTCTGAAAAAGAGAAGGGATATAAAATCAGGGCTAGGAAAAAAAAGAAGGAAACTGACATATAAGCCTTTTCTATGTGGACCTCTGGAAAGAGTTAATAAAAACAAATCATTGGCTAACATACTACTAGATTCGATCCATATATAGAATATGTTTACAGGCCTATGTGTTCTTAAGTTTGGTATAAATGGAAATTGATGTTGAGTAAACAGTAAACCCTCAGAGTCCTAATAAGTCACTAAAAGTTATTTGAATGAAGATGTCTCCCCTTAAAACTATTTTAAATAACAGGTAGAATTATCATAAAAAATCATTGTATAAAGGAGAGTAGGGCTTCCCTGGTGGTGCAGTGGTTGAGAGTCCGGCTGCCGATGCAGGGGACACGGGTTCGTGCCCCGGTCCGGGAAGATCCCACATGCCGCGGAGCGGCGGGGCCCGTGAGCCATGGCCGCTGAGGCTGCGCGTCCGGAGCCTGTGCTCCGCAACGGGAGAGGCCACAACAGTGAGAGGCCCGAATACCGGAAAAAAAAAAAAAAAAAAAAGGAGAGTAAAATCTTTCTTTCAATATTCATTGACTGTGTATCCCCCTGTCTCATAAAAATAAAACCAATACTGATAGGACCTGAAGAAAGGAAGTAGAAAGGAGTAGCCATTTGGTGGGTGGGAGGATTAAAAGTTAGAGGGAGATAGAGTACCATACTGAGAAGAATAATTTCAAAGAATATGATATGTATGATTAGGTTTGTAAAAATAAAGGGCATTGAGAAAGTTACTAGTACACCTACTTCTATTTACTATATGTAGAATGGTCCAAAGAGGCATAAAAAGGGTATCTTTAAAATTCATTTAAAAAAAAAAAACACTTGTGGACATCAAGTTCCCAATTAAGTGAATTCACATCAAATAAGATTAAGCAGTCGGTTAGCCAGCACTGCTATAATACTGTAGTCTAGGTAAATGGCAAACACATTTTTGGTTTTTATTTAAAATAGTATGTTAGGGGCAAAAATAACTAAAAAGAAACCATATCGTCAAATAACAGATTCTACGTCTAAACTGGCCAGTTGACATTTCAGGCTGCTAGTTAAAATGCAATCATCCCTTTTGCATTAGAGCTTGAAGACAGGAAGAATGTTACTTGAAATGCTACCTCCTACCTTTTATTTTAAAAAAAAGAAAGAGAATATCTTCCTTTTTTTTTCTGGTGATTTTTTTTTTTAAATCAAGGAAGTCTTGGGCATCAATTTGAATGAAAAGTCATCCAGTGGATGTAGGTAGTTAGAGAAAGCTGCCCCTTTCTGAGATGTAATAACTAAACTAATTATAGAAACTAGTTTGTGAAATGCTTTGCTTCTCCAGGTCCTGGCACCAGCTCCATTTCCCCACTGCCTTTCCAAACCAGTCGTCTGTGCAGAGAAGTCCCATTATTACTGCTAATTAAATTATGTACACTTTATCACAAATACAATATTTTAACACTTTACAGATTTCTTTTCAGATAGTAATACAGTAGCTGCTCAATTAGAGTAACCAGTATCAGCCTTGGCGATAATAAATTGGGCCCATGTATTACTCAGAAACTACCATCTAATGTGTGGTTAGAAAACTGAGGTCCTACATTCGATGATGCAGGGATGAAAATTAATCCTAATCCCCTCAGAGTTCTAAAACTTGATAGGAAATTACATATTAACTTTTACATTGAAAGAAAGTCCCTAATGCAAAAGAGGGGAGTTTCCATGACCAATGGAGAGACATTTTTAACCAGGAATTTACAAAAGATCCTAAAAATACACAAAAAATATATCAGACACTTGAGTACTATAGACTTACTGTCAGTTTGGAATAAACTAATCAATCAGCAGCTTATAGCAGGAGACCAATAAACACCATTAAAATATTTCAGCTATGAGGCATTTTTTCCACCCCAATATCAGACTGTTTTCTCACTGCCTTAGAGACCAGGGTCAAAACAGTCTTTTTTAACAAATCCAAAGCACCAATGCTTACGTCTAATAAAAATCAGAAAATTCTTTTGTGGTCATAGAATATAGTGGCACATGGCAGCAGGTCAGATTTTTTTTTTCTGGACACATTTCAGCCCACAGAACTATATGCTGTTTCTCGTATGAAATGCAGACTCGGGAGCCAGCGACAAGGCCTTGGGGACCTGCTCCCCCAGTGCTCTGATTAAGCGCTTCAGAATTCAGAGGCACGCGGCCGATCTGCTGGAAACAGATGTCCTCAGACTGAAAATGCAATTACTTGTAGAGCTATTGGGAGACAGCGGCTAGAGTCGAGTCTTGTTGCATGGCTACCTCAAGGATACACTGAAGTAATGTGACATTGCTGTCGCCGGCCAGGACCTCGGGACTGCTGTCAGAGCACACTGACACACAGAACAAGAAACAAGTAGCTCCCTGAGAGCAAAATCAGGGCTGACCTCCACAGAAGAAATCGCACAGGCAAATGAGCACAGACCCTATCAAGACAGTGACAGGGATCACTTTAAAAAATTTTTAAATTAACAAATCTTTAGATTCAGTGCTACTAATGCAACAAAGTATAATGACCCCTTCACAATTACTTTTAACAAAAACATTTGTAAATAATAAGATCAAGGTGTTCAATTTAATTTCCCAGTTAAATTCATTAAGTAATGAAATCATTCAAAGGTTTGTGTTTTTAAAACACAATTGATTCCTATTACAATGTTGCTAACCATCCTATGGATTTGGATATGCCTGAGATCAAACTGCCTCTCAAAACTAAAATGACTAATTATCATCAGGGTAGAAAACCTCTGGCTTGAGCTTAATTCATCCAACCCTAGACAAATTTCATAAAATTAAAAATTCGTTGGTTATTTCTACCTACTACAGTTAACATTAACAAATAAACTCAGAAATTCCTCCAAACATGTCCTCTCATACATTGCTGGTGGACGTGTGAATAGGTATAATTTTGATATAAATATCTAAAACATGTAATATGCACAATATCCTTTGGCCCTGTAATTCCATGATCGATTAGAGTGGAAGGTGCAGAGTAACATTTTACTTCAAAATGAGGAAGACCTTTCCCAAATCTGAGCTGTCCCAGTGGCATAATCAACCTTGGAAAATAATAAGAATTCAACTTAAATTTGAAATTCCCATTATTGACAAACCCAATACAAGTTAACAATAAGTTTAACTGTCCATGAGGCCAGTGTGTTCCTGGGCTTCGCTTCAGTACTGCAAAACGCTCTGCCCTGAACTGGTCAGACTGTGCCTGGAGGACCATGGACAGTTCCCAGCTGAAATTTTAAGAGGGACATTGTCAAAATGGAATGAGTTCTGCATCACATGCTAGGATTAGACCCATAATAAAAATATTTATGCAATCATGTTATTTTAAATTCTGTTTTAATTTACTTTAAATGTGTTGAATGAACCTAAAGACAAAGCATTGAAAACTTAATTATAGTTACAGAACAGAATGAAAATATTACAAACCTTGACAAGGTAAATACAATAATAAAATAAAAACTGGAATGCAGAACGATGGGAGTAAAAAGTAGGAGGCATTAAATTCATCATATATCATAGCAGAACATCTAAAAATACTATATCAGGTTGTTGAATCAGGAACAGAAATGTATTGTTTTAAAGTCTTAATGGTAATATCAGAGGTTCAAACAAGAGTTTGAGGCTAGAAGTGGAAGGAGAGATGATTTTTAATTTTACTTTGGAGCCTTATGAACATTTTTAATCTTTTATAATACGAGCAGATATTAGTTTAGTGTTTATTTTCATTTTAATTACTCACCATTTTAGAATGGTGAGCTCCTCTAGCTTACGAGCGCCAGGACCCAGACCTACCCACCATCCTGTTGGCACCAGTACTGGGATGCCTCAGGCCAAGTAGCTAGCTGGGAAGGGATACAGCACCACTAGTAGGCTGGCTGGCTGCCTTAGAACCCTATAATCCACTAGCCCACCCACCAGAATGCCCAGGACCAGGCTCCACCCACCTGTGCACCTGCACTAGCCCTGGAACCCCCAAGACCAGCAGCCAGCTGACATTACTTGGCCACAGCCACTAAGAGGCCAACACCAGCTCTGAGATACCTTGGGCCCCTCAGCCAGCCACCCCAGGAACCAACCCCACCCACAAGCAGGCAGACAACAGACCCAGGACCACTGCAACCCAGGAACCTGCCACGTCAGGACCCAGCCCACACACGAAGGAGCCAACACCAGCTCTGGGACACCCTGGGCCACTCAGCCAGCACCAATCCCTAGAAACATACAATCTTCCAAGACTGAATCAGGAAGAAATAGAAAATATGAACAGACCAAACATCAGTAATAAAATTGAATCAGTAATTTTAAAACCTCCAACAAACAGAATTCCAGGATCAGATGGCTTCATAGGTGAATTCTACCAAACATTTAGAGAAGAGTTAACACCTATCCTTCTCAAACTGTTTCAAAAAATTGCAAAGGAAGGAACACTTCCAAACTCATTCCACAAGGCCATGTATTATCCTGATACCAAAACCAGACAAAGAATCACTAAAAAGAAAATTACAGGCTAATACCACTGATAAACATAGATGCAAAAATCGTCAACAATAAATTGGCAAATCAATTTTAACAATACATTAAAAGGATCATACCCATGATCAAGAGGGATTTATCCCAGGGATGCAAGGATGTTTCAACATCTCCAAATCCATCAGTGTTATATACTACATTAATATATTGAAAAATAAAAATCATATGATCATCTCAATAGATGCAGAAAAAGATTTTGACAGAATTCAACATCCATTTATGATAAAAAAAAAACTCTCCAGAGAGTGGGCATAGAGGGAACATACCTCAACATAATAAAGGCCATATATATGACAAGCCCACAGCTAACATCATACTCAATGGTGAAAATCTGAAAGCATTTCCTCTAGGATCTGGAACAAGATAAAGATGCCCACTCTTGCCACTTTTACTCAACATAGTATTGGAAGTCTTAGCCACAACAATCAGACAAGAAAAAGAAATAAAAAGAATCCAAATTGTGAAGGAAGAAGCAAAACTGTCATGTTTGCAGATAACATAATACTATACACAGAAAATCCTAAAGATGCCACCAAAAAACTACTGGAACTCATCAATGAATTCAGTAAAGTTGAAGGATACAAAATTAATATGCAAAAATCTGTTGCATTTCTATATACTAACAATGAACTATTGGGAAGAGAAATCAAGAAAACTATCCCATTTACAATCACATCGAAAAGAATAGAATATCTAGAAATAAATCTAAGGAGGTAAAAGACCTGTATTCAGAAGATTATAAGACACTGATGAAAGAAACTAAAGATGACAGAAACAGATAAAAAAAATATACCATGCTCATGGACTGAAATAATTAATATTGTTAAAATGACCATACTATCCAAGGCAATCTACAAATTCAATGCAATATCTATCAAAATACCAATGTTATTTTTCACAGAACTGAAACAAATAATTCTAAAATTTGTATGGAAACACAAAAGACCTCAAATAGTCAAAACCTTCTTCAGAAAGAAGAAAAAGCTGGAGGCATCATGCTCCCTGGTTTAAAACTATTACACAAAGCTACAGTAATCAAAACTGTGTGGTACTGGCACAAAAACAGACATGTAGATCAATGGAATAGAATAGAGAACCCAGAAATAAACTCACATTTATATGGGCAATTAATCTACAACAAATGAGGCAAAAATATACTGTGGGAAAAAGACAGCCTCTTCAATAAATGGCGTTGGAAAAACTGGACAGCTACATGCAAAAGAGTCAAACTGGACTACTTCCTCACACCATACACAAGAATAAATTCAAAATGGATTAAAAACTTAAATGTAAGACCTGAAACCATAAAACTTCTAGAAAAAAAACATAGGCTATGTGCTCTTTGACATCAGTCTTAGTAATATTTCTTTGGACCTGTCTCCTCAGGCAAGGGAAACAAAATCAAAAATAAACAAATAGGACTACATCAAACTAAAAAGCTGTTGCACAGCAAAGGAAACTATCACAAAATGAAAAGGCAGCCTATTGAATGGAAGAAGATATCTGCAAACAATAAATCTTTTAACAGGTTAAAAGCCAAAATATACGAAGAACTGATACAACTCAACATCAGAAAAAAAAAAAAAAAAAAAAAAAAAAAAGGGCTTCCCTGGTGGCGCAGTGGTTGGGAGTCTGCCTGCCGATGCAGGGAACGCGGGTTCGTGCCCCGGTCCAGGAGGATCCCACATGCCGCAGAGCGGCTGGGCTCGTGAGCCATGGCCACAGAGCCTGCGCGTCCGGAGCCTGTGCTCTGCAACGGGAGAGGCCACGGCACTGAGAGGCCTGCGTACCGCAAAAAAAAAAAAAAAAGAGAGAACAACTAGATTGAAAAATGGGCAGAGGGCCTGAATAGACATTTTTCCAAATAGACATACAGATGACCAAAGATCCATGAAAAGATGCTCAACATCACTACTGAAAATCAAAACCACAATGAGAGATTACTTCTCACCAGTCAGTACAGTTATTATCAACAAGAAAACAAATAGCAAGTGTTGGTGAGGATGTGGAGAAAAGGAAACCCTTGTTCACAGTTGGTGGAATGTAAATTGGTGCAGCCTCTGTGGAAAACAATATGGAGATTCCTCAAAAAAATTAAAATTGAACAACCATATCATCCAGCAATTCCACTCCTGGATATTTATCCAAAGAAAATGAAAATACTAATTAGAAAAGATATATGCACCCCTATGTTCCTTGCAGCATTATATATATATATAACTCAGCTATAAACTCAGCTATAAGAATGTATATAACTCAGCTATAAACTCAGCTATAAAAAAAGAATGAAATCTTGCCATTTGCAACAACATGGATGGACCTAGAGGGTGTTATGCTAAGTGAAATAAGTCAGACAGAGAAAGACACAGAATCACTGTGTGATTCCATTTATATGTGCAATTTATATGTGCAATAAAAAACAAATGAACAGACATAACAAAACAGAAATGGAGTCATAGATACAGAGAACAAACAGGTGGTTGCCAGAGGGTAGGGGGATGAGGGAAGGAAAGAAGTAGGTGAGGGAGACTAAGATGTACAAACTTCCAGCTGCAAAATAAGTGAGTCATGGGTATGAAATGTACATTGGGGAATATAATCAATAATTACGTAATATCCTTTTATTGTGACTGACAGTAAATAGACTTACCATGATGATCATTTTGAAATGTACAGAAATATCAAATCACTATGTTGCATAACAGGAACGAACATAGTGTTGTAGGACAAATATACTTCAAAAACAAACAAACTCATCGGTTACAAGGGGTGGGAGGTAGGGGAAGGGGGAATTGGATGAAGGCAGTCAAAAGGTACAAACTCCCACTTAAAAGACAAATAAATCCTAGGGATGTGATGTACAACATGATAAGTATAATGAACGCTGCCGTATGTTATACGGGACAGTTGTTAAGAGAGTAAATCCTAAGAGTTCTCATCACAAGGAAAAAATTTTCTATTTCTTTAATTTTGTATCTATACGAGATGATGGATGTTCACTAAACTTATTGTGTAATCATTTCACGATGTATGTAAGTCAAACCATTATGCTCTACACCTTAAAATTATACAGTACTGTATAGCGATTGTATCTCCATAAAACTGGAAAAAAAGAGAGAACCAGGATGAGGACGTGAATTATAGGGATTTTGATCCTGACTTGCTACAGTGAAGAACTGTCAAACAATTAAGACTGCACACAGGAAGTGGACCTCCGGTGAGTTCCCTGCCTCTGGAGGAGTTCAAGGGAAGGCTGGGTACTAGCTAGACAGGGACATTTTAGAGATGATTCTCATTTCAAATAGAGAGTTTGATGATCTAGATTCTAAAAGACCTTAGGGTCACTTCCAACATTGTGATTCTATGATTTTAAAGAGATCTTTAACTTCTTTAGTAATTTATCCTGTCTGATAATTTCTCATTTCCAGGAACTCTTTCCATATGTCTGTACTCTTAAAATAACCATACATTTATTTTAATCCCTAGATAAAAGTAAATAACTAGGAAAAGGAAATTAAAACACTGAGCATCAATTATGTGCTGGGCTTGTCTTGAGTACCATATGTAGATTACATCATTCAATCCTAACGATAACTGTAAGGGGTAGATCCTTAAATTATTTTCCCATTTTACATACAAGAAACTGAAGTTCAAAGAGGCAAAGTCATATGCCTCAGATCACACAGCCAAACGATTCTGGAGCCTATATTAAAAACCCAAGAGCCTCGCCTCTGAGCCACCCTGCTCAGTGTGTCTCTCTTATCCTCTCCCCTCTTACACACTCTGCTGTAGACAACAAACCAAGAAAGCAGAAGGGACATCCTTCCAAACCAAGCCTGCTGACTCCAAAACCAATATTCTTTCTCCTAGCTTCAATTCTGGCCACTAGAATTAAGGAAAATGTGAAGTGTGACGGAAAATAAGCTGTTTTAAATCCATTATGTAAGTTTAATTTCTGATTCACTGATTGAAACGTCTGGTCTATAGGAAACGTGTGTGGCTAATGTAGATAAAATGACTACTTTTCTCAGCATTAGATTATTTCGAGACGACAACAACAACAACAAAAGGTGCCAATCTATAAAAGTTTTTTAAACGTACTGCAATTTTAACTATTAAAGATTGTCAAATAATATATTATCCATATGTATAATAAATCACCTGGATTTTTATTTGGGAATTTTCATAAAGTAACTTAAAAAAAATCATTAAGATAATAAGAAAAGCTGAGTTTGGTAGAAACAGCACCTCAGCCCCGTGGATACTTCTACCTCTGCAGTCATTCTGGACTTTATTAATAAAGTAAGTTTCCAACCTCAAAAACAGAGCTTTAGAAAGCATTATGAAAACTCTTCCTGAGACCATTAATGTGTCAGTAAAACCACTTGACAGTGTTTTTCAGTAGTAAATCTTTGGAGTCATAATCCCATGAATGAGCACTTTATTAAAGACCTCAAGTGCTTTACTGCCCATATTTTTTTAATAATTTGTATTATTTTGGCAGGAACTTGATCCCAAAGTGAATGTGTTTCACAAGTCTGAACAAAATTGCATCATCAGTCATTTACAAGTAAAGACACATATAAAAGAGGAATAAGTTTTGTATTTTTAATGTGCTTTTGCAATACATTGTCATTTCCTACTGCTCATCTCCAGAAACGCACTTTTATAGACAAACTCATTCTTCATAATTTTCAAGGCTTGATAATTTGATAACTACTATCTATAATAAAATTAAAATCATTCATTCACTGAGGAAATTTGCATAGCTACTTATTTTTATTGTTCCACTGACAAATAGTATTTGGCACCAGACTTGTATGGAGGAAGTAGCTGTGAATATACATGTAAAGGGGATTACTGATAAAAGCACAACAACATAATGACCAGGGTTCAAGTCACTTTGCCAGTTAATAGCTGTGCATACTTGAGCAAAGTACCTAACCTCTCTGAGCACTTAGCAAAATGACTATGTTAATGGCAAGTGATTAATAAATGGTGACTATTATACTAATGATTGCTGATAGTACTAACATAAAAAGTCTGAGAGTCTTAAACTTCACTAAGAAGGTTTACTTATAGGTGGAATATTGAAAGTGTAATTTTGAAATAATTTTATGTATATTGTAAGACAAATCAAATGAGTAAATATTATTGTTAATATCCAAAAGATACTAATATAAAGTTAAAAGATATTAATTTATTAATTAATTAATTTTAATTAATTTTAAATTTTTATTTTTAAAATTAATTAATTTTAATTAAAAGTAATATTCTAATTAACTCTAGAATATTACTTTTAATTAAAAATACCAGTATTAATTTATTACTAAGAAAAGTATTTCTAGCTCTGTCCACTGAAAGCAATGACACCCCAATAGCAATGAGCACACCTAAAGTCTGAATCTTGGTTTCTAAGCACCATTCCCCAGTAAAAGGAGCCAAAGCTCCATAGAGAATAGGCTGCTTTTAGTTCTGTGGTCTGAAAATTGTAAGTGAGACTAAGATATCATCTTCTGTCAAAAGGCAAGGAAGCATTGAAAGACTAAAGGAGTCAGGTTATAAGGTCACAGAGATCATCTTGTAGGGACTCGTCCTGGCCAAACATGGAGGATTGGAAAGCCAGAAGGAGAATAATTGATTATAATATAGTAAGTGTCAATAAATAAAAATCCATGTGTCCATAGAATTGAAAATAAAAGGTAAGAAAACAAATAGCTTTTCTTTACGTAAGAATGTCAACTAATAAGTAGAAGGAAGGATGAAATTAGAATATTACCACTTTGCCACCCCTGATGTAAGTTAATCCAGAAAAGAATCGATGGATGATAACATCACTAGGTCAACTTGATGCAGAACAGAAATAACCTGCCAATGGTCACCCCACAGATACCTTACTTAACTGAAGGAAAAAAAATGTACCTTTACACTAAAGATCTGGGCAATCAAAGTTAGTTTCAGCAACAACAGAAAAATCTAACACTATCTGCTTCTAATGCAATGCAATATGAAGTATACAACTTTAGCTTTGAAATATTCTTGCCAGAAAGGTTTAACCTGGGGACTTCCCTGGTGGCACAGTGGTTAAGAATCCGCCTACCAATGCAGGGGACACAGGTTCAATCCCTGGTCCGGGAAGATCCCACATGCCACAGAGCAACTAAGCCCGTGCGCCACAACTACTGAGCCTGCGCTCTAGAGCCCACGAGCCACAACTACTGAAGACCGCGTGCCTAGAGCCTGTGCTCTGCAACAAGAGAAGCCACCGCAATGAGAAGCCCACTCACCACAACAAAGAGTAGCCCCCACTCGCTGCAGCTAGAAAAAGCCCATGTGCAGCAATGAAGGCCCAACGCAGCCAAAAATAAATAAATTAATTAATTAATTATTTTTAGAAAAGGTTTAACCTGAAACCAATACAGCCCCTAGATCCAACTTTAAGTGTATAGGGCATAGATGAGCAAGTTAAATAACATCTTGAAGAAACAATCAGACCACTGCTCTGTACTCTGTATAAGTCAATGATATTTTTTGAAAAACTATAAAAGGCTAAACATAACAAATAAATGCAATGAATGAACCTAGGCTGAGCCCCAATTTGGGGAAGAAAACAGCTATAAAAGACATTCTTGTAGAAAATGATGAAATTTGAATGTCAATATTAGATGGTTATTGATTAGCTATTGCTGTGTAACAAATTAGCCCAAACTTAGTGGCTTAACACAACAAACATTTATTATCTCACAGCACTATGGGCCAGAAATCTGGGACTGACTTAGCTGGGTGTTTCTGACTCAAGGTCTCTCAGAAGGTTCTAGTCAAGCTGTTGACCAGGGCTACTGTCACCTCAAGATCATCTGAAGGAGGAATTCACTTCCAAGCTCACTCACATGGTAGCTGATAGGCCTCGGTTCCTGGGCACCTGGGCCAGGCAACTGGCTACCTGAGGGCCCCACCACATGACAGCTGGTGTTCCTCAAAAGCAACGATGCAAGGGAATTCAAGAGAGTGTATCTAAAACAAAAGCCACAGTGTTTTCATAATGCAGTCTCATAAGTGAGATCCCACCACTTCTGACGTATTCCACTCACTGGAAGTGAGTCAATTCATCCAGCCCACAAGGGGAGGGGGATTAAATTCCACCTCTTAAGAAGTACAAAAAACGTGTGGGTCTGATAACCTCCAAGGATGATATTGTGGCATTATTGTTGACTTGTAGATGTGATAATGGTATTGTGATTATGTACAGTAATGTCCTTATTCTTAGAATATATATGCTGCTGTAGTCAGAAACAATACATATGATGTCTAAACCTATTTTGTGTGTGTGTGTGTGTGTGTGTGTGTGTGTGTGTGTGTGTGTGTATACAAAGTAATAAAGCAAATACAGCAAAATGCTAACAACTGTTGCCTTTGGGTGGGTAATAAATGGATGTTCATTGTATTCCTGTCTATACATGTTTGAAAATTTCTGTAAGAAAAATTTGGAGAAAAATAATTGAGTTATTTGAATTGTGTCCGCTCAAAATTCATATGTTGAAGCCCTAGCATCCAACGTGATGGTGTCTGGAGATGGGACCACTGAGAGGTAATTGCATTTAGATGAGGTCACTAAATGTCCAGAACTACGAGAAATAAATGTCTGTTTTTTAAGCCACCCAGTGTATGGCATTTTATTATAATAGCCGAAGCAGACTAAGACAAGGTGCTCAAATGATTGAAGTGACTTGATAACAGTGATAAAATTTTTACTCATTTCACAAAGTTAATGTGACAGAAGAAGAAATCCAGTGGTAAGAAGGGCTTTTGATACAGAGAACTGGGGGGAAATAGAAATTATTATCATTACTGTGGATCACTTTCATATTCCAACTTCTCATATTACCTCAGCTTGGCAGTGAAGTCACTGTAGACCTGGAAGACCTAAGAGATGATCCCACAAAGATGGCTCCTTCTACTGCATCCTGCCAACTCCAGAACCCCCGTCACAGCCTGTGGGACACCACTGAACCTTCACCCTTCATGGAGCCTCTCTTTTTCAGCATTAGTCATTCCTTAATTTTAAACTCCATCTCCTTTACTCTTCAACTTTCTCCTACGTATTTTATTAACTGATTGCACTAGCTCACTTTTGCTTTTGGAAATTAATTGTTATTATTAATCCCATAATTAGTTTCCTTGACACAAAATTTTTTAAATATAATTAAAGGATTATATAGTGTTAATACCGTATTAATTCCCATGCTCAAACAGGCTCCAGCTAATTTAAAAGGTAAAGCAATTCATTGGATAAATAAAAGTTTGGAATTAAGAGTCACTTCCCTTTGGCAATATCTCTCAAAATTACAAACCCCATATCCTTTGACCCAGCAAGTCTACTTCTAGGATTTTTGTCTTGCTGATATAGTCTCACATATGAGAACTGACAGATTATTCATAGCAGCCTTGTGTATAATAGTGTGTAGTGTCTTACCAATTTTTAAAAAAGTAAATAAAAAGAAAAACATAGAGGTGCAGAGTATGTTGCCATTTGTGTTAAAAATAAATAAAAATAAACATATGCATATATATAGGTAGAATATTTCTAGAAAGGTATATAAGCAATTGTTAACAGGTTGCCTCTAGAGAGACCAGCTCGGTGGCTGGGGGGAAGGGACTGGGGGATAACTTCTCATCACATTCCCCTGTGTCCATTTAGAATTTTGTGTCTTGTGAATGCATTACCTATTTGTTCAAAAATTAATTTGAAATTTTTGTAATCCTTACAGTTTAACCAAATAAGACGTATTGGCTACAAACTTTTTACTTTTAAGTGTTCTGTATTTCTTTTTTTCTAATTAGAAAAAAACTGTATCCAATGGCCAGATCAGGTCACTGACTCCCATGGTGCCCCAGACCTCCTGCTGAGAGGAGCCTTTGAAACTGCAGTCAATAACACCAGTGTGCTCATCCACATCTGCTTGTCAATTTCTGCTTCATAAACATGATCCCAGATGCACACACACGCTCCACATACTGTACCTGGTTCAGCTTCTCTTTCTCTTCCACGCAGGAGGCAGCTTCTTTCTGCTCTCTGTTTACTTCTGAAGCAGCCTCATGATTGTTTCTCTGCTAGCTTTTGCCTCCATCTCATGGACATTTTTAGTCTCTTCAAGAGTAACGATTTGTCCTTTCATGAATGCGTTTTCCTTGCACAGCTCTCCAAGCTGAAGAGAAAGCAATTACAGCTGTCCCGTAAAAACTAATAATTTCATACCACTCTAAGCAATTCTGATCTATAAACCCCAATGATCTCATTATCACATGACAACAGGGAAAGAGCTATCCCTCCATCCACTCAAAAGATAACTTTTTCAAAGGCAGCCCCTAAATGCTCTTGTTATGTGCAGACCCAGTGGTCAAATTAAAATTAATCAAAAGGTAAATCAAAAGGTAAATTAATCACAAGGCAACAAGGATGAGAGTTCAGCCAAAAGCTTCCAGACAGAACAAGCATCAACGAGCCCCTGGCTGCGAAATACTCAAGGGGCGGTGATGTGCCTACAGTTACGGCAGGCAAGGAAGCAAGGCGTTCTATTCAGCCCACATCCAGTGGCACCAACTGCCTGCAAGGCGTTACCTGGCACAAGGTGGGGACATACAGAGAAGAAAGCAGGACTCTCTTTTTCAAAAAGAAAATCCTTCTTATTAATATAAGCATAGAAAAATCCTGAATAACATGCTCAAACAATGTATTCGAGTGGTTGGCTGGGAGAATAAGACTTGTATGATTTATAAGGAGGGAAAATAAAACCAACCAGCCTCCTTGGCCCCTGGGAAACAGCCACGCAGACAGCTCAAGGATGCCTGTCGAAAGACCCGAAACTCCTCATGACAGGGTCAGCATTTGTGTTAGGACAATCAGGGGAAGTGACATATCTTTTAGCCTCAGCAATTTGCCAACATGGTGCCCTGCTCCTGACTCAGTGCTATTCCCTCTCTCGTGAACGCTTTTCCTCATATTTGTATACTTCCTCTCCAACAGCCTTTTCAAGGTCCCATCTCAGAGGGGCACTCCTCGGCTGGCCTACCTAAAGTAGCATCCCATGCCTCTAACCTGCTTCATTCTCTTTCCCCATATCCTGATTTGTTTTTCTTCTTTGCACCTTTTACTACATGGGATAATACTGGATATTTGTTTATTTCCTCAGCATCTTTAACCACAACAATGGAAGCCCTAGGAGGGCACAGACTCAGTCTTGTCTCATTCACTGCTGTATCCCAGCACCCAGAACAGTGTCCAGCATACTGTAATCACTCACTAAACGTATGGGAAATGGATGAATGAATGCCAAATAAGGAATCCCTTCTTTTCTACTGTTTCCTGAGAGTGTGTGTGTACATGTGGTTATAAGGGCCTTAAAAGTAAGGGAATGGCTTTGAAATTGCAGTGGTTTTGTTCACCTTCTCAGGGTAACACCTAGTGAGTGTTCAAGACAGTAGCCTTTTTGCTCTTGGCCAGGGAGATTGTTGGTTTTTTTTTTTTTTAAGACAGGGACCTCCTCAGGTGATTGGGATGTTAAAACTCTAGGGTCTCAGGATCTGTTTAAAAATATAGGTTATATCATCATTCAGGTATGGTGAGGCCAACGGATCAGGAGACACTGAAACTGTGTTACTCACAGTTTCTGAGAGGAAGGGGCACACCATGCCATGCAGGGCCGCCCAGGGAGCACCAGGGCTGGTCAGGAGACAGAGAGAGCCAGGGGAAAACATGTTTTCCACAGGAAGGAATGGGTGAGGCAGGGTAAGCAAGCTAGTTTGAGTAATTTCAGTGGGTTCTGGAGGGTAGGAGCCATCTCTAGTTGTCTGCCACCTGACCCGGGGGTGATCAGTTGGATAGTGGCCAGAGTATAAAAGCCTGATAGAGGAAGTGGCTGGGGTATGGGCTGTGTATTGGTTGGTTTGCTTATGAAAGCTGTGCACCCAGGAGACTCATTTACTAGGAATTGGCTAATCCTGGGACCCAGTCTTTCCTGGGTCAGCAAGGCCCCAGATGTCAAAGCATTCGAAGTACAGAATATAAAAAGGCAAGATTAATACAGTATTAACACCCAGATTAGCAACTGGAGATTGTCTCTGATGAGGGAAAGGGTACCTGAAAGAAGGAGCTTCTTAATTTCCTTTTCTTTTCCCCACCACTTGGCTTTAAAGATAACCCCCCAACTACAATGTGAAGTGGACTTTTATCGCCAGGCTCCTGGTCACATGTTACGGGGGGAGCTGAATCCAGCACCTTGAGGGTATCAGACAGAGCCCAGGCCTGAGCAACCAAAACCCATGAGTGAGGTGGAACTTCCTGAAGCAAAGTGTTCCATTTCGCAGCTCTCACAGAGTTCACGTGGGAGGCTTACTAATAACCCACTGAGGGGAGGCCTTTAAGAATGGCTGCATCGGGCTTCCCTGGTGGCGCAGTGGTTGAGAATCTGCCTGCCAATGCAGGGGACACGGGTTCAAGCCCTGGTCTGGGAAGATCTCACATGCCGTGGAGCAACTAGGCCCGTGAACCACAACTACTGAGCCTGCGCGTCTGGAGCCTGTGCTCCACAACAAGAGAGGCCATGATAGTGAGACCCGTGCACCGCGATGAAGAGTGGCCCCCGCTTGCCACAACTAGAGAAAGCCCTCGCACAGAAACAAAGACCCAACACAGCCAAAAATAAATTAATTAATTAATTTTAAAAAAATACAGGAGTCCATGTATTTAAAAAACAATGGCTGCATCCCCAGTGGTCACTGCAGTGCTGTTTACAATAGCCAAGACATGGAAGCAACCTAAATGTCCATCAACAGATGAATGGATAAAGAAGATGCAGTATATATACACAATGGAATAATACTCAGCCATAGAAAAGAATGAAATAATGTCATTTGCAGCAACATGGATGGACTTAGAGATTATGATACTAAGTGACGTAAGCCAGACAGAGAAAGAAAAATATCATAGGCTATCGCTTATAAGTGGAATCTAAACAAAAATTATCCAAATGAACTTATGTACAAAATAGAAATAGACCCACAGACATAGAGAACAAACTTATGGTAACCAAAGGGGGAAGGGGGGGAGGGATAACTTAGGAGTCTGAGCCTAACATATACACACTACTATATATAAAATAGACAACCAACAAGAACCTACTTCATAGCACAGGGAGCTATACTCAAACATTTATAATAACTTATAAGGGAAAAGAATCTGAAAAAGACTATCTATATATAATACATATATATATATTACTGAATCATGTGTATGTGAACCACTTTGCTGTACACCTGAAACTAACACAACAGTGTAAATCAACTAGACTTCCATTTAAATAAATAAATAAATATTTTTTTAAAAAAAGAATGGCTGCATGGAAATCTATCAGGAAGCAAGGATATGAAAGGTTTATAAATGAGCAAAGATATGGTGTCCATTCAAATAGCTTCACGCTCTCTAATGAATCACTACAGTCCAGGTAGTGATATAATTAATTTCCATCTCAATGGCAACCTACCATTAAAGTAGGATTTTTATTTATTTGGCTTTAGTGTAAAATCAAAAAGTACTTTAGAGATAATCTTAACCTTATGCTCAAAAAGTATCCCCAAAATGACACACAGCTGGTTTTGGTTTCGGTTGTGAGTGTGTATGTGTTTCTATCTGTAACTAAAACAAACAAAAATCTTCCTAAAACAAATCATTAAAATGAATAATTCGTTGTATTTGACAAGCTAAATACATTTTAGACAAAACAATCAATTCCTTCTGGAGAATAATTAATCTCAAATAATGCTAGAAAGGATCTTGGAATTGAGGCTCAGAGAGGTGATACGGTTTTTCCCAGGTCACGCAGTCAATTAATGCTGTACTAGGGCTCCTGCCCTGTTCTCCTGCACCCCCAGACTCAACCACAGCTCTTCCTTTATGGCACACTTCGGAATGACCACTAAATGTATAGTCTTTTTAATCTTCATACAAATACCTTTAGAATTAAATCTTCATCTGATGCCTTTTCATTCTTCTTCCCTGGATCTAAGCAGTCATGAAGTTAAGCCAGAAATTCCTCATGTTCCCTGCAATTCTGTGAGACTTGATCCTTATTCTCCTTGTTTTCCTTTAAACATCTTCTGTCGGGCAAATAACAAATAAGTCAAGTTTTAACACCAAAGAAGATAACATTCATCAAAGTTCAGAACTCAAGCTCTCTGTCGGGAAATAACCAATAATCATTTCAACACAACACAGTTTCCCAGACACAGAGCACGATATCGTCTTGCAAGCCCAGTTAAAGAGGGAGAAAAGTGGAAACAACTCTGGGGCACGTACACTCTGCAGAAATGTAGGGAGATCTTTACGGCATCTTAGCAAGGGAGACAGATTATCTGCCTCCTGTTCCTGACATTTTAGGATCTGCAGAAGTGGAAGGTGGTTCTCTAGATCACACATGGATCCACTCAGCCGTGAGTCTCTGTTGCTGCTTCGTGGGAAAGAAAGAGAGTGATGCTACGTTGGGTCTAGAGACCATGCTTTGGTCACTACACAATGATCCATAAGAGTTACTTAGAGCTTTCCCTGGCTCATGGCCAAGCATAACTATAATTAAAAATACATCAGAAGCAGGGGATGTGCCCACCCCTGGAAAAAAGAGGTGTTCAATCATCAGCAAAGATCACTATTAGTTTTTGCACATCCAGGATTTTTAAAGAATATTGGAATGGGCCAATCAAGGAAAATCAGTCAATTTATGCTCTGCTGTGAATATTTTATTTCAAATCTCAGATAGGTTTGCTAAAATAGCATAGTCTATTTCTAATTCTTTAAATGTTAAAAACTAAGAGATCATAAAAAGCAGATATATTTTAAAGGCAAATTAGGATCATTTCAATAATTTGGCATCATTTTTTAGTACCCTAGATAATAAACATGATTATTGCTTTCCCTTTTTACCATGTTGAGTGTTTACTGCAATTCTTTCACGCTATTCAAAGATTAACAAGGCATGTAATTGCATATACTCAAAAGCATATCATATTTCTATTTAGAAAAAATGTATAATAAAAGACCAACATCAATATATCTCTAAGTTCTTATTTTCAGCATATGAAAGGTAATATTTATTCAGTCTCTCTCACTCATTTAAGTCATAGTTAATGCTACGGCTCTGATTTATTTATGTATATGATTCTATATATTTACGCTAAGATTTCAGTCTTACTTCTCTGTTCCAGGAATTTCTAAATTATTTCCACTTCTATTTGCATTTCACTTTAACCCAACAAAGTCCCAGGCATCTATCATAAAGACATAATCACATAAATGTGAAAATATGAATGCACATGGGTACTCACTGCATCTTAGTTTATAATCTTTTTTTTTTTTTTTTTTTTTTTTTGCGGTACGCAGGCCTCTCACTGTTGTGGCCTCTCCCGTTGCGGAGCACAGGCTCCAGACGCGCAGGCTCAGCGGCCATGGCTCATGGGCCCAGCCGCTTCGCTGCATGTGGGATCCTCCCGAACCGGGGCACGAATCCGTGTCCCCCGCATCGTCAGGCGGACTCTCAACCACTGCGCCACCAGGGAAACCCTATAATCATTTTTTTAATGGAACTAACCTAAGTGCCTAAAGTTAAGAGCAAGAAGAACCTGTTAAGTAAATTATGATATTAACAGGCAATGGAATATCACTGGCCATTAAAAATGATACAATGAAAGACTTTTTAAGTATTTACAACATATTATTCAGGAAAAATAGTTCACTACATGATACCGTTTATGTACAACTGTCTGAAGATCTATTCAACAAAATGTTAACTATAGCATTTCTGGAATCATAAGGTTGTGAGTAATTTTAATTTTGGGGGGCACTTTATTATATCTTTAAAAACTTTCTTATAATGAATATATATCATTTTATTACTCATTTGTTTAATAAATATTTACTGGGCACTTACTATGCTACTTACTATGCTTAAAGGTGCTAAAGATACAGTAGTAAACAAAACAGATAAACATCCCTCATGGGGCTTACATTCTAGTTTGGAAGATGGACAATAATCAAAACATAAATGTATGTAAAATGTATAGTATATTATAAAAGGGCTGGAGACAAAAACAATTAAGCAGGAAAGGGAGTCAGAAACATTTGGGAGGAGTGGGGTGAAATTTTAGATGTAGTCGCTAAGATCAGGTTAGCGGCAATGGGAAGTTGTCAAAATTTAGATTTATTTGGACGGCAGAGATAGATGATAGATTTACTTAAGGATCAAGGAAAGAGAAACAAGGATGATCCAAAATTTTGGCCCTGATCAACTAGAAGAATGGAATTACCATTAAACAAGATTAGGAAAAGCACAGGAGGATTTTGTGGAAACACCAGGAGGTATTCTGGACATGTTCCGTTTGAGATGCCTGTTAGACATCCGCATGGAGATGCCCAGTAAGTCGTAAGATATGTGGGTCTTAAAAAAAAAAAAAAAAAAAGATATGTGGGTCTTGAGCGCTGGGAAGAGGTCCAGGCTAGATCTAGAAACTACATGCTCGTGGGGGGTCACGAGCATGTAGATCATACTTTAAGTCATGAGACTGGATGAGAGTGAATTTAGATAGAAAGGAGAAGAGAGTCAAGGACTGAGTGAGCCCTGGGGCACTCTTGGAAGTCAAGGAGATGAGGAGGACAAAGCAAGAGACTGTGACAGAGAGGCTAGAAAGGTAAGATCAAAAGCAGGGGGCTTCCCTGGTGGCGCAGTGGTTGAGAGTCCGCCTGCCGATGCAGGGAACACGGGTTCGTGCCCTGGTCCGGGAAGATTCCACATGCCGCGGAGCGGCTGGGCCCCGTGAGCCGTGGCCGCTGAGCCTGCGCATCCGGAGCCTGTGCTCCGCAACGGGAAAGGCCACAACAGTGAGAGGCCTGCATACTAAAAAAAAAAAAAAAAAAAAAGCAGGCACGCACAGTGTCCTGGAAGCTAAAACAAGAAAGTGGTTCAGGGAGAAAAGCCAACTGTTGGCTCAAACTGGAAGGTCAAGTAAGATAGGACTGATCATTGAATTTGCAATGCACGGTCACTGATCACCTTAATGAGTGGCTTCAATGGAGTAGATCTGAGAAAGGAGAGAAATTGGTACAGTGAGTACATATAAACATGTTCCAGGAGTTTGGCAGTACATGCAAGGAGAGAAAGAGGATAGGAGCTGGAAGCATTGGGTTTTTGTTTTTATCTTTATAAGATGAAATAAGTAAAACAAGTATCAAGTATTTTATTAGTAAAGTGATTTAAGTTATTATACACAGAATTTTTAAAGTGTATCTTAAGAACAGGTAGCTCCCAATTTTATCTCAATAATCATCTTTTGTCAGAACTAAGGGTAGAAAACCTAGATTTCCTGAGCTCTCTGCATAAACTGGCAATAAACCCTAATGAGGAGTGTTCAGGGTGGTCTGGGGTGTTCTGGGTTTCCAGGGTATTTTTATAACTAGCTTCTGAATAAACGCGTCCCCTGTGCACTATTCCACCACCTCCACTTAAACCTCTACTTAGAGGAAATCTTCCAAATTGTATATATCTAAGAATTTGCAACCCTAATCAATAGGGCATAAACATGCTTAGGACAACGCCATGTTTGTTAAGATTCTTGGTGACATTTAGAAATGAGCTTGGAAAATATTTTCAAGAGTCCAAAGATACGTGAGGTCAATGATTTTTTTTTTTTTCAAAAATGCAGGGGACACGGGTTCGAGCCCTAGTCCGGGAAGACTCCACATGCTGCAAAGCAACTAAGCCCATGCACCACAACTACTGAGCCTGAACTCTAGAGCCCATGAGCCACAACTACTGAGCCTGCCTGCCACAACTACTGAAGCCCGTGCACCTAGAGCCCTGCTCGGCAACAAGAGAAGTCACGGAAATGAGAAGCCTGCGCACAGCAACAAAGAGTAGCCCCCCTCACCGGAACTAGAGAAAGCCTGCACGGAGCAGCAAAGACCCAACGCAGCCAAAAATAAATTAATAAATTTATTTTTTAAAGTTTAAAAAAAAAGAAATTAGTATTTTTAACACTAGCTCCACTGAGAAGTATATTGAAATATCCTCACTGCAATTTCTCGTCCAGTTCTACAACTTTCTTCTTTAACTCCTGGTTCTCCTTGACTGCAGACTGAGCTGTGATTTTTAGTTCTAACTTTAGAAGTGGAGAGTGCCGCTGATTCTTCTTCTAGCTCCTGAACTCTATCTCTCAAAGAGGTGAGGAGAGACGATTCTCTGGCATTGTTTTCTCCGTAGTTCTCCATTTCAGCTTTCAACTCTTGACAGGAAACTTCTTTGGAAAGCATCTTGGATCGCAGTTTTCGAAGCTAACATGGAAAAGAAGTAAAAAGAGGGAAAAGATGTCAATGGTATAAGTTGGAAGTACCTTGAAAAAAACCCAAAGTCATAACTTAAAATTTCAATCTTTTATTCATGACTTCATCCGACTTTACTTTTTTTTTCTTCATATTTGTTTCCATATTACCAGCTGGGAAGTTATGCCTAAATAGTGGACTTCATAGTCTGTCTTTTTCAAAAAACAATTGAGCAATGTCTTGTGGTAATTGAGTCTCACTCAAGAGACATGGGTGGTGTATTTTGCAAAAAACAATAAAATATTTTGCAATGAGAATTCATTTTCTAAATCTGTATTACTGCTATTGCTGCTCACGATGAAACAAGGAAGCTGCAAGGTAGGCTGTTTGTAATTTCATGGCCATAGCTGTTTCCCAAGTCAATACAGACTATGTGATATATCACAGCATTTCTCCCCCTGGCCTTATGGACCCTTACTGTGGCTGATAACGAAAAATAATACTCGGATTTCTGGAAAAAATATAGGAGAAAAGGAAACATCATTATAGGATTTACACAAAGGAAACGTTTTAACTTTTATGAATTCTGTGGCATCAAAATGCTGAACACAGTATGTGCCTTATTAAGCTACCAGATCCACTCCCATTAGAAAACTTTATGAATGCATCTGTTTTTTTGGAAATGTAAGTATGCATGCATACACACACACACACACACACACACACACACACACACACACACATACAATCAACTCATCTTTCAGTGGGATCCTAGCAGCCTAGTGAGACTGCTAGTTACCTCTCACAGGCAAGCTTAGGATTCCTTGGGGCCATCAGGCTATATATAAGCGCAGTGAGTCTAGAGAGAATCTCCCAGAAACTCCACAATAGACCTGATCCAGGCCAGAGGGTAAATGGATCCCAACCGTCTTCCTAGAATTTCCCCCAGACAATCAGAACCACAAGAAAGGGATTCAGATTTCCACCCCCAGAGCTTCAGATTGCAAGCAATCCACATTAAAGGCAGCTACACACAGCCCAAACCCGAAGTCCCCAGGTGTCCCCAGGTGCTCTCGAGGATGTAGAGCTCCCCTGAGATGCAGAATCCTGCCCACGTCACCCTGCTTTGCAGCACGGCAAATGCACAGCCTTTCAGGAGTTCTCCACAGCTAGAGGGTAGGGGCACCATAAGAGAATAAGCGTAAACTTTGCCAAAAAGTTTAAAACTGTTTCCCTTTGTCCTATTTCTAATCACCTCTATACTCTGCTTCACTCCATAAGAAGCTAACAAGGCCATTTGTGAGTTATGAAGACGCAGACTCTCACCTCAGACTGAGCAGATTCAAATTTGACCAGAGTTGCTGCAAGTTCACTCCGGGCAGCCTCGGCCACATTCCGATAGTGGTTTAACTGCTCCCGAGTAACTGCGACTTCCAAGAGATGATAATAAGTTTCCTGATAGGGTTCCCCAAAAGACAAAATATACAAAGGAGAGTTAAACAATCTTTTCCATGCAGCTGTGCAAAGCAAGATTAAGTACAGAAGCATTCTTTGTAGTCCAAATATGTTGGAAAGGCTGCCCAGAGATGTGTTTGGTTCAGATTATTTCATTCTCCTTCTCAAAATTTTAAGGGAAGCAGGAGGCAGCCCAGGAACGAATGATAGGCTCCCCCAGGACGGTAGTGGAGTTTGACTTTTAAGAGTTAGTATGTCCCCTTGGGGGACTTCCCTGGTGGTCCAGTGGGTAAGACTCCACACTCCCAATGTAGGGGACCGGGGTTCGATCCCTGGTCAGGGAACTAGATCCTGCATGCTGCAACAAAGATCCCGCATGCCACAACAGAGACCTGGCACAGCCAAAAATAAATACATAAATAAAATAAAATATTTTTAAAAAAAAAAGATTTGGCCTTTGACACTTTACAGAGTTTCCTTCCGCCCAACTCCAATGTTATTTGACCTCTGACCAGAACAGATAGCATCAACAAAGAACCACCAGAAGAGATGGCTAACAGGAGGCAGTTTTTATTGTTCTTCTATTTCCAGATTACAAAGATTATCAACTCATCTCTGGTCTGTTGAATAAGTGTTTCATGTATTTATCAAAGAGACCCTGTGATTCAAGTATAGAAGTCTGTCTCCTTCATAATTATCCACTATGCCATTTATTCTCAATCTCATAGCCTATCTTGGGTTTTTGTTTTTGTTTATTTATTTATTTATTTTTGGCTGCGTTGGGTCTTCGTTGCTGCACGCCGGCTTTCTCTAGTTGCGGTGAGCGGGGGCTACTCTTGGTCGCGGTGAGTGGGCTTCTCGTTGCGGTGGCTTCTCCTATTGCAGAGCACAGGCTTCAGTAGTTGTGGCTCAAGGGCTCTAGAGCGCAGGCTCAGTAGTTGTGGCACACGGGCTTAGTTGCTCCACGGCATGTGGGATGTTCCCGGACCAGGGCTCAAACCCGTGTCCCCTGCATTGGCAGGCAGACTCTTAACCACTGTGCCACCAGGAAAGCCCTATCTTGGGGTTTTGAAGGTTACTCAGATGAATGTCTGAGGCCAGAGATAGTGGTCATGCCTGGAGTCCTTCTCCATCCAGAAGGGAACAACTCTCAGCTCCGCTGATGGCTGCCAATGCAGAAACATGGATCCCAGCATGGCCTCATTACTCTACTTTTTCAAGACAAGTCCTATATTTGGGCTTTTTGAAGTAAAAATTCCCAGTTTTTCCCTCTGGGTAATTAATTTAAATTTTAAAAAAAACACCATATGATCCCAATAAACACATCTGCAGAGCAGATTTGATGGGTTTGGGCTGTGGGTCAGTATGTAACCTCTGGTTCTGTTTCTGTCCTATTCATGCCATAACACCTGCTTTCTGAAAGAATTATTCCAGAGTTTGGACAGATACCCACCTCCATGAAGCTTCCAGGGCCTGGGGTCTTTGTGAAAGACATACAAGAAAGCCATTCATTTTTGAAGGAATATGAAAGAGGTCACATAAAGGAGGGTTTCCCTGGAATATCTAGTGTCCTCGGGGGACACACCAGTAAAACCTGTTTATGATTCTGCCCGGCTACTGAACTGTCAAAGACTACTGTTTGGAAATACTCATGAATGCAAAGTCATCTTAAAGCCCTGAACTTCACAACAAGCGTTGTCATGACTAGTGTGTTTCAATCCACAAAATGCTAAACAAAACCTTCAGCGCACTTAGTAACAGCCAGTGTTTGTCAATTACAACATATGCAAGAAGATGGAAGGCATGTACTCCTGGGGAGAAAGCATAAAACAATTAACTGCATCTGTACTGCATCTGTTAAGAGAACCACATCCTGTTCAGCCTCACCCAGCATTCAGAAGGAACTTTTCCACCCTAAACACTCCAGCAATATTTTCCAGAATAAGCCATGTGAGGACCTAGGTCACCTACAAGAGGTCTGAGCTACAGCACGTATGGACCATTTTCTAAAATTCCTTAGGGAAATAAGTTTCTTAATGGCTATGATTATTTCTTTCATTGACTAACATGATTTTTAAGGACATGACGGAGTCATACTATAATTTTATATCTCTTTCTTATGAAAAAATATTGTGTCCGTTGGATATAATATTAAGAGCCCCTGAGACAGTTCAGAAGTGGGCCTTTATTTGAGGAGGTTACAGTGTAATGCAGGACACCACCAAAAGCATTAGCATCTTCACATGCTCATGGGCGAAAGAAACCACATATTAAGATATTATTACCTTTGACACTGGAGCAGGGCTTACGTGAGGAGGACTCTTGATTACTGAGTTTAGAAGACAGGTGCTAGGATCTAAATCACCTTTCAAAGTCCAGCAGACTCGAGATTATTCATCAGCAAGTGTTTACGAAAAGCCTATTCTGGGTCAGGCACTGAGCTTACAGTCTAATAAGAAAAAGAGCATTTATCAAACAACCACGCTGGTGATTGTGTAATTACAAACTGAAATAAATTCAAGCAAAGAAAGAAACAGACAACAAAGGAAAGTGACTTAAAATTAGGGAGGTGGAAGGAAAGATTTCCCTAAAGAAGTGATGATTAAATAGAAATTAAATAGGCAAGAGGTACTGAAACAGGAGCAACCCACATCTTTCAAATAGCCAAAAGTCCGAGCAAAGGTCCTGTGGCAGGAGTATGCCCTGTGTGATCAAGGATCAGAGAGAAGGCAGTGAGGCCTTCTGAGGGGTCAGAGCAGGTGAAGAATACTGGCAGCAGGGCTCGAAAGACAGCCCTCAGCCCATTGATATATTTTAGTACCTGACAGGGCTTCTTTTTAAAAATATTCCTCCTTGGCTATTCTTACGTGTTCATTTTACCATATGAAATTTAGAATCAGCTCATCAATTCCAAAAATTCCTGTTGGTATTTTTATTGGGAGCATGTTAACTTTATAAATAAACTTAAAGAGAATTAACATCTCTTAAATGTTGAGCTTTCCAAATAAAATCATCTTTTTTCCATTTGTTCAGGAATTCTCATGTCACATATGTAGCTGTGATGGTTAATTTTATGTGACAACTTGACTGGGCCACAGGGTGTCCAGATATTTGGTTTAAACATTATTCTGGTTGTGTCTGTGAGGATTTTCTGGATGAGATTAACATCTGAATCAGTAGACTGAATAAAGCAGATTGCCCTCCCCAATGTGATGGGCCTCATCCAATCCACTGAAGGCCTGTGTAGAACAAAAAGCCTGAGTAAGGGAGAATCTGTTCCTTCTGCATGTTTTTGAGCTGGGACATCAATCTTCCCCTGCCTTTGGATTCAGACTCAGACTGGAATTTACACCTTCAGCTCTCCTGGGCCTCCAGCTGGTCTACTGCAGATCTTGGGAATTCTCAGACTCCATTATTACTCAAGCCAATTCCTTGTCATATATATATATATATATATATATATATATATATACACACACACACACACACACACGCACACACATATACATACATATACATCCTACTGGTTCTGCTTCTCCAAAGAACCCTGACTGAGCCCCAGAGACACCTCTGTGTTGAGCTGGGCTCTGGAATATACCACACTGACATAAATCATACCAATGTTTTCTTTTTTTTTTTTTTCTGTTGCTATACCAATGTTTTCTTAAGCAAAAATAAACAAATGGGACCTAAACTTATAAGCTTTTACACAGGAAAGGAAACCATAAACAAAATGAAAGACAACCTATGGACTGGGAGAAAATATTTGCAATGTGACCGACAAGGGCTTAATTTCCAAAATATACAAACAGCTCCTACAACTCAATGACAAAAAAATAAACAACCCAATCAAAAAATGGGCAGAAGACCTAAACAGACATTTCTCCCAAGAAGACATACAGATGGCCAATAGGCACATGGAAAGATGCTCCACACTGCTAACTATTAGAGAAATGCAAATCAAAACGACAATGAGGTACCACTTCACATCGGTCAGAATGGTCATCATCAAAAAGCCTACAAATAACAAAAGGTTGGAGAGGGTGTGGAGAAAAGAGAACCCTCCTACCTGTTGATGGGAATGTAAATTGGTACAGTCACTATGGAAAATACTCAGTAGTATCAAGGTTCCTTCAAGAAAAAAAAAAAAACTAAAAACAGAGTTGCCATATGGAGTATACCACAGAAATCCATTCCTTCAAGACACTCTGAGGTAGCTTGAAATGAGAAGAAATGCACAGCAGTAGCATGAGAGGATTACAAGGATAAGAAAAACAATATGAAAACTGAAAGAAGACTGAATTTATTTATTTATGCCTACGCTTTTCCTCTTAGCCCTTCCTTGGCCGTCCCATAGATCCTTATGTAGTCTTCTTCATATTTGGCTTGGATTTCCTCTTTGACCTGAGTTGTTTTAAGGGCTTAGTTGTTTTTGCGGCTCTCCGTCCTCAGAATTTGTTACGATGTCTGTTTTATTGCACTGTGCTCAGACAACCCAACTGTATTCCAGGCTGACATTCATGGGTGTACACCAGTGGGGTGGACCAATGTCCATTCAGAACTGGGTCCATTCAGACTGGAAGGTTGTCCTTCTTATAGCAGCCATTACACATTTTCACCATCATCCTTGTCTATATTATTTCTACTTCAGGGAATTTCTCAAGGTTTTTGTGAATACTCAGTTTTATGAACATCCAATGGGTATTTAAAAGGAAGGTATATTCTCTATCTTCTGAGCTTGAAATTCAATATGTATCAATTAGTTCTACTTTATTCATCATTTTAATTACGCATTTCTAGTCTCGTCTAATTTCTACCCTAATTTCTACTCTATCCTGGCTCGAGAGAGGTGAGCTAGAGCCTCCTATTACTACTATAATTCTCTATCACCTTGTAGCACTTGTATTCTTGCTGAATGAACACTGGTACTGCTTGACTTGGTGCAAAGATTCAGAAATTTCATATATTCGTTGTGAATTGTACCACGTAGCACGATAATGTGCCATTATTTGTCTGACCCTTTTTGCTCATAATTCAACTTTTTCCAATATTGAGATCATGACTCCTGATTTCTTTTTGTTTGCATCTGACTACATATACCTTTGTTCCAGCTTTTTATTGTCAACCTTTCGGTATCACTTTGTCTTGGGTGTCTTATATGTAAATAAAGTTGGTTAAGCCCTTTGGATACCCTTCCAATTACACTATATCTATTAAAAATTTAAATGTAAATACTATGACCCAGCAGCTCTACCTCTCAATTATCTCCCCTTGAAAAACAGTCACATATGTGCATAACGATATAACAGCAAAAAAGAGGGGGTGTGTGAAACAATATAAATTCCCATCAACAAGGCAATTACTAAAAAAGGCACTCCCAAACTATGAATACGAGGCAAGAAGCAGTAGGAGATCGTGCTGTATGTTTGGGCATAAGAATATCTCCAAGATATACCACTGAACAAAAGTAAGAAAGTATAGATCCACAGTTTGATACCTTTTTTCATAAAACACATAGGGAGGGAAAGCGCTATGTCTTTTCTATAAATGTATTTAGAGAAGAAAAAGAGAAAAAGGTCTGAAGGGACACACATCACCTTAATAACAGTCCTCACCTCTGGAGCCGACAATAGTATTGGAGCTGGGAGGGGAAAGGCTTTGTTTTTTTCAAGAAGGATATATTTATGCATTATTTGTATAATTAAATATAATTTAAAGAAAAGAAAAATACTGGGAAGAAATGTTACTGCAGTTATCTTTCAGTTATAGGACTACCTTTTATTTTCTTCTTTATTATATGTTTTTATATTTTCCAAATCCTTTATAGTGACTGTACATTAATTTTATAATCAGAGTAAACATCCCCCCTTAAATAAAAACAAAAGGAATAAGGATAAGAATAGACAAAAATCACAAAACCTGCCATGTGGTGCCTTTATGGAAAACACAAGGACAAAGAAACAATCCCAGTAGCATAGGAATTTGAATGCATGTGAGAGCAGACATCTCAGGGGTTTGCTCTTTTAAGTAAGCCCCCTAAAGTTAGTAAGATTTTTGGAAAATTCTTCAACTTTTTCTATAAATATTAAGCAATCTTCACTTTAAAGAAACGAATTTTACCCTATTCAAAATGGCAAGATTAAAAACTCATCCATTTGTCCTCACATGAGGACACTCCAAGTTATTAGGTCTCTCTCAGCCAACCCATGAAGCAATTTTACATTAATTTTAAAAAGCCAACTACCTATGATTGGATTCAGCTACTGATATTATGATAATGATTGAAATTGCCTCACAGGGTGGCTCATAGGCTTTTCAGAATAAAGGATAGTTTCAAAGCGCAAAGGCAGAAAGAAGAGATCAGCTTATTCATAATTTAGTACACAATGTGTCCGATTATCTGACCTGGGGACAATGTCTTGGGCCAGTCTTGCTTCTATGGTTTAGTTGTCTTATTTTCCCATGGACAAAAAATAAAAAGAAAAGAAAAGGAGAGGAAAATCACTGCCTACCTCTGACACACAAAAGCACCTAAATCCATTCCTATCTTTCTATCCCATAACCAGCCTCCCCTTTTGTTCCAGCATTATTCCATACCGCAGCGCATGACTGTGTCACCAGGGCACTGCCACTATGGAATGCTTCCTTTAGCCTCTCTCTCTCTATCTCCTTCCCTCTCTCTCCCCATCCCTCTTTAAGCCTTCACTGCTGCCCCAGGGAGCAATCCCTTCTAAGACTCTCTCCCCTACTCTCCACCTTCTTCCCCCCAAGTGGTTTCTTCCCTAATTTACAGAGCATAAATTAAGTCTTACAAATTGTATTTCTCCAACCAATGCCAATTTTGACTACTCATCAATTCTTCTCCGGATTTTCAAGGATTTTCCTGGCCCTCCTGCTTTTCCTTCTTATATCTGCATTTGGTTTCCGGGGTTTACTACTGCCTGCAGGGGACAGTGTGATGGGTGTGGAATTCAGGAAATAAATCTGAGTGTCTACATTTTAGCAGTTGTGGGACAAATTTTGGAGGAAGACATTTCTGCATTAAATCAAGTTTTGTGAAGAAGCCGATCTATTATTTTTCCATTGTTCTCTAATCCCTTTTTTCTTGGGTGTCACTTAAAAACCCTTCTAACTCTATATCTTTATTGCAGAGAATGCAGTATTCCAAAATGTTCTTAATACTGTGGCTCTACTAAAAGAAACTGAGTCATCTTTTCAGATGGGGAAGGGTTGCAGTTAGAAAAACTTAGATGCCAAACCTTTTGAGGGTTTGCTTCAAGTACTAATCCTGATATAACAATATATATTAAATATGTATCTTATATATACTTATATATTAGATATGTATCTCATATATATACATATATATGATCATAACTAATATTCACTGAACCAGGAACTATTTCTTTTTGGGGGGGGCGGGGGGAACTATTTCCGTTCAATCTTCACAACAGCCCTATGACTATTCTTTTTTTTTAATTTATTTATTTATGTATTTATTTATTTATGGCTGCGTTGGGTCTTCATTGCTGCACGCAGGCTTCCTCTAGTTGCTTTGAGCAGGGGCTACTCTTCGTTGCGGTGCGCGGGCTTCTTATTGTGGTGGCTTCTCTTGTTGTGGAGCACAGGCTCTAGGCGCGCAGCCTTCAGTAGTTGCAGCACACAGGCTTCAGTAGTTGTGGCACGTGGACTCAGTAGTTGTGGCAGGAGGGCTTCAGCAGTTGTGGCTCACAGGCTTTAGAGCGCAGGCTCAGTAGCTGTGGTGCATGGGCTTAGTTGCTCCGCGGCATGTGGGATCTTCCCGGACCAGGGCTCGAACCCGTGTCCCCTGCATTAGCAGGTGGATTCTTAACCACTGAGCCACCAGGGAAGTCCCCTCTGACTATTCTTATCCCCCAGGGACTGTTCTTATCCTCTCATCAAAAAATGAAGCTATTAAGGACTAAAAAGGAAATTCTTTTGCCAAATAGCAAACAACTGGTAGTAGATCTGGAGGCAGTGATTGCTTTTCTGTGCTATATAATTTTAAAATTAAGTTTAAAGTAGGATTAATGAATGGGCATATAAAATGTCCCTGCCACTGCAGGAGACACTTCGGCGTATACCCCGTGACCCACAATTCTACTTGTCATTCTACATGAATGTTCGTGGTTCGCAGTGTCCATCAATACAGGAATTGGTCAACAACAGTACATCCATAAGATGGGAAACTAGAAAGCAGTTAAAAGAACAGAACTAAACGTATTTAGAGCAGCACAGATAGATCTCAAAAACATATTGTTTTTCAAATAAAGTAAATCAGAGAACAAAACTAATAGTATGATACCGTTTATGTTTTTAAAATACATGTTAGACAAAATAACATATTTTCTAGGTTTAAGTATGAATGCAAAAAGGATTTTTTTAATGGTCTGGAGGATACTCACCAAACGTATTTAATAATTCCCTCTGGAGAAGGGGATCAGGATTAGAGGTGATTGACAAAAGGAACTATAGTTTATATGTAATGTTCTCATTTTTAAAGGAAAAGTGGATATAATTGTAATATTAAAATCAATTTCTTAATTAAGTGAAAAGACAACTGAAAGCATGTTTAAAGAGGCCAATTTTCTATGTTCTCAGCTTTCACACCCTAATCTTCAGACTTAAGAAACTGAATACCATGTAAATTCTTTACTGGCTGCGGAGGCAGCAGGAAACCCTGAACTTGAACCTCAGCGTGCACAAGGCGGCAGCAGTAAAAAGAAGAATCATTGAGTTTCCAGCAATACTTGGAATGTATTTTTTGGGCAGCAAGAAGGTTTTGACTACATTTCGGACAGGAAGTTCACCACAAAAATGAATGGAATAATACAATATTATAGCCAAAACAGTATCTTCAAGCATTAAAACAAGAATTCAATGATTCTTAATGTTTTTATTAACTCTAAAAAGATCTCCAATTAACAAAGAACAAGCCAGAGAGAGAAAACAACCTAAATAACACGTGTTGCACTAAATCCCTGCTTTCTCTTCCAGGGTAACTCTTAGCTCTGCCCAAAGAAAACTCAACAAAAATGATGCTGCTTCATCACTTTGATAATATTTCTTCTGTTAAAAGGAGGCCATGACTTCCAGCATACACACTCCTGCCAGCGACAGTCTCCTGAGAGACGAATTTTGTAAACAATGAGAAGACTGTGGAACGTTAGCATGTGTAATCTCTCCAGGTTTCACATTAGAAAGAAAACAAATAATTTTTAACCTCCTCGTGAGAATTGTTGCAAGGTGACAAAGCAAGATGACAACGCAAGATCCACAAGTAAGTTTTCAGAATTAATTTTTCTCTTTTGCGTCCAGAATAAAACGGGTTAAAGGCAGATTTCAAATCCCAAACCACAGGGCTTAGCAAGTCTCATTACTAATCATGGAGAGGACACGGATGTCCTCAGCACACTCTAGAGGACAGACCAGAGTGGGCACACTCCTGTTTAGGAAGCCCTTCCTTTCTAAAGATAGAACCCCTAATCTCACCCTCTCTCCTCCCCAGGACCTGCATCACATGATCCCTAATAAAGAGCTCAGCAGGAGGCAGCTGGGGAAGATCAAAGGAGGGGTCAGAGGCCACAAGAAAATCAACTAATGGACAGTGTATTCACCTGAATAGTAAACCTCTCGGGACTTCCCTGGTGGTCCAGTGGTTAAGAATTCGCCTTCCAATGCAGGGGACGCAGGTTCGATCCCTGGTCGGGGAACTGAGATCCCACATGCCACGGGGCAACTAAGCCCGCGCGCCACAGCTACTGAGCCTGTGCACTCTGGAGCTCATGCGTAACAACTAGAGAGAAGCCTGTGCGGTGCAATGAAAGATCCCGCGTGCCGCAACTAAGACCCGATGCAGCCAAAAGAAAAAAAAGAAGTAATCCTCTCACTCTTCTCACATTTGCAGTTTCAAAGTCTTCGCACTCCATTTTTCCCTCTGCTTAATTTTCTGAAAGACTTGACCCATCAAAATTCCCACCTGACCACACCACTATCTTTCACTTATTCTCTCATACAGCCTATGCTTCTCCTTCACAGCACTTACACAATGGCAAGAAATACATTACATGTGTAATTAAGTATTTAATGTCTCCCTCCTTCAAAAGACTGTGATGTTCACGATGTCATACCTAGCACCTAACCAGCACCTCACAATGTAAGTGTTCAATAATTATTCGTAGAATAAGTGAATGGATGGATGGATGGATGGATGGATAGATGCTCTTTTCATTAATATCTTAGTCCTCCCATTTGATTCACTCCACAATCTCATCCTGTTCTCATCTGCTACACCAAGTTCCATCAGTCTCTGGAGCTGGTTGATTTCTACTGCACACCGAGCCCCAGCGATGATGGGCTAGTTTAGGAAACACACAGATTCTCCCACTATGACCCATCGCAGCCTGTCCGTCTCCAGTAGCATTAGTATCCAGACACCATGGATGTATCGCATAACCCTAAGCCCTGACAAGAGAAAAGCTGTCTTGCCTTTGACTCTGCGGGTGTTCTGAAACATACCTCCCAGCCACTGAATAGCTTCTTCTATATCATGGCAGGATCATAAACGAAAGGCGAGTCCCCACCCCACTAGTGTTTCCTGTAATCTTCACAGTTTACCAAAGGTCAAGACCTTAGAGAACGACTTTAACCTCCATGCAAAGTTTCAAGTTTATTTCTCATCCAATGTCAAAACAAGAAAAACAAAAAAGGAATTAAGCAAATGGCAGGAAAGAGAGACTGAAAGAGGGAACGAATAAGAGGACGCGAGTGTCCTGTGTGTGCTGTTGGTGCCGCGCACTTGTTAGGGGTGAACCGGTGTGACTTGGCCCTTCCAGGCAGATCAACGTGACTCACACGATCTACCCGAACCACGAGGTAAAGCAAACAAGTTGCTCAGTAACAGGACACCTGTTCACTGCAGGAAATCACAACGAATCTCAAAACCCGTGGAACAATCCAATGGCGTAATGCCAAGCCTTTGTTCAGTAAGAGCACTTCTATAGCAGGGCCAAAACAATGGAGTCCAAATAGGCATCTCTCTCAGGTTTTGGTTTTTCAGGGATAATTTTGAAGTAGAGCAGAGGATGAATGAATGCAGCTTCTTCAGTCAATCCTCTGAATGTCATTGGACAACATCAGCTTAGTTAATATCAGAAACACATTCCTGAGACCTCTTGTGTTAAGACTCATCGTCTGGATCCAGCCTCCTGCTGAGACCAGTAAAATACGTCCCGCTAGGTGAGAACAGAGGCTTCATATACCTAACTCCAACTCACCAAGCTCTCAAATGTCCCAGGTGCTAAGCTGATGTAATAATTTTAAGGCATTTCAACATTAGGATTGAAAATGGCGCTGCCAAAACTGCATCCAAAAATAAATGTAGACGGATGCCACAGCTGCCTCGCTCTCCTCCCTTCCACGCATCTCCTCTTGTGCTGACCTAACCTTCCCACTGCTGCAGAGCAGATGGGATGAAACTCACACCTGATCAGGTCCCTCCCTACCTACCAAAGCTGCCCATCTTAGACCAGGTAAGGGATGATCTCCTTAAGTTGTACAAATCTCCACTCAATCACCAAAGGCCTGTTATCAGTGTTTCTGTCCCCATGTCAATATCTAGCCTAACCTTCAGTCACAAATGAGATTTGTCTAAATATGCCATGTATCTTTCATAACTGTTCCATGCTTGAAGTCCTTCTGCCTCCTTCCCAGTCTCTTCCTCCACTTGAGAAACGCCTGGACTCAATTCAAGACTTAGAATGGGCTGCTCTGTGAAACTTTTCTAGCGTACCCAGGCAGAATTCTTTTTTTTTTTTTAATTTTTATTGGAGTACAGTTGATTTACAATGTTGTGTTAGTTTCTGTTGCACAGCAAAGTGAATCAGTTATACATAAACATATATCCGCTCTTTTTTAGATTCTCTTCCCATACAGGTCATTACAGAATATTGAATAGAGTTTCCTGTGCTACACAGTAGGTTCTTATTCATTATCTATCAATATTTTATATATATTAGTTTGTATGTGTCAATCCCGGTCTCCCAATTTATCCCTTCCCACCCCTTACCCGCTTAGTAACCATAAGTTTGTTTTCTACTTCTGTGACTCTATTTCTGTTTTGTAGATAGGTTCGTTTGTACCATTTTTTTAGATCCTTACCCAATTTACCACTCATCCTCAGCTTGTTTTATTTATTTTGGTTAATAATTCTCTGATTGTCTAATCAATGAAAAAAGATAAATGTCACCCACATTCTTACCAGAGACAATACTGATATATTTTCATGCATTTCTTTATAGTACTTTTCTTATACATATATATTGTGTGCTTTTTATAAAACATAATTGGGGTTACACTATAACAATAATTTGGTATCCTATCTTCTTCGCTAAATATTAATATTTTCCCAAGTATTCTTTTAAAATGTTAAGAGATGCACAACATTCCATCACAAAGCTGTAGTTTAATCTCACTATTCTATTGATAGACATTTAGTTCTGTTTCCTATCTGTCACTATTAGACATCTGTTAGAATTTCTGATTGTTTCCTTAAGATAAATTCCTGGAAGGGAAACAACTGGGTCAAAGCGAATAAAAATTTTAAGGATTTTCGTACATATATCAACACATAAGTAGCACTAATTTACATTCCTACCGATAATTTATTATAATAGTTTCATGACACTAAGGGTCACTGCTTACTCAGTCCCTTCCCAATATTTCTCTATCACTTTAAAGATGTCTGCATTTTAATATTTATCAAATGAATAATAACACAGTAACATAAGTTATCATTTTTTGAGGATCTGAGCTACATAAGCACAACGTAAGCACTGTACTAACACGATTACATTAAATCCTTACAATTCTTACAGAAGACAATTCTCCTCCTTTCCCAGGCTTGCCCAACAGATAGTGAGTGACAGAACCTGACAACAAACCCACAGCCTACCTGACCTAAATCCATGCTTTGACCAGGGGGTCTACAAATGTTCTTGCTTATGCAACCTATCAGTATCAATTTGTAGAATAAATTTGAATATTTATTTATGTAAAAATATACTACTGTCATATTAGGCATATTACCAAATATACACAAAAATACAAATTAAGATGAGATGAAAATAATAATGCAAATATTTTCTTCCTGAACCTCTCATAAATCATTTTGCACACCTCCTGTAGACACAAGCCCACTTCTGAGGAGCACAGCCCTTATCTTCTACACTAGTTTTTATGTCTACCACTAGGACATAAGCTCCACGAGGGCAGGCCCTGTGTCTGTTTTTTAGCACTGTATCTCCAGTGTCTACGCTGCCTGGTACACTAATGAAAGACATGTTGAATATTAATAAATGAATAAATGATTCAGCTGCAAGGTTGTGGGTTTAGGGAAGAATCTAGAAATCAGTTATGTTTGTATCCCTAGCACCAAGCACATTTCCTAGCACATGATGGACGCCTCTATAAATGTCTGCTGAGTGGATATACATTTGCTGTTTGATGAGTAAATGAGTGAATGGAGGGATGATGGATGGATGGATGGACAGATGGACAAACAGAATGGAAAGGCTTCTTCCCCTCTGTTCATATCTCTAGGATTAGCATATCAAAGATAAAAATACCTGGCCGAACTTATTTATTTAATTTCAATAACACTTTACTACTGCTAAACAGTGGTCCTGTTGGAACAAGTATAGATGGAGTTTCACTCACCTCTTGTAAAAACAGAAAGTAACAAGCCTCATATTTTTAAAATTAGCCCTGGCGAGAGCTCAACCTAGAACAGAGATATGAGCTTCAGAAGAAGATGGGAGGGACAGGAGATAGTTGACCAAGATGCACTGGGGAGGAAAGGCCATGAATTATTTATTCATCCACATCTTGCTAGATAAGAATAAAAGTTTAAAAGACTGAAAAAAATACTTACCTTGAAGGAACCAAAATTATAACTCAATCCTTGTTAGGGTGAAGGTCTCATCCTATCTAATTTGTAATTTTTCTGTATCTTGTTATGAAAATATCTTGGCTAATAAAATTGCAGTTGTTTCTTTAACTCATCCTGTCTTTAGAAGCTTATTGTCACTCCCTGTGTAACAGCTATTCTTAATCTCAAGGTTTTACATGCTACATGGACATGAGGGGAAATTACATTAATCCATACTCTCAGTATCTTTAGTTTGTAACCTTGCTGATACATCACTTACATTCACTTGTTAATCAGAAAACATTAAGATGTTTTGTCTTGCCTTTTTCTTCAGTTGTGACTGTAATTTTAAAAATCATTTCTAAAATGAGCATAAATGTGGAAGCTCTTCAAACAGCTATTAGCCTCTCTTTGCTTATTTCCATTCTTGAGGTGGATATGATTACCTCACCAGAATGCAAACTCCATGAGGGCATTATTATTTATAGACACCAGGTAGTAAACACTAATCATGCTAGCTCTGTATTAAGCATGATTCAAATACAATGCATTTAATCCCAAGTGCAACCATGTGAAGCTGTTACAACTGTCCACATGGCATAAAAAAGAAATTTAGGTTCAAAGATGATAAGGCGTTTGATCTGAATCCCACAGCTGTGTTTTCTGGCTCCTCTCTTCCCCTCCCCTCCTCTCCCCTTCCCTTTCCTCCTTCCCCCGCTCTCCTTCCCTCTCCTCTCCTTTCTACCCTCAACTCTGATCTCTTCCTCTGGCTCACTCTACCTAGCCACTGTGACCTGTTTTCAGTCTTTAAATCAATGTTCCCTGAGCCTCAATCTAAATTAGTTTCCTGTGTTATTCACTCTCATGTCGCCTAATACTTATCCTTCGTGTTATCACCAAATTAACTATTATTTATTTGTATGATTATTTACTTAATATCTATGTCCCCCACTAGACTATGAGGTCCACAGAGGCAGGAAAGTGCCTGTTCTGTTCACCACCGTGTCCCCTGTGACTGAGTATCAGTCAAGATCACAGAGTGAATGAAGGAGTGAGTGAAATGGCACAGCCAGAATTCAAACCAAAGCCTATCTGACTCCAAAGTCCATATTGTTAATCACTATGTTATCATCCTATATATAGATATGCAATCATTTCTCCCTAAGTAGAATTCTTTTCTGACCTTCATTCAATATTGCTGTCTGCAAGGCAAGTAGGGCTGCTTCAGTAATGAGATGCATTTCCATAACTAATTTTAAGTTCACAAAATTTAACTTTAATAAATTCATAAATCTCTTTCCAACCACTTTCTGGAAGATTCCTGGGGGAAGGGATAAATTGGGAGACTGAGACTGACATATACACACTACTATATAGAAAATAGATAACTAATAAGAACCTACTGTATGGCACAGGGAACCCTACTCAATACTCTGTAATGATTATTTGGGAAAAGAATCTTAAAAAGAGTGGATATACGTATAAGTGATTCACTTTGCTGTACAGCAGAAACTAACACAACAGTGTAGATCACAACAGTGTAAATCAACTATACTCCAATAAAAATTAATTTTAAAAAACGATTCTTGGGACTTCCCTGGTGGTCCAGTGGGTAAGACTCCACGCTCCCAATGCAGGGGGCCCGGGTTTGATCCCTGGTCAGGGAACTAGATCCCGCATGCATGCCGCAACTAAGAGTTCACATGCCACAACTGGAGGATCCCGCATGCTGCGACTAAGACCCAGAGCTGCCAAAATAAATAAATAATTGATTAACAAATAAATGAATAGATTCCTTCTGCTTTCTACAAGTTCCTGAATGTTGTATAGGTCGGGTCTAGTCAATTTAGAAGCTTATATTTTCACTTAATATAAAGTCCTTTGAATTTATTTTTAATCTGTTACCAAGTTATCTGTTACCAAGATAACTTCTTAGTTAAGAAAGTCACAGCAAGTTAATTAATTTCAGGTCCTATTTTAAATGACTAGCAATTTCTCAGCGTTTATATTGGATATATCTCCATGGGAGGTATCAGGTGTAGCTATCAAGGCTAATAATGAATGCAGATTTGGGAACACTGTCACATATGGAATAGCTTCTGTGAGTGGAAGGGTGGAAACAAAAATCTCTGTTGACAACTAGATGGGACATTTTATTCATTGGAATCCTGTATATATCTTTTTGCATATTAATGATTCTAGAACTCTTCCCAAGTGGGATTTTTTTCACTCTATCTATTATCAAACACTTGATAAATTATCTTAAAGTGAAAAATTTTCCAAGATATAATATTTTACTTCCTATGCTGAGTGGTGTGCTTGAAACTAAATAAGTTGTCTATTCAAAGTAGCTCCTCAGGAATATTTCCCTTAGAATGAACTTGAAATATAGCTTAACCCATCTTCCAAAAGAGCAGTTGTCTAGTGCAATAAAATTGTCATAGGGAGACTTAAGTCTTGTTGGACTTCATTTCAATACTCATCATTTTATGTCAACCTTTTGGAGAAGGAACAAGCAATTTTAAGAGAAAATTTTCTTCAGCATTCCTCACAATTCACAAGACGTGAAACAACCCAAAAGCCCATCAATGGACGAATGGATAAGGAAGAAAATGTGACATGTTTATATCTACCTATATCTAAATAATGGAATACTACTCAACCATAAAAAAGAAGAAAATCCTGCCATTTGCAACAACATGGATGGACCTTGAGGGCATTATGCTCAGTGAGATAAGTCAGACAAAGACAAATACTGTATGATCTCATATGTGGAATCTAAAACAAGCAAAAAACTCATTTTAAAAAAAAAAAGAGGGGCTTCCCTGGCGGCGCAGTGGTTGAGAGTCCGCCTGCCGATGCAGGGGACACGGGTTCGTGCCCCAGTCCAGGAAGATCCCACATGCCGCGGAGCGGCTGGGCCGTGAGCCATGGCCACTGAGCCTGCGCGTCCGGAGCCTGTGCTCCGCAACGGGGGAGGCCACAACAGTGAGAGGCCCGCGTACCACAAAAAAAAAAAAAAAAAAAGAGGACATCCCTGGTGGCGCAGTAGTTAACAATCCACCTGCCAAGACAGGGGACACGGGTTCAAGCCCTGGTCCGAGAAGATCCCACATGCCTTGGAGCAACTAAGCCCGTGTACCACAACTACTAAGTCTGCACTCTAGAGCCTGTGACCCACAATTACTGAGTCCACGTGCCACAACTACTGAAGCCCACGTGCCTAGAGCCTGTGCTCCGCAACAAGAGAAGCCACCACAATGAGAGGCCCGCGCACCGCAACGAAGAGTAGCCCCTGCTCACTGCAACTACAGAAAGCCCGTGCGCAGCAACGAAGACCCAACACAGCCAAAATATAAATAAATAAATAAAAATTTTTTAAAAAGAGATCAGATTTACAGTTACCAGAGGTGGGGGGCTGTCAGGGGTGGGGGGATTGGAAGAAGATAGTCATAAGGTACAAACTTCCAGTTATAAGATAAATAAATGCTGGGGGTGTAATGTACAACATAATGACTATAGTTAACACTGTTGTACGATATATTTGAAAGTCCTAAATATATCTGAAAGTTCTCATCACAAGGAAAAAAATATCTTCTTTTTTTGTATCTATATGAAATGATAGGTATTAAATTTAAGTTAACTAAATTTATTGTGGTAATTACTTCACAATATATTTAAGTCAAGTCATTATGCTGTAAACCCTAAACTTACACAGTGCTGTATGTCAATCATATCAATAAAACTGGGAAAAAATTGTTCTATTATCTATGTCTTCGTATCATCTCTTCTGTTGCTTAACAATGCTTTCTATACAATGTTTCTACACACAGTTTCATCTCCCTACAGGGCTACATTATAAATTTTGTGGGTCCTATGCACTTTTACCTTCATGGTCTCTTTCCTCCATAAAGATAGTAAAAATTATATTTTATAACTAATTGGTATAAAGAACATATCAAGGGCTTCCCTGGTGGCGCAGTGGTTGAGCGTCCGTCTGCCGATGCGGGGCAGGCAGGTTCGTGCCCCGGTCCGGGACGATCCCACATGCTGCGGAGCGGCTGGGCCTGTGGGCCATGGCCACTGGGCCTGCGCGTCCGGAGCCTGTGCTCCGCGGCGGGAGAGGCCACAGCAGTGGTAGGCCCGCGTACCGCAAAAAAATATATATATATATATACCAAAATATTACATATTAAAATATTTTTTCAACTTAAAAGTTATTTTTTTCTCTCTCTCTCCTGATTTTAAAAGAAATTAAAACATTCTCATGGGTCCCTTAAAATATGGTGGTCACCAGTGATGCTGATGGATAGATTGGTCCTGTCTCTCTAAGAAAATCAGGCAGTAGATATGACAAACTCTCCCCAGTTTTCTGCTGTTGATGATTAGCTTTTGTGTTTGTGTGTTGAGCACCTGTGGGCCTTGCTGCACTGTCCTTTTTTTTTTTTTTTTTTTTTTTGCAGTACGCGGGCCTCTCACTGTTGTGGCCTCTCCCTTTGCAGAGCACAGGCTCCGGACGCACAGGCTCAGCGGCCATGGCTCACGGGCCCAGCCACTCCGTGGCATGTGGGACCTTCCCGGACTGGGGCACGAACCCGTGTCCCCTGAATCAGCAAGCAGACTCTCAACCACTGCGCCACCAGGGAAGCCCGCTGCACTGTCCTTTGTGGTGGACTACAAACCCATTGGTTCTCACAACCTCCTCAAGCATGGAAGGACTCAGCAAAGTACCCTGTGTATTAATTAGGGTTCTCCAGAGAAACAGAGCCAATAGAATGTAGATAGATAGATCGATAGATTGATAGATTGATTGATAGATAGATTTATTTTCAGGAATTGGCTCACATGATTGCAGGGGCTGACAAATCTGAAATCTGCACAGTGAGCTGGCAGGCTGGAAACCCAGGGAAGAGTTGATGTGGCCATTTGAGTCCAAAGACAGTTTGGAGGCAGAATTCTCTCTTCCTTGTGGACCTCAGTCTTTTCTCTCAGGCCTTCAACAGACTAGGGGAGGCCCACCCACATTATGGAGGCTAATCTGCTTTATTCAAATCTACTGGTCTAAATCTTAATCTCACCTAAAAAATACCTTCAACAGTGAAATATAGGTTGGTTTTTGGCTATATATCCTAGCCTAGCCAAGTTGACACACAGAAGTAACCATTACTGGGCTTCCCTGGTGGCGCAGTGGTTGAGAGTTCGCCTGCCAATGTGGAGCGGCTGGGCCCGTGAGCCATGGCCGCTGAGCCTGCATGTCTGGAGCCTGTGCTCCACAACGGGAGAGGCCACAACAGTGAGAGGCCTGCGTACCGCAAAAAAAATAATTAATTAATTAAATAACAAAGAAGTAACCATTACTTTGCTGTACATGTGAAACTAACACAACATTGTAACTTAACTATACTTCAAAAAAAAAAAAGTAACCATTATATCCTGTATTTTCAAAAAAAATACGATCTTGAGGTTGCTACCAGGCTGTTACACAAGGTTACAAAGATCTTCATGCAAATATCACTGCCAGACTAGAGAAGAAATAAATTGTCTCAAGGTCAAAATAATGTGAAACAAAACTGTATCACCTGTGTCTTGAACAAACCTAGCCTTGTAAACTTGAATAAATCTGAATATTTTGATTTTGTTTTTAAGTAAATGTCAGCCTGCCCATTTGCCTTTATGAAAAGAAGTGCAAGCATTCTTCTTTACCCAAATAGCATGGTTTTTAAACCAGGGGCCAGAAATGGCCTTACAATACTTAATTAATTACATCAGAAAGGAACATTTAACAGCCAGTATGGAGAAAACCATAATCATTGTTTCTGGCAGCTACTCTCAAAATTCAAACTGTCAATTCTAAATAAATCCAGGCTCCAACACATGGGAAAAGGAGAACTGGAGGGAGACACGACCAGTGCTTAGATGATGCCGGCCCTAGTGCGACCTAACACCTGCCATGAGTGGTGCAGGCTGCGGGCACTAATGAAGACCCCAGCTAATGCCCTTGCTTCCCAGGATGTGGCCCTGGAGTGGAAGCCTCTCACAACAGCCCTACAGGCAGGAAGCTCCCGGGCATAGAATGAATGGCGATGACCGAGTGTTGTGCCCACTGGGAAGCCCCCCCAACCAGCACCCACTCCTCAGGTAAGGAGGGGAAACCATACCCTGGTTTCCCTGACACAGAGATGCTATTTTTTTAATTTATTTTTTTAATTTATTTTTATTGGAGTATGGTTGCTTTACAATGTTGTGTTAGCCTCCACTGCACAACAAAATGAATCAGCCATGCACATACAGATATCCCCTCCCTTTTGGATGGACAACTGATGGGAACATACTGTATAGCCCAGGGAACTCTACCTAATGCACTGTGGTGACCTATATACATTATTGATACTATGTATAAAATAGCTAACTAATGAGAACCTACTGTATAGCACAGGGAACTCTACTCAATGCTCTGTGGTGACCTAAATGGGAAGGAAGTCCATTTTCCCAAGTAAAGCAAAAAGGTAGACGTAGATAAGACAACAGACTTAAGGGACTTGGGATGGAAATAAAGAGCGTACAGCGTGGCTGAACCTTCAGAGCCAGGGCAAAGTTAAGAATCTCAGTAGAAACTGCTGTCCAAGTCCACGAGGGAAGTCGGGGCCAAAGGGAACAGACGATGGTGCTCAGCCCAATGCTCCACCCCACCTTCAGTGCCAAGAAACTCATAACCAACTCCACTCCCACTTGCAAAGACTTAGTTCATCTAAGGGGAAAGGGAATGAGGAAAACAAATGGAATAAGTTTCCTTGAATTGACAAAATGGTATTTCTCTTCTAAAGAGAAGAAATAGCCTCTTCTGAGCTAGGCTGAGTTGTTATAAAATGTTACAAAATGTTTGCCCACCTAAGTTACATCGTCTCTAAACCTTATACTCACTGTGAATGTAGTAACTGAACTTCAGTCACTCACCAAAGAGAGCTATCCGTCACGGCTAAATACATAAAGAAAACCGATACATAAGCAGAAAAGTAACAGAAACAAGTTAATGAATCGCTTCAGGTTCTACAAGTTAGAGGGGCAGAAAGTTTATTTCTCTAGAGAAGTGACTTCGCTAAGGTACAGCTTAATACACTTCAGCCTTTAGGGATAAATGTTATGAGGAAACTTCATATGAAGGAAGTTGTGCAATTAAAGACTATGTCCATTATGTTCCATCATAGTTACACTTTATGTTTATTTGAAAGACCTCTGTGGTGTGAGCTCTGAGCACCAGTGGTTGTACTAACTTTAGCAAAGGCTGACCATTAGTCAGCTCCCGCTGTTGTAACAAAATACCTCAGATGGGTGGCTTCAACAACACATTTATTACCTCACAGTTCTGGAGGGTGGGAAGTCCAAAATCAAGGTGCCACACAATTCAGACCCTCCTGAGAACTCTCTTCCTGGCTTGCAGATGGCCACCTTCTCACTGTGTCCTCACATGGCAGAAAGAGTTCTAGTCTTTCCTCTTCTTATAAGGACATTAATCCCATCATGGGGGTCCCACCTTCATGACCTCATCTAGACCTAATTACCTCCCAAAGGCCCCACCTCCTAATACTATCACATTGGGGGTTAGGATTTCAACATGCAAACCTGTGGAGGACACAAACATTCCATCCACAAAAGACTGCACATTGAATTGCATGGAGTGCGAACAGGTAAATCCAAAGTGCAGGCAGTGGAAGGGCACTGGGGGTGCAGGCAGCCAATCCACGTTCTGTTCATCAATTAATCACCCCAAGTTCTCTCTACTTCCTAATCCGTATCCCTAACTGTCAATTCCAAGCATGGAACCTCCCAGAGGTCTCTGGGAAGAACAATTCCACCTCCACTGCTATCTTCTCCTATGCCATTTATTCACCAGCATGACGCCACTGCCTTTGTATTCTCTAGAATGGTTAAAAAAATGAAAAATTTTTGGTCTTATTCCCAACAGTGCTGGAGAATGATTCTATTACCTAGTTTTTCTCCTCTTTTAATGGGGTTTAGAGAAGCAGAGGACATAAACACATGTACTCAAGTCCAGAATCTTGAGCAAAAAGCCCAAATCAGCTATTAATAATCCCATTTTCACAAAGAGCACACTGAGGGCTGAAGGGTTAAGCAACGTTTTCAAATGGTGGGGCTGACTTACACCGTATCTTCTAACTTACTGTCTTATACATAGTTCTTTATAAGTCCCCTCAAATTATTTGGGAAGTTATGGTTAGTTTATCAATATTTCCTAGAAAATTTAAGGTGGAAATGAACCTTAAAACATCCAGAAACCAGACCTGGAGAAAGTGAGGAATGAGCTCAAGACAACAAAATCAACTCATTTCAGAGTCAACAAGATCCAGGGATTTTGACTCCCTGTGGCTAATACTCTTTTTAGGCCAACAGACATTTGCTCAATAGATGACTGAGTTGACAAGCAAACGATTTTCTTATGAGGTGCCCATAATAGGGAGAATTTGTTCCCTTCATTTGTTCCTCTCAGTTTCCCTGGTCTGCTTATCCTCAACCATCACATGGTAAATTTCACTGTGAATTTAAAAATCCTTCTCGCTCTCTCCTTAGAAAACCTCTTATTTCTCTGGCCTTCCTTTATTTATAACTTCAAGAACCATCTAAACGGTGATGAGCCCCATCTATCAGACGATCCCCAGCCCAAACCTGTCTTTTGGGCTCAGGATCCACCCAGCTAACTGCCTTCTGGATATAACGTGGAAAACAGACAGGCCCTTCACACCCAACACGTCTCCAGCTGAGCTCATGCTATTTTCCCCCAATTTGTTCTTTCCCCACCTCGGTGAATGGTACCACACATCCACCCAGTTCCTCCAGCCAGAAACCCGTGCTTTACAATCTCTCCCTCCCAGTTCCAACGCCTCTGTCTTGTTGACTCTCACCCCCAAACAACGACTCACCCTCAACCTCCTCGTCCACCACCCAAGTCTCGGTTACCATAACAGCCGGCACACAGTCTCCCCGACGTCAGATTTATTCCCCACCCTCACCACTCACCTAGCCTCTAGTCCATTTATAGCCAGAGTGATCTTTTCAAAATGTATAAGTGCTCAATATTCCCACGGCTTGAAATTCTCCAGGGACTTCCCCTTGGCCTCGGGACAAAATCCAAACTCCTGGGCTTCCCTGGTGGCGCAGTGGTTGGGAGTCCGCCTGCCGATGCAGGGGACGCGGGTTCGCACCCCGGTCCGGGAGGATCCCACATGCCGCGGAGCGGCTGGGCCCGTGAGCCATGGCCACTGAGCCTGCGCGTCCGGAGCCTGTGCTCCGCAACGGGAGAGGCCACAACAGTGAGAGGCCCGCGTACCGCAAAAAAAAAAAAGAAAAAAAGAAAATCCAAACTCCTATGGAGTCCCACATAACCTGACCCCTGCCTACCTCACCGGCTTCATCTCCCACTACCCTTCCCACCTCACGGTCTCTCCCAACTACACTCCCGCCCCAGTGGCTTCCACGGTTGCCTGAACGGACTTTGCTTCTTCCCATTCCCCACGGTGTGTGGTGGAGAAAACTTACCCAGCACTCCCAGCCCCGATCCTTTGCCTAGCTAACTCCTACTCACCTCCCAGAGCTCAGCTGAAATTTCACTTCCTGGGGGAAGACCGCCCCCAGCACCAAGTCCAGGGGACACTTTCACTCCTTACCTGACCTGACCTCCCTCTGGCACTTGCCACACAAAGGACACCCTCCTTGACCTCTCCGGACTCACACCCCCCGCGCCACCACTCTCCCAGGCAGCTCCCCTTTTCTCTGACGCACCTGGCCCTCCTCTGCCAGTGCCTCCTGTCCTCTACCTACTCCAGCCATGCTTGCCTTCTTCCTTTTTTCAAACTTTTATTTATCACCCCATTTATTATTTACTTAACTATACTGTGAGCTCGATAGTTAGAAACAGCCTCTTCTACTTAGTATCCCGATTTATTACAGGCACGTACTCCCTTTAAAGTCTTATTTCAGTCTTACAGGAAAGTTACAAGAATAATCAAGTATATGCTTCGCTTAGATTCATCAGCTGTGAGAACATTTTGTCACATTTGACTTATTCCTTTCTCTCTGTACATTACAATCACGATAGCCGAATCATCTGGGAGTACTTTGCAGACATCATAGCCTTTAACCCCTAAATACTTCAGCATGTATCTCCTAAGAACAAGGACATTCTTTGCATACAGCTGTCAGATTCAAGAAATTTAACTATGATACCGTATTATTCACCAGTTATCTCGATAATGTTCCTTAGAGCAACTATAAATGTGTGGCATGTATTGTCAGGTATCTTTAGTCTGTTTAATCCAGTTCTCGGCCTTCCTTTCTCTTTCATAACATCAATAACAGGATAAACTGACATATGGCTCCTGACATGAAGCACTGAGAAGTAAACAACGTGTCTCATATAGAATCACCATAAATGCCAAAAGTGATTAACTTGAATCTAAGGATGAGGAAACATGAGGCATACCCAAACTGAGGGACATGCTACAAGCTGTACTCTTTTTTTTTTGCAGTACGCGGGCCTCTCACTGTTGTGGCCTCTCCCGTTGCGGAGCACAGGCTCCGGACGCGCAGGCTCAGCAGCCACGGCTCACGGGCGCAGCCGCTCCGCGGCATGTGGGATCTTCCCAGACAGGGGCACGAACCCGTGTCCCCTGCATCAACAGGCAGACTCTCAACCACTGCACCACCAGGGAAGCCCAAACTGTACTCTTTTTAAACACATTGCCAAGGGCCTGTAGTTGCCCTTGTTATTTCTGAGAACACTCCCTCCCATCATCACCGACAACTCCGCACAGATGGCTTCTCCTTGGAGAGCCCCCCGGACCCACTCCATCCCCATCCCCACCCCAGTCAACCTCCATCCTGTTATCCCACTTCATTGCCTTTTTGAAGCATTTAACACACTTTGAAATTACTTTGTTTATCTATTTGTTTTCTTTTGTTATCTATTTCCCCCACTAAAATACAACTTTTATGAGTAGTGGGACCTTATCTAAAACAGTGCCTGCTTTAGACTAAGCCCTTACTTTTTAACTGCTGAAGGAAAGAATTTCCATATCTTTGGTGCCCTAAGACTCAAAGAACGTCCACCACATGGGTGACTCATGCAATGTAGGATTCGCCAAGCAGAATTTTTCTGGTTCAGGTTACCTCCCAAGTTCTCGTTTTTGCTTACTCCAAATATTCACAAAATTTCAACACCAAGACCTTCCTTTTTGATTCTCCACTCTACCCATTTCATTTACCCTTAAGTAGAAAAGACTTAGGAAAATGTGATAATTATAGTCAGTTCTTAATATTGTTCCCCTTTGCACTGACGTTGAGATTAGTTGATGATGACCTGGAAATGCTGAAAAATACATTTCTGTACAAAGCTAACAGGGAAGGTCCAGGAGGGACAGCACAAGGGTAAATTCAGTCAACAAAAAGGAAGTTATTTCAGTTACTCAGAAATAAAATTCACACATTTCCTTTTATTAGCAATATTTAAAATATTTTATTCAAGCATATCTAAACATGTAGAGATAGAAGCCATAATCAATAGCGGTGCTGGTATCAGTAAGACAAAGAGTGCAGTGTCACTGGTCCACCTCAGCAATGCTTTGAACTTCTCTGACTTACATCAAAGTCACCAAGGCGCCGATTTCAAAGGAAAAAAATTGGAAGCGAAACAAAGAAAAAAAGAAATCTTGGGTAAATAACCTAGCATAAATAATTCCTAGTACAGCAAATGTTACTCCCTTTTTAAATTAAAATTTTTAATTGTCCTTGAACACAGAAAAAGTAAGTCTTTGTAATGAGTCAACTTAACTCAAGTACAAACCAAGAAGCACTCACTATTGTTTCAAATACACTACCCATTACATTTGGCAACATTGAGTAAAGATACACACGACCTTTTTAAAGTATGAAAGGAAAAACTTGCTCTCTGTTTGGGGTTCAAAAAGGTTTCTCCTACCTGTTCTTTGAATGCTTTCCCTCATGCTGCATTCTAAAGCCAGGTGGTCAAAGAATAATTAGATACCAAGAGAAATTAAGTGTTACAGTTAAAATAAAGTTGGATATACAAATGAATTAACTGGTTATCATTCTTTTGTTTTAGCTTTTTATTCTGAAGTAATTTTAGACCCAGAAAAAAAGTTGCAAAATTAGAACAGAGAGATTCTGTTTACCCTTTACCCAGCTTCCCCTAATGTTAATTACATAACTGAAGTCTGCTAAAACCAGGAAATCAACGTTGATGCAATACTATTAACTAAACTACAGATCTCATTCAAACTTCACCAGTTTTCTAATAATGCCCTTTTTATGGTCCAGGAGTCATCTCAGGCTCCCACACTGCATCTAGCTGTCACGCCTCCTTAGTCTCTGCCAATCATGACCTTGACACTTTTGAAAAGTACTGGCCAATTATTTTGCAGAAAATCCTTCAAGGTGGGTTTGTCTAATGTTTTCTCATGATCAGATTGTTATGATTTATTTTTGATAGTATAAAGCTCTTTTTTATTTGAAACAAGGGAAAACATTTAGTTACTTATCTAGTTCAATCCCTACCAATAGAGTACACTTTCTAGGAGTTTGTCCAATTGATTGTTTCATAGTCTAAAGGTATTTATTCCCTTGGTCAAGGAGAAAAAGTCATCCTGTTAACTTTTACAGCCATATCCCGAATATTTTATATACTTTTCTTCTTCTTTATAATGACTTAACCAAGTTTGTATTTTTAGCTTTTTAAATAGTTCCCTTACCAAATTTTTGTCTGGTGTATCTCTCAAATACTAACAGAGGTATGTTAAAAGTGTTCTACTGTAGTTGTGGATTTGTTTATATCTCCTTATAGATTTTTGCTTCTGTCAATTTTTGTTTTATATATTTTGAGGCCATTTAATTAGATGCATACACATTTAGAATTGTTAAAGTTCCTGATGAATAAAAATTTTTATTATTATGTGATAGTGATATAATTTGTGTTATTATTGTGACTTTGTTTACCTCTGGTAATGCTTTTTTGCCTTAAAACTATTCTGTATAATATTATTATGCCTAATAAGCTTTCTTTTGCTTATTATGTGTCTGGTAAATCTTTTCATACACTTTGCTTTCAACTTTTCCACATACTTTTGTTTATATGTGTCTTTCATAAATAGCATATACCTGGATTTTTTAAAAATTCAATGTGACAGTTTTGTTGGTTAACTGAGCATTTAGTCCATTTATATTTATTGTAATTACTGGTACATTTGTATTTCTTTTCATCATCTTTTTTTTTTCTTAGCTTTTTCTGTTTCTTTTTCTCTCCCTTCTTACCTTTTTGGGGAAGCTTTAGGGTTGTTGTTTTTTTCTTTATATCTAGAATAGGAGGCTTCTGACTTAAGTTCATATGAAGATGTGATTAGAGTCAGATCTTTTCTTAAAGTGGATTAAAAGGAGAAAACCAAAAAGAACAGAGCAAATCAGAAGAGAGAGGAAATGGTTCTTTAAAAGGTGGAAAATAGGGACTTCCCTGGCAGTCCAGTGGTTAAGACTCCATGCTTCCACTGCAGGGGACACTGGTTCGATCCCTGGTTGGGGAACTAAGATCCCGCATGCCACACAGTGCAGCCAAAAAAAAAAGAAAAAAAAAGTGGAAATAGATACTACCTCACACCTAGTAGGATGGCTATGAGAGAGAGAGGGAGGGGGGGAGAGAGAGAGAGAGAGAGAGAGAGAGAGAGAGGAGGGGAGAGAGGAGGGAGGGAGGGAGGGAGGAAGGAAGGAAGGGAAGGGAAAATACAAGTGTGGACAAGGATATGGAGAAACTGGAACATTTGTGCAATGCTGATGAGAATGTAAAATGGTGTATCCACTAAAACAATATGGCAGTTCCTCAAAAAATTAAAAATTGAATTACCAAATAATCCAGCAATTCCAATTCTTATACCCAAAAGAATTGACAGCAAGCTCTTGAGGAGATATTTGTACACCCATGATCATAGTAGCATTATTAACAGTAAAACAGTCCAAGTGTCCTTGTACTGATGAATGAATAAACAAAACATGGTATATACATACAATGGAATGTCATTCAGCCTTAAAAAGGGAGGAAATCCTAACGCGTGTTGCAACATGGATGAACCTTGAGGGTATGATACTAAGTAAAGCAAACCAGTCACAGAAGGACAAATGCTGTATGATTCCACTTATATGAGCTGACTAGAGTGGTCAAATTCAGACACAGAAAATAGAATGGCGGTTGCCAGGAGCTGGGGTGACGACGGAATGGGGAGTTATTGCTTAGTGGGTACAGAATGTCAGTTTTGCAAAATGAAAAGAGTTTCAGGGATAGATGGTGGTGACAGTTGCACAATAATGTGACTGTACTTAAGGCCACTGAACTGTACACTTAAATATTAAGATGGTAAATTTTATATGTATTTTACCACAATTTTTTAGAAGTTTGAAATGGTGGGGAAATAAAGGAAAAGTGACTTGACTTCCTTCATAATTATACATGACCAGCTCTATGTCCTTTACTTTAAGGAACTATAGCTGTTGATTTACATTCGCTTCTCAAAACAACCCCATCAGACAGCAATTCTAATTAACCCTTGTTTTACAGAGAGGAATGGAACTTGCTCAAATCCCCAACAATGGTATATACTGGAGCCATAACTTTGGTTCAGGTCTTCCAAATACATGAAAACACTGACACAGCAAAGTAGCTCCGTGTTTGTGGCCTCTGCGTCCAAATCCAAGCGCTTTTCACCAAATGAATGCTAGAGCTTTTTGCTGACTGATGATATAATTTGGTGACATTTTCCAGCTTCCATACCTTATTTCAGATGCATGGCAAAGTTACACTGCTCTGCTCAAAGTGACATCTGTAAATTTCCCCAAAGCATGTTTCTGTCTTCCATGCTTGAGCTGTGACACTTCAATTCACACAATATTGCTCTTAGTATTTGTCACTTTTCATAGCCTAGTAAAGCTCTGCTGATGATAAGCGGTAAATCCAACTTGAGAAAAATGCAGCATTAGATTTGCTGCAGGGATGATACTACAAATGACACAGTCTTGTTATGGGTTATTGTAGACTCTTGATTTTTCATTGACACCAGGGACTGTGTCAGATTCATCTCTGTATCCTCATTCCCTCACACAGATCCTCAGTAACTGACTGCTGATGTGGTCCTGAGGTAAGGATGGAGGTGCCAGGGGTGGTGGCAGTGGTGTTCATGTACGGCAATCTCACAAGTTATAAAGACTAATAATAGCTAATAGATAAAATAGATAAACAACAACAAGGACCTAATGTGGAGCACAGGGAACTCTACTCGATATCCTGTAATAAGCCATAATGGAAAAGAATCTGAAAAATTATACATTATATATATATAAATAACTGAATCACTTTGCTGTACACCTGAAACTAATACAACATTGTAAATCAACTCTACTTCAATTAAAAAAAAGAAAAAGGAAAGAATAAGAAGAGCGAATATTAAGAAGCATTTACTCTGTCACTCTGTTGGGAGCTTTACATATATGAACTGTGAAGCCTCAAACCACACTATGTCATAAGCATTATGATCCCATGTTTCAGATGAAGAAACTGAAGTTCTGAGACATTAAGTAATTTTTTTGCCCAACGTGTCACAGATAAGTGGTATACTCAGGACTGCTTGAACTCAAAGCTAATACTTCCGGTCCCTGCAATATTCTACTTCCTCATACAATTGCATATTATCCCTGCTTTGTATTTTAATCAGTTTTTCAGTGTCATAATGGTGTGGTAGGAAAAGTACTAAACTTTCAAAGAAAAGATATTTAAGTTCCCGCTCCATTATTTGCTAATTGAGCAAGCTATATCATCTGTATAATGGGAAATTTCTGCCTTGCCTATCTGAGTTATAAGATTGTCTCAGATGAAGTATTTTGGAAACTGAAAAAACAATTATAATAAATGCTGGCCTTTTGCTTCTACTTTTATTCTCAATAAAATTTAGGTCTTTCAGGTCAATTAAAATCTTGGGCTTGGTGGATATTTTCCTTTATGTAGGTAGTGAAATTTATCCTAAAAATCTCAATATGGGGGCTTCCCTGGTGGCGCAGTGGTTAAGAATCCGCCTGCTGATGCAAGGGACACGGATTCGAGCCCTGGTCCGGGAAGATCCCATATGCCGCAGAGCAACTAAGCCCATGCACCACAACTACTGAGCCTGCGCTCTAGAGCCCACAAGCCACAACTACTGAGCCCGCATGCCGCAACTACTGAAGCCCGCGCACCTAGAGCCCGTGTTCCGCAACAAGAGAAGCCACTGCAATGAGAAGCCTGCACACCGCAGCAAAGAGTAGTCCCCGCTCACCACAACTAGAGAAAGCCCACGCACAGCAACGAAGACCCAATGCAGCCAAAAAAATAAAATAAATAAAATTAATTTACTTTAAAAAAATCTCAATAAGATTACTCAAAATGATCACTTATTTATTACTAAAACTTACTTATTTTTCCACCTTTAAAGTTGAAAACTCTGGCACATACCACCGGTTTGGAATATCACCAACAGTGGGACAAACTGACATCATGCACCTCTTGCTGTGACACACTGTGACACACCACTTATATAGTATTCCTACCGAAAATCTTACCATGAAAAACAATCAGATAAACCTATTCTGCAGAACAAATGACCTAGAGTCTGTAAAAATATCAGTATTACTGAAGACAAAGAAATGCTGAGGAACTGTTCCAGGTTTACAGAGACTAAAGACACACAAGTAAATATAATGTGTGATCCTGAAATGAAAAAAAAAATTGCAGTAAATGGCATTATTAGGACAATTGGCAAAATTTTAGCAGATAGTGTACATTAGAAAATACTATTACAACAATGCTAAACACCCTGAATTTGATCGTTGCATTTTGGTTAGAGAATGCCCTTGTTCTTAGGAGATACACACTAGAGTATTTAGGGATGAAGGGCCATGAAGCTTGTGATTTACTTTCAATTTGTTCCCCAAACAAATATAAATAATATAAAAATTCTACGTACTCATGCATGGGCTAATATTCTTAATTCACAGAGGATACTAAATAGGGATAAAATATGCAAATGTCCAGTGGAAGAAAAATTAATTTTATTTGTACAAGACGGTACTAGTTTTCCAAAAATATACCAGGAATCAGAAAAATCTAAATGTAAGTAAATGGGTCAGCTGTAAGGCAACAATCAAAGCTGCTGAATATTACAAGTCCTACAGCATGTTGGAGAATCCACCCCATGTTTTGAATTGAAGAGTGTGCCCCAGGGATTTCTGTGGTCAGTACGGCTGGGCTGAGGACACCCTCTGGGGCTAGCAGTTCCGCTGAACACAGTTCCCCTGTGTCTCTGGCAAGCACCCCTGACACACTCTATGCCTGGTGGGCCCCTGGTGCCAGGTCCAGAAGAAGACACTTAACCCAGGCTGAGCCTGAAAGTCCCCAGTGCCTAAGTACCTCATGGGAGTAAAGGAGTAAATGGAGCCAACGACAATCGAATTACTGTTTCTGGAGCGGCTGGCAACCAGGTGGCCAGCGACTTTGCCCAAGACTGGCATTAATCCTACCACCTCAGGCTTTGAAGAAACTGCTCTGAATCACGTCTTAGTAGCTAAGTAGTCTAAGTTAACTGCAAGAATGCTTTGCTCCGGGGGCGGGGAGGGTCTACAGGAGCCAGACACACCGTTTTTAGAACTTAACCCGTTTAAATGGCCAAGAGAAGCAAACTGGTACAACCTCAAAATTCAACAGCATTTCACAAACTCCCGACTTGCCCCTAACTTCCTAAGATTAACCGGCCGCTGGCAATTCCAGTCCCGTTCCGACTACTATCTCCCCACGCCATCGAGAGGAAAGTTTGCTGGCGAGGAGCGCCCAGCACAGTCCGGGCCGCGCAGCCGGGGCCGAGCATCCCCCGCGCCCTCCCGCGTGTAGACGGGCCGCCGGTGCCACCCACGCGCGCGGCCGCGGGCTGCTACGGTACCTCGGGCGCTGGCGACTTGACGCCGAAGGCGGCGCGGCGGGTGGGCTGCGGGCGCCGGCGGCCGGAGCAGCTCATGGCGGCCGGGGCCCCGCTGCGCGCTCGGACCCGCGGGCGGCGGGGAGCCAGGGGGCGCGGGAGCCGCCGGTGCGCGCAGTGCGTCTCCTCGGGCAACCGATAAACACTGCGGCGAGGCCCGGACGCACGCTGCGCCCGCGAGACCCGGAACCCGGGCCTTGCTGCGAGCCGTACGGGCCTCCGAGACGCGCCCGGGGGCGCCTGACCGACCCCGTTCCTCCCGAGGGTGTCCCCCCCGGTGCGCGGCGCAGCGGCCGAGCGGCCACATCCGGCCAGGATGAGGCTCGCACACCCGCCGGAGCGACTGGGGACAGCGGGGCTGGAGGCTGGTCTTCACCGCGGGACTCCATCGCGAGCGCAGTTCCGGGTCTTGTCCTCAGGTCAGGGACAAGTGATAGCCAGGGGTCAGTGTTGACAGGACTGGCGGCGTGCGCTGTCACGAAGGTGAATGAGCATTTATTTAGCGCCCACTGTGTGCCAAGGCTTCTGCGTCTTCCAGCGCCGGGCCGCTTGCTGGGTGTGCAATCCGTGCAGTGGCACAGGCCCTTTGCTCAGAAGGGCCTCACGCTTGGTTTAACTCCCTGCTGTCCCACTCTTGAAATTCTTAGTGATTTTTGAACAAAGGGTCCTACATTTGCCTTTTGTACTGGGATCCGCACATCATGTAGCGTTCTCTCATTCAACCTTCTCAACAGCCCTGCAGGGAAATATAAATGTTAGTAATACTAGTGTTAGAACAGCCATGGCTTCTGGTTATAAAACACTTACATGTGTTCTTTCAAGAGCTTTTCTAACTGCTTTCCAACTAAGATTTCATTACTTAAAACAAGATTATGAAGTGGATATAAGAATGATCCATTTTTAAAGTGAGGAAACAATCACAGGGAAATGAAATAAATTGTCCAAGAGTATACAGCTGGTCAGTGGCAGAATGATGATCAGACCCCAGACCATAAGACTGAAAGCACAGAGAAGGTGAGTAACGTGCCTAAGGTCCCACTATTTGTAGCAGAACCTCAAACTGGAACCCACATTCACCTCACTTCAAGGCCCTTGATGGACCTCCCTGGGTGCTGTTCTAAAATTAAATGAACTCACAGATGTGGCAGCTTTTCTTAGATTCCATCCAACCATCCTACTCTGAGGACTTCTTGGCCTTGAGGATGGCTTTTGATTTTGTTTTATATTTATTTGTTTATTTGGTTGCGCCGGGTCTGGCTCCTTAGTTGTGGCATGCGAACTCAGTTGCGGCATGCACATGGGATCTTGTTCCTTGACCAGTGATGGAACCCAGGCCCCCCGCACTGGGAGCGCGGAGTCTTAACCACTGCGCCACCACGGAAGTCCTTATGGCATTTGATTTTACAGTAACATTGCCACGTATCCAGTCCAGAATCACCTCCATGCTTTCACTTGAACCAACATTAAAAAAAACAAAAAAGTCCTTAATGCAAATGAAAGCTTTCAGAAATCTCCTATTAATAGTATAGTTTGTAGTAAACATGCTTTCAACTTGCAGTTTTTCCTTGCAGTAGAATCACTACACACTTGTCAAATTTTCTTTTTTTTTTTTTAATTTTATTTATTTTTGGCCGCGCTGGGTCTTCGTTGCTGCATGTGGGCTTTCTCTAGTTGCGGTGAGCAGGGGCTACTCTTTGTTGCCGTGTGCGGGCTTCTCATTGCGGTGGCTTCTTTTCTTGTGGAGCATGGGCTCTAGCCGCGCGGGTTTCAGTAGTTGTGGCACGTGGGCTCAGTAGTTGTGGCTCGCAGGCTCTAGAGCTCAGACTCAGTAGTTGTGGTGCACGGGTTTAGTTGCTCCACGGCATGTGGGATCCTCCCAGACCAGGGATTGAACCCATGTCCCCTATATTGGCAGGCGGATTCTTAACCACTGAGACACCAGGGAAGTCCCACTTGTCAAATTTTCAATGAAACAACACTGCCCGAGGAAACACAAAAGCTGATTGAAACCTCAAGTCACCTGGAAGAAAAACTGTCTGAAAAAGTCCCTTCTCCATTAACTCCACGTCCAATTGTTGCAGAATTCAGTTTCATAAAGTCTAATTCTGGTCACTGTGGTCAAGCTTGCAACTCTTCTTCATGACACCAGAGGATATGAATTTACACAGTCTTTAAAAATCGGTGTTGGTGATGAATGTGTTAATTAAAGAGATGGGAGGAATCCTTTCAAAATATAACATACCAAATCACCACTATGCACACTTTTAATATCTTACAGTTTTGTCAGTTATACCTCTATAAAGCTGGAAAAAAACAAATACACACAATAAAAGATTTTAAATCAGTGTTAAACAGATTCTTCTCTATGAAAGCAATATAGTTTTGCAGTAAGTGGGAAAAGAAAAAGTACCTGGCCTGACCCTTCCCTGGACGCCTGCAAACTTTCTGGGATGTCAAGACATGAGCCAAGTGACCCTTCAAGGTAGCACCCGATGATGTGTCCCTTGAGAATTGAAAGGAGGACCCTGCGTCTGGATGTACGTCTGAGCTGGACCCTGGAAGGGACTACAGTTTGGGACTAGCTGGCACTATGGTGATAGAATACGCAGGCTGGCAGTGGGGGGAACTCTGGGTATGATGATAGTTTAAGCAAGGCCTGGGGGGTGGGCACAGTTAGTAAAAATGCACAAAGCACGTTCCAGCCCAGATTACTCACAAAACTGCATGTGTGGGCAATATATTATGGTTTGTAATATCTCGGTACAGACTTCTAGTTTTCTTTATAATGACAACAGAGTCAGGAAGCTGCCAGGTGTGTCACCTAGTCCACCTCATATACCTGCTTCTTTATAGAAGAGGGAGGTTCCTTATGAGATACCAGGCTAGTGTATAGGAACCCTTCAGCTGGCCAAGTTTTTAGCCATAGTTGATTAACAATGTTGTATTAGTTTCAGGTGTGCAGCAAAAGTGATTCGGTTATATGTGTATATTCTTTTTCGGATTCTTTTCCATTACAGTTTATTATAAGGTATAGTTCCCTGTGCTCTACAGTAGGACCTTGGTGCTTATCTATTTTATATATAGTAGTTTAGGCCAAGTTTTTAAACAGCAACAGGACGAAGGCTGCAACCAAAGGAAGATAACAGGGCAACAGGAGGTGGGATACACGGGAGGAGAGAGAGGGAAGGCAAGGAGGCCTGCAGGGGGAGCTGTCACAGGCCAGGTGAGAGGAGGGACCGGCCGGCTGGGGGCGGTCATGTGAGGAGGGGAAGGTTCGGAGGGGGAATCCACTGGAGGCTGAGTTTACCAGCCAGGCTGAAAGCATAGTGAGGCCTGAAAAGCAGTGAGGACATAAAACAGAGGAGGGTAAAGGAGAGAGAGTTCAGTTTGGGACAGATTTAGTCTGCGGCGCTGATAGGAGAAGGCAAACAAATATTTTGTAGTTTGGGAACGGGAAGCCCTGGGCACACCCAGCTTAAACCAGAATTTCCGGCTCATTCTGCTATAATGTTCAATCTTATCCTGAAATATGTTTACAGAGCTGGCACGTTGAGATATACATTCAATAAACATGATATCTGAGACAAGATAAAATGCCGCATCAGTAGCTCTGGGAAGCGAGGAAGATCTGCATCTCTGGCACTTGGGCTTTTATTCTGGAGCTTTCTTGTGGTTTCGTAAGTTTATTTCTCCAGTTTCTTCCTTTTGTTTGTTTACTTGTTTGTCTTGCAAATATACAAGTTTCTCATAGGAAAAATCTGTAATAGGAAACTTCGGGCGCTTTCAATATATTTAGAAACCTGTCTGGAAAGCACTCCTGTAACATTTTGTTTGTCTAAAGATTGTTTTCAAAGAATGTTTGATTTAAATATTTTCCTAACCTGGATGAAATGTTGCCAAACCTGCAAACTGCTTTAGTCATCCAACACAAGATTCCTTGGTAAAAGACCACCAAAACCTACTTCTGTCCTTTAAGTGACTGCATTTAAAGGACTTTATAACCATTCTCAGCCCTGTCTTAGACTTGTTTCAGTTGCTTTGCTGATTTCTATCTGATCTCTCTAATAATTAGTCCTTCTTTAGCAATGGTTGTTGTTTTACCAATTCATCCTAAAACAAATCCCCGTCCCTTATTTGTCCTAGTAGGACAACACAGCTAGTTGTAAAACAATCTATCACTGTCACTTCCAAAGATCTTCATAAATTTTCATATCATTTATTTTTAAAGTCCGTTTTCTTTTCCCAATACATATAACTGTTTCCAACATATTTTATACCTAAAATAAATGTGATCCATTTTATAACTTTATGATAAGCTAAGCTTAGAAACCACTGAGAGCTCTCTTTATAAAAAATAACCAATTCAGGGACCTTTGGTTTCAGCATTAAAGTCAATCACAGACTGCTCTTTTTATTAAAAAAAGTAAAATCCTTATCAAAAACTTAAAGTGCTTTTTAAAATATTTTAGCTGCGTAAGTAGAAGGTTCTGAAAAACATCCATAATAAATATATACTTTCGAAACTCACATGATTTTTATCTCACTTTAAATTCAACATATTTTCATGCAATTGCAACCTATATTTCCTCAAGTCATCAAAGAGATTTCGTTGTACACAACGCCATCCTCCGTGGCCTTACTGAAGCAATCCTTCAGTTGTAAAGTTGCAAATTTAAAATAGTTCAATATTTTAGGAAAAATTTGGAAGGATTAATCATGCAGTCAGTGTTAATATTTTTTATCCCAAGGGGACAGTGAACTTTCCGGCAGACTGTCAGAAGAACTACTTCACCATGTGTCTCTTTACAGGAAAAGTGTCAACCAGTCAGGAGGATTATGGCAAGTCTGGGATGAAGCAAGAGCCCTAAGGGCCTTCTTTGACTGCTCTCTCCTCCACATTCCCTTGCAGCTATGGGTCTTTTAGATAAGTCTTTCCCCTTTGGCGTTAGTTCCCCAGGAAGAGCCAGTGGTCAGGATTCATAAGGAAGTGGTTTACTGAGGAGTGCTCCTAGGACAAGGAGGTGAGGAAAACAGAATAGGGCAGGAGAACGAGCTACTCCAGCATGTGGGGCAAGCCTGGAAACTAACTTCCCACTTTGGTTCCAGGGGGCTGGCCCTTTGTACCTGCAACCCCCCTCCCCCTGCCCCATCCAGGTCTCCTGTCAGTCAGCCATTGGCAGGAGCACAAGTCTCCAGCGAAAGGGACAGCCTTTTACAGCCAACTCTCACAGCAGCTGTTGGGGGGAGGGGGGATTCCAGCTAAGGAAGGGGGTTCCAGAAAGGATAACATCTTCAACTGCACAATTCAGTCTCTGAAATAACTCTTCAGTCTGTTTCTCCTTTCTCCATTCTTGCTATCAATTGATTGCCTTAGACTAGGTTTTAAGGAGTTTTTTAGGGCTTTTTCTGTTTGTTTTTTTTTAATCTGGGACTTTATACCAGTCTGCTTCTAATCCATTTTCAAACCAACACAAGAATTATTTTTTAAAAACCCCAATCTGATCAGATGATTCCCGTGTTCTAAAACTTCAAGGAAACCCCACTGCTTACAGGAAAAGAGGGAGAGTCTTATTAACATCATATGCCTCTTTTTTTTATAATTTTCATAGGTATTTTATTTTTCCTCCTCAAATCAACTCCTCTGAAGTGGGTATTATTATCCTCTTATTACAGATATAAAAACTAAAGTTCAGAGAGGGAACTTGCTCACATGCACGTGACATAAATGGCAGTACAGGTATTTCAAGTGAGATCTCTCTGCCTCCAAGTTCTCTACTCTTTATAACTGATGTTATCTAACAGCATTTCTCAAAAGTTGATCCCATCCACTCTGCCTACTGTGCTTCCCCTATGCAACCTAGATACAATCCAGGCTGCCACATATGGTTGCTCAGGTTGTGCACTGCACGAGGGCACCACATTTTAAGGGACACTGTTCAAAGCAGAGACATTTTTGCTATTTTGAAATTTCTTTGTATTTTTATTACGCTTTTGTAAATTTTGAAGATGGGCTGTTTGTACATTTAATATGACATTTTTTTCAACTGATAGAAATAAAATGTCTTTTCTAAAAGGTTAGATATGTACCAGCTGCTTTGATCTATGAAGGAGGACTAACTTTGATAAGTGAATAATAACTAAAACAACTTGGGTTTCTAAATAAGAAACTGGTTTTCTGACACACTGATCAGTGTATATCTTTCAGTTTTACAAATACAGTCAATCCTTGCTATTTGTGGATTCAATATTTGCGAATTTACCTACTTACCGAAATTTATTCACAACCCCAAAATCAATACTCACGGAGCTGTCTCGGTCATTCACTGACGTGCCCAGACTGGTGAGAAATTTGAGTCAACCGACATGCATGTTCCCAGCTGAGATCAAACAAAGCGACACTCTGCCTTCTTGTTTCAGCTCTCAGAGTGTAAACAAGTGTCCTTTTTGTGGTCCATTTAGTTCCACTTTTTTTGTTTGTTTGTTTGTTTTGCATTTTTTTGCTTTTGTGTGTTTGTGTGATTTTGCTATTTTAAATGGCCCCTAGGCATAGTGATGAAGTGCTGTCTGGTGTTCTTAAGCCAATAAGGCTGTGATGTGCCTCACAGAGAAAACAGTGTGTTAGATAAGCTTCATTTAGGCATGAGTTACAGAGTTACTCATGGCTGTTGGTCATGAGTTCAGCATTAATGAATCAACAATATATATTAAAGTGTCTCTAAACAGAAACACACATAGGACAAGGTCATGTATTGATCAGTTAATGAAGATGCTGTGACCAAAGGCTCACAGAAACCTAAGCCTGTATTTCCCCTGGAAGCAGTGGATCAGTATTTGCTAATGCAGTGTTTAAAGCGACTTTATAGAATATAACTACTGTGAGTAACAAGAATCTACTGTATTCCACTGGAATTAATTGCTGATTAAATTTGACACAATGCAGTTTGTATCATCTGCTGTTTGTTTTTCGTTTAGAATGGTATCTTGGAGTTAACAATTTAAATCTACAAGTGTTTTCATTATGACAGCTGCCATTAAATAATTCATATTTAATAATGCAATAATTATGGGACTTCCTGGTGGTGCAGTGGTAAAGAATCTGCCTGCCAATGAAGGGGACACGAGTTCGAGCCCTGGTCTGGTAAGATCCCACATGCCTTGGAGCAACTAAGCCCGTGCACCACAACTACTGAGCCTGTGCTCTAGAGCCCGTGAGCCACAACTACTGAGCCCACATGCCACAACTGCTGAAGCCCGCACGCCACAACTACTGAAGCCCGCGTGCCTAGAGCCCGTGCTCCACAACAAGAGAAGCCATCACAATGAGAAGCCTGCTCACCGCGACGAAGACCCGACACAGCCAAAAAAAAAAAAAAAAAAGCAATAATTAAATGGGATAAGTCAAATGTATTTCCTGCCAATTCAGTTACATGACCATGTAATATGAATTTTTTAATTCTATATTCTTGTTAAAAAATTATCCACCTGAAGTAAAATTAGATTTTCCAAAATACTCTATAGGTAGAAAGTTTTGGAAATTTATCACACATTACAAAATGAAAAAAATCTGTGAATCCTTGTTATTTTTTTTCTGTCTCATAGTATTTTTTAGTCTACCTATATTTTAAACCCTTTAGGGATGAAAAAATGAAGTGAAGAATAAAAATGAGTTCAAAGATTTGCAGCATTTATCATGTATTCTAAAAAGCAAGCCAAACGTTACTTCAAAATAATAACTTTTAAGTGCCTTTGCTCTGTGTTCATTTGGTATGATTTTAAAAACAAGTGTTATCAGCAAAATAACGCAGGAATTGAAATTCATTGTGCATGGAAGCATCAAAGAGATTAGGAAATTCTTTGAATAAAAAAAAGAAGCAGTGGTGTTTACAAAAATATTTTTGGTTGTTATGTAGCAATATAATCTTTAAAAGAGAGGTTTACGATGTTGAAAGAATATCACTGCTGTATCACTTCAATAGATGTATTACTGAAAAATTAGAACTGATGCATAAAGTTAGCAGATTTTTCCCAGATGAAAGCCAGCCCTCCTTGGTAGCTGGAAGTAGCAGACTGACTACCCAGTGAAACTCTGTAGGGTCAAGCATTTCCCCTGCTTTAACAAAGTTGGCAATCAGTAGATATACCCTTAATTGAAATCAGATTATAAATGAGATCTAGTTCTTTTCATATATATGAAAAAAAAAGCACCAGTAGAATATAAACTTGTATGAGAGGTCTTGTCCTTTTTTAAAAAATACTAAAAGTCCTTGAATTTATCTCTGGCCTTGGAGGCCTTCCAACAGTGGTTAAACGGACAGACCCTGGAGCCAATCTGCCTGGGATGAAATTCTGGCTCTGCCACTTCCTAGCCTTGTGATCTTGGGCAAATTTCTCTACCTCCTTGGGCCTATTTCCTCATCTGTACCATAGAGGTAATAACAGTACTTAACCCATGGAGTTGTTGCGAGGATTACATGAGTTAATGCATGTAAAGTGCCTAATACAGACCCTGGGACAAAGTACAAAGTAAGTGTTAGCTATTCGCGTTATTATTTTAAAACAGAGTAGAAAATTCCCCCACAAGACACTGCAAAAAAGCACTAGAAAAGCAAAGGGTTTACTCTTATTCTAAATTACTCAGAACTTTGGACTATCACAGGATTAAAAAAAAGTTTTTTTTAACTACTCAGTATATAAGAATAAATTCTTAAAGCATTTTCATTACTTTTGGAAAATAAGGATCTTAGAAAGAGGCTGTAGGTAGAAGCAACAGAGGCACCTCATCTCCAAGAACTTAGAAATCAATTGCCCTTGGGACTTCCCTGGTGGCGCAGTGGTTAAGAATCTAACTGCCAATGCAGGGGACGCGGGTGCGAGCCCTGGTCCGGGAAGATCCCACATGCCACGGAGCAACTAAGCCTGTGCGCCACAACTACTGAGCCTGTGCTCTAGAGCCCGCGAGCCACAACTACTGAGCCCGTGTGCCACAACTACTGAAGCCCGCATGCCTAGAGCCCATGCTCTGCAACAGGAGAAGCCACTGCAATGAGAAGCCTACGCACCGCAACGAAGAGTAGCCCCTGCTCACCACAACTAGAGAAAGCCCACGCACAGCAACGAAGACCCAACACAGCCAAAAAAAAAAAAAGAAGAAATCAATTGGCCTCAAGGTATGGAAGCAATCAAAGTGTCCATCAACAGATGAATGGATAAAGATGTTATATATATATATATATAAACTTTACATGTGTATATATATATATATATATATGCTTTATATGTATGTGTGTATGTATACACATTTACATATATGTGTGTATATATTTACACAAAGGAATACTACTCAGCCATATTAAAAGTGAAATTTTGCCATTTGCAGCAACATGGATGAACTTGGAGGGCATTATGCTAAGCGAAATAAGTCAGAGACAAACACTGTGTGATGTCACTTACATGCGGAATCCAAAAAGTACAACACACTAGTGGATGTAACAAAAGAGAAACAGACACAGATATAAAGAACAAACCAGTGGTAACCAGTGGGGAGAGGGAAAAGGGCAGGGTCAATATAGGGGTAGGGGAGTAAGAGGTACAAACTACAATGTATAAAATAAGCTACAAGGATATATTGTACAACATGGGGAATACAGCCAGTATTTTATAATAACTATAGGTGGAGTTTAACCTTTAAAAATTGTGAATCACTACATTGTACACCTATAACTTATATAATATTACTGTACATCAACTATACTTCAATTTAAAAAAAGAAATCAGTTGGCCTCATTTGATTAAACCGAAGCAGAGATATGCAAAACCCCTTATAAAGACAATGTTTCCCCAGCCAAGACAGGACTGTAACTTAATGGAATATATTAACATATAATAAAGAAAATGGTAACCACAAGAGAGGATATTGTCCAGTGGAGGCTCAGGGGAAAGATACTGAACCTCAACTGTTAATGTCATGCCCATTTGATAACTTTCTCATCTAAATTAATAAATAGGATTTCAGGTTTTTAAAGAGCAAGATCCCACCCTCACAGCCTACAAGCCTGTGGACACCAAGTCCTCCCCAGGGACCTGGCCTTCCCTCAGGATGGTCATCCATACACAGGATGTGTCCGGTGTTGAAGACAACAGGACCCTCATGTCACAGTTCTGTTTCGACAGGGTCACTCCAAGACAGCGATGAAAACAGGAATGCAGTTCTTCGGGTTCTTTTTGCTCCCGCAAGTTGAAGTTCTTGAAGGACCAATGTCACATTCCACCGAAAAATATGATAACTTGCCAAACAAATGTTCCATTAAAAAAAAAACAACTTTCAAAAGCAAATGTGGTTTCTAAATTAAGCAAAACCCCAGCTTCTTCTGGATCTTTAAAATGTCTTTATTATTTTGGAAAATCTTATGGCTTTGGGTGGGGGAGTGTGGGATTTTCCTGACCCCATTTTAGACATGCTTTGGGTTTCTTTTAAAAGGATGCCAACTTTCCTTCAAAAAGCAACAAATAATTCTTGTTAATAAAAAGTTTATAGAAGTTGAGAGGGAAGACTGTTCCTCATGTGCTCTGGGTCTTCAGTATCGATTCTAACTTCCTGTTGAGGTTTGTGCAAAAGTATTCAAAAACATTTTGATGATTTTTCTGACTCGGACCAGGCTAGATTTTATTACCAATTCGATTTAGCCAAACTTATACATACATATAAAGTCATCCTCATCTACTCCTCTCAACAACATCATAAAAATAAATTTGTCTAATTTTTGGAAAGAGATTTTAATCTTCTGCTGATTCACTGATTTGACCTCAATTAAAATACCCTCTTTATAAGCTTGCATTATGAATCACAGATTTCCTTGGTTTATAAAACCTCTAATGAAGAAGAAAGAGAAGGAAGCAAGTTACAGGAAGCTGAGTCTTTGGCTAATCATTTTCTAAAGAAATGAATGCCCCAGCCTTTTCAGGGACAGACGTCTCTTGAGGTGCTTCCAAAATACTGATCTATGAGTGTAAACTGCCTTTATTTCATTTGCTAAATCAGCCACAATTACTTAATACCTGCTCTCGATACAGAACGGTGATCAGAGTGTACAGTGAGTTCAAAAGAGTAAAAGGTATTTAAGTCTAACCTCGAGGACTTTCTGGTTAACGAGGAATGATGAGATGCAGAAAAGAGAAAAACCATAAAACACAATCGCAAAACAATTAGTCACCAAGCAATATTGCAAACATGGTAAGTCATCATGGCTGGAGTTATAAATGTACCTGATGGTAGGTGAAAGACTTCACTAGGGAGGTGAATCTTCCCAGAACTCTGAAAAATAAAATGAGGAAAAGTCAGAATTATCCTCATTCCTTAGCACACCATGCTTCAGAGGCAGCCATTCTATAACATACCTGTGAACAAAACTCTCTGAATCAGTTCTTACACATTTCAGGATTCACATATAGTCACAAACACTCAGACATAAATTCAGCCTGACTTGCCGCGAGGTGAAAACATAAATCCAGGGCCCAGGTTTATGTTTTCCAATTATTATATCGCAATCATGTATGTGTCAGGGACAGGTTAGCTGTCCACTAAACATGGTTAGGCGTGACCTTGAATTTCTGGCCTTTGGTACGTGGGCGGAAGTAAAGTACATCACTCTCAGGTTGGGCCTGTAAAAACTTCCCGTGTGATTCTGTACGCTCTCTCCTCCCCTGCAATCTGGCTAGATCCTGATTCCAGGATGGCATCCGAAGCCACATACTGAATGTGGTCGAACCTCCATCAGCCTGGGTCCCGGAATGTCTGCGTAGAGCAGACAACCCCGTCACCTCCCCTACACGCGTCCTGGCTGATTGGACTTCCCATTTGTTAAGCCAGTGAGCTTCGGGTGCTTATCTGTTATAACAGCCGACATAACCTTACCTATATAATGTATCATATCTGAAAAAAAAGAAAACATTTCATTTTTAAAAATAAAAGAATAAAGGGCTTCCCTGGTGGCGCAGTGGTTGAGAGTCCGCCTGCCGATGCAGGGGACGCGGGTTCGCACCCCGGTCCGGGAGGATCCGACATGCCGCGGAGTGGCTGGGCCCGTGAGCCATGGCCGCTGAGCCTGCGCGTCCGGAGCCTGTGCTCCGCAACGGAAGAGGCCGCGGCGGTGAGAGACCCGCGTACCGCAAAAACTAAATTAAAAAAAATTAAAAAATAAAATAAAACATTTGAATGGCAAGTAAAATCAAAACTCTTAAGTGTAAATATGGTTAGAAGAAAACATGGAGCGATACAATTATTTGAGGGGGAAATTTTTTCTTAACGGAGTCAGCTCTGTAATACAACTAGCTGTGCCCTGTTGCTCCCGCCCCGCTCCCCGCCCCATGACCCCGGCAGTGCTGTGGGACCAGAATAGCTTCTGCCTGTGGAGAAGACTAAGACTCTTCATTCACTAAGACTTTGGGGTGTGTGATTTCTTACACAGTAACCCCGCTCCTTTTCTTTTTCCTGTGTCATACCTCGCTCCAGTGAAATTTTTCAGGGAAGCAAATATATCAAACAGATCATCTTGGCACTGCTCTGGTTGAACTGGGAGTTGAAAATGCAGCTCCAGCCCCAAACTGCCCCTGCTGCTCCTGGAAACACCGTAACAAAACCCCAGAGGCTCTTAGGAGCACAGTTCGAAAGCCACGATTTACATTGATTCAATCACGAATATTAGGTGCAGTGACACCAAGCATCCTTAGTTTCCAGAACTTACAATGGCCTTATCATCTACCACGCATTACCTGCATTTTTGGAAATTATTTAAATTTTCAACCTATGTATACTCTTAAGACGATAAACTCCATTTTCCTCTAAAATATTTCTTTACATTTATCTTTCTTCCATTTTTCTCTATCATCAGCCTAGTTCAGGCCCACATGACATGACTCCTTTGCCTCAGTTTCTCCCCACTCTCCCAATCCATCCAGCACACTTCCTTTTAAGAGTCTATTCTCTGTCCATGGATAAAGATGTGGTACATATATACAATGGAATACTACTCAGCCATTAAAAAGAATGAAATAATGCCATTTGCAGCAACATGGATGGACCTAGAGATTATCATACTAAGTGAAGTAAGTCAGACAAAGACAAATACCATGTAACATCATTTATATGTGGATTCTAAAATACGACACAAATCAACATATCTACAAAACAAAAACAGACTCACAGATATAGAGAACAGACTTGTGGTTGCCAAGTGGGGCACAGGTGGAGGGTTGGATTGGGAGTTTGGGATTAGCAGAGACAAACTATTATATATAGGATGGATAAACAATAAGGCCCTACTGGATATCACAGGGAATTATATTCAATATCCTGTGATAAACCATAATGGAAAAGAATATGAAAAAGAATATATAACTGAGTCACTTTGCTGTCCAGCAGAAATTAACACAACATTGTAAATCAACTACACTTCAGCAAAATTAAGAAAAAAAGGAGTCTATTCTCTGTTCAGTAGCACAAGTGGCCCTTACAGAATATGCATCTGAGCAGGTCACTCTTGCTGGAAACCCTCCGATGGCTACCCATCACACTTTGAATAAAAATCCAAAGGCCTTTCAATGGCCCCTAAGACCCCACATGACTTGGCCTCAGCTCCACGCTCCCGGCTACTATAGCTGCACCTCGCTGTTCTTCCTCAAACGTGGCAAGGACGCTCCCATCCCAGGGCCCCTTACACTCATGTTTCCCTAAACCTGCACCTCTCACTTTCCTGATGACTGGCTGGCGGCTTCCTGATGTATTTCATCTGGGACCAAGATCAGATCTGGCCTGTTCAAAGGCTGTCCCCAACCACCTTGTGTGAAACAGCCTCTTCTCCTTTATGCCCCTCCCCAGAGTATGTCATTTCCTGACATTAAATCACGCATGGGCTTGTTTCCCCTCACTTAGACTGTAAGCTCTTTGAGGATAGGATTTTGATTTTTTTCATTACTCCATCCCAACACCTAAAACAGTACATAGCACATATCTGTTGCTCAGTAAATAATTCTATAAGGGAATAAATGAACAAATTCCCTCAGAGAGTTTGTAGCACCTAATGATTACTCTTTCCAGCTCAAAACCATTCAGGCCCCAGCATTACTAAGGCACAGCTCCCTTCTGCAGCCTTATTTCCTGTCTCAGAGTCTCCTGGATGTTGACGCTCATGGCAACATGTGTGAATCTCAAAGGCATTATGCTGGATGAAAGAAGCCAAACTAGAAAGGTTTGTATTGTATGATTCCATTTGTATGACATTCTCAAAAGGACAAAACGGTAGGACAGAAGAAGATCTGTGGTTCCAGGAATTATAGGTGAACAAGATCTGTGGTTCCAGGAATTATGGGTGAACAAGATCTGTGGTTCCAGGAATTATGGGTGGAGGTAGGGGTGACTATAAAAGAATAGCACGAGGGAGCTTGGGGGGGTGGTGGTGATGGATGGAATTGTTCTGCACCGATTATGGTGGTGGTCACGAATCTATGCATGTGCTGAAATTCATAGAATTGTACTCCAAAGGAAAGAAAGTCAAGTTTAGTATAATTTTTAAAATAAAATAAATAAATATGCAAAAACAATTTTGGTTCTGTGAACACTAAGATCCAGACAAATTGAATTTTTGCTGTTCCTACTTCTTGCTCTGACTTTCCTGCCCTCTCCCATCCGCTCCCGTAACCTCTCTTGTAACCTCTCCTGTTTCTATCCCCTCCTTCCTAAGTCTCTCTCTACCAGACTCTCTACATTGAAAGCTTCCTGCCACAAAACTGCCAGATTGATCTTTCTAAAACATGACCTCCTCAGAAACTTTCAATGGCCCCCTTTCACTTATGGCAATGGTTTCCAAGCCTTTCTCCTCTTCTCCAGTGAATCTTTGTTCGACTGGAATCTTTTTCAGGAGCCGAGTGTGCAGAACAGACCAATTTGGAGACTTCCCTGGTTCACCTAGTTGACAAAGGGTGGGGTGCTAGAGTCCCACTGAAGTGCCTCCCCATGGCTCCTTCTTACACACCACCCCAAATCCCCAACATTCCTCCACGGAACCCCAAGAGCTACTAGAAGCACAGGATGAGAACCAGTGGCCAATAGAACAAAGTCTGACTTTCTAGAGAGATACTTCTGATCTCTGAGAGATCTTGCTATTTGTCCTAAAGAATGTATGGGACCATTAAAGGGCAGGAGACTTGGAAGATTTGGGGTTCAAGCCCCAATCTAGCCACTTACTAGCTGTGTGAAACTCTTTTGCCCTTAGATCAAGTTAAGGTAAGAATAACCTATCTCACAGTGCTCTTGTGATGATATGACATAGTACGAGAATTCTTTTGTAAAGTATAAAGTGCTTTGTAAAATGTATGATAGAGTATTATTATTATGAGAGGCAGTGTAGGTGTGGGCAAAAACTATGGGTTTGGGCTCTTGGTTCAAATGTAGGTCCTGTCACTTGCTACCACTGGCGAGTTTCTTATCCTCTCAGTCTTTTATCTTGTGTGTAAAATGAAGTAAATATAGCATCACCTCTGGACATGAAAATCTCCGGAAGAAGAAGAGGGATATCTCCTTCCATAAGCCCCTTTTTAAGCACAATCACTGGCAAAGGGAGTGGTACCAACATAGGGAAGGATGTTCAAACAGATGGTGCCCATGCCAGGAAAAAAGAAGGGAAAATGACTTTTGTATTGTCATTCAACAGTCTCAGCTTCAATTTCTACCTTTGGAGTCCTGTTGCTAAGCCAGACTTCTCAATGTGATAAAATATTCCTCCATTCTATAAAGAATTTCTGTCTATAGTGTCAACAGTCTACAATGTGCAATATTTTCATCAATTCTTTTAATTGAAAATAAATTGTATTCTTTGGTTCTTCTCACTGACATATTTAATTATATCCTCATGATTTGTCTTATAGAAACTAGCCAGTCTTTCAATGGGTTAAACAGAGATTAATAGAAACAAAAGTTTTCTATGGAGAGAAAAATGACATTAATAAGTAGGAAGAAGGAAGTAGAATTTTCCACAAAGGTAAAATGCCAACGTTTGTGCAAGAGTAAATAGTATTATGCTGTCTTGGTGCATGGCAGAAAACACAATTGGATCATAAAATCATAGAGCTAAAAGCAAATTTATGGCTTATATACAAAACATTAAGTAACAATAATAGAATGCCTAGCTAAAAATCACATAATTAATTAGTAACATAACTGGGACTGGAGTTCAGATTCCTTGAACAAGAACTCTGAACAAGAACCTCCCTCAATAAAGGAAGGTAGCTGATGGGTCTCCTGTAAGATCATCATTATTAGGGTTTCAGCAGTTCAAATAACATTCCATTTGGGAACTAATGAGAAATGAAACAGAAATATAGAATTAAGGTATAAGCTTACAGATTAATATAAAATTGTGCTTCATTTAATTGTAAACAACTTATCAGTAATGCTATCAAAGACCAGGCAAGCATTGGAAGAGTTTATTTGAACAGATTTTGGATTTCACCAAGATAGCAAAACAACTTTTATATCATCCCTTCGGTTGAAAAAATAAGCCAGTTCATTCTTGTTAAATCACTTCCATCTGGTCGCAAGAATAATTTCCCTTCAAAATAACTACCCACTGGTTTTCAGCTGGTTGGTGGCCTGAAACATGAGAGGCTTTCTTTTCATTACTGGATTTGCTGATGCTCAGCTCTCTACACCAAACTTCTTAGAGATTTCCTTTCTCAGTGTGGTGTTCAGCCTACTATAAAATTCCATGAGTTCGTAAGTGCCCAAACGATACAAAATGTATGATACAGAAAAACAATCCCCATTCCCACCTACTCCCATTCTACATGACTATTTTAAAACATATAATTGACCTTTAGCTTTATTTCTTCTGCTGCTGAGATTTCAACATGTTAATAAGTCATAATGTGTTTGATCATCCACATAATCTTATGGCTCAAATTTCCATTGACAGTAAGTATATTTACTCATATTTAAAAGGAACTTAAGTAAATGGCTACAAATTATGGGAAAGGCATAGTAACTTCAAATAAAAGCCATAACTTGAATTTTGGAGTCCAACAGATCAGAGTTTAAATTTTTTTTTTTTTTTTTTTTTTTTGCGGTACGCGGGCCTCTCACAGTTGTGGCCTCTCCCGTTGCGGAGCACAGGCTCCAGACGCGCAGGCTCAGCGGCCATGGCTCACGGGCCCAGCCGCCCTGCGGCATGTGGGATCTTCCCGGACCGGGGCACGAACCCGTGTCCCCTGCATCGGCAGGCGGACTCTCAACCACTGCGCCACCAGGGAAGCCCTCAAAGTTTAAATTTTGTCTCTGCCATTGACTAGTTCAGTGGCCTTGTGCCCAGTTACTTGAAATCACTGAGACTTGGTGCTCCTGTAGGAATAATGGAATAAAAATATTTGCCTCCGGGTATTTTATGAAGATACCATGCCACATTATGAGTAAAGCACTCAATACTGTGCCTGGAATATAGTGCTCCATAATGGTATCTATTCTGTTATAATGTATCTATAATGTGCTTGCTATTCACTGATTGCCATAATTATTATAAAAATTAAGAATATATGTAAAAGAAATTTTTTGAATTTTGCTTCTTGCTTTATACTTTAAACAGCTTTTTCTGATTTCTGATTTTTAAGACCTTTAAAATATTTTAAGAGTTCTAAATAGGAAAACATTCCTAATGATTTTTCATCTCTTTTTATTTTAAAACACAAACACACACGCACAAAAAAGCCTTGTAGTGGTAAGATTAAGGATGACTCATTCTATGTGCACATGTGAAATCTTTTCCTTCTTTTAAGGACCCCTGGAAGAAATCAAGCTAGACAATAGAGGAATTATATTAACTGAAGTTTGAGATGGGAAGAAAAAATACAGTATGATGTATCTCTTCTTCACCTAAAAAACAAAACCATAAAAATAAACCAGGGCTTCCCTGGTGGCGCAGTGGTTGAGAGTCCGCCTGCTGATGCAGGGGATGTGGGTTCGTGCCCCGGTCCGGAAAGATCCCACATGCCGCAGAGCGGCTGGGCCCGTGAGCCATGGCCGCTGAGCCTGCGTGTCCGGAGCCCGTGCTCCGCAACGCGAGAGGCCGCAGCAGTGAGAGGCCCGCGTACTGCAAAAATAAATAAATAAATAAACCAAATCATGGCTTTCACCAACTGTGAAAAAGAAAGAAAACTGAAAGAAAAGGAGAAAAATAAGAGCAGGTATTAACTGTTTTTGTGCCATAAACTTCTCCAGGTAAAGCATCTAAATTTTTGATGTAATGATGAAACAATAATTCAAGATAGTTGAAGTAACCGTAATATAATATGAAAAGACTTGTGATTTTTGCAGTTGACGAAAGTACAGGTACTGCTAATATTGCTGAGGTTTATGGCCCATATTCAATATTAAAGGAAATACTATATTTCAATTAGAGATTAATGAAAATAAAGACGAAATTTTTTCTCACCCAAGCTTACAGACCACCTCAATTCTATCTGCTGAACCCCCTGGACCCGAGTTGCAGAATTTCTGCATTGGAGGTATACCAAGCCCAATTTGTATCTCCCTAAATGTAAGATAGAATTGGAATATTAGTTCCTTTAAATTTTCTGAATCATGGTAAAAATTAACTTGCTGTGTTACAATTAGCAAAATAAGGAAACAAGTACAGTTTTGCTTCTTTCCTTCAAGCAAAGTTTAAGTGAAGTGACAAGCAATTATTTTTATTTTCTTACAAAGTTTTTTCTTGGGTGACTTTTCTACATTATTAACAAAATTCTGTTTCTTTTTTCCACTTTTCCTGAATTTTATTTTCAAATTCACCTATTTTGATATACTTCTATGATAAACCACTGTAACATTGGGTCACAAACATTATATGTATACAGAAAATTTCAGCCAAGAAAGGAATGAGGACACAGTTTTGTTGTCATTGACCTTACTGTGTTTTAACAAATCCTTGCTCCAGCATAATGATTTTAAAGTTGAAACCACAAGAATGTGTGCAGTCAACAATTAATATTACACTCTGCCAGATTTTCTTGCTGAAATCGGCATTCTAAATAGTACAGAAGAAAAATCCAGCCACTTTACCGTGCTAAGGGATCTCCCCCTTGTGCCTAAACTTTGTATTGAACTCAAGCAGGACTGAAAGTCATCAGCATGACATATATTATGAACTATTTTTTTCTTTTTGGCTGCGCAACAAGTGGAATCTTAGTTCCCCGACCAGGGATCGAACCCGTGCCCCCTGCAGTGGCAGTGCAGCGTCTTAACCACTGGACTGCCAGACAAGTCCCTGAATTTTTTTTTAAAGTAAGGCAAAAAGTGACCTTCCTTCTCATATAAAGCAATTACTCAATGTTGAGAGTTTGGGGCTAAAAGCCTAATACAAGCACTATTCTAGGAGTAGAATAATTGGGTGGCTTCAAATAATTCTCCGTTACTGAAGACTTGCAAAGCTTAATGGGTACTAGTTGTCTGAAGATGTTCATATCAGCTTCTTTTATAATAGCAAAGATTCTGAACAATCTACATAGCAAAACAAAACATGATCTAGCTATACGATGAAATGTTTGCAGCCATGAAAAGTCACATTTTTGAAGAATTAACAAATGGGAAACTGAGCACAATGTAATACTGAAGGGATAAAGCAGTATTCAAAGATGTATACATTTATGGAAACCACCCAATTATATAACATGTATTTCTTTATTCATTTAACAAGCACCAACTGGTCTAACTGATCAGACTTTCAAGTAGACCCATTTCATCCTTCAGACTTCAATTTAAATAGCATCACATCAGGGGGTTAAGAAAATTATTTCAAGTGCTAGAATTTGTCACCTACCAATCAGTCATTCATTGAACACCTACTCTGTGCTCTACATTGTGTGGGGAGTAAACACACAGAAGTCAGTGGCTGCCCCCAAGAAATGTACAACTGATGGGATTCAACACTTTAGAAGTGTCTTCCCTAAGAACTGGTTTTCCTTTCTCCAAAATTCTGGAAGGTCTGAGAGCGAGGTGGATGTTAAATAAACTGAAAGGGGGAAATGTGGCCCACCAAAGAAAAGCAGGAAGCTAGGAGAACCAGGTGAACAGTGGCCTCTGACTGGATGGCTCAGAGTATACTAACTCCACTCCCAACAGTATCTGTAGTTTACAAATGAAGGGAAAAAATCAGGGTTCATGGAATACTCAAGTGGCCGCTAGGGGATGCCAGAATGCTGATATCTTTCAGCGTGACGCCCGTTTCCCTAGGGGAATCTGGGTTTGCGATTGAATGTAGTTCAAGTTGACCAGAAATAACTTCTCCTTTTCCAGTAAAATTGTGAGAATGTGACTTAGGTCACGGAGTTAACAGGAGACCAGGCATTAGCAATCAAGTATTTATGAGTCCCAGATCATTATTAAGTCCCAGGTCATACTGTTATCCAAGGGGAAAAAAAAATCTTCCATCCCTCCAGCCGGAACTAATTATAGCAAACTAGACAAAAACTACAAAAGTAAAATGACAACAACAAAACCAATTAACCAAACTAAAACTTCAGAAGCTGGAAAACCACTTCAAAATTTTTTTTTAATTTAAATAGTACAAACCTGGTTTTTGTTTTTTGTCTTAAAAATGTAAAAAATATGTCTAGGCACGGAGAAATACATCCAAATCTTAACAGGAGTATTGGAGGTGATGGAATAACATCCTTATTATTTTTCTCATTTTTTCCCTCTGCTTTATTCATTTTCTGTAATGTCAGGATATCATTTATCGCATACCATAAATGTCAGACACTGCATTAGCACTTTATCATGGTAGTAAGACACGCATGTGTAGAAGTGTTCAGAGTCTCCTCGACTCCCCACACCCAGTCCAGGGAAATAGGAGAGTAGAGGGGAGAAAGTTTTGTGGAGTTAGAGGCTCCAGAACAAGGCTCAGTGAGGGCTTGGGCGGAGGGAGCTGTTAGGAGAATGGGTGGGAGAGGAAATTTTAATAATTCTAACTCTGAACTGTGTTTTCAATTCACCCTATGGTTTTCTTAAAATCTAAGAAAATGGTTTGAATTACGCTGGTATTGCCTTTTGCAGTGGGAATTTCTTTTATAGAAACATGACCTTGAGGTTGAACAACATGGGTTCTGGCTATTAAAAAGTTCAAAAGCATTACTGCATTTTATCAAACACCAAAACGCCACCTTAAATTACAGAAAAAAGCTGGGTCATCTCAAGAAATCTTGTTCATTTCATGTTTAATCAAAAAGTAACATAGAGCTTCCCTGGTGGCGCAGTGGTTGAGAGTCTGCCTGCCGATGCAGGGGAAACGGGTTCGTGTCCCGGTCCGGGAAGATCCCACGTGACGCGGAGCGGCTGGGCCCATGAGCCATGGCTGCTGAGCCTGCGCTCTAGAGTCCCCAAGCCACAACTACTGAGTCCGGAGCCTGTGCTCCGCAACGGGAGAGGCCACAACAGTGAGAGGCCCGCGTACCGCAAACAAACAAACAAACAAAAAACACAAAAAGTAACATAAATCAATGGAGTATAAACCGCCATCCTCCACCTAATTATTTACCTGCCCTTCATCCACATTTTCATCATAATATACCTAAGATACTGGATCTATGTCTTGCTAAAAAAGGGTTGCATGAAATTTATAGGCTGCTTTACCCAGGAGTTACTTCATACTTAAGCAAGTATGGTATTGTTAGCAGTTGAAACAACTGAAGATGCTATTTTAGGAGTTTCCCAAGATCCCTCAGCTCTTCAGTGGAAACTTCACCCCCAGCTGACTCCAGAGCCCCAGCTTCCCTCATCGTGCTCCTCTGTACCTACACCAAACAGAATATATAGGCCAAACCTGCTGGGGTAGAAACAGGTGGGGAAGCAGGAGAAGGCGACAGGCAGAGCCCTGTCCATTGGGTGTCTCCAGCCCTCATTTCAGAGGCCTTTAGGTGATGTTAAGAAGCAGTTCAAAAACCAGTGTTTTCCAACAGAAGAGAAACAAAAAACATAAAGAAGACTTCGTGAAAACGTAAAACTTTTGTGCTGCAAACAAAAAGACACCCCATAGAATGGGAGAAAATATTTGCAAATTATATATCTGATGGGACTTGTATGCAAAAGATATAAGAACTCTTACAATAAAAAATAAGTAAACATAAACTCTTGGGACTTCCCTGGCTGTCCAGTGGTTAAGACTCTGCGCTTCCACCACAGGGGGCAAGGGCTTGATCCCTGGTCGGGGAACTAAGATCCTGCATGACGAATGGCAACATGGCCAAAAATAACATAATTTTAAAAATTAAAACTCTTACGACAAAAGATAATCTAATTTTTAAATGGAGAAAAGAATTGAAGACACTTCTCCAAAAGTATACAAATGACCGATAAACACATGAAAACATGTTCAACATCAGGGAAATACAAATTGAAACCACAGTGAGATACTGCTTCTCACCCAGTAGCATGGCTATAATGAAAAACACAGACAATAACAAGTGCTGACAAGGATGTGGAATTGGAGCCCTCATGTGGAATGTAGAACACTGCAAACACTTTGGGAGGCTGGCAGTCGCTCAAAATGTTAAATGTAACTGCCACAGGATCTAGCACTGTTACACCTAGGTACATACCCAAGAGAACTGAAAACACACGTACATACAATCACGTGTACATGCATGTCCATGGCAGCATTATTCACAATAGTCAAAAAGTGGAAACATACCAAGTGTCCATTCACTCATGAATGGATAAATATGGTAGACCCATATATGGTATATCCATACAACGGAATATTATTCAGGAAAAAAAAAAAGGAATGAAGTACTGATACATCTTACAACCGGTAAATCCACAGACGGAAAACAGATTACTAGTTGCCAAGTGCTGAGGAGAGGGGGCTGGGGAGTGACTACCAACGGGTGCAGGGTTTCTTTTAGAGAATGTAAAACTTTCCGAAATTAGACTGTGGTCATGGGGGCACAGCTCTGTGAACATACTGTACTAAAATACTGTACACTTTAAATGGATGAATTGTGTGTGAATTTTATCTCAGGAATGCTGGCTAAGGGCTTCCCTCGTGGCGCAGTGGTTGAGAATCCACCTGCCAATGCAGGGGACACGGGTTCGAGCCCTGGTCTGGGAAGATCCTACATGCCACTGAGCTACTAACCCCGTGTGCCACAACTACTGAGCCTGCGCTCTAGAGTTCCCAAGCCACAACTACTGAGCCCGCGAGCCACAACTACTGAGCCTGCATGCCTAGAGCCCGTGCTCCACAACAAGAGAAGCCACCACAATGAGAAGCCCGCGCACCACAAGGAAGAGTAGCCTCTGCTCGCCGCAACTAGAGAAAGCCCACATGCAGCAACGAAGACCCAAAAGCAGCCAAAAATAAATAGATAAAAAATAAAAATTATTTAAAAAAAAAAATCAACTGGTGAAACTCCAAGAGGCCCCTCCCTCCTGCTAAATAAGCATTTTTAAAAGTGCCGCCTTGACTTCCTCTCCCATGGTGCCAACTTCTTGCTGGCTCTAGTTTGCTTCCTTGCTCTCTTTCTTGTAGGAGAGGGTGAACTACTTCCTCATAATCTCATGTTCTTAATAAAACATGAACATAGAAACAAAATCCCATGCTTTGGAAAAAAGTATTATACCATAGCTCCTGCTGTGGCTATGAAGTCAATACAAATATACAATTGTCTTCTAGTTTATGGCAAGTGTCTACAAGTAATTCTCATGTGCTCAGTATTTTAGTAACAATGTTTAAAACAGGAACACATGTAGATAAGGAAATGAGTAAATCCAAAATGTGCAGCTTTATATAAACATTTTACCAAAACAATTTTAAGCACTTAGCAAGGGCACAGACTATCACTTCATTTAAGTGACATAATTTAACAACTGCTTGGACAACATCTATAATATACATTATGAGTTTCTTCGTCATAAAGACCTCATTTTTAATCTTCCCTTCTTGACCTTCCCCCACTGGAAGATAAAACCAGTGAGATTTTCAGTACAATTTACAATTCATTTTATTATTCTGGTGCAAGAAAACGTTCCCAGGTTTATTTCCAATTTCAGTTTCAAAACAAACTGACCTGAAACTTAGTCTTTAATAGCTGTGATCACCAATAAATGTGTAAGATTATAAAAGGTGAATTAACTCGTTGGTAGTACAAAGTCAATGCAGAAGAATCTTTCCTACCTAAAGCATTTTTTTTAAACTGTAGAGCAATCCCATTCATTTAAAACATTTATGTGTTAAAATAATATACTTCAGTTGATTATGGACATCACAAATAGAATTACTGTAAAAGATATTACATTTCTTCAAGTACTATTTGTTTCATTCTGTTCAATTTTGTGTTTCCTACCATCCATTCTACAGGTCAATCAAAATACAAATGCGTGCAAATAATACAGGTTTTTGAAATGAAATAAAATTCAAGGAGAACAAAATTAAGAATTAACTTATGAGGTAAGTTTTACTTTCGTGTGTTCAGATATCACAGTTGTTAAAAATGCCTCTCTTTACAAAGCATATTTAACATGTAAATATATTATATCTTCACTGAGACCTTATCTCTAGAGCCCAAAATCAAGTTGAGTAAAATTCCATGCCTCCTAGAATATTAAATACCATGCAGCACAGTATTTTTTAAAATGTTAACTTTTAAAGCAGAATTCACTTATATTTCTGCCCAATTGAAAATAAGCTCATTAAAACCATTTGAAATGATGCATTTAACTTGAAATAAGTTACTAAAATTCCAACATAAATGTAACTATCTGTAACCAGTGTAATCCACCTATCCCCAAAACAATGTAGCGGGGCAAAACGTTCAAAGGAGAAAGCGTCAGTGTGTGTGTCAAAGAGCACTGAGAAGCCAACCTTCCCAGAGCTTTTCTGGGGATGAAGAGTGACTGTCAGATCTTCCTACCCAACTGAGAGTTCCTACAGCAAGTCAAAGTGGACCATCAAACTGAAATATTCCATATTTCCCAATGGTCAACCAGTTGGGCACAGAAGCTGTGAGTTGTTCACCTTGCCCAGGCTGCAGACCAACCTGAACTTCAGCTTTTAATGTTCTTATACTGCAGACAGGTGCAGGGTGGAAGCCATTCAAAGCCTCATGAAATGGAACGGTAAATTCCCATCTTCTGTCCCCCGTCAACTTCCTGTAATTCAAATCACCCTTAAATAAAATTAAATGTGCCTTTTGTAGTGTAGCATATAAGTCAGGAGCGACTTGAGGCATTGCACTGAATTCATGAGGCAGAGTCCAAAACATGTGATCGAGGTAAACCCATCTGCCCATTTTAATATGGTTTTCCCAGTCAACCCCACATTTGGACACCCACTTATGATTAGAATGTTTTAGTTGTTTGATTATCCAGTTAAAATCATGTAGAGTAGTATCAGAAACAAACCATGGAATCGTTTTCCCATAAAAATGGATCTCAGTAGCCAGTTTAGAGGACAACAGTAAGTCAGCTAATACTAAATCTGTAACAAGTTCAAACCCACAATTATCCAGAACAATATCCACTCGAGTAATAGCTGCTTTTCCTCTTTTTTTTTTGCAATTGCTAAGCAATGACCAAAGATGTTCCATGTCATTCACTAAAATGAAAGGTTTTAGGTCTTCCAAAGAGTTTATTAAATTGATCTTCTGAGAAATAGTTTTCCCACCTGATAGAGACAGATCACACTTATTTCCCCACAGTGAAATCTGAAAAAGAAAAAACACAAATCATTTACCCTTCTTTTGAATAACCAACAAAAACTCTATTACGTAGGATGTAATGGGAGGTGGGGCTGCTAAAAGTATTCATAAAATTCTTAGTATAAAATGTCCACCCAATCTACATTTTCTCTAAGTATACTGTATAAAAAAGGTAAAACAATGAAACTTTAGCCAGTATGCAATGAACTTAAGAAAAAAAAGTTTGAATGATTTTAGCACTCACATCGTTTAATCAGAGTGAAAGTTTTTGCATCTTGCAGATAGTATTGAACATGATCAGCTGCTGTAAAAATGAGGCTACAAAGTTTACTTTATAATCCAGAGTCAAGAGAAAATAAGAATTCCCCCATCCTTAGGACCTGGCAACTTTTCTGGGATTTAGTTCTCTCACTTGTAAAATAAAGAAATTGAACACTGTGATAACCAAAGATTCTTCCAACTCTAATAATCTACTATTCTACTTTGAAATACTCAAGTTTATTTTGTAGAAAATGGTATGCAGCCCCATTTTTTTAAGCTCTAACTAAAATTACACATTTAGAACTGTAGGCTCTAGAATCAGACAGACCTGGGTTCAAATCCTAGCATCTCCAATAAACAACCACTGGTAAATTAAGCTCTAAGGCTCAAATTCCACAACTGAAAAATGAGATAATAATAGCACTTAGCTCGTAGAGTCATTCTGAGTATTTGACATAATGCATGTAAGTAATGTACCCAAAAGTTGGCATACAGAAGTATTCAATAAATGTTAGCCCAAACAGGCTCTAGTATTCTGTGATTCAAAATAAGAGGAAAGTGCATGTTCCAATCAAGGATATTATTTTAAAAAGAAAGATAACTCAAGCGTCCAAATTTGATGAAGAAACATACAACGGCACACACGACAGCACTCTCCAGCTGAGGTCAGGGTCTCTGTTGGCCTACGGCACATTTCCTTCAGATCATCTTCCAGTGTGTAACTCTGTATTTATTTGTGCCATTATTCGTTTATATTCCTTCAGGATTACAAGTTCAATGGCAACAAGGACTAGTCTGTTTTCCTCACCACCACATGCCCGGCATCTAGAACAGTGTTTGATGAAGTTGACACTGAAATATTTGTGTGAACAGCGGTGGAGTGCTGTGGCTTTTAAAAGCATCAATAATTCCCTAGAAACTAAGACACCTTCAGGCTTCCTGTAGGGAGGTAACCTGCTGGTCATTGTGAGCACTAATGGGGACAACTTTGGCTTCCTTTACGTGGGAGAAGAGGGGCAGTCTGGGGTAGCTGGCTGAACTAGATGACAGAAGATAGATCAGTACGCTTTCTTCTTCACAGTTTATTATACTTACGGCACAAAGAACATATTCAAAGAAGATGATCTCCCAAAAGAATGGGCTGGCTAGGGGCAGCGAGTGACATGCTGATTTGTTTTTTCTTTTCTTTTCTAATTCTAAGCTAAGTATAATAGTGAGAGGGGGAAATAATACTCCGGTTTATTAGTTAACAGAACCATGACCACTTTTCTTCCAAACTCAAAATATGCCTTTCCTGCTTCATCATTCAGCTTACTCTGCTCACCCTCCAAGTTTCATCAGGACTTTATCACATCCCACAACTATCAGCACATTCGGTAGCCTCTACTTTCAAGGTACATCCAGAATCTGGTGATATTTACCATCTCTGATGCTACCAACTTGGTCCAGTCTGCCCTCACCTGAGTCACTGTAGTAACAAATCTCCCCATTCCCACCCTTGTGCCTTCAGTCTGTCCTCGGAAGTAATCCTTGAAATAAGTCATTTAATGTTACTCCTCTGGGCTTCCTTGGTGGTGCAGTGGTTGAGAATCCATCCCCCTGCCAATGCAGGGACACAGGTTAGAGCCCTGGTCTGGGAAGATCCCACATGCTGCGCAGCAATTAAGCCCGTGCGCCACAACTACTGAGCCTGCGCTATAGAGCCCGCGAGCCACAACTACTTAAGTCCGCGTGCCACAACTACCGAGCCTGCGCTCTAGCGGCCGCGTGCTGCAACTACTGAAGCCCGCGCACTAGAGCCCGTTCTCCGCAACAAGAGAAGCCACCGCGGTGAGAAGCCCGCGCACCGCAACGAAGAGTAGCCCCCGCTCGCTGCAACTGGAGAAAACCCGATCGCAGCAAGGAAGACCCAACGCAGCCAGAAGTAAATAAAATAAATAAATTTATTTTTTTAAAAAAGTTACTCTTCTGAGCAAAACCCTCTAACAGCTTCCCACTTCACTGTGAGTAAAAACCAAAGTCCTCGCCTTTGCTCCGGAGGCAGCCTGGCTTCTGTGCAGCCGCGGCCCGCAGGCCCTCTCACCTCTGCTCCCCATTCCCTGAGGCCTCCCCGGCAGGGTCTCCCACACACCTGGCAGGCTCCCCGCTCAGGGCTCCGCAGGAAGCTCCACCCAGACGTGAGGGGACCCCCTCCTTCACCTGCCTCGGGGCCCGCCCCCCTCCTTAGCAGGCCCTTCCCTGGGGGCCAGGCTTAAAACTGCAGCTCCGCACCCCTCCCCCACCACTCCAGGTCCCCCTTCCCCGCTTTATGTCTCTTCGGAGCACTTTCAAACATCTCTTTATGGAAATGTTTCGAACGTCTTTCGGGAAATAAGGGCTGGGGAAACTGCTGTGTAAAACCACATACTTTCAAATAGTTCTGATTATAATGATATATTTTGAATTTTAGGATGTTTTGAATGAGAATTCAAAGCTAAACTTAAGACAAGATAGATGAAGAAATGTAATAAAAGCATATGAAATAGGCCATGGGCCACCCGATTGTTTCCACCTGCTGATGACAACTGCGCAACAGCTGTGCTCCACTCTGTGCCCAACACTTACAGGAACGAAGCTAGTTTAATTCTCAGGTCAAATTACGAGGCACATAGTACCACCCTCAGTTAACCGATGAGGAAACTGAAGCTCAGAAACACCAAGTACCTTGCTTCAGGTCCAAACACAAGTAAGTGACACGGCCAACATTCAAAGCCAAGTCAGGCTGGGCCGATCAGATGACTGTGGACTTCAGTATCTCTCAAGAATGACAGAGCTATGAAGCCAGATGACTCCTGTGCCACTAAAACCTCCAGTGGGAGGAGAAGAAACTTCAAAACCCCTTTTCAGAGATTAAATGGATTTTCATCTCTCGAACAGATAATTATTAAAATGATAAAAAATGATCACTGATAACTTAAATGACAATATGTAAACATGCTTTGCTGTTAAACGTGTACCAGTTTATTTTTCAACTATTTAAATAAACTCAGGAGATTAATTATTATATTTACCTGAAGAACTTTAAAAAACTCATTTTTCAGCTGATTTTCATCTAGGTCTTCAATAGTTTTCATCAACTCTTGCAGGTGAGTACATAAAGCAATGATAGATTCCTGAGACTCAAAGAAATTTTGGTCTTTTAATTCTTTAAATATATCAAAGTCGTCGATTGGTGGACTAAAGTAGGAAAAAAGCATAAGTGAACATTTATATAACTACCTTTTTTTTTAATATTTGGGTAATTGCAGTTTATTAAAGGAAAGAGAATAGTAGCAGCCCATCTAAAAACTCACTGGTAATCTTTACTAGGTATAACGTAGATCAAGTTATACAAAAATAATAATCCAGTTACACAAAATAAATCAAATTAAACAAATTATGCAAAAGTAAATCCCCACACTCATTTTAACTAATTGTCAAATGTTCCTTAATCAAATATTTTACCGGAAGCATTAAATAATTATAGGGACTGTAACTATAATTACTTACCCAGTGGGTTTTCAGGGCAAAAGGAGAAAAAGAAACAAAATTTCAAGACAATTGCTTTAGTTCAACAAACATTCTTTTGGGTGCTCAGGGTGGCCAGGTTCCAAGTAACAAACATATAAACAGAATAGCTGAATACAATGTAGTGATTACTAATAGAGTCAAATACAGATTATGGGAACCCAATGACTACTTGAGGTAGATCAGACAATATTAATGTAAATTTTATTATAATGACAAATTTTGATCATTTATGTGTAGATTCTTAATTTTTTAGCAACTTTTACTCCCAAGTTGACTTTGACCAATGGTGATGTATGTGCCATGGCTACATCTTCATGTTGTCCAACGAGAGATCAAATAATATTAATACTGGCCTAAGAAAAACACAACTCAGAAGACAGAAATACTAACATAAAAGACTTTACAGAATCAAACGTCAACAACATTCAGATCATCTGTTCTTCAAAATTAGCTACTTTTTCCATGGGTCTTCTACCTTAGGGTAAAAAGGCAATATGGCTGATGCAATGGGATTGATTAAAATCAAAACCAAAAACGTACCAGAATTTACACATCCAAATGCTGGCTGCCTCCCTTCTCAGTCAGTCACCTTGGGAAGCTACACCCTTAGTCCAGGAATGTTGCCATTGCTCAAAGCACTTTTGGAATTCCTCTCTGGGGATTTTCTTCAGAACCTGTGGCACATTATTAAACGTCCTATCAGTGACAGTATACCTTCATCCTTTGGAGTTTAATTTGTTTTTGGAAACAGCCAAAAGTCACTCAGAGCAATTTCAGTAGAATGAGGCAAGTAAATCAAATGGAATAAAATATTTTTGATCAAAAATGAGGAGTGACTAAAAAATAATGAGACTAATCTTTTTTTGAGGTTTGTAAACTGGCTCTGAAAGAAGTTCCAAAGAATTAAAAGACGTTTTTAGCAATGGCAGCATTGCTGAAGTGAATCAGTCTCTCGAGGTGACTTAAAAGGACAAAAATTATTTGGGTGCGTGGGTTCAACTGCAGGGGTCAGCAGACTGCAGCTTGCAGACTCCCTCTGGCCCACCACCTGGTCTGTATGATCTGCAAGCTCAGAACGGTTTGCACATTCCTGAAGAGTTGAAAAAAATTAAAAAAGAAGATTTTGTGACACATGAAATTCAAATTTCAGGGTCTATAACTGATGTTCTATTGGAACCCAGCCATGCTCACTTACATACTGCCAATGGCTGCTTCGGCACCGCTAGAGCTGAGGAGCTGCAACAAAGACCATGTGTCTTCCAAAGCCTAAAAGATTGGCTATCTGGCCCTTCACATAAAGTTTGTGGACCCTTGTTCTAGTGCTTTATTAACAAATCCTTCATTAATTTAAAGTCACACCTCATGTTAAGAATGAGACTTGTTCCTTATATTTAAGAGAGCAAACTCACATAGCTATAAATGATTTCAGATTTTAAAACGTTTGCTATTTTAGAATCTACTATAGCTGTATATGTGTACACAATGACCCAGGGGTTCTCTCCTAGGTATACACGCAACAGAAACACACACGTATGTTCACCAAGAATATGTGTTCGAGTATTTGTAGCAGCACTCTTCATAATAGCCCCAAACTGGAAACTACTCAAATATCCATCAACAATAGAACAGGTCAACAGATGGTCATGTATTCGTATCAAGCAATACTATATAGCAATGAAAACTAATGGTTTACAATTATACGCAACAGTATGGTGAGTCTCACCAATGTAATGCTAAGTAAAAGAATCCAGACACAGAACTACTTCCATAAAATTTCATTTAAATGAAGTTTAAAAACAGGCAAAACTAATGCAGGTCAGGATAAGGGGCAGTGATGGTGGTGACTAGAAGTGGATCCAAAGGGGCCTAAATTCTGCCTCTTGATCCAGGCACTGGGGACACAGCGTGTTCTGGTAAAGACTACTGAACACTTAAGACATGTGCACTGTTCTGCATGTATATCACACTTCAATAAAAGCTTAAAAATGTCTGCCATTTTCTCCGTACTTTCATCTTTCAATATCTGAAGTATATTTACTTCATATATTTAAATTTTACATATGGCTAAGACTTTGAATCTTAATTTAGATTTGCAGATTTTCAACCATTTAACTCTAAAAAAAAAACAAAATATACATCTTGACAAAGAAAATTAGAAGTATGTTTCAGTGTAAGGGGCAAAATCAACAGAAACATATCTTACAGCTAATGTGTGCTTTGGGATCCTGCAAAAGTTAGGAAGACCACTCTTTGGTCACTCTGGAGGCGTCACTGACACAGGATAGGAATTCTTCCTATAAGAGCCCTAACAAATTGGACACTTAAAAACTACCTCAGGGGTAGTGACAAATTAGGAGTATGGGATTAACAGATACAAACTACTATACATAAAATAGATAAGCAACAAGGATTTACTACATAGCCCGAAGAACTATATTCAATATCTTGTAATAACCTATAATGGAAAATAATCTAAAATATATATACACACACATATATATTTATCTGAATCACTTTGCTGTACACCTGAAACTAACACAATATTGTAAATCACTGTACTTCCATTAAAACAAACAAACTACTTCAGTGCTAGTTCTGCTGTAGGACAGCCTTTCTTTACACCGACCTGACACCTGAGTATGGTACAGTATCAGACAAATCCCCGGACCTTCAAGTATCTGCCACAGAAATCACCTTAGGAGAGCTCCACACCCATGGCTGACTAACACTCTCATTCCTGGAACTTAAAGCTGAATTTTGCCTCTACCCCTTTTATCAAGCTATTCTTGGACCAATGGGTTGAGCAGCACAGGCTGGGCAGAGTCTCCCTGGGGCCTGGAAAGAAAAACTGATATGCAGGCCCCACCACAGACAAATTAAATCATCAGGATTTAATGTAACAATTTCCAAATCTGTATGTTTAAAAACAAAACAAGAAACTTTTCCCCAACTGGGTGACAAATGTGCAGCCAGGTCTGTAAGCTCCTGCCTTAGAGTTTTCATTCTCTGAACCTGATCCGCCTCTAAAATCAAACTCAGAAACAGCATTCCTTTTACCTTTCCAACTTCCAAACTCCACTAAGCCTGTTCAGGGTGCCACTCAGCATTTCAGCACTTCAGCAGCCTTGTCTAATACCATGGATATTTTCCAAAGTTATGAAACCATCACCCAGAACGTCAGACTAACCTTAGTCCCGGAAAGATATCCAAATGTACTACTTGTTTGAGGGCTCTAATCCAATTTACACAGACCAGGCTCAAATGCTGGCTCTACCATTTACTAACCATGCAGCCCTGGGCAAGTTACTAATCTCTTTGAGCCTCAGTTTCCTCCACTGTAAAATGGAAATCATAATACCTATACTTCACTGGGCTGCAAAGTAACTAGAACGGAGCTGGTGTTCAATATATGACAGTGCCTAGTGTTTGCTATCGTCTTTTGCTTGGATCTGTCAGCCAGAAAATGTGCTATCTTTTTAACATTATATTCTGCTTTTAAAGCACAAGACCTAAAACATACTTATTCAGCAAATACAAAAACTTTTGACTTTAAAATAATTTATAAAGATGATAAAATAATTTATAAAGATGAAGACAGAAAAAAAAAATAGTGAATAGACTCAAATTTACACATGTTCCCCAAAGTCATCTTTTTTTTTTTTTTGCGGTATGTGGGCCTCCCACCGCCACGGCCTCTCCAGTTGCGGAGCACAGGCTCCAGACGCGCAGGCTCAGCGGCCACGGCTCACGGGCCCAGCCACTCCGTGTCATGTGGGATCTTCCCGGAGTGGGGCACGAACCCGTGTCCCCTGCATCGGCAGGCAGACTCTCAACCACTGCGCCACCAGGGAAGCCCCAAAGTCATCTTTTTATTTTAATAGTAGTGCTGGTTTAATCGATTGTTTACAATTATCCTATGCTATGTTTAGGAACAGATACCAAAGGATTCCTCTTATTCAGCAAACCTGTATTTCTGTAACCTGTGAGCTAAAAGAATGATCCATATTACACTTTCTTCTGCTCTACAGGTCAGTTCACTGTCAGAATTTTCCTCGGAAAAATTAAATTAGTATAAACAAACTTATAAAAAATTATTTGGGGGACTTCCCTGGTGGTCCAGTGGTAAAGAATTCACCTTCCAATGCAGGGGATGCAGGTTCGATCCCTGGTCAGGGAACTAAGATCCCACATGCCGTGGGGCAACTAAGCCCGTGTGCCCCAACTACTAATCTCACACACTCTGGAGCCTGTGCGCCACAACTAGAGAAGAGAAAACCTGCACGCCACAACTGGAGAGAAGTCTGCGCGCCACAACGAAGATCCTATGTGCCGCAACTAAGACCCGACGCGGACAAAAAGAAAATTAATTAATTTAAAAAATTATTTTTTTCTAATCTAGCTGTTAAATAAAGAGCTAAAAATTATTAAGATAGTGCATAAAACAATATAGTGACTCCTTTCACCAAATAATTCTCACATATTATCTATTTTTATAAACAAAACATATGCTTACTTTGTCCTGTCTTGATTTTTTATATAAATAATTATTTCAAATTAACATTTTCTGCTCAATAAGTACATTTTGTTTTACTCTACAAATAAGTAAGTTTTTATAAGGATTTTTATATCTGAATATCCTATTCAGATATTCAATCTTAGGTCTCTTCTGGGCAAGTGGATTGTAATTGCCAAGAATGTATTAGAGCAATAACATTTGCAGCAATTTCCAATAGTGCCATTAATATCTGTTGAACTGAATACAGGCTTCTACTGGTTTTTATTTTAAAACTTACCATTTTATAATTTTTAAAAAAGCACAAATTATCTAAAACATTTGTTATTTGATGGCTATATACTTACCTTTGGATAATTGCTTCATGAATTCTTCGATACATGTAGCATTCTACAAACAACCACGGTGAGAGAAACCACCTTGGTTTTCCATTACTTTCATTTAAAAGGCTCTGTTGATATTCTAGGTACTGATTCCATAGGTCAGTATCAACAAACTTCTCAACCAAAGGAACAATTGGTTTATCTGTTTGCAATTCATTCCGTAATTTAGAAAGAAGAGAAATTGCTTTCTTTTCAGCTTCCAGGCCTTTCTGCAGAAATACAGGGGGGAAAAAATACACACACACACACACACACATATATATGAATAGTTTACATGTAATTAATTTATATATAAGTATTTCATCTACAAATATAAGTATATAGGTACACACATATATACATAATTCCTCTAGGGTAACAAATTTTTATGTATCTAAATTTAAGAAGGAAAAAACTAATACATTTCAAAACTACATTTTATGTCTTTCAAAAACTATTATAAACATTTAAATTCTTAAAATTAAAATTCTTAAGTTGAAAAATCAAAGAACAACACAGATCTCATATCAACATTTGTTGCCTTATCTAGCCTGCCTTTATTTTTTTAAGTTTCACCATATGAATTTATCTCCAGGTGGAATGACCATTACCACAGAGGGAAAACTGTTTATTGTGTTTCTGTTAGAGTTAATCAAAAAAGAATTAATGTTAAAACACAATTCTTACCTCTCCATGTTTCTCGAAAAATTCACTTTTATGTCGATGCAATGTATCAATAGCCTTGGTTAAGATCTGTGGTAATCTGTCTTTAACTGTAAGATATGCAAATGACCTAGAAAAGAGTCATATACACAGTATATTACTTAGTAGCATTAACATTAGAAGGCTGGTCATCTTTCAGTTTCTGGAACACCTCATTTAAATTCAAATTCCTTCTCATACAAGCCCTGTAAAGTAAACCAGCATTGCCCAACTCCTACAGTAACACAGGAAAATCTGAAAACCTCTCTGGTATATCGTAAAAGCTAAGCACTCTTTGTGCCTCAAATTCCAGGCTCTACCCTGGAGTCCACTTAATCTTTCTTATCTTTCTCATTGTATTCCTTTTATTTTCCTTAATCGGAAACCAGTTTAACAATGGGATAGGACAGAAAAAGAGTTATCCTAAAAATCAAACAGGCTTTCCTCCTCGGTCTGTTACTTACTAAGCGACTTCTACTTAGAAAGATGAATGAGGCAATGGATGGAAAACTGCCTGAAAGACTGTACTGTGCTAGAAAAATATAATGAAAAATATTTATGAACCTGCTTCTCTGTCTATACTCTTAGCCAACTTAATTCTTTTCTAAGGTTTTTCTTGCTGCCTGCTTTACCTGCCTAATAACTCCTTCCATCCTCTCTGCCCCTAAACAAAATTAAGGCAGATTACCCTCTTGCTCTCCCAACCAGAAAATTAGAGATTTTCAAAAAGTGTCAAAGAATGAAGAAACCTGGAGAGGAACAAAACTTGAGTACACCTGAATCAAAAATTAAAGATACTCTTGACTTTAGACATGCAAAAACCAAGGGTTACAGATTCTCACTGTACGTTTAGTTTAAGGACATACATGATTCGGTTAGAAAAAAGACTGTAGTACTGTGCAGTTTTTAGATAGAAAGCACAAAACTTAACTGATCAGTTCATGTATATCTTCAGATCACCAGAGACAAAGTAAAAATGAAGAAAGTTGGAACACTTCTGCCCAAATCTCCTATTCTAGCTTTAATGTGGGATCATCACACTACTAAAAACTCAAAGACCTTACTGCAATTTTTAAAAATAGGGTTATATACCCTGAGTATTTTTTCAAGAGGCTTCCTCAAATGTTAACCATAAAACTCAAAAACATAGCAAGAAAATAGGAAAAGTGCTTTCTGATTCTGTGGTGTTTTACAGTGAGTAGGTTTTAATATGCATAGTAACTGCTCTGATCAGAATTTAACTTTTAACAATTACTACTAATTCCTTGGGAGAAGAGAAAGAATATTCAATCAATTGACACTTGAATTTTCCAAGGCAGCAGACACGAAAAGAAGTGCCAGTCCTTTGAGATTTTACTTAACTGGAAAATTAGTCTATTTTTCCAGCTAGTAAATTTCCTCAGAGGCTTCCATCTCTAAGGGTAAGGTCTCAGGTCTAGGACTTGGGTGAGAGCAGAGATGCCTAGGACTCAAAATTTAAGGACGCAGACACTCCCTATATTTGCCTGAAGGTGAGCACATGCTTAAATTCTGGGACATTGGCCTCTCTGGCCTCAATCTACTGCCGGTACAGTCAATTTCTTCCAAGTGCTCTTGTGTTTTGCCATCTTTCGCAGTAAGGACATATTTCAAATATAAATTGGGCCTCTCAATTTATACAAAGAGATATAATTTTATAGAATCTATAACATGACGCCTAAAACGCAAGAAGGTACAGGCACTTGTTATAGTGGGATTATGAATTAATCTGGTCAGCAATAGGAAGAAACACATTTCTCGATAGATCTCAGATCCCTAACTTTTGCAGACAACTTTAACCCCCCCAAAGTAGGTTTATCAATTAAAATATGATTAAAGCCACGCGCTTCAACACTCTGAAAGGAGGCATACACTTTCAAGACAGTCATCCGTAAGTTAAAAAAAAAAAACCAAAACCAAAAAAATAACCGTATCGAACCACTTGAAAGACACGTTAACTGATTCACATTAATAGAAGACTATCAAAACCCCTGAACCACCATTGTAGAGAGAGGTGGGGGTAAGCGGAGATTTTCAGTCGGGGTTCGCAGTCCGTTCCCGTGTAGGCAGGGAAGAAGCCACGAATCAGCGTAAGGAAGAAGCTGCAAAGCCGATCCGAGCCTGGAGCCCGGAGAGCAGCCGCCTAGCCCTCGCCTCCCCGCGAGCCGTTAGAAACCGAGGCACCGCCCCCGGGAAGCGGAGCCCGGACAGCGGGATGGAACTCGCTGTCGGCGGGGAGCAGGCGCCTCCGGCCCGCCGCTGCTTCCCCGCTGGTACCCACAGGTTCCCGACGAGGCCCAGCTCTCGCAAAAGTGGGGAGGAGGAAAAGGAGCGGAGTGGGCGAGGAGAGCGACACGAACCCTACGTCCCGTGCCGAGAGAGACACCGGAGGCCCCGCCATCACCTTCCGCGCTCCCCACGCCAACGCTCGGGTTTCACTCGCCGCAGGAAAGGAGGCGGTGCAGGCGCGGGGGAGGAGCTGAGAAAGGGAGGGATGTGGATTAAAAAACTGCTTTTGAATGAAGAAACTTTATTTGGTGCCAGTAGAAGAGAAAAACAATGGCCGAGGACGCGGAGATCTTCCGGGGACGAAGGCGGGGACTGCTGAGGGCGACGAGAGAAGCGGAATAAGGAAGTGGGCGGAAGGCGGAAGCAGCCAGGGACCGGGACGTCGCAGGGACCAGGGAGCGGATAAGGTCGCGGCAGCACGGGTCACGTGCTCCGACGGTCACGTGGACCGGGCGGCTTACGCTCCGCTGGGCCAGGAGTCCTGTGCGCCTGCGCAGTGTCGGGCGCTGGGCGGGGCGCTGGGTTGGTGTTGGGGCTGGCTGCGGGAGCGCAAGACTGCAGCCGGTACTCTGTCTCTTGCCTGCGGCGGAGGCGCAGGAGCGTGCGCCTTTGGCGCGTCTGTCTTTTCTTCCCGCGGAGAGGTTAGTGCACTACCTTGTTCTGGGAGCTTGTATGGTCTCGCACAGCGGTCCGCCCTTTGCTCCCCGCCGCCCTGAACGTCTCACGTGTTTCACCGGTACCCCGGAGGCCACCTGCCTATTGCAGTGATCTTTGGTCGATTTAGCTTGGAGTGAAAAGCACTCCGTCCATACCCACGTACTGAACCCTTTGAGCCAGTGCATAGCGGTAACTGCAAAGATAAAATAATTTTGAGCAGCTTAAGGAATTGGAAGGCGTGCTCCAGAGATTAGCGCCACTTATCCATTGATTTATAGCCTAGTTGATACAGATTTCTTAGTTGGTATGTTCTTAAAAAGTAGAAAATGTGTCCAAGAACTGAGTAGCTGCCTTGTATTTCATTCAAAAAATACGAGTTGAATACCTGCTGTTTGCTGGGCACTCTGGTTACAGGAGACACAGCATGAACAAGAGGCAAATCTTTATCCTCAAGGAGCTTAGGTACAGGAGAGAGACAAAGATCTCCTTTCCTCTTGTTTTTTTCCTTGTAGCGTTGTGACTATTTAATGTATATTTTAGTGGTTTACCACGTGTATTATCTCTCACCCCCCACTGTGATGTAACTTTCAAAAGATAGGGATTTTCGTCTATTTTATTTTCAGCTGTATTAGCAAGTAGGATAATTTCTGTCACATGGTAGGCACTCAGTTCATAATTTGTTGTGTGAGTTAATAAATTAAGAACACAACGTGTTTGCAAGTGATGTTAAATGCAATGGAGAAATAGTGGAGGAAGCTAGAGTGTGGGTGCTGGTGTGCGTTTTAAATGAAGTGGTCAGGGAAGACTTCACTGTGTAGGAGACATTTGAGCAAAGGTCTGAAGGAGGTGAGGGAATGAGGCTTACAGACACCCGAGAGAAGAGTATAAGGGATAGTAAGTACAGAGACCAGAGACCAGAGTGACTGGAGCAAAATGAGCGAGGGGAAAAAGCTGGAGGAGATGTCAGAGTGGTGATAAAGGGCAGAGAATGGAGGGCCATGTAGTCTATCTTAAGGTGTTGGGCTTTTATTTCAAGTGAAATGTGAGGCCATCATCAGATTTTATGAAGAGGGAAGATGTAATCCGATTTGAGTTTGGTTGCTGTGTTCAGGAGAATCTGAAGAACAGAAGCTGGGAAACCAATTCGGAGGCTGCGACAGTAATCCCTGGGAAGGACAGCAGCTTGGACCAGGGTGGTGGCAGTGTTGGTGGTGAGGACCAGTCCGAACAAAGCCAGTGGGATTTGCTGCCAGACTGGGTATGGAGAAGGAAGAGAAGAATAAGGTGGACTGAAGGTTTGGGGCCTTGACAAAGGGAAGGATGTAATTGCTATTTTATGAGTGGGGGAGACTGGGAAGAATAGGATTTGCAGGAAGATTTCAGGAGCTCAGTTTTGAGCATGTTACATTTTTCATGCTCATCAGAGTAGTTTAGGGATAAATATTTGCTATTCATCAATTGTAGGTACTATATAAAACTATGAGATTGGGTGAGATCACCAAGAGCTGAGAATAGAGAAGAAAGGTGGCCCAAATACTGAGCCTTGGTACATTACATTCTTGGGATGGGAGACGAGCAAAAGAGACATCCTACCCGTGAGGTAGGATGAAAATGGCCAGCGTGGTATCCCAGAAACGAGTGAGGGAGTAGGGTGGGGTGATCAGCTGTATCACATGTTGCTGGTCAGTCAGGTAAAATGAATACTGAGAAGTGACCACAGGACTTATAAATGTGGTGGTCATTGCTGGCCTTGACAAATGGGCTTTGGTGAAGTGACAGAGATGAAAGCCCAATTGGAGTGGGTTCAAAAAAAATCAGAGAAGAGGAGATGGAGAGAGGCAATAAAACTCTAAAAGGAAAGGAGCTCAGAGAACAAGTGTAGTATATGGAAGGGAAGATGGGGGTCGGGGAAGAGTTGTTTTTATAAGGTGGGAGAAATCAGAGCCTAGTTGTATGCTAATAGGAATGTGTCAGTAAAAAGGGAAAAATAAATAGCATGGGGGAGAGAGGGGAGAAGGGCTTAACTATGTCTTCTGTAGGCAGGGAGGGAAGAGACTTGGTGTGCAGACAGAGGACCTGGCTGTAGATGGGACCACGGGCACCTCATCTGTAGCAGCAGAAGGGAAGACAAAGTATATGGGCACAAAAGCAATAGGTGGGCAGGTGGATGATGGCAAGGGCTGGTGGAAGTTCTCTCCTGATTATTTGTGTTTTGTCAACCAAAGCGGAAGCAAGGTCGTTATTGAGAATGAGAAAGGAGGAGGCATTGAAGGTGTGAGGAGAGAGCAAAAAGTAAAATATAGTATGGAAGTACAGTATTTAAGATCGTTGAGCGGCATGAAAGGCCCACCTGAAGTGAGTGGTCATGATTTTAAAGTGAGACCAGATGGTTGTTGGTTGGTTGTCCGTCTCCAGCCACGTTGAGGTGCAGGAGTCCAGGCATAAGTTAGGTGAATTATATTTAATTCACGTTGAGGTTTTGCCACGTGGGTATGTGGAAGAGTGGGGTACAAGGGATTTGAGGTCCATGGAATATAACTAAGTGTGGAGGAAGTGATGTGGGGAGTGAGGGACAGTGAAAAAGTGGTTGGATCATTGAATTGTAGGTCCTGTTGGGGTTGAAGAACTGTTGGAATTGGGTGATAGAAGGAGTGAGGCTGAAAGATCAGAGGTGGTGTTTGGAGAGTAGAATGCTTGAAATTGAGAACATGAGGTTGCAGATATTGGTAATGACAGGTCTAGAGCAGGACCCTCCAACAGGAATACGATACAAGCCACACACGGCATTTTAAGTTTTCTAGACACTTTAAAAGTAAAAATTAAGGGGTGAGGTTAATTTTTTTTTTTTTTTTTTTTTTTTGCGGTACGTGGGCCTCTCACCGCTGTGGCCTCTCCCGTTGCGGAGCACAGGCTCCGGACGCGCAGGCTCAGCGGCCATGGCTCACGGGCCCAGCCGCTCCGCGGCATGTGGGATCCTCCCGGACCGGGGCACGAACCCGCGTCCCCTGCATCAGCAGGCGGATTCCCAACCACTGTGCCACCAGGGAAGCCCAAGAGGTGAGGTTAATTTTATTTAGCCCAATATATCTAAAAATATTATTTCAACAAGTAATCAATATAAAAATTATTGAGATATTTTACTTTTTGTATTAAGTATATAATAAAAGGTACCAAAAAAAATTACTTTTTAAATTTTATTGAGCCACATTTCAAGTACTCAGTAGCCGCAGGTGCCTAATGGCCACGATATAGCTCGGAGCATAAGACCCTGGGAGTGAGTGGCTAAGGGAGGATGGAAGATGAGATCACTCGGGACGGGGGGGATCATGCCCCCCACCAATCTGCACGGATGTAGACACCATCGAGAAATATGACAAGGGCAATGCGGAGCATGGAAATTCGGTACCCAAAATGTTATATAAAGCTCTTAGTGTAATTAAAAGTGTAGTGTGTTTTTATCTTTAAATTTAGTCTGTGCAATTAAAATTTCACTTTTCTGAGATGTGTTCCAGTTTTTAACAAAGCCTAAATAATTTTGTGTGTGTGTCGGATACCTTAAATGCTACCCCTCTGTTTTTTTCTCAGCAAAGATAGAAAGCACACTTGTTTGTCCTGTAGCTTTTACATTCTTTGTCCCAGCCTCTGTGTGAAGGCAAGATTTAGAGCTTGGAGGTAAGAATTTCCTAGAAGAGAATGGAAGAATCCAGACCTGTGTAAACAGATTCCTAAAATATTGTATAATTAGGTTCTGCAAAACCCACTGGTTCAACTGGCAGGTAATAGTACTAACTAAACGTGAACTAAAATAGCTAGTTGGACTGGAACTAAACAGAGAATTCCAACTTTGGAAGATATTTTGAAAGCAGCAGGTTCTACCTCCTAAATATCGCAGTGACTCATCCTTGCCCTCATTCTCTTATTTTATTTATTTATTTATTTTTATTTTTTTGCGGTACACGGGCCTCTCACTGCCGCGGCCATCCCCGTTGCTGAGCACAGGCTCCGGCCACGCAGGCTCAGCGGCCATGGCTCACGGGCCCAGCTGCTCCGCGGCACGTGGGATCTTCCCGGACCGGGGCATGAACCCATGTCCCCTGCATCGGCAGGCGGACTCTCAACCACTGCACCACCAGGGAACCCCCTGCCCTCATCCTTTTAAAGGGAGATAATATATATGCAGTGGTTACAGTGTTGTCTCTAGAACTGGAAAAGCCTGGGATTTCCTTCTGTCTCTGCATCACTGATTGTAAGCAGTCAGCCTCCCTAAGCCTCAGTTTACCCTGGGAAGTACCTCACAGGATTGTCGTGAGGTGAAGCAGAGCGCTTGCTGGGTTCAAAGTACTCAGAAAGCAATGTCTTAGTGTCTCTCAGTTCCTCCTCTAAGTTTTAACCAAGGATATGTTTCTTGAATGTACTTTTGACCATGTGAGTCTCACATGAAGAGCTCCGACTTCCCTCTCCTATAGAAACTTTAGGACCAGTGCTTAGGATGCAGCCACAGGCTCCTGTTCAGCCCTCAGCTGCTGCTGCAGCTCACGCCTGGCTCCCCTGAAGTTGCATCCTGTTTGTCAGGTGAACAATACTGTTTACCTGCGGTGTTCACCTTGCTCATCCCTCTGCCCTTTTGAAACCCGATTCAAACATCACCTCTGATAGGCACCAATAATTGTCTGTTGCTTTAAGGTGTTAAAAAAATGATATGTGTTTAAAGGACAAATAAACTACTTTTTTTTTTTGGTTTGGCCACGCCGTGCGGCATGTGGGATCTTAGTTCCCAGACCAGGGATCGAACCCTTGCCCCCTGCATTGGGAGCGCAGAGTATTAACTACTGGACCGCCAGGGAAGTCCCTCAATAGCTTTATAGTCTTATAACCTTCCAGAAAGAAGGCTAAAGGTTGACTAAAAGAGAGGTGGTGAAAATACTTGTATGTATTTTTTTAACCTCATTCTTTTACTAGGCTTAAGTTAAGATGTATCTATTTTGCAAATTGTTTTACAGATATATACCTGTTACCTGGGAAAACACTATATACTTTTTAAACATTTTTTATTGAAAAACTTGAACTTTGAATTCTTTTTCTTTTAGCTTGAGATGTGGTAATGCCAGCCAGACTTCTCAGGTCCTTGGCCAGATCTCACTATATTTTATCAGAAGCGTGTCAGTGCCAAAGACTTGTTCATCGAACATTAAAACCACTTAAGGAATTTGAGACCACAACATGCAACACCCTGACAAGAAGTCAGAACGTGAATTTCTTCTTTCCTGATACAGCAGCTGTTGGTTTGAATAAGTCCCAGGTCCTGGAAATGAACCGGAAAATATCAAATACAAATGTACTCTCTCCATTAAACACCGCATGTTACCAAGATGAAAAAGAGCACCTTCCAACCAGGAACTCCCTTGGTACTCATAGGAAAGTGATTCACAAACCAAATCTGTTAGGTTTTAAGTGGTTTATAAAAATACTGAAGAGACATTCCTCATCTGTGTCAACGGAAACACTTGTTTCTAAACAAGACTTTCCGCAAATCAAGAGACCACTGAAAGCATCAAGGACCAGGCAGCCATCCAGGACCAACCTTCCAGTTCTGCCTGTGAACAAGGTAAAAACACTTGTGGTGGTGGCACCTCTGTTCCCTAATAATCACTCTGAACCCCTGTGGATCCCACCCCAGCCTTACTACCAACATAGGAGAGCCAGCCAGCATCTCAGCACTTCTTTCAGGATCTTTGAAGCCTAATAGTAAAACCTGTCATCTCCAAAGGGAATCAACATCTTAATTTTAGGAATTAGTGGTACATATAAAGGCAAAATAGAGGCAATTAAATATAAAAATGTAGTTTATGAAAGGATTAGTGGCCTAAAGAAATTTTGAAAAAGACCAGTAGTAAGTCTATTCTAGGAACAGTGCTATAAAAAGCCCCCATTAAAAAAAAAATCAAACTGTAGAAATTCTGTATTAAATTTAAAAAATTTTTGTTCCATTAAGTATGCAGACAGGTATGCATTCATTAGCCAATGGTGACTGCATGGGAGGGGGTGGTGAAAGGACATGGCAAGGTGGAATCCAAAAAGCAGAGTGAAGGTTTTTGCTTTTTTTTTATCATTTGAAGGTTGAAGTGGTTGTTTTCATTCACTGTTAAGAGGTTTATGGGAAGTTCTCCACTACAGTTCGCATTTGCCCACTAAATGATAAATATTTAAGGTCAGGGTCAAGCCCTTTGGTAACCTGTGTATCTCGCATGTTACTTGAAACTGTGCCTTATACTTAATAAATGTTTATTAAACAGGGAAGGATAGAAGAGAAGCAAAGGGACCTTTGATGTCTGCAGCCATCAACATTAAAAGTAGGAATGTCAAATATTTAACACTTGATGAAGCCTTCTGAATCTATCAGAAAACAGGTTATACTGTCAATCTTACAATCTCGATTCTGAGAAGTAGACCTTGAGAGCGTTTAACTTGTCCTGTTTTTGGTTTTGTTTACTGCGTGGTTGACTTCCTTTAAAAAGGTGTACAGGCCTTCACGTCTTGTCCTCAGGTTGCGAAGCTAGGAGTTGGTTAATGACTTTTGTTTTGGATTCTAGCTTTGTTTACATTCTTGTTTGGTTTCCTTGAACCCACGATGTGAAGGATGGGAGTTTTGGATGCATTCTGCTCTCACCCCTTTCTTTCTAGCTCTTGAGTGTTTAATTATGTTGTTTAGTGTTGTGATCCTCTGGGAAATTTAGTATTTAAGTGACTGAGATGAAAGTAAGTGTAAAAACTTGAATTCACAGCAGATCCAAAAAAGAGGAGGACCAAGTCCCTTTTTTCTTGCGTTACATCGAGCAGCGCAGAGCAGAATCCAGCTTCTTATGAAAGGCTGGTGAGGTCAGAAATGGCACCTGTTCTTGTAGTTGTCGGTTGTAAACTGTCGAAGAGGCATTATTGCTTTGGGCTGTCCGTAGACTTGAAAGCAGTGTTCCTGGGTTCCGTTTTTTATTTTTCTTCAGGACTTTTTTCCTTTCTGCTTCCAGGAAAGGATTTGAAGTAGATTGTCAAAATTTAACAAGTTTCAAATGAGATAATAAAAGCATTACATTTAAAATAGAGCAAGCAGTTGAAACGAACAGAGAAGTAAATATTATCAGATATCTGATACGAGTAATCTAGTTGAATATTTAGTTCCGCGAAGCCCAATGATTAAAGAAAGGCAGGGATACTCCTGGGTTGTACATTTCTTGTTGTCTAACAAGAAAAAAAGAAAAACATAAGAATGTCTTATAAGAAATAACTTTTTCTATCACCAAACTTAAGGAATCATTTATTTCCTTGGGTCCTGACATAGGACATGTTATGTAACGTAATAGCTGTGACTTCAGTTGGAATTCCGTGAAAACAGAAACAGTACGTCATTCCTCTGGAAGCACAGGAAAATAATAGACAATCTTTTCTATTTCTGAAGGCATTTTGTAAGTGACCTGAGGGAGTATGATTTTTGGAACATTATTTTCTAATGATCTTACAGGAGAACACAGTCTTGAGGTATAACGAGGTAATATATGCCCAGGGCTGAAGACTGGCTTTTATCTGTCCGGAATAGAGGGCCCCTCCATTTCCATGTGGGCATCATGGGGCTGGCGAGTCCCCTTTGGTGGTAAAGCCCTTTCCTCCCCTCTGGACTGAGTCAGGAAAGGACTCTACTTTGTACCAGAAAGAGGTACCCTTTGTCTCATTCCGCACGTGTGCACCTGAGCTCACCCTCTTACCTCTGCCACATGGCGTGCGCTTGGAATTGACGGAGTGAGGTCACTCACCCTCTATATTAGAATCAAGTCTTCACCTGATTCCATCTGTAGAGATCATAACCTGCTGAGATATTCAGCCCACATACCGTTGGCTCATCACTTATCATGGCAGGGCCAGTGCTGCTTGTTGGCCTGTCCTGTCTTTGAGGAGGACGATGCCTGAGCGTAAGGACCAACCTCTGAGCAGCGTGGAGGCTTGCAGAGGAGGCAGGGTGCTGGGACGCCCAGCAGTAGTTTGCAGGCTCACACCACAGTGTGTAGTAAAATTAACCAGTGGGTTGTTAATAGGTTTGGGGTTTTTTTGGTGTGTTTGATGAAACAGAATAGAAAGTATCAATGCATTACTCATGATAAAGGTAAATATTGTTCCGTGAAGCTTTTGTGTCCGTTATTGGTGTGGGTGTCTGTGTGTGTGTAGGTACTGTGTATGTGAAAGGGTTTCTCACCATGGGTTGTAGTCAGAAAGGTTAAAAGCTAAAGCTTTATACTAGTAATGTAAAATGCATCTGTGTTTTCTAACTTTTGCCTATAATCTGTGCATAACAGGAAAAACATGCATTTTTTCCCCTTAGTAATATAGAAGCAACATTATTGTAATGCACTAATTTCTTGTTTTAGTAAAAGAACACGAATAAAAATAAACTTTCCTTTTCAGGAAAAGTATTCTGTCAGAGTATGTGATGCTCCAAAACAAGAATCATATATAAATTTCTAGCCCCATCTGCTGGAATATGTTTTCTGTGGCCAGAAAAATGAAACATACTGAAACGTGGTGGTTTTCTTGGCTTTGGTTTTGTTTTGTTTGGGTTTGGGTGGTTTTCTTTTAACATTTTAAAATAGAAAGGCCTAAATTTAAGTCTTAAATCCAATAACTATTTTAGGTTGGTTTGGCACATTTATTTAAGAACAAGTTGTTGATCCCCATGCTAGAACCTGAAATTTGGTATATATTTATATTTAATGCTCAAAAAATAATGGTTCATTATAAAAATCCAGAAAAAGACATGTCTGAAAATGAAAGCTTCTTGCAGAGTAACAACATCTTTAAATAATAGGGGGGAAAATGCAAAGATGACACACACTCTTTCCCTTTACTAAGTGGATTTAAATACAATCTTGAAATTGAAAAACAAAGGAAATAAAACCCAAAAAAGATATTTCTAACAAGTCAAATTGGAAAACCTTGTGAATCATCTATTCACAGAATATTCATAACTTAAACAGAGACTCACATCCCAGATGTTTAAGGAGGATACAGAAAGTAGTGTGGCGAGCCATGTAAGTTATGTAACGTAGGCTAAACCAAATAAGCTGTGAGACATTGGCTAGGACTCTGAGCCAAACTAAACAGGAGATGGTGAGAGAAGGAAAGGTGACCATCTTCAGAAAATCTGCAAAGATCCTTGGAATGACTAAGGTAGAAACAAATTGTGTTTAAAAATTTATAACCTGACTCTTTGGAGCTCAGCATATATTTTCTCATGGAAGTAGTGGTTGAATGCTTTGACTTGTTCCTTTTTTTTTTTTTTAATTTATTTTATTTATTTATTTTTGGCTGTGTTGGGTCTTCGCTGCTGTGCGCAGGCTTTCTCTAGTTGTGGCAAGCAGGGGCTACTCTTTGTTGCGGTGCGCGGGCTTCTCATTGCGGTGGCTTCTCTTGTTGAGGAGCACGGGCTCTAGGCACACGGGCTTCAGTAGCTGTGGCAGGTGGGCTCAGTAGTTGTGGCTCGCGGGCTCTAGAGCGCAGGCTCAGTAGTTGTGGCGCACGGGCTTAGTTGCTCCGCGGCATGTGGGATCTTCCCGGACGAGGGCTCGAACCCGTGTCCCCTGCATTGGCAGATGGATTCTTAACTGCTGCGCCACCAGGGAAGCCCGACTTGTTCCATTTTTGAGAAGGTAAAATAGTGTAAGTTTTTTTAGCACAGATGGGCCTGATCAGTAAGAAAGATGATGGTGAAGCAGGCACGAGCCAGGGAGTGGGAGGGACTGCATCGGCTGGAGAATCACGCCCCCCCCGCGCCCCCCCCCCTCCCGTGACCCTGGTCAGTCACTGCTAGATCTTCCACTGGAGCGAAAGATGGTGGAAATCTGGATTTTGCGTCAAATGGCCATTTATTGTTGATAGTTTGTTAAAATCTTGAAAACACTATGTGGGTCAGCTCTTGAGTTGGATAGTTGTCTGGGCTGCCAGTTTACGGCAAAGATTCTAGAAACAGTCGGCAATGCCGTTTCTAGTACAGTTCTGGGAAAACCCTCCGCTGGACTAGCTGTCGACCTTCTCCTTATCTCCTGTCTTCTCCTTCGTGCCGCCTTCTCTTCCCACTCCAGCCTAGACTAAGCATGTCAGCTCTAGCAGCCCCAGAGTCACTCTGACATGCAACCTAATGCACTGGGATTTTGCTTAGCAAACTTGAGTAAGTTTGTCAGCTCTTGTAGGGTAGAGCCTGCCTGCCATGGCCTTACCTGATGCTTCTTTCCAGGATTCCTTTCTTTCAGGCAGCTTAATCTCATACCCTGCCAGCTCTTTTTAACTCCACGGAGCCTTAAAAGAACAACTAGTGCTGGCACTTCTAAGCCTTAAGCACATAACTGATTCCTGTACTCCAGTAACCAGCTTTACTTTGACTGTATGGACCCATATGTTTTTGTAAATTAACGTGTTCTTACCTTCATAATGAATACGGGAATCAGCATATCAGATACCTGCAACAGGAGGGTCCTGCATCCGTTTAGCTCACATTCAGTGACAATTTCAGCTTGCTTGTCTGACTTTTAATTTTTCCTCTAATTGAATTAAAATCAATTAGACAATTGAATGTTTTGCTTATGAGGGGATATTTTACGGATTTTAGGTTTTTCAGGTCCTCCGTTTATTCCTCTGCTACTTTTTAAACCACACATTAGAACTGTGTAACAGATGGAAGAAAAAGCAAAGCAGAGTTAGGTCATCTCTTGAGAAAGAGCCAGGAGTTAGGTAACAAAAGTGGGAGGAAGGAAGAAATTTATGTACTACTTTTCTTGAATTTCATACTAGGAATGTAGCAGAAAGGGAAAGAATTTAGGAGCCAAGATGAGTAAATCCTAGGAATAAATTTTGATTTAGGGACTCTTATACCTCTTTTGATACATATGGGCCAAAGCACCATGTGTATCAAAGACAGTAGAATCACTAACGTTCTGATTAATAGACACTAAAATATAAAATTACGGACAAATGAAAATTCAGATGTAAATTACTTGATAAACTTTTTAGCCTCCCATATATTTTGATGGTTTAAACATATCTGCATGTGCCGTAATAATAACTGTTATCTAAAAAATGTTGAACATTTGTGCTAATCATGGTTCTGAGCAGTTGACATTCATCAGCTTGTTTAAACTTCACAACAACCCTATCAAGTAGGCATTATTGTTATTCTGATTTTTTTTAATGAATCTAATTCTGTGCCTGAACTCTTAACACCTCTGCCGATAGCTTTTGAACTTTATTGACCGTATTCCATAGTGAGAAACTTATTTTACATTACAGTGTATATGTAGTGACCCGGTATACCTATATAGACATATATGTGACAGAAAATGTCATAAAATAAAATTTACCCTTACTATGAATTATGTACTCTAATATTTTCTGTTTTATTCTGTTTAGTTTATTATTTTTATTATTTTTTTTTTTTTTGTGGTACGCAGGCCTCTGACTGCTGTGGCCTCTCCCGTTGCGGAGCACAGGCTCCGGACGCGCAGGCTCAGCGGCCATGGCTCACGGGCCCAGCCGCTCCGCGGCATGTGGGATCTTCCCGGACCGGGGCACAAACCCGTGTCCCCTGCATCGGCAGGCGGACTCTCAACCACTGCGCCACCAGGGAAGCCCCTAGTTTATTTTTTTTTTAAGCTGGTTTGGGCCGACTAAATTGATATCAGGACTCACTAACGGCTTGTGACCTACAGTTTGACAAAAACACTGTGTGCTGTACCATATGCTTACCATATGTATACTGTATAGCTACACACAATATAAATGTATGCATGTACACACGGGTAAGACTCCTAGTGCAGAAATCCAAAGCACTCACCAAACCTGGACACATTCTCAGATTCACAGAACTTTTAACCAGAGTACAATTAACTAGAGTAAAAATTTCTGTAATTCCTTAGTAGATTCAGAGTAATCTCTGCCTGTACAAGGCTAGTGGCAAATTATCAAATGACCTCAAATAATAATGCTGCTGTGAAAAAGAACCATGGAAACTCAAGGTTGGACAGACTTTAACTAGCATCTCATCCAGGCGCCTTGTATGGTGCCTAAATCCTCTCTATTTTTTGATCAGTCTGTGCTTGAAGCACAACCAGCAGGTGTGGCTCCCTGTTCTGACAGCCCATTCCATCTCTTTGACTATTAAGAGAAAGTTCTTGCATAGATTGAGCTGAAATCCGCCTCCTTGTAACTTCTTTCTCTGCATCCTTCTCACATCCTTTGTCTGAACCGTTGAAATGTTTGGAGAAAACTCTCGAGTGCCAGCTTTGCAGCACGCCATCCTCCCTGTAAAGAGACAACCATCACAGGCACCTCTTGGTAACCCATCTCATTCTCCTCTCTCTGGCACAGGACCTGATGCGCTGTACTGCGTTTGCAACCGCAGATGAATACCATCTTGGAAGTCTCTCTCAAGATCTGACCTCCCATGGATATGTTGAAGTAACAAGCTTGCCTAGAGGTACATCTTCTTGAACCTGGGGCCAAGTATGTTAAAATGTATTAGAAAATAATTTTCCTATGATAACTGTCTTAAATATGCATTTGTTTAGGTTTCATGTTCTCTTTTTTTTATAAATTTATTTTTATTTTTGGCTGTGTTGGGTCATCGTTGCTGCGTGCGGGCTTTCTCTAGTTGCGGCAAGCGGGGGCTACTCTTCTTTGTGGCGCACGGGCTTCTCATTGTGGTGGCTTCTCTTGTTGCGGAGCACGGGCTCTAGGCACGCGGGCTTCAGTAGTTGTGGCACGTGGGCTCAGTAGTTGTGGCTCACAGGCTCTAGAGCACAGGCTCAGTAGCTGTGATTCACGGGCTTAGTTGCTCCGTGGCATGTGGGATCTTCCCGGACCAGGGCTCAAACCCGTGTCCCCTGCATTGGCAGGTGGGTTCTTAAACACTGAGCTACCAGGGAAGCCCCTCATTTTCTATTTGAAGGATTATATCATGAAAGTGGCGTTGAATCTCTTTATACAAATAACATACAAAGATAGGAAATTTAAAACATATTCACAGAGAACTTAGTTCGAAGATTAAAATCAATATGGTTTATTCAGCTGTAATTATAGGATCACTCTTACTTGGGATGATCAAAGGCCATGACACTTCATTTCTGTCACGTTAAAAAGTTATTTTAGTTTAAAAGAAGAACCGTAAAATTGATAGAACTGTTGGGGAGAGCCTTTAAAGAAAAATTTACCAGTACAGTCCAACACTTTAAAACTAACAGAATTAGTTAAAAGATAAGCTCAATGAATATTTTAAAAGAGAATTAAACTGAGAGGATTTTAGGATAGTGTGAGGAAGGCTTCTTGAGAAATCACCTGCTTTATGTTAAAAAAATGACTTGGAACACTTTGATGGAAGATTCATGAATTTACCTCAAAGTAGCAAAAAATAGTAGGTTGAAAACCTCTCTGCTCCAGAGAAAATTCTTAAAAGAGTCACCGACCCTGTAAGAAACAATCGAAATGTCATTGTGTTTTCTCAGCCTTGATGATCTGAACCAACTGTTTGTACTATTTGGTGGCAAAAAACAAAATAATTGACTTAGAAAAACAGAGCTATGTCCAGGGCCTCTAAGAAGGAAAATTGCCCTGCGGTGTTCTTGGCTGATTCCAGAGGCTGTCGGCAGGGTGCCCCACACACTTGGGGGCTTCTCGTACTGTTCTCACTGGCCTGGATCTTTCCCACTTCATTTGTGGTGTTCTTGGCTATATGGGTGAGCCTTGCCCTCTATAGATGTAGAACTCAAGGAAGTGTGATTTCACCAAAGAAAAGGAGTTTAGGAGTTGGTCTTTTTCTGAATCCCCCATTCCCCATCCTCTATTAGGAGCTCTGAAGCTTTGAGGATCCTAATTTTATGTTAAGAAATTATGCTGGTGGGAAAGAAAGATTCTTTTTGTGGCTGCACTTCTGTTCAACAGTTCTCTCCCCTAAAAGGACAGATTGTGGTAAAGAAATGAAAATAATTGGAAGTGAAACATCAAAATTAGAAAATGTTGAATTTCCAAATGATTCCGAGGTGCGGCTTTTCCAGTGTCTTTTTCTCCTGAGATCGTCCCTCCCACCTCCTGCTTTGCAGTAGCAGTTTAATGAACAGTCTGTGAAACAAATCTTAAATACAAACACACGCATAGAAAACTATGCTCTGAGGATAAAGCCACTTCTAATTTGTGGGAAAAGAATTAAATATTTCTGTTTTCTGAAAAGGGTTATTTTGTGTTTTGTTTTCTATTAAAATGTATTTAGTTTCAAAAAGGAAATTATGTAACATTTTACATATTAATATTAGTATATTTATTGATAGACTAACATGTTATTTATAGTTTACATTATAGAATATTTATATACTTATAATAAATACTACTAAACTAATATACAAAGTAACTACTTACTGGTGAATATTTGTATATGTATGTATTCAATATTTAAAATGTTAAAATATTTAAATAGTTACAGGTGACTGTCATGGTAGTTCTCATGATTAACTTTGAAATCAGATATGTTTTGAAATGGACTGTATCTTTGTTTCTGTATGTTTTCTATTTTCCACACTTTATACAATATAATTTAAAATTCAGTGGAAAGAGTAGTTTGAGAATATTAAAATTATATTATTAATAAAATGATATTTAAAGGAAGAGAATATATTAATGGCTCTTCAAATTTTATTTTAAATTACTTTTACAGAAAGAAGTTTAATTCTTTTTTCTTTTTTTTAATTGAACTATAGTTGATTTACAGTGTGTTAATTTCTGCTATACAACAAAGTGATTCAGTTATACATATACATTCCTTTATATAGATACATTCTTTTTTATATTCTTTTCCATATGGTTTATCACAGGATATTGGATATAGTTCCCTGTGCTATACAGTAGGACCTTGTTGTTTATCTGTTCTCTATATAATAGTTTGCATCTGCTAACCCCAAACTCCCAGTCCATCCCTCCCCCACCCCCCCCAAATTCTTGAACCTTAGTTGTACTGATACTAAGACTTTAATCATTATCAACTGGACTAGCGATTACTGAATCAAAATGGGCGTGAATGAGTTTTAAATAGCACTAATAATAGTGTCACAGGTTGTTGAATATTTTGTTCAAGTAATTTCTTATGGTCTTTTCATTTTCATATATTAAATACTTTTAGAAACCTTAGTAGAAAAATGGACAGTGTGTTGTAGAGCACTTCATGGTATATGAAGCAATGATCACAAATACTTTGTTAAAAGTTTATAGGGGACTTAAATCTTGTGTCACCTTGTGACATAGCTTTTTGCTCATTTATCACAGATGCAGCAAATATTTTGGTGATAGGTATGGAAAATTCTGCAAAAGAAGGTGATCCTGGAACAATATTCTTCTTCAGGTAAGACAAGAAAGCAACTCCATTGGAAGATGGGCTGTGGCCAGGTATTGTGGTCCTTAAAGATGCAGATGTACCTTCTCTCTTAACAGAAGATGTTTCAAAATTTATTTGTGATTTAAATTTATCCTTTGGTTCTTATTTGAATAGGAGAGTTTGTCACTTTTAGGCATCTGCTGGTAAATCCTCTTATGAAATAAAGAATTTTCCCCCCTAGGGAAAAGATTAGGGATTTTTTATTCATTTTGTTCTAAATTAACTTTAAGCATTATGTCATCTTTGTATCATATATGCAAGTTTTTCGCACCGCTCATAATTCATGACAGTAAAGGGTGCACTTAACACGTTATAAAAAGAGAGCATTGGGGGGCTTCCCTGGTGGCGCGGTGGTTGAGAGTCCGCTTGCTGATGCAGGGGATGCGGGTTCGTGCCCCGGTCCGGGAAGATCCCACATGCCGCGGAGCAGCTGGGCCCATGAGCCATGACCGCTGGGCCTGCATGTTCAGAGCCTGTGCTCTGCAATGAGAGAGGCCACAACAGTGAGAGGCCCGCGTACCGCAAAAAAAAAAAGAGAGAGAGAGAGAGCATTGGACAAAGCTAAGGTCAGGAACCACTGGTGGAAATAATGGTGCCCTGTAGAACGCAGGGATTTAGGGAACCGAATGGACTCCCCCCAGCTTCCGGCCTTCCTAAGAGCAAGAGACTGAAGGAAGCTCAGGCTGACGTCATTAACAGAGGCCCATTCGGGTAACTTGGTGTGTACTTGCCTTTATTGGTAAATGTGGGTTTTCATTTACTAAGAATATGTAAGCATCTTATTTCCCATTCATCTTCAGTGCCCCTCATCAGGTTCATGCTACCTGCCCTGCTGTCTTTCTTCCTTTTCCATCTTCTCCCTCTGAAGCTAAAGTTTTAGATCACCTTACCTCTCTGAAGACTTCAGACTGGGACCCTGATCCACATGCATTTATTCCTTTTATTTAAAGGTTTTTTTTTTTTTTTAAGGTTGTTTTGATACCAGATACTCCAGAGTAGCTGAGTGGAAGTGGTAATGATAATAGAAACCATTTAAAATAATCTCATCCTCACAACATTTGAGGAAGATCTTTTATTCCCAAGGGTCAGAGGGATTAAGTGAATTACCCACAGTCAAAGGACTAATAAGCGGCAGAACAGAAATACATGGACCATCCATGAGAATCTAGACTTTGATGACGTTTCTGTGGTCTTAGTTCTTACAGTTGATGATAACTGGAAGCTCTGTCTTTGTTTCTGCGGATGCCTTACTTTCCTTGGACATAATCAAGAGTTCAGCATTTAGTGCCGGTAGAAAAACACCCCTTTTGACTTGAGTAAGGAATTTGGATTTCTGAGGTCCTCCAGGTCAGCATCACCCAGTAGAAATACAACGCAAGGCACACATGCAAGCCGCGAATGTAATAATATATTTTCTTATAGCTGCATTTTTAATTTAAAAAAAGATGAATTTAATTTTGACCCACACTAATAATAACATCATATATTGCCTGAAATTAATTTTACTGGTATATTTTATTTAACCCAACATATCTAAACTATTATCATTTCAGCATGTAATCAGTCAACAATTAGTGAGATTTACGTTCTCCTTTTCATACTAAGTCTCTGAAACCCGGCGTATATTTTCCACTTATATCAGCTCTCAGTTTGGACCAGGCCTGTTTCAGGTGCCCGGTAGTCACATGTGGCTTGAGCGCCATACTGCAGAGTTCCTGGGATCTCTCATCTGCCTTGAGGTGCTTCTCTGAACCAGCGCTCTGGCTGTGGCCTTAAACACCTCCCAAATCCATATCCTGAGACCCCACCCTGGCCTTCTGCCACACTCACTGCTTGGTCTCCCTGCCTGTCTTCTCACCCCACCAGCAGTCTTTCTGTCTGTTTGTAGGCAGAGCAATTTTTCAGTGGGTAATTCTGATCACTATACGGTCCTTAAAATTCTACGGAATGTGACCAAACGCCTCATCACAGCACGAAGTTCCTTCAGGGCTTGGCTCTTCCCCGCCTCTGACCTGAGTGCCCTCCCCTTCCCCTCATCCGCAGCCACTCAAACTACTGGCTCTTTATTCTGAGACGTTGCCTGCCCCCCTCGCACCTTTTCCTGGAGTCTGGGGTATTTCCTCGTTTTCTCATTTGACTCTGCTAGTCCTTTAGGAACTGTGTCCCTCCAGTGTACATCCACCTAGATTCTGCGTAACTCTGTTACAGCGTGGATCACACTATTGTAATTGGTGGTCCGTGGATGAGTGTTCTCTGGATTGGGACTTCCTTGAGCAGAGGATCTAGACCATACTCATCTTTGCATCCCAGATGCTAAGCACAGACCCACACACATACTAAGCACATTGCTCAAGATGGTTTGAAGAATGGTAATGGGAACATCATATTTTTACCATTTATTGATGGATGGATGGATGGGTGGATGGATGGGTGGGTGGGTGGGTGGGTGGCTGCGTTGGGTCTTTGTTGCTGCGCACGGACTTTCTCTAGTTGCGGCGAGCAGGGGCTACTCTTGGTTGCGGTGTGTGGGCTTCTCACTGCGGTGGCTTCTCTTGTTGCGGAGCACGGGCTCTAGGCACGCAGGCTTCAGTAGTTGTGGCACGTGGGCTCTAGAGTGCAGGCTCAAAAGTTGTGGCACACGGGCTTAGTTGCTCTGCGGCATGTGGGATCTTCCCAGACTAGAACTTGAACCCATGTCCCTTGCATTGGCAGGCAGATTCTTAACCACTGCGCCACCAGGGAAGCCCCTACCTTTCTTTCATTTCTACCCTTCCTTCCTCTGGTGCAATGACCCAGAGCTGTAACTTCTTTTTCTTTTTTTTTTCCTTTTTTTTAATTTACTACCTAAAACAGCTCAACACATCAGACTTCAGAAATCAAAACAAGTTCCCTAACAGTTTTTAGACTTAAATTTCGTCAAAGGCAGACTTGGATTGTGAGGGCCTCCTGTGGCATTGTTGCAGGTCTACTCTGAGCACTGTAGGGATGGCTGGCATTATTTCATAGGTGCCTTTACCATCTGAAGCTTTAATTTATCTCAGTCTCTTTATTCCACAGATATTAAAAGCATGACCCTTTATTCTTTTCTGATAGCAGAATCTGCCTAATGAGAGCTAATGAGACAGGTCTCAAAAATTTCCTTATTCTGATATCTGTACACCAGAATTGAATCAGGGTACTTCTGTGGTGCACAGTGGTTGGGAGTCCGTGTGCCAATGCAGGGGACACGGGTTCAAGCCCTGGTCCGGGAAGATCCCACATGCTGCAGAGCAGCTAAGCCTGTGTGCCACAACTACTGAGCCTGCGCTCTAGAGCCCATGCTCCACAACAAGAGAAGCCACCGCAATGAGAAGCCTGCACACCGCAACGATGAGTAGCCCCCACTCACTGCAACTAGAGAAAGCCCGCATGCAGCAACAAAGACCCAGCGCAGCCAAAAAGAAATTAATTGATTTAAAAAAACAAAAAAGAATTGCATCGGGTATGAAAGAGTCTAGATACCTGAAGTTAAATGGTTTTACAATAATAGTTATTTATTCTGCAAACCACAGGAGAAATCCATGAATTTTTGAGAGGTCAGGTTTTTTATCTGAAATTCAAAAAATAGCTTTTGTTTATCATATCCATCCAGGGACCATCATGTCAAATCAATAATAAATCATATTTTTAAAAATTGGCCTTCTAGATGCATTCTAGAAGCTACCTAAGCATGGCTTTATGTGTGGCCCTAAAGAATGTATTCCACCTTTAACTTAGTTTATTCTTTTAAATCAGGGAAGGAGCTGCTGTCTTCTGGAATGTGAAAGACAAAACTGTAAGTATAAAGCATGAAAGTATTAAAATTTAGTTTTCTGAGAATAAATTGTTAATGGGCACTGAATAATCTGAGCCATTGGAAGGTAAATTAACAGACAATCCTCAGTTTATTTGCTCTGCATTGTGTGATGTTGATTCTGGCACTGTCATCTTCCAAAATTCTCTTTTTGACTTAGACGTTTCCTACATTTTCCATTCTCTGAGCACACAGTAATTTGTGGAAAATCAGAACAATCCTAGCTACCCTGCAGACAGAAGGAAGTCTACTTCTCATGTGATAACCTACAAAATGAGTCATGTACACACAGTTCACTGGAAGCTGGCTGCATGAGTCTTATTCTAGATCAAGTTTTCTAGAACTTTTTAGCTCACTGGCAATAATTTCTTCAATATCCCAATCATGATTTGTTTAATACAACCTTTTCAGAGGCAGTTTGGTAATACATATCAAAGCTCTATATTTAACTCAGCAATTTTACATCTGAAAGTTATCCAAAGGAAATAATCACAGTTATATATGATGAATGATGTATAGAAATGTTCATCAACACATTATTTACAATAGCAAAAATGAGAAATAACCAAAACACATAATAATAGCAAGTTTGTTAAATACATGCATAGTATGTATTTAAGGTGTACATACTACAGCTCTTAAAAGTCACGTGGGAAGAAACCAATTCCCGAGGAATTGCCTGTGTATATGCTACAGTTCAATTAAAAGAGCAGGTTACAGAATATAACCAACATAATACCAGAGCTGGTAAAAAAAACTATGCCTCATACAAACCCAGTTTTACTGAAAGGAGATACACACATAGGGGGCAGGGGGAGGGAGACTGGGGAGCGGTGTCCTGGAGAAAAGGAAATATAAATGAGCAATAAATGTAAGAAAAATGTACAGATTGGCTATTTGAATTTGCAAAGATGTAAAAGGCTGACAATACCCAGTGTTTTTTAAGAATGCTCTCATTAAAAAAATAAATAAAAGAATGCTCTCATAGGCACAGATGTAGAGAACAAACATGTGGACACCAAGGGGGGGAAGGGGAGGCAGTGGGATGAACTGGGAGATTGGGATTGACATATATACACTGATATGTATAAAATAGATAACTAATAAGAACCTGCTATATAAAAAAATAAATAATATTCAAAAAAAAGAATGCTCTCGTAAATCTTTGGATTCTAAAGCTGGAAAAACTGTTTTGGAGAGCATTTTAGAAACATTTATCAAAATTATAAGTGTGCATGTCTTTTGTTCCAACAAATCCTAAAGAAATATTCCCACAAGTCCTTGAAGATACACACATAAGGCTGGCACATGTGACATCGTGATAGTAGAGAATAGGAAAAAAAACCCATGGATGGACATTTAAGACGGTTAAATCAATTATGTTTCCTCCATGAAGGAGAATCGCATTGAAAATGTTCATATGTACAGTATCATCCCATTTATATAGAAAGCAAACTAAATGTACATACATATACACATAGGGAAAAGTCTGGAAGGGTATGCACCAAGTTTAATGGTGGTTACATTAGAGGATTAGAAATTCAGGAGACTGACTATACTGCTGAACTGAATGAATAAGCATTTTCAGAACTCTAATGGAAAACTGATGAATTCATAAAAGTGTTAACAAAAGATCAAGATGAAAAAGAAAATTAATTACATGGGACTGAGTGAACTGATGAGGATGATTATAATTTTTGTGACTTTCCGTTTGAATTAAAAAAAAAAATCCCACAAGGACTCAGAGGCAAAAAATACACAAATCAATTTTCACTGCAAAGTAAAGGAGCTGTTGCAGTGGAGGATTCCTGGACTGAATGTCAATATTATGACACAGTGTGAGTGTGTTTCGTGTTTGGTAATTGCAATCATTGTTGCTTTTGTTGTGGTCATCCAGTTACAATGCTTGGTGTCAGTTTATCTCTTGTAAAAATAAAATACAGTGTGTGTGTGTGAAAAAAAAAAATTCAGGAGAACAGAGAATCACTTTCTATACCTCTGTGTTTAAATTTTTACAAGTGTGTTACTTAAACTTTTTGTTTTGAAGATTTAAAGAATACAAACCATAATGTTATTAAGGGTTTTCTTTGGGTCGTGGGATAATGGGAGGTTTTGTTTTCCTCCTTAAGCTTGTCTGTGTTTTCCAAATGTAAAAGCAAGTGAATATATCGTTCCAATTAGTTTAGTATCACCATGAATTTGCTTTCTCCTTAAAACCTAAAGAGCAGAAGAAATGGTATCAAATGTAATTTAAAAAATGTTATAAGCATTAACTCTATAACATTATCCTGTACTGAGGGAGTCGGTTATAATTTCAGGTTGATCTTGCTTTTCTTCTAGATGAAGCATGTGATGCAAGTTCTTGAAAAACATGAAATTCACCCCTATGAAATTGCATTGGTGCACTGGGAGAATGAAGAGCTTAACTACTCAAAAACAGAGTAAGCAACTTTTTATCAAGTTTATGAAAAGGGTGCTTGGAATAACTAGGTACAGCAGTAGAGAAGATAAATTATTAATTTGGAGACTAATTTTAAGAAAAAAGTTATTGGTACAAATACAAAGCTGAAACAATTAATAAATATTAGTGGATAGATATTATTTTTATAGCTTCTCAGGCTACCCATAAATTAAAACAAGTAGATAGTATAACCCCAAAATAGTAAGTTTCCTAAGCGGCCAAAATCAGTAATACGGTGTGCCTTCGTTAGAATGAACCCGTTCAATTATTCTAGTAAAGTCTTCTCTGAAGTAAATCCTTTTTGCTTTTTTCCCATTGACTTTGAGTGTAAAAAGTATAAAGTATAATGACAGGGTGCTCTAAGAGAACCACTTGTGGAAATGGGGGTACCACTGCTGTACCACTCTCAGGTCAAATGTATGGGTAGGCAACGTACTGGCCAATTTCCACGTCACAGCAAGGGTGCAAAAATGAGGAGGGATGTTAGGGCGGAGAGAGAAGGCAGAATGAACAGGATTAAAAGGTCTTTTCTCTCAGGGAGGTACTGGTCTAGTGGAATGTGAGAAGGAAAAAAAGTCTTTGTATTGAGAAAGGAAGCGACACAAGCAGAGCTTTAGGGAAATTTGAAAGAGACACCAGCTATAGAAAGACTAATTGGGACAAGAGCTAAGTGATAATAGCCCGCGATGAGCTTTCCTGTATCGTCTTCTCGTCCACCAACCTTTGTGCATGTCTTCTGGTCTCCCGTCTCTCGTGAAGGTTTAGCCTCTACTTTTCCTATTTGCTTGTGATACTTACACTCCCAGATTCCCTCCTTTCCCCCTCCTCCCCAGTCGCTCCAGAGTTCTCTACATACACATCTTGGTTTGTCACAGCTGCCTCATCTCCCTCCCCATACTCACCATGTCCATGTGATTTCAGATTATACTGTGTATAGTTACATAGTTTTATATTCAGCATTTTTTCACTTAGCAAATTATTGTAGTCATTTTCCCTTTTCTACTAAATATCCTTTCGAAACATGCTTGTTCATTTTTGTTGTGTGAATTCCTATAAATGAACCGTTCTTCTTTTGAACTTTTAGTTTCTTTCCTGATTTCTTACTATTCAACATTTGACCATAGAAAGTTTTTTTTAATGTATATCTCTATTCATTTGTCTTTTTTCTTTAATAAATTTATTTATTTATTCATTTATTTATTTACTTACTTATGGCTGCGTTGGGCCTTCATTGCTGTGCGCAGGCTTTCTCTAGTGCGGTGAGCGGGGGCTACTCTTTGTTGCAGTTCACGGGCTTCTCATTGCGGTGGCTTCTCTTGTTGCAGAGCACGGGATCTAGGCGCATGGGCTTCAGTAGTTGTGGCATGCAGGCTCAGTAGTTGTGGCACACGGGCTTAGTTGCTCCGCGGCATGTGGGATCTTCCTGGAGCAGGGCTCAAATCCATGTCCCCTGCATTGGCAGGCAGATTCTTAACCACTGTTCCACCAGGGAAGTCCCCATAGAAAGTTTTTTGTACACAAATCTTTCCTTGCATCTTTGATTATTTCCTTAGGATAAATTCCTAGAAGTGGAATTACTTGGATCATAGGGTATAAGAACATTTGTAAGACTCTTGATACAGATTGCCAAAATGACCTCTAGAAAGATTATAAAGATTATTTTTCAAAAGAAAAAAGGTACTTTTTGCGATTTAGAAACTACTTTTTTTTTTTTTCTTTTCTCAGGGGACAGTCAAAACTTCACAGAGGGGAAATCAGGTTAAATTCAGAGCTAGATTTAGATGACGCCATTCTAGAGAAATTTGCTTTCTCAAATGCTCTTTGCCTTTCAGGTAAGTTACTGCTACTTATCAGAGACGGTATCACATAGTTTTCATTTCATCGAGGGAAGCTGAAATATTTAGTAAAGACTTTGACATGTTTTTGCAGAGCACTCAGCAAAGCCTTATAATTCCTTTTCCTTTTTTTTCCCTCCAAGAGAAAAATATATGTAGTATAGAGTATAATATATAGTATCTGTGCTATAGTTATTCATTCCTTATTAGTGGTATTGATAAAGCTTACCTCTCCAAAAATATTTTTTTATGTTGTTGCTGTTATTATTATTGTCACTACCTTTGTTTTCCCCTCTCCTTCTCTCTGAGATTGTCAGTCTTACATTGTCTCTAATCCAGGCAGAGAAAGCACAGCCTTCTGTGATTGGGCACGGGCCTCTATGTAGAAAAATACACTCTGGTTTTTCACAGGAATGGGACAGAGAGTCACAGTGGCTCTCAGTTTTTTCGGCGAGATCCACGCACCTGAATAGAACTGTAGAAGAAATGTTCTAAGAAATGTTCCTGCCACCAGTCTGCACTAGGCTGCTGCTGTGGTGGGCTGCACATACCACCCAGGAGGCTTCGGGACTTCTGAGCTGTACCCACAGCCCAGAGGAGTGGAGGGAAGGTCAGGAAGGCCTGATTTCTGCCCCTCTACAGAGCCACCCTTCGTTCCTCTCAGCTTCTGAGATGCAGTAGGAGAAAATCAGGGATTCTACCCAGTGTAGTTTTGGTCTGCGAGCAGGGCTTGGAAATCCAGTCAACTTTCTTCTGTCTCTTTCTACCTAGTGCCATCTTTTGTAATAATAAGTAACGACTCTTAAATTTCAGTCTCAAATTTTTTGGACATCTGCTTCTTAAACTATTGTTGAAATGGCAGTGAAGGTACTGTGCAGTTTTACATTTTGTAGAAACAGGAATATGATGATAAATGTTCTGTTGTTAATTTTTTTTCCCCAGTGAAACTGGCTATCTGGGAAGCAGCACTGGATAAATTTGTTGAATCTATTCAGTCGATTCCAGAGGTAATTATACCAATTTTATGCTTGTTTTCAAGGATTGAGTTCTATTGGGGAAAAATACAAATTTCCCACTATAATGATGAATTTAGAAGTACAATAAAGTAATAATAAACATTAAGAAAGCCGCACTGAATTTAAGCAGGAAAAAAAAAACCCGGTTACGTATAAAATGATAAAATAAGAAACCTTTTAAAACTTCAAATTCAAATTACTTTTCTCTAATGGTATAGTATTTTTAATGTAACTGAATTGAAGGGAAATAAAATGAAATGTTTCCTCTCTAAGGAAGGAAATTATGACCCCTTTTCTCGATTAAAAAGTGTCTTGACAAATTACAAGGAAAACAGTGGCATGAAAAATGCATCTAAAATTATATCAGAACTTCAGAATACATTAAAAATCATGCTTACTGTAATTAACTTTGTTTTTACTGTGAAAGAATAACTATACTAGGGAAAAGAGCCCCTGGTTTTTCATTAAGCGATTAGGAATGTGCATCATAGAAAATGCTAGTGAGGAGGGAAACCTGTGTATGTATGTATCTATTTTCCCCCTCCCAAATAGGCTTTAAAAGCTGGGAAGAAAGTGAAACTATCTCATGAAGAAGTTATGCAGAAAATGGGTGAACTCTTTGCCTTAAGGTAAAATTTTCTCTGTAAATGAAATATTTCATATATTTAACAATCTCCAGAAAATCTCCCTGTAGCTCTACAGTAAAGAGCGAACATTTATACCTTTATGGGAATTGCAGCTGTTTTTATTTCATTCACTATAAGCATGGAGAACTCTTACCCATTAGAAGCAGTTGGGCTGTATTAGGACTGTACTGGAAAAAACTGTGCATGTGCAAGAGAGACCATAATTACTCTACGTTAAACCTACGTCAGCGAGTGTAGTAGGTGTTATTCAAAGGTGGAAAGATGCATTCTAGAATTTGGACAAGGGTAATTCTCAGTAAAAGTATATCACTGCATCATAATGCTGAATAGACCTAATTGCTACGGAAAAGTGATGTACCATATTTCATTGACTCTAAGACACCATACGATGCCACAAGAAAGTGAGAATGCTGCCCACTAACATATGAGACAATGCTTTTTCATCACAGAATTTTAATTTTGCACTACGGAAATAGCTCTTGGTCTTATTTGGATGTAGATTGATCACATTTCCTCTTGGGCATACATAAAAAGGAAAGAATAAGAGAAATAAGTCATCTAAGGCAATGACAACTAAGTCTCAACTGCCACCTGTAAGACATCGTCAATTTTAAAGATACCTCCCATTTTCAGAGATGTTAAAATGGGAAGAAGAGTGTCTTAGAATTGATGAAATATAATAGTACATCGTTCAAAATTAAGTTAAAAGGCCTTCAGTTTATTTCATTCTTGTAGTTTTCCCAAGATTTTTGGAATGAAACACCCTGAATCTTGGTGTTATTCTCACTAGGCAGGATTCTCAGTGTTTCAGCCCTTGTCGTGTGTGGGGTGAGTTACTGGAGTTCCTTGTCAATAGTTTACCTAAGAGTTGCTTTTCCACCTTCTCCTTAGTTACTTGCCCTGGAGAGAAGTGGTCCAGTGTTGCGTCATCTAGGCCCTTCTCAAAGCTCAGGGACCCTAACTCAGGGCACCAACAAAAATAAAAAGCCTTGCATGAGAGCGTCCCACAGCACATCTAAAGCCTTGAGCTCGCTAAGAAATGGGGGAGACAGACTCCTCTCCCCTCTTCTCTTGGTCATGCGAGCAGAACTTGATATAGCGAATTATAATACTAGGACTCAGAAATTAGGACTTGATATACTTAGGTATGTGAATAGTTTCGTAGAGTCTTACTGTTGTTATCCTAAGTTTTCGTCTCTTTACAATAAGAGTGCTTATGTGTTATTCAAAGGAATGTGGCAAATCTATGACGAAAAATAGAAATGTGGCAGTCACAGCTTATACATGGTATGATCTTACTTGGAAGCAAACAACATAAATATTCATCTCTATCTTCATACGTATACATACTACCAGACACGTAGGTGTATGTGCACGCGCACACACACACGTGCACATGTGTGCATGGAAGCAGATCTGGAAGGACACAGGAGAGTATTGGCAGGGCCGAAAGGATTTGATTGGTTAGGGTAACGGGCCTACCAGTGTTTTCTGAGTTCTTCTCTAGGGTTTTTCTTTTTTATAGTGAACAGCTATTTATGTGTTACTTCTATAACATAAATTTTTGTTTAAAAGCAAACTCAGGCCTCATATGTAAAAAAGGTAGAAATAGAGTGTGTGTGTTTGTGTGTGTGTGTGAAACTAGCAGCGGCTACCCACAGGGAGTGGGAGAAAGGGAAAAATGGGGATAAGAATAGGAGTAAGATTGGTCAATTTTTACCTTTTTCTGTCTTTTTTATTTTTGAGCCATCTGATTACCTATACACACACACATACAAATATATGTGCATGTATATTGTAACAAATTTTAATGAAAAAAGAAGCTTAGAAATTTTTTTTTAATAAGTTTATTTATTTTGGCTGTGTTGGGTCTTCGTTGCTGTACATGGGCTTTCTCTAGTTGCAGCAAGCGAGCACTACTCTTCGTTGCGGTGCGCAATCTTCTTATTGCGGTGGCTTCTGTTGTTGCGGAGGACGCGCTCTAGGCGCGCAGGCTCAGTAGTTGTGGCTCACAGGCTCTAGAGCACAGGCTCAGTAGTTGTGGCGCACGGACTTAGTTGCTCCGCGGCATGTAGGATCTTCCCAGACCAGGGCTCAAACCCGTGTCCCCTGCATTGGCAGGTGGATTCTTAACCACTGCACCACCAGGGAAGTCCCTAGAAATTTTTTTAATTGGGTTTTTTTCTCTCTACTTCATAAATGTTAATATAAAGATTGAATTAATTTGGTTGCACATTTTGAAAATTTTTTGTTTACATGTTTCTCAGAAATATTACAAGAATCAGCATTAAAAACTACTTTTGGGCTTCCCTGGTGGTGCAGTGGTTGAGAGTCCGCCTGCCGATGCAGGGGACACGGGTTCCCCGGTCTGGGAAGATCCCACATGCCGCAGAGCGGCTGGGCCTGTGAGCCATGGCCGCTGAGCCTGCGCGTCCGGAACCTGTGCTCCGCAACAGGAGAGGCCACAACAGTGAGAGGCCCGCGTACCCCAAAAAAAAAAAAAAAAAATTAAAAGAAACTACTTTTATAAAGCACCATGTAAATAAGAAATAAACTTATTTACAAAACAGAAGTAGACTCACAGACATAGAAAACAAATTTGTGGTTACCAAAGGGGATGGGGGCAGATAAATTAGGAGTTTGGGATTAATATAGCCACACTGCTATATATAAAATAGGTAAACAACAGGGACCTACTGTATAGCACAGGGAACCGTACTCAATATCTTGTAGTAACCTATAATGGAAAAGAATGTAAAAAAGAATATATATATATATGTGTAACTGAATCAGTTTGCCATACACTTGAAATTAACACAACATTGTAAATTAACCGTACTTCAGTCAATCAATAAATCAATCAATAAATATCTTCTTCAAAAAAGAAATAAAATAGACCATGCTTTTTAATTCAAGATAAAAATTAAAAGTTAGTGATTTTCCTTTTTTTAAGACACCATATAAACTTGAGTTCAGACTTCTTGATCACTCCTGATTTCTACTGGGACAGAGAAAATCTGGAAGAACTTTATGATAAAACTTGTCGGTTCCTCAGCATTACTCGTAGAGTTAAGGTATGTATTTTGCACTTCTACTGAGAGTGACACAATGTCACCTATAAGTTGTATGACTGTGTGAAGAGAAGTTTTTAATTAAGTAAATGTGTTTAACTGCTTTTGGAGAAATGTCCTGTTTGACTTCTACTCAGATATCTAGATCTCCCGTTCTAGTTTTCCTGTGTACAGACAGTTTTCAGCTTTCACGTCAAAGGATATTCTGATATTTGCTCTACAGACTAGATAAGGTTGGTGAGAGTTTGGAGGCCTGGTGGTCTGTTAGGAAGTTTCTCATCAAGTTTCAAGCAAGAGTTCATGGGGTCCAGAACTTTACTGGTGACAGTGAGAACAGAAATGAATTTTTAAAAGAATCCTTTAAGACAAATGAACTGGTTGGTACTGGGAGGCCAGGGAGAAGGAAGAATAAGGATGACTGACGTTTGTTGTGGGTGACAGGTAGAAAGATGGCAAAATGTAGAGAGGTTGGGGGGAGGGGAGGAGCCACATTTAGGATGTGTTGAGAGTAGAGTAGCAAGAAGACATCCAGTTAGACCTGTCTGAAAGCATTGAGAAGCGTGCAAGAAAAGTTGAGGAGGGAGGAAGCTGATGGAATGATGGAAGTGCGTGGAGGGCGTCATGGTGGAGGTAAACCACACGGAAAGAGAGCAGAAGACAAGATGGACCAGTAGTACCACGTGTGTGCATAGTTCTGTCACATTTAATCACACGTGTAGATCCAGGTAACCACCAGATCTGGATACAGAACTGTTCTATCACCACAGAGATCTCCCTTGTGCTTGTCCCTTTATAGTCACACCCTTCCCTCCCCGACCATCCCTAACCGCTGGTAATAAGTAATCTACTCTCCAGCTCTATAATTTGGTCATTTGGGGAATGTTATATAAATAGAATCATACAGGGTGTGACTTTAAAATGGGCTGTTTTCAATGAGTATAATACCCTTGAGATCCATCCAAGCCATTGCCTGTATCAATCCCTGCCTTCCTGTGAGTTACTTAGCCATTTGGGGGGATTCCATTTTGATTTCTCTGTATTGTTTTTGAGTGTATCTCTTTGCATAGATACTTAGTGGTTGCTCTAAGCGTCACATTATACATACCTAGCTTATCACAATCCACTGGTTTCAGCATTTTGCCAGATTAAATCAAGCGTGGAAACCTTACTGCTCTTTACATCCCTTTACTCCCCACTTTGAGAACTTCATCAGTGTTACAAGTTTTGCTGCAAACATCAAACATAATTTGGAAAACTCACGAGGAGACGGAAATCCTATTGTATCTACCCCCATTTTTATTCTTTCTGTTCTCTTTTTTCAGTGATGTTGCAAGATTTCTTCTTTTATTGTTTCTTTTCTGTTTTAAGAACATTCTGTAGCCATTCTTTCAGGGTAAGTTTGCAAAAGCATAGTCTCTTAGTTTTTCTTCATCTGAAAACGTCTAGATTTCCCCTTTATTCCTGAAGGAGTTTTTCACTAGGTAGAGGATTCCAAGTTGATAGTTCATTTCTTTCAATACCTACACATTACTGTGTCACTTTCTTCCAGCCTCCATGATTTCTGAGGAGAAATCTACTATCTCTCTATGACGTGAATGTCAGACCTTTAATTATACTCCAAGTCTTCGAGGCTCTCTTTATTTTTTTCCTAATCTTTTCAACAAATGGTGCTAGAACAATGGGATAGTCATAATGAACCCTATCCTTTACTTCACACCATTTCTAAATGAATCAGAGACCTTTTAAATATAAAAGCTAAAATTATAAAACCTCAGGAAGAAAATATAGGAAAAAGGCCTCATGACCTTGGGGAAGGCCAGGATTTGTTAGGGAAAAAAAAAAAAAACATGCACCTTGGGGAACGAATTTGATAAGTTGAACTTCATCAAAACTAAGACCACTGCTCTTTGAAAGACACTCTTAAGAATATGAAAAGGCAAATCACAGGTTGGGAGGAAATATTCTCAATATATAACCTGACAAAGGACTTGTCCATAATAATCAAAGAACTCTTTCTACTCAAGGGGCTTCCCTGGTGGCACAGTGGTTAAGAATCTGCCTGCCAATGCAGAGGACATGGGTTCGAGCCCTGGTCCAGGAAGATCCCACACGCCGCGGAGCAGCTAAGCCTGTGCGCCACAACTACTGAGCCTGCTCTCTAGGCCCACGTGCCACAACTACTGAAGCCCGCATGCCTAGAGCCCGTGCTGCACAAAAAGAGAAGCCACCGCAATGAGAAGCCCGCGCACCACAACGAAGAGTAGCCCCCGCTCGCCGCAACTAGAGAAAGCCCGTGTGCAGCAACGAAGACCCAATGCAGCCAAAAATAAAATAAATAATAAAATAAATATTTTTTTTAAAAAAAGATCTATGCATTAAAAAAAAGGAAGAATTCTTTCTACTCAAAAAGACAACCCAGTTTTTTAAATGGGCAAAAGATTTAAACTGACGTCTCACAAAATATGTGAACGGCCAAATGAACATGAGAAGATGTTCAACGTTATTGTTGACCAGGGAAGTGCAGATTAAACCTGCAATGCGCTGTTACGACACACTCACTAGAATGACTAAAATTAAAAGGACTGACAATACCAAGTGTTGGGAAGGATATAGAGCAGATGGAAGTGTCACACATTACTTGTGGGAATATACATCGTTATAGCCACTTTGCAAAAACAGCCCGGCAGTTCCTCAGAAATTTAATTGTTGTGTTACTATACGATCCAACAATTCCACTCCTGAGTATTTACTCATGAGAAATGAAAACATATGTCCTCACACTGATTTGTACCTGAATGTTCTTAGCACCTTTAGTCATGATAGCCAAAAACTGGAAACAATCAAATGCCCATCTGTAGGTGAATGGATAAAGAAATTGTGGGATAGCCATACAGTGGAGTACCACTCAGCAGTAAAAGCAATGAACTACCATCCATGCAACAACATGAATGAATATCAGGATCGTTATGCTGAGTGAAAACCATCGAGACACAAAAGAATCCATGCTGTTATATTTATAGGAAATTCTAGAAAGGCTAATCTAATCTATAGTTACAGAAAATAGATCAGTGGTTCCCTAGGGCTTCGAGGTGGAGTGGTGGGTAGGGCAGTAGATTCCAAAGGGGCACAAGGGATCGTGGGGTGATGGAAACGCTGTGGTGTTACTTACATAGTGTCTATCTGTGAAAAGTCTTCAAATTGTAAACTTAGAATGGAAACAAGTGCAGATTATTGTATGTAAATTATGCCTCAAGGAAAACTTGAAAATAAACCTTTTGTGAGAATTCTCTAATGACATTAAACAAAAGCATCAACCTTGATGAGCAGCCGTATTTACTAGGGACGAATTTGGAAGTGCTCAAGAGTTATGGCTTTTGGATGTCTCCCCTTTTTCTCTTGGAATGAAGACGTTCGGTGGAACCACGATCGTTGGGGTGAAGTATAAAGATTATTGCCACCAGGGAGATGCATCAGACCTCTTCTGATGACCAGCCTGTCGTGCTGAGTTAAGTCAGTAATGGTGGCTGAGCAACCAAGGTAAACCGGCTGCCCGGGAAGTGTGCGCTCAAGCATCCTCCCCCCCCCTCTGTCCCCACCCCCATCCTGTGTCCTTCCTCAAATCACGGCACCTTTGATGCCCACGGTGTCCTTCACATGTCCCTCGTGGACAAGAGTACAGGAAAAGAGAACAGAATCGCTGAAGTCACCAACGATGAAGGTGGTTTGAGCAGGAAACATCCTGAGTGTGTGGTCCAGAGGAGAAGTGTAAAGATAGGAACTTACTCAACATGAACACTGCATTCAGCGTGAAAGCCACAGCTGAACATGAGGAATGTTAAAACAGGATCGATCGTGAACATTGACACGCAGTGAAGTAATCAACTAGCTGGACCAGCATCACAGTGCCAAGTAGGAAGGGGAAACCTGGAGAAAGTGCCTCTGCGTCTTCACTTTGCTCAAGCAGAGGGAGGGGATGTGCCAGGAGGGCACTTGGGGTTCGCTGGGGACAGTGCTCCTCTGAGTGGAGAGGCTCCCTCAGTGCCCAGTGTGGGGAAATTGATCGCAGCCCAGGGAGCAGGTGGAGCAGGTCCCCTCAGTCCCCAAACTGGAAGAGCCCCGGAACAGGTCAGTTCCATGGTATTTTTCAAAAAACTCTTATGTGAGTTCTGTGTAACTATAATGCTGCTGACTTCCGAATCCTTAACTGAGTACCTGGAATAATGCGTACATTGCACTTAATCCGTGCTGTAAAACAAGTGGAAAATAACTCAGGTAGTGTCCTGAAGAATAGACATAAAGGTCTGTTTCAACTGGGCACCACTTGCCCGTGTGCTTCTGGAGTACGTGGCGCGCACTCCTGGGGGCGGCAGTTCACGCACCGCGTCGCGCTGATCTGATGGCACCACGGATTCAGTGCCTTGTGAGAAGCCTCTTCTCACCTTCTCGGGGTAGCCTCCTCACAAGGCAGGGAGAGAGCACCCAGTCCGGTGTCTCTGCCTCTCCTTGTAAGGATGTTAATTTAGACCTCATCTAAACCTAATCACCCCCAAAGGCCTCATCTCCAGATACCATCATCACATTGGGGGTTAGGACTATCAACATGAATTTTGGGGGAACACGAACATTCCGTCCATATTACCAAGCAGTCCCTGGAAATCCACTGTAAATTTTCTTTACGAGCTAAAATTTGTTTCTTTTAAATTGTTTTTTATAAATTACATATTTCTTCCACATCCTTATTGGCATCTGTGTAGGAACTGGGGCAAGGTGGCTAAAAGGAGAAGTAGCAGGTATTCAGAGGGGAAAAGGGGATTTATGTGAAATTGGAGCTGCACTCGTGAGATTCCCCCTCTCCTTCCTTAAAACACAGCAGCGAAAGAGCTAGAAGCTGCTTTCCCTGTAAATATGTGATGAGTACACTCCCCTCTAGAACGCAGCTTCGTGAAATCAGAGAACAGGATCGTCGTCTTCCTGGCTCCCTTCCCGCTTCTTGGCAAAGGCCTCACGTAGAATATGTGCGCCATAAATATTTGTAGGATTAATCAGTGGTTGAGTTCAAAGTGAAACTCACTGTATTCTCCCAGAAAATGCAGTTGAACCTTCTCTATTTCTGTCTCAGCTAATAGCACGACCACCTGGTCAGTCAAGCAGGAACTTGAAACTCACCATGGTTTCCTCTTTCTCCTTCATCTTCCACATGCAGTCAGAGCATCCTTTCGTTTTCTCCCAAGTGTCATGCATTCATTGCCAGATATTTATTGAAAGTCTCTACGACAGGCCCTGGGCTGCTGAGACAGGGAGGGATGCCAAACTGACCCGCCTCCTGCGCCCAGACAGCTGATGTGCATCTCCCACCCCCGTTCACCCTAATACCTTCTTCTTTGTCTCCCAGCCTCTAGGCTGGGCCCTGTAGCCAGAAGACAGAGACACATCTGTCTTACTCACCATTTCATCTCCTCTGCCCAGCACAGTATAGTAAACACTGAACAAATATTTTAAGAGTGGACAAAGGACTCCCTTACCTGCAGGAGAAAGTTGCAACATGATCGTGCTATGTATTCATTTCTACTGCGGCTGCAGCAGATTACCACAGGCTGACTTAACACAGATGTATTATTTTACAGTTCTGTAGGTCCGAAGTCTGACCTGGGAGTCACTGAGCCAAAGTCAAGGCGTTGGCAGGGCCGCGTCCCGCTCCGGAGGCTCTGGGTGGGAGCCACTTCCTGGGCTGTTCCAGCTCCGAGGGGCCACCCACTGCCCTTGGCTCAGAGCCCCTCTTCCGTCTCGCATCGCTGAGCTCTTCTGCCTGCCATTCCCACTTTTAAGGACCCTTGTGATTGCCCTGGGCCCACCCAGATAATCTAGGATTGTCTCCTTATCTAAAGATCGTCTGACTTAACAAGCTTAATTCCTGCACAGTCTTAAGTAGCCCTTGCTGTGTAATACTCGTGGGTCCCGAGGATTAGAATGTGAATATCTGGGGGACCATTTATCTGCCTACCCCCTATGGTCTATAGTACCGCTCACAATTCAGTACTTAACCTTTTTTTAACCTTACCTCCAAGCACTTTCAGGTTTTTCGCTATCTAGCTGTACTTGCCTCCATGCTGTTTCCTCTACTAGAAATACTGTCCCCCTGGCGCCCCACCTTTTCTTCCTGGCACCTGCCTATTTAGAGCCTACTTCACATTTACCACCTCTGTGACCCTGTCCCCGTTGTCTTCTGCTCCATCATCTGTGCGCATGAAACACGTCTGATTCTGTAACCGAAGGACATAGGAAGCATGTGTTAGTTGGGGCTCCCTTGCTTGCACACGACAGAAGGACAATTGGAATGACCTTACTTATCTCCGTGTACTGGCTCACGGGGCTGAGAAACAGGGAGCAGGTGTGAAACAGGGAATGTCTGTTGCACAGACCCAGGCGGGTCACCAGGACTGCTTCTTGCCTCAGCATCCTCTGTACCAATTTGGCCTCATCCTTTCCTTCTTGGTGGCATTCTCTCGGCGATGGGGGGAAGGGATGTGGGAAGGGGGAATATCCCAGCGACATTTTACTCTGCCTGGCAGCGTCAAAGGACTGGGCCACGTGTCCGTGCTTTGACCAGCCATGTGATGAGGCAACTGGGCCTCACAGTTGGCCAAGCCTGGGTCTTGTACTGGCCCCGTCTCCCCCTTGGGCTTTTCGGGGGAGGGGAGAGGGGTTGGTGTCAGGTGGGTAGTGATACTAAGATTGGCAGCATCACGTGGTTGGAAACAGGGGAGAGTAACTCTCCAAAGCAAGGGGGCAGGAGCGGAGGGTGCTGGGCAGGTAGCAGGTGGCTATGAGGCAGAATGAGGTAAGTTCTAAACGAGGGCAACAGCGAGGTGCTGTGGGAGTGCTGAGCGAGCAGGAGGTCAGGAAGGGTCACAGAGACCTCGCCTTCAGGCGTGAAGAGGGCGCCACCCACTGAAGAGTGCTTGGACTAAACCATCTGGGGTCATTTCATGTCATCGAGAAGGCAACAGCAAGACGTTCGAAGCTGCTGAGCAGGGGAGTGAAACGATCCATCCTGTTTAGGATGAGAACTCTGGTGGCCCGTGCAAACGAAACCCGGAAACCCCCCAGCCCATCACCACCACCAAAACGACCAAACAGACCAGTCTGAAGAGGTGACAGATAGTTTATGAAAGCCTACTAGGTGTATTAGGAAATGCTAAGGAGAGGACAGACTCGACTCCATACAGCAGCTGAAGTGCCAGGGATCCAGGAGTGCAGGATAGAGATCAAAGGTTTCTACGCTGGGTGCCCGAGAAGATCGCGTGACCTGCTTTGAGCTAGGGACCCAAGAAGAGGGAGAGACTTGAACAGGATGTCAACTGTAGTTTGAGAAATGCTAAATTTAAGGTGCCGGCAGGAAAATAGTAAAAAGATGTTTTATAGGCAGTTAGAAATTCGGGCAGAGGAGAAATCGGGATTAAGCAGTTAATACTTGGGACTTATCAAAAAAGTTTAAACCAGTCTTTCTCAAAATGTGGAATACATACACTTGTACAAGAGATGAACTTAAGTAACACATGGACCCTGAAATAACATGTAAGCGTTGAAGCAAGTAACACTTCTGTTCAGAGTTGAGGAGAAATGCTTAGCTTGGCTTTAGTGGCTCTTGACCGGCCCTCTAACGTATAATCTACCAAATTCCCAGGCACCAGGCTCAGCTTTGTGTATCCAACACCATTTCACATCATACTGGTTTTCCATTTTGGCAATGTAGTTTCCTTTTAAAATAAACATTTCTAAGGTTGTTTTTGTGGGGGTTTTTTTTTTTTTTTTGGTTGCGCCAGATCTCACCTGCAGCTCACAGGCTCCTTAGTTGTGGCTTGCCAGCTCCTTGGTTATGGCATGCAAACTCTTCGTTGGCTGCATGCATGTGGGAATCTAGTTCCCTGACCAGGGATCGAACCTGGGCCCCCTGCATTGGGAGCACAGAGTCTTAACCACTGTGCCACCAGGGAAGTCCCCATTTGTAAGTCTTTTTGACTTTAAATCCAATTGGCACATGTGTATCACAGAAGCAGTGATGGTGGGATGGAAATGACTGAAGTTCAGGAAGCGCCTACACAAACCAGATGGGCAGGATCGTGCAGAGAGAGTGCAGAGCTAGAGGACAGGAGGGACCAGATCAGGACTCTGGAAAGTGTCATCCACAGGCCAGGGGAGGTCCGAGAAGACTCAGAAAAAGAGTGATGGTCGGAGGCAGAACTTAGTCCCTAGGGGAGAAAAAGCCAAAGGAAGTGTGCATTTCAAGGTGTTGTCAAATGCTTAATTGAGGTTTCAGAATCTAACCAAGAAAGGGTGTTACTGTTTAGGAGACATCTGGAAGTTTCGGGGGAGCAGAGGTAATATCTACAACCTCTAAGGGCTAAGGAATAAGTTGGTGGTGAGAAGTGGAGAAAGAAAATGTCTGTTCTTTAGTCAAACTTGAAAGAAAATGTAAAAGAGGGTTGGGTCAGCATTTCGAAGAGAGAAGCAAGCTTAACGCTGAGCATGTTTCTAGACCAAGATCAAGCAGCCAACAGAAATAGGAAGACGAAGAAAGGGAGGAAAGAAAGAGGCACTGTTCTAAACATTTATACAAATTGGCGACTACAGGATTACATGAAGTCTGGAAGCGTGGGCAAATACATATTATCAGTGTGCTTCCACGTGTTCGCTCTCGTTAGTAATGCTCTGTGCAAAATGACAGTAAATATGGTGCACTAGCACATTTCAGTCAGTCCCCAAACATGCATCTGTGACTTGTCTCAGATTTCCACTGACCATACCTGCATTCTCAGCCTACGTACCCCAGAAGTTATAAAGGGGAATCCAAAAACTTGTAAAAAACGTTTCCAGACTGTGTAATTTCCAAAAGAAAGTGAGATACAGAGAGATTAAGGAAGTATAACTTGCCAGTGGTCACATTCAAGTCTTAACTTCAAAGATTCTGTTTTCTGTGAACCCCTCAGCCAGCTTGTGGGACATCAGAATGCAGAATCTCTGCAGTTAAGCATTAAAAGCAGCGCCATCGGGCTTCCCTGGTGGCGCAGTGGTTGGGAGTCCGCCTGCCGATGCAGGGGACACGGGTTCGTGCCCCGGTCCGGGAAGATCCCACATGCCGCGGAGCGGCTGGGCCCGTGAGCCATGGCCGCTGAGCCTACGCGTCCGGAGCCTGTGCTCCGCAACGGGAGAGGCCATGACAGTGAGAGGCCCGCGTACCGTGTAAAAAAAAAAAAAAAAAAAAACACTGCCATCTAGTGGCGAGTGTGCAGCAGGTCAAGTTTTGTGTTTGCGGGGCTTGGAACAGTTTTAGTAGAAGGTAATCATTGTCATCTTAAGGCCATGCTAAAAGAGTATTTCAGGTTTGCTTTTATTAACTGCTGAAAATCCAAGGGCAGCAACGAAAAACTAGAAATCAAGAACTTTTAGATCTTCCATCAAAGTCTTATGAATATAAGAGCTTCAGTATGCAAAGTATTTCTTGCAGTCAGATCTGTGCGTTACAGAACGTCTCTAGGTGGATTCACAGAAAGGAGACAAGTGGCACTGGTAGGCTGCCTTTGGGGAGGGCTGGGGAGCAAGAATTGAAGGAGTGATTTTTCACTGCACACCTATTTCAAACTTATAATTTTGAAGCATGCGACTGTTATCGTAAGTGAATGTTTAAATATACAGGATACTGAGATTTTTCTAATGCAGGTCATGAATGAAAAGCTTCAGCACTGCATGGAGCTAACAGATCTGATGCGGAATCACCTGACTGAGAAGAGGACGCTGCGCCTGGAAGGGATGATTGTCATCCTTATCACCATAGAGGTAGGTAACTTTTATGAAAGTAACTTGACAGAAAACAATAGCAGGAAAGAGCATGACTTTGTTCTAAATGTTAAGTCTATTTGGAAGTGAGGCAGGTTTCAAGTGACTGTGGTAATATTTTGAAAATGCATTAAGTATGATTTTTGGAAAAGTTCCACCTTTTTATTTATTTTATTTGGCCATGCTGCGCAGCTTGCAGGATCCCAGTTCCCTGACCAGGGATTGAACCCAGGCCATGGCAGTGAAAGTGCCAAATCCTAACCGCTTGACCACCAGGGAATTCCCTCCATGTTTTTTTTTTAATTATTTGCTCTTTTTATTTATTTATTAAATTTATTTTTGGCTGCATTGGGTCTTAGTTGCGCACAGGCTTTCTCTAGTTGCGGCGAGCGGGGGCTACTCGTCATTGTGGTGCGCAGGCTTCTCGTTGCGGTGGCTTCTCTTGTTGCAGAGTACTGGCTCTAACCGTGAGGGCTTCAGTAGTTGTGGCGCGTGGGCTCAGTAGTTGTGGCACACAGGCTCATTTGCTTTGCAGCATGTGGGATCTTCCTGGACCAGGGCTCAAACCCATGTCCCCTGCATCGGCAGGCGGATTCTTAACCACTGCGCTAACCTGGGAAGTCCCTCCCTCCACGTTTTTAAAGATGGCATTTAGGGCAAGTTCTAGCTGTAAATGTATAATGTTCAACCCAACACCAAGCACCTGTGCCTCAAATCTGCAGCTTGCCCTGTAATGCCCTGTAATAACAAAAAAGTTATTAACTTCGGGAGCATTTTAAATTAATCACGACCTTAGAAAAGTCATTTTAGTTTGTACCAGTGATTTGCCATGAAATTATTAATACTTCTCACTTTTTATTTGTAAGGTAATGTTTGAGCTGGGACGAGCATTTTTCTGATTGACGACCAAAGGAAAAGTGTCATTGCAAGATATATTGAAGCTCTACAATCAAAAATAAATGCTCACCTGTTGAGATTAATAGGTATTTAATTTTTTTAATCAAGAAATTGTCACAGTGATCTTTTTCAGTTTCTAAATGTATTGCTGCTTGAATAAAAACTATAAAGAATCTGGCATTTGGGTCTATAACACTGACAGTTTGAAAGGATAATGTTCATTTTATATTTTAAAGAACTTTGGATAATCTGGGCATCTGGGGAATTTGGGCATTGCTCCTAACCTTTCCCCAGGGAATCCCAAGCTTGGCCCTAAGAAAACCATACAGGAACTCCAAAGTGTTGAAATTTAGAAAATAAGTAGGCTTGAATGGCAAAAACGAACTTTGTACACCTGTTTATTTCTAGGTGGCGTAATTTGACTCTGACTGCTCACTGGCACTTTCCTTTTATTAATCAATGCTTCCCATCCTTTCACTACCAAGTTGGGTCAAAATATTCTTCCCACAGAGGAATATTTTTTTAAGTTTCTCACATACTCAGGGAAAATTTAAAAATACCAAGTACAAAGAATTTAACATTTATGTGCTTACCATCTTGAATTGATAATTAACTTTTTAAAAACAAAGTCCTGGGACTTCCCTGGTGGCGCCCCAGTGGTTGAGAGTCCGCCTGCCGATGCAGGGGACGCGGGTTCGTGCCCCGGTCCGGGAAGATCCCACATGCCGCGGAGCGGCTGGGCCCGTGAGCCATGGCCGCTGAGCCTGCGCGTCCGGAGCCTGTGCTCCGCAAAGGGAGAGGCCACAACAGTGAGAGGCCTGCGTACCGCAAAAAAAAAAAAAAAAAAAAAGTCCTTTTTATCTTCATTTGCCTTATTTTTACACATATCCCCCTGCCCTACTACCCTCTCCCCATCACAATAACTTTTTCATAAGTTATATACATATACAGAGTATTACTGTTCTAAATTGGGACACTGTCAGTCACTTTATAGCTTGTTTAACTGCTATATGGTATACTCCCAAGAGAATACACATTTATCTGTACCCTCACTGATGACATTCATGTATATATTTGCTGGAATAGTGTGAAGTTGCCCATCCTGGTGTCTTTCAGTGCACCGCAAGAGTTCTTCTTGAGTACCGATTTCAGGTACCTATACCAAGGACTATGCAACATGTGGGCATAGATAATTTAAGAATTGCTTTCTAGGGCTTCCCTGGTGGCACAGTGGTTGGGAGTCCGCCTGCCGATGCAGGGGACACGGGTTCGTGCCCAGGTCCGGGAAGATCCCACATGCCGCGGAGCGGCTGGGCCCGTGAGCCATGGCCGCTGAGCCTGCGCGTCCAGAGCCTGTGCTCTGCAACGGGAGAGGCTACAACAGTGAGAAGCCCACGTACCACAAAAAAAAAAAAAAAAAAAAAAAAATTGCTTTCTAGGGACTTCCCTGGTGGCGCAGTGATTAAGAATCCGCTTGCTAATGCAGGGGACATGGGTTCGAGCCCTGGTCCGGGAAGATCCCACATGCCACGGAGCAACTAAGCTCGAGCGCCACAACTACTGAGCCTGTGTGCTGCAACTACTGAAGCCCATGCACCTAGAGCCTGTGCTCCGTGGCAAGAGAAGCCACCGCAATGAGAAGCCCGCGCACTGCAACGAAGAGTAGCCCCCGTTCGCCGCAACTAGAGAAGCCCACGCGCAGCAACAAAGACCCAACGCAGCCAAGAAATAAGTTTAAAAAAGAAAACTCATTTCTACCTTAAAAAAAAAGCTTTCTAGATCAAGTTCCACATCAGCACTTTCATAAAATCGCTGTGCCTGCACTGTCACCTGTAAGCAGCGTATCAAGCCTGTTCTCCTCTCCCATTTTCCCAATCTCACAATGTACAGAAGGCATCTCACCCATCTTCAATTTTAGTTTGGTCCACTATATTTTAAAACCTTTAAATATACTTAACCTGCATTTTAAAATCTTTAGAAAACCAAAGGACAATTTGAAATACTGGTCAACAGAGCCTTCTTTAATAAGAGGGGCCATTTCCAGTAAAATTTTACTCCAAGTATCAATGTGTACAATCTGCTGTTTGGGTCACCTGTGTAATTATAAAATTTTAGTACAACAAAAAGAACACGAACATTTAGTGCTTTATGGTCATGGCAAATTAAAATTTAACATTTCAACTTATACACAAATACGTAACGAAGAACAAAAAGACAGTGAGACCTTCAAGCATAAAAATTTATTAGGATAAAAAAAAATTATTAGGATAACATTTTGTGGGGGAAATGTAACAAATACAGTTTTCAAGAAGAAAAAGGAAGGTAACACTTGAATCGTTTACTTATGTTTAAATGGATCACGGTGGACATCAACTTATTGTATTACATTCCACTAAGATATATTAAAGATATAAATTATTTTATTGTTTATATATAATTTAAATATTTTAAAATATCAATACTTATGTCAGAAATTACACATTTTTCAAGTATTTAAATTTATGATAAAAGCTTCAACTCTATATATAGAGTTTTTAAAATTATTTTAGGTATAATACAAACATAAAAATTTTTCAAGATCACAGCTTCTCTCAGAACAAAATGTCTGTGAGGATTAATGGAATTAACATATGTGAAGTTATGAGTTAACTGTTAGTACAGTCCATCTGCGTAAAAACCCATATATGATTCTGAGAGTAAATGAAGGCTGAATCAAATCCCCAGGATCCCCTTTGAATCCTTAGTTAAGAAACATGTCTGAGGGCTTCCCTGGTGGCGCAGCGATTAAGAATCCGCCTGCCAATGCAGGGGACACGGGTTCGATCCCTAGTCCAGAAAGATCCCACATGCCACAGAGCAACTAAGCCCGCGAGCCACAACTACTGAGCCCGTGTGCCACAACTACTAAAGCCCGTACGCCTAGAGCCCGTGCTCCTCAACGAGAGAAGCCACTGCAATGAGAAGCCCGCACACCACAACAAACAGCCCCCACTCACAGTAACTAGAGAAAGCCCATGCGCAGCAACGAAGACCCAATGCAGCCAAAAATAAAAATAAAATATATATATATATATATATATATTGCTAACATAAAAATATGGACCTGGGACTTCCCTGATCGTCCAGTGGTTCAGACTCCTCGCCTTCCACTGCAGGGGGGCACGGGTCTGATCCCTGGCTGGGGAACTACGATTCCTTGCAGCAGTGCAGCCAAAACAAAGAGAAAGAAAAAAATGAAAATGGACCAGAGTGCTTCTTAAACTCACTCAAATGAAGACTTACAGAGGACAACAAACTAGTATCAAATACCTCTCTGATGGTTCACTAATGAAATCTGATGAACTGGAATCCTCCAATTTCCTTCAAGTGGCCCTTTTAGATCCTGGGTTTCCCGGCACTGGGGGCTTTTCTGGAGCAGCCAGGCTTTCAGGGTTAAGCTGGGGAAGGTCTAGGCAAAGCAGCCAGCTGTTATCTTCAGACCACATTTTTAGAAATTAATGATGTTTAAACAACCACCTTTTTCAAATCAGGACTGTGCTGGCAACTCTACAGATCTTTAATAAAACTAAAAACAGGATCCTCTCCTACCAATGATCAACTATCTTCACAAAGAAAAACAAGTTGATACGTACACAGCTGTCATCAATTGGGGGAAGTAGTTTTCCCCTATATATTTCATCATTAATTTCACTTTCAAACATTAAAAACTCCAGTGACACACAATTCTATAAGCAAAATTTCAGACTTTTTTTGTTTAATATTTCACAACTAACATCTTTAAAAATCCGTTGTGCTATTAATACATGTTACAACTTTTTATGACTCTTTCACTCAACTTAGCTGACTGAAAGCAGCCAGTCTCAAAAGACTACATATTATATGATTCCATTTATATACCATATGCTGGAAACGACAAAAAGCGATGGAGGAGGAATCACTGGCTGCCAGGGAGAGGAGTGGGAGGAGGATAGCATGCCAAAGGACAGCATGAGGGAGTTTTCTGAAGTGACAGAGCTGTCCTGTATCCTGACTGGGGTTACATAAATGTGCACCTATATTCAAGTTCACAGAACTGTACACCAAAAGGAAAAAAAGTTAATTTTACTTTAAGATAACTCTAAAGATTTCTTTAAATCAGTGACTATTTAAAAAATATATTAATGATCCTGTCATTTACTGAGGCACTGTGCTAAGCCCCTTAACATACACTTTTTTAATACACAGCCCTGTGAGATAAATATTATCCCTATTTGAACAAAACAAAAACTAAGGCTCAGAGGTTAAATAACATGCCCAAAGCCAAACAGCTTAAGGGACAGAGTATGATTCCAACCCAGATCTGACTCCAAAGCCTATATTCTTAACCACGGTAAATATATACTCTCTGCCCTCTACTCATAAACACCAACCACTCTTGTCTCTCCTAATGTCAGGAAGCCGTTAAGTTTTCTCACTCTATTCCTAACTTAACACTCTACAGATAATGTGAAAATGTGCAGACTGACTCTGGAGCAGCACTGTCCAACAGAACTTTCTGTGACAAGAGAAATGTTCAATATCTGTGTCATCTAATATGGTAGCCTTTGGCCCCATGTGGATACTGAAGCACATGTGGCTAGTGTGACATTAACTTACATAGCCACATGTGGCTAGGAGCTACTGAACTGGACCAGCACAGTTCTAGAGAAATAATATACCAAGAGCACGCATGCCACAGAAAGAAGCAACTTATCAAACTATGATGGCCACTTGCCAACAGTAAAACAATTCAAGGTAGATGTATAATGGAGTAAAGCTGAGAAATGCACAACCCCAAACATGTCACAAAACCACATCTTATCTTATCCACTCACCCTTCAAGATTCAGTTCTAACACCAACTTCACTGTACCAGCACACCATTTTGCACGTGTAGTACAGAGCAAACTGTGTATTAAGTATATGATTGTGTTCTCCCCCACTGGACTGTGGGCATCTCAAGAACAGAGATAGTGATTAACACATACACCAGCTGCACCTACCACATATATCCAGAGGCTTTCTTCAAAAATAAACATTTCTTCATTCAGTTGTGGTGGGAGAATTACCATCTTCGGTCCTTCAACTACAAATTCAATTCAGTCCTTCAAGTACTTGAGTACCAGCAGTATATATGAAAGTAAGTCCCTGTAGGGATCTTACAGGGGGATAGGAGATACAACATATATAAATAAATACCAAGAAAAGTAATTACATAAGTAAGTACAATCAGTGCTTTAGGACAGAATAGAACTGTCAGGTGTCCTGGTGGTAAGATAAACTAGAAAACAGTCTAAGAAAAAAGCAGCCATTATCCAATTCTGTAACAGCAGAAGTGTAAGACGATTTACTGTATCCCCACCTATTACTCAGAAAAGCCTAATGGGAAAAAAAAAAACAACCCACAATCAAGGTGAGCCTTGGTAACTCATCCTGGCCTCACTCATGCTACCCATGCCAGGGACTCACCCCACTCCTTGGAGCGGTCAGCCAAAACTAGGCTTAGAACAAAGCCTTCTAGATCTGAAGTTTCCATGAAAACTTCACAGCAGAAAAACATGGTGTAGTTTTCTTTACACGCACACCCTGATTACCTTTTAGTTGTAACATCTTCTTTTAGGTCCTGGAAATGTGCTAATTGGAAGAGTTACAGTACAATTACAGTTACAGTACAATCTCAGGGTCAGTAATATAGGCAGCACAATGGAGCTAACCATAAAGTAGTTAAAATTCATTTAATAAGTACATTTTCCATTTCCTCTAAAAATCAGTTGGGACGGGGGTGCTGGTATGAGGAGCCTGCAAATTCATAAAGACGTCAAGCATTATCCAGAGACCAAATAAACTGACACTATAACTATGATCATGTAAAAATACAAGCTGCAAGACTAGAGAACAAAAGTCCCACACTATAACTTCTTCAGAAAAGATTTTTTTTAAAAAATCAGCCAATTTTCTCATCTCTATCAGCACACAGATTATTATTTTCTCATGACAAAAAGTGAAAATCTGTTTCGTTTTCCTAGACTGAATGGGCTTGGCTAGTTAATTACCTAACTTCTTTGAGCCTGTCTTCTCAAATTTTAGAGGAAGGAGTGTGACTAAACGCCCTCAGAGAAAAAACTGACTTAATTAACTAAGATAATTACTTACAGATTGACTTCAGCAAGAATTCTGGTTCAATCCTAATTCATCCATAAACAGGAAAAATATAGAACTGTGGTAGTTATTAAAATGTCATAAATTCTTTGAGACTCTTCCCTTCAAGACATGGAGCTTAATTCCTCTCCCCTTGGCTGCAGGCTGGACTGAGTAACTTGCTTTTAACTAACAGCGTGTGGCGGATGGTGATGTCTCCTCGCTCTTGCTTGGATCCCTTGCTCTGGGGGAAGCCAACCACCACCATGTTGTGAGGACACTCAAGCAGCCCCAGAGAGAAGAACCGAGAACCACTAACCCGCTGGAGTGTAAGCCGCCCTGGAAGCAGATCCTAACTCAGTCAACATCTTGACATAAAAAACACCTCATGAAAGACCCTGACCCAGAACTACCTAACTAAGCTACTTCCAGATTCCTGGACCCACAGAAATTCAGAGATAAACAAATGTTCACTGTTTTAAACCACTTAAGTGTTGGGATAATTTGTAACAGCAACTAATACTAAAAACTGAAATACCAGTTTTTTCAAACTGTGGACCCTGATCCATTTGTGATTTATGAAATCAATTTAAGGTACCACAATCAGCTAATTTTTTTTTAAAAAATGAAACAAAGATAGCAGAGTATATACCCATAGTAACAAGTACTATTTCCTGAAAATTTTGTTTCAACTTTACATATATGTGTGTACCAGGTAGCATTTAATAAAATATATTTTTTTAGAATCTCAACAGGAAAAGTTTTAAACCCACATGCCTACGCTAATAGGTTTAAAACAAACAAAAAAAAATTGCTAAAGTACAGGGAATCCTTGAAGGAATACAGTCTCAGTAACAATCAACTATAAAATAAGCATCTTCTACAGACTTTTTAACAAAAGCAACAAAATCTAAGACACACAAAATACATCTTTTCTGACTTATACGTTAAGCTTGCAAACACAGGTGTGGCATCTACCCTAGACTTAGAAATCTAGCATGTAAAAAAGCATGTCGTTCTCCCAATTTAAGAAATTACCCATAAGACATTCTTCAAAAAATTATGTAGTGAAGCAGCTCTGGGATGTACCCACATGTATTACTTTCTCTTACTATTACTTTCATCATCAGTGTTAAAGGAAATTCCATCTTCAACCTGAGCGCACACAAATTTTTGCCCACTCCCCCCCCCACAAAAAAACCCAAAGTACAGTACTGTTAAACTGCTTTCTGCCCACTGTCCAAGTCTCCCTGGAACTATCCCTCTTCAGAACACAAGCAAGTGCATATATCTCTGGTTGTACCTCAGCATAACACATATCAAAACTTTCAGCAACACAAGACTCTGCAGAATATTTATGCATAACGTAACTTCTGATGAGTCCACTTGATTATTTGCTTGCACTGAGATTTTCTTTGAGGTAAAATGTGTGAAACTATTTTTGAACTCCCAATTTGCCGAATTTATTTTCAAAATGAAAAATAGATCAGTACACAAACACTAAACAGATGACTTAACTTCTTTTTCTTATTACTTAACTCAGGGCATTTGTGGCTCTCCCATAACCAGACTAATTGACAGCTTCCCTTGGCCCAATCCAGACAGACTACTAGCCATTCTCTGCAAGAACTAAGTTTTCTCCCCAACCTTTGCATATGTATCCATCAAAATGTTTCTACTTCAACCAGTTGTAGATAGCAGATATAGTCTGTATAGCACTCCTTATAATGCTTTTACTTGATGATGGTGACTAAAAATCAAAATAATTGGCATACTTGGCAAAATCCAAGTATCCATCATTATGCCTTCCAAGAATTAGCAGCAAAGCCACCCCAGTTCTAAATTCCAGAGCAGCAGCTCTAAAAGAAAAGACTAGGATGCTCCTGACAGCACTTTCTCTAGGAAAGAGATTCAGTTTCAGGAATAACCCCAGGGTTTATTTCTATACAATAATATAGAGTACGGTACTGAGAAAATATTTGTTGATCTTAAGAATAAGCATAGTTACTCTGACTCAAGGCCAAATACTTGGGACACATAGCCAAGTTTCTGCCCTATGGCTTCATCTAAAACTTCAGCATTAGTTTTGCTCAGTTTTTCCTTTGGTTTCTCTTAAATCAGTTCACTCTCCATGTAAGCACTCATCAGACCATAAACTTGAAAGTTCAAAGTCTAAAAGAATTAAGAACCCAAAGATCTCTAACGATGTCTACCAATCAAAATCACTTTAGTTTCCTAATGAGATGAAACAGATCTCAACTGTAAAGCAAATCCAAGGAAACTGGCATGCCAGTCTAATGGCCAACTTTGATGTTTTAGTGATAGTGCACCAGAAATGCTTATAGCAGGGTCAGAATTTGGTTTTGCAAGGCAGACATTTAGCCATTCACAAGTCATTTATCTAGCTGATCAAAGAACAAGAAAGTTCAAGGCAGGTATGTACTAAATCTATTACTCACTTCTGGACCACTAAAGTTACACAGCTGCTTATTTTGTCTTCAAAGAAGAAGGAATTAGTCATCAGTAGCCCCAGGTACGACTGGATTACCGAATCACACGCAGATTTTTAGCAGGGACACTGCTGTATGTTAAATTAACTGTCTTAAGATAATAAACTTGCCTTAAGTATTTTGTGAACTACGTGCCAGGGCACTGTGCTTAGGTCTGGCTGTGTCAACCAAAATGGGTTCCACATCAAATCAAGGAGCTTATATCCAGGATAGCATGCTTTAAAACCAGAGTAGCCTAGGAACTGCTGCCTCCATTTTCTTACAAATCAAGCCATATTCTTTTTTAAGTCTTCAAAATCCTAGATATGTAAAACAAATCGTTAAATGCACTCCTCAAAGGACTAAATCATACTTCTAAAGATATAAATAAAATTCTAGCAAAATGGCAACGACGCAAAAGTAAACTTTAACATGTTAAGAATGACCATCAATGAATATTAAACCCCATGCTTGCCCTGTTACCATGTTTCAGGACCTCACCGTTAAAAGATTTCAGGACCTCTAAATTTAACAGAATGGCCAACTCTGGAAGCCACTCTAACAATATCTCAGAGACCAAAGCTTAAAAGGAGAGTAAATTGTTCGTAAGTAACAAACACGCTTTGCAGACTTCGACTTTTCTGGACCAAAGCTTCATAAGCTAAAACCCAATTACTGAAATAAGCACCAAATTCAATCCTAACAGAAACGTCTTACATCACACTCATCTGGTCTGTAAGGAAGCACTTCTACCTCTACACACAGCACCAACAAGCATGTCTACTCCAGTATGCCTTCTCAATTACCACTGGCGGTAAAAAAAAGTATTAGTAATTTCACAACTATCTCCCTGGTTCTCAAGTCCAATCCATTTCAAGTCTTTCAAGGTTAAAATTTATGCTAATACGGGAAGCAGAGGGACAAAGCTATAGGCCAGAGATGTCAAGCACAAGCTTGCAGAAGGATCCAAGCAGTAATTCTCCATCCCTTCCCCGAGCATCTCCAGGATTGTCCTACCTAACACTTCATGTAAACATGGGGCTTGTGACTCAAGCCTCCAGCCCCAATAGGTGGAGAGAAGTTTCCTCGCCTCGTCTGCACATGGTCTGCAGAAGTTTGGCTGGAGTAGAGCGCGGAGCCTGGGTGGGAGCGGCAGCGTACTTAGTGCTGCAGGCGGCGGCGGCTGCGGCGGCGGCAGAGCAGCAGGAGGCGGAGGCGGGCGGGGGGAGGGGAGGCGGCTGGGGGGGCGGAGGGGGCTCTTGCCGCCACAGCTCTCTCGCCGCCTCTCCCCCCCGGCGGGAGCCGCTCTCAGCCTCTTTGCACTAGTCGCTCCGCTCTCTCGGTCATGTGACCTTAACGTAACCGGACAGGAAAAGCCCCGCCGCCGCCGCCGCCGCCGCGCCGGAGACACCGACCGCGGCGGCAGCAGCAGCAGCAGCGAGAAGCAGAGGCGGCGGCGGCGGGGAGAGCACGGCCAAGGCTGCCCAGCGGTGCCTCCTCCACACCCCCCGCCGCAGCGACACCGGCGACAGGTAAGCGCGCACCGCCTCCTCCTCCCGGGGCCGGTGCCCACGTGCCGCCCCCGGCCCGGGCTCAGGGAAAGCGAAGGGGGGGCGGGGGCCACCGGAGCTCGCAAACGGTTCCGGCAGCGACGGTGGCAACAAAGAAGACGAATGACCCCAGTCCCGGGGCTTCAGCTGAAGGCAGGCGGAGGGCCCGGACCACACGGGGACCCGGTTCTGGGAAGCGAGGGCACGGGCGCCCCGCAGGGGCGGGGGCGGCTGCGCCTGGCGCCGGGGCTCTGGCCGCCTGACAAAACCATCCCCCGGAGCCAGGCGGCGGCGAGTCGGCAGCAGCTCCATCCGGGGCTTTGCGCGAGGGGGAGGGGACGGAAGCCGAGAGGGCGGGCGGCGGAGAGGAGGAGGGAGGGAGAAAGGGGAGGGGGGCGATTCGCGTTCCGTTCCCCGTCGCCGGTCCCTCCCTTCCCGCCGCCACCGCGAAGCGCGTCCCGAGCGGCGGCGGCCGGTGAGCGTCCCGCGCTGGAGCCCCAAGAGGCCGGCCCGTCAGGTGCGTAATCCTTCCGTAATCGCCTCGCCGCCGCCTCCTGCTGCTACCGCCGCTGCTTCTTCGGCGGCAAGGCTGCGAGCTGCGGAAGTGGGTTTGGGGGAGGGGAGCGGAGAGGGAGGGGGAGGGGAGGGATCCGGTCCGACCGGAGCAGGCCCGGCCTCTCTGGCGCTTCTCCCAGCTGCAGCGGCTCCTACAGCTGCTGCCGCTACTGCTGCGGCTCCGCCTCCCCGCTCGCGGGCGGGGGCGCGCACGCGCGCTTCCGGCCTCCTCGGGTCTCGCGCTGTCTCCCGCTCTCGCGCGCGCTCTTCCCCTCGCCCTGTCTGGCCACCCCCCCCCGCCCCCGGCGCCGGAGCTGTTGCGCCGGCCGGGGCGTTGCGCACGGCGTAGGCGTCGGCATTGTGTTAAACTCCGCGGGACTTGGGCGAGCGCGCGCGCGCACGCGGGACTGAGGAAAGCGGAGAGCGTGCGGCGCGGCCCAAGTGCGTCGCTCCTCCTCTCCCCTCAGCACCTCGGGGATGGGGGCGGGGCCGGGGTGTGCGGCGCCTGGCCCCGCCCCCGGCCTCGGCGCCCGCCCTTGGCGGGGCGAGGCTGGCGGGACTAGGCTGAGTAGGTGGCCGTTGAGCCGCTTTCTGGCAGAGGGTGGGGGGAAACGCTGGCCCCCGCCCGTGCCGCGGGGGTGGGCGCGCTGAGCGGTGGCTTCCAGCTTCCGCTCCACGGGCGATCTACGCCTCCGGTAAGGCCGAGGCTAGCCCAGAGCTGCGCTGTGGTTGCTGGCTGCTTGGCCTTGAGGCCGGCCTCCGAGCCGCGCTCCCGGCCGATGCGGCCTTCACACCCGTGTAGGGCTCCGCGGAGGGGAGGTTGGGGCGCGGAGGCTGCTTCCTGGGGCCAGAGTCGTTTCCTCGGTGTAGCGAAACCCCCAAACCATTCATTTTTAAACAAGGCTGCAAAGAGACATGGTGATGCAAAAGGTGCTTAGGAAGCGAGGTTTTTGTTCCTTTTAGCTGGTAGTGAATTAAGACGGCAGTAAAGAAAGCAGGGGTAGCAGAGCGGGCAAGAAAGTGGTTGGGCAGAGTGAAAATGTAGTTATTGCTACGCCATTTACTGCGAGAACTTCAACTGCTGAACTCCTAATTATGCCGTAGGGAAATAACCCAGGCTCGTTGCCCCGCCCCCAGTTTGCGGTGTTCCTTAGCTCTTCATCATACAATGGGCCCCCTTGGCGTGTGAGTCTCAGGTCTATTCATTTTCATAGGTTATTGTTTTAGTAAAATAAAGCATTAAAAAGATCGGAATCACGGGCTCAAGCAGAATTCCAAGGTGCTCTGGGTTTCCTTAAACCCAGTCCTTCCTAGGACCGACCCTCTATGTTGACCCCTAATGGGTCACTGGAGCAGGGTATAAATATCACGAGCATTTTAGTCTGAGGGGCCTGAGATTTTATTAGGAAATCAGAACTAAGACATTTTAAACCCTAATTTCTCTGATTTATTACAAGCCAAAATTAATTGTTAAAGGAAATTTTTATTTTGCATTCTAAGTGATCTTGGTATGTGTCCAGGGCATTTTCAAACTGTTAAAAGTAATTTTGAAGAAGGAAGTTTACGACTAATAATACATTCCTGTAAACTGGGCGTTTCTCACTTAATAAATGTGTGGTTTGTATAAGTTTATTTTCTAGCCAAAGACTTGACCTGTGTTGAAACCATCACCAGATCTCAAAGTACAAGAAGTGGCATACCAATGGTATCGGTGCCACAGATAGTCAACAGTGGAGGAACCCTGTTACGGGATGGCAGATAAACCACCCCTAAAGCTTTGCTGTACAGTCCAGCTGCTTACTTGCCAGTTTCAAAGCTTCTCTTCAGAGAGGACGTAAATACCCGGTGCTCCGCCAACTCTTCCCGTGGAATACACCAGCAACAGAGAATAAACACTAGATGTATTAGGTCATAGAATAAAAGCTATGACAGTTTCTTTCTTATCTTAATGGTTAATATGAACTTTGCACTGTCCTCCAAAATCTGCACTTTTGTGATATAAAATTTTTATTAAATTATATAAAATTGCATTTACCCCAGTTCCTCCAAGAAGATACATGTCCCTGTGTAAGGGGATATGCTTTTTCCCCGGCTTGAGAATCACCAACATAGAGGTGGGAAGTGAAGGAGATGTCTAGGGCTGACCTGTGGCGTTGGCTTGGGGTCAGCTGCTTTGGAGTTGGGAGACTCTCCTACCATTTCTTACCTGTGGCTTGTGGCTTCATCCCTAGACCCACTCACCTTTCTGTGAAGTAACTTTTGAGACCGGGCACGTAGTGTAGCGCCAGGCCATCACAGTAAGGGAGGAACTGCTGGTCAGCCGGAGACTTTACCATAAATTTCAAAATCCACCTGACAAAAGGGCATTGGTCACTTTTCCTACTTCCTTATGATCTTTGGGTCACAAAGCATGACCCTGAAAACCAAAAAGGGAATTGAGAATTCTTTTTCCTCCTAGAAAAAGAAATTTAACATTCTAAGCATTAGGTCAAGAATACTTCTTAACCTTTTTTATGCTCAAGTAGGTTGTAATTTTTATTAACAAATTAAACTTAAATAATTAAATATTTCTTTGAATCCATAGTAAATACGGTTGTGTTTTACAGTGCTGATATGCCCTTGATGCAGTCAGTAGCCACAGAAAGAACACTTACAAGGAGTTGGCTGGCCAAGACGGTGAAGACTTTAGGCAAGTTTGAGGCTGGTATTTATGCTCAAATGCAGAATCCCCAGCTCACACGCATTGAGGTTTGCATCATGTGACATTCTCACATCAAGAAAGCTCAGTATGCAAAGATAGGAATTTGTAAAACACTTTACTGTATCTGGTTAAGTACTTATCAAACAAATCTTTTACTTTACAAGAGGCTTTCGTGTACAGTTTCTTTAAATATTGTGCACCCCTAAGTTCTGCATGAAGCAAGGGTGAACTTCAAAATAATGTGAGAACAATTTCAGAGCGTACACATGTTCTTCTATGCCCCGCCTAGTCATTTAGATTCTCCATGTCCCCAGAGTGATTCTGAACAGGGATTGTCTAAGTGTGGTCTACGGTCCCTTGTGAATCCCCAGGACCCTTTCAGGGTTCCATAAGGTCAAAGCTATTTTCCTAATGATACTAAGATGTTACTGGCCTTTTTCACTGTTGACCAAATGTGTCAACATTGGGGAGATCTGCATAACTCAATGAACTGACATTTTCCAAATAACCAATAGGCAGTGTTAAAAGTCATGAATGGGTAAACGATCCATTCAAAGTGTAAGAGACAGCAATGAATTTTACTGTAATTGAGCAGGTAAATTTCATTCATTGATGTATAAAACTTTTAGATCGCACAACTAACCTTTAAGAAACTACCACTTGTCAAGTTTTGGTGTAATATCAAAGAAGAATATCCACAATTACCTGAAAAGTCTACTTAAATGCTTTCTGGGTTTTTTTTTAACTGCGTATGTGGGTGAGACTAGATTTTCTTTAATACTCAACCAAAACAGACATCACAGCAGAGTAAATGGAGAAGCAGGGTGAATGCAGAATCCAGTTGTCTTCTATCAAAGAGATTTGTAAAAATATAAAAAGATGCCACTTCACTATTTTTTTGTTATTTTGGAAGATATAATTTTTTTTCACAAAAATGTGTTATTTATATTAACATGCAATGGGCTTGTTATTGCTATGTCTAATTGAACTAATAAATGTTTTTAAATTTCTCAGTTTTAATTTCTAATATAAATATCAATAGTTATATTCCATATAAACAAAAGCTCTTGATATCATCAGTAATTGTAAAGAGTGTGAAGGGGTCCAAATACCAAAAAGTTTGAGAACCCTGAAATAAAATATTGAAGTGAATTAGTCAGTTAGGTCTTTGAGTTAAAATATATTTGGAGCTCCTCTCTGGCATACATGGAGCTGCACCTATAGGTGATTATGTTTTCTTCAGATTCATTTTACTAATCAATCATACAACATATGAAAAAGGAAGGCAATCTCTACTTTGGAGGGTTATTAGAAGCAAATTAGATTAGGTTTTAAATTTTGCTGTGTGGTCACATCCACATCTACGTTTCCTTAAAGTTGGTTGTAGCATAATACCTTTCAAATTATCACTTAAATATCAACTCTTTTTAGCCATAAATCTCTGACCTGCTTCTCCTTGACATCTGAACTATCCCTGAACTCCCTCCTTCTGACCTCAACTTATACTCAGAAATTAAAAACTAATTTTAATGTTAACTTAAGCAAAGTTCAGTTAAAAAGAAATCTTTTACAAATGCAATGCTTTCCAAAGTCAGAATAAGTGCCAGTGGTAAGCGTATGTCCCTCCTTTTCCTAATTACTATGGGGAGGATTGACTAAAGAAATGTTAAGAAAACTATGTCAACCTATCATCACAACTAAAGACATTTCCTAGCCTCGAAATACGGTTTTAAAATATATTAAAATTCAAACAACCAGCCTCATTCAAGTTTACTTTATAGGCCCTCAAATATTAATTATTAATAATACTAATTGAAAAAGCAGTTTTTTCCTCCTGGTAAGTGGTCTAAACTACTACTTGAAAGAATCAATCTTACTTGTGGGTAGTGCTTTTTCTATTACTGAGGTGTCCTGTGCATTACAATATTCATTTATGTTTCACTTAAATAAAATCAAGGACTCCAGAGGACCCTTTTAGTGCCCTTGAAATGGGTAATCTAAGTGGTATTTAGTATCTTAGAAGGGCTATTATCTTTAAAAAGTGAATCATCAATTCCCAAAAGCTGTTTTGGTCTCCTGTTCTTATACCAAAAATGAAGGAGGAACTTGGGTTGTCAAAATATAATGTGATTACATACGTCCCATTCAGCTGTTCCTCCAGAAGATGAGTCATTTACTTAAGGATCAGCCCACCGTGTGCTGTGTGATGGCAGCTGACAGCACTCGACATCTAGGTAGTAGCCCATTTTCAGAGTGATACAGTGGTGAAGGCAAAACCCAAAGCATTAAATAATATAAATGATTATTTGTATTTGGCTTTGGAAAGTGTTTTTAATTTATTTCAACATGTTACATCTTACAGTCTCTGAATTTGCTTAAGAAAAAAGCCACTTTGTACACCTGTACGTACATAAGAAGGCATTCTGTGCAATCTCACTTTTAACAATTGACTCCCCTCTTTATCTCTACTGGTCTTCAGTTCCTCTCTGCTCACTATTCTGATTTAGGAAAGACAAATGATTTTTTTTTTTAACGTTCCATTTATAGTGTTGAATGGGTGGGGGCTTTATATAGGTCTTCAGTTTTATGTCAGGTTGTTGGCCCTCTGTGACTACGACTGGTAAGAACTTTTAGGAATGACCTGTAGAGCAAGGTAGTGTCGTGGAAGGAGTGTGAAATTTACACCCAGAAGACCAGGGTTCAGTGGACTCCTGTTAGTTTTAACCTCTTTGAGCTATCATGTAATGATTTAAGGATGTGACTTCTAGAGTCAGACACACCTGGCTTCTCCAAAGACTCTCTGACATAAATTACAGACAAGACTTCGGAGTTCCAGACCAACATTACTGACCGACAAGTACCCTACATCCCTACCTGGCATGTCTCAAAAGCATCTCAATCCCAACGTGTCTGGACCTAACCTCATGATCTTCCCCCACAAAACTGGGTTTCTGCCTGTGCTCCCACCACTGGGGGGAGCCCCATGCTCTATCCAGTTACACAAGTTAGAAATCTGGGGATTACCTAGGACACCTTAATCTCCCCCACCCTCCTCCATTGAATCCACCAACAACCAGTTCTGCTGACTTTTTTATCTTCTGTTTTTCAAATTCTGTCCATCTTCATCGCCACCACCCGATCTGTCATCTCTCTTCTAAACCACTGGAAGACCTCCCCTCTCAACCACTTCTAACAGGCCTCCCCTTGCCCACCTCTTTGCCACCATCCCCTGTTTGGTTGGCCCTTCAGCTGCAGCCATCTGATCATGTAGATCAGCTCAGAATGATATTTATATCGTACACATCTGGTCATGTCACCTTTCTTCAAATTCCCTTTGGGAGCTCCTCACTGCTCTTAAGATATGGACCAGAATCCTTAACAAAACCCGAGTCTTCAGCTTCACCTGCCTCATTCGTCTCTGGCTGTTTGCCCTTCAGCCACATTGACCTTCTTTTAGTTCCTCAGTTGCATCTTGTTCCCTCCTGCCTTAAGGCCTTTGCAAATGCTGATCCCTCTGCCTGGAATACTCTACCTTTGCCCAGTTAACTCTTCTCGTTCTTTAAATATCTTCTTAACTTGTATTTCTTCACAAACACCTTCCCTGACCCACAATCCCCAAATTAGACCCTAGTTTTATGACCTCATAGTTCCTTATATTTTTCTTTGATAGTTCTTATCAGAGTTGGCTATTAGAAATCTGTGCACTTACTTGATTATACCCTTGAACTCTGTGTATTCTTCATACTTGTATCCACTGCCCCTGGCACCTTAGGAAGCTCTCATCATGTGCATGACCACTTCCCAGGTCTGCTTCTTAAGAGCTGGCTCTGCATGTGGGCAAGTTACTTAACTTCCCTAAGTCTAAATTTCTTCTGGAAAAAGGCTAATTAATCCTTGACACATAAGTGGTCATTTATTATTAATGCTGTGGTTATTATTATAATTAATAATGAAACAAATAGTAAAAGACAATATACCATGGTATTGACCAGGATTAAATGATGTGTGTGAAGGGTTATTACAAACTATAAAGCACTATTAAGAACATAATTATTAGCATGAAGAAACACGAGGTGACATTTTAAAATTGAAAAATTGTTCCAAAATATAGCACACATTAAATTGATGAGAATTTTGGAGTTAATCTAGGAAAAACAGAAACTGAACTTTTACCCCCAAATCACCCAACTAGTCAGGGGCCAACCGATGATTGGAACTCAACACTCTTCTCCTCTCTAAACATGTAGTTTTTAATTTATTTAACAAATATTGAACCTAAGACAGTATGCTTAGGCACATGGGATAAAGTAATAGATGATAAGTAGCACTCAATGCTGGCTTTCCAGAAGCATCAGGCAGGTTCGCAGAGGCTCTGGAGGTAAGAAGACCCTCCAGTCTTGAAGGTCAGGGAAATTTTGCAAAGGACAAGTAGAGCTGGGGGGGAGGGGCAGGCGGTCAGTGGTGGTCCCTCTGCAAGTGGCACATTCAAAGGTCTTGCACAGAAGTTCCAAGGCCCAGTTCAAACAGCCCCGTCTCCTGACCATGTGAGTAGAAATCAGGTTGCTGAGCTGCTCAGCTTTGAGAGGGAGGCCCCTGAGCAGTGAGTGTTATGTTCTGTTAGGAGCCCAAGAATGGCTTGGGCATTCAGGACATTTTCTGGGCAAAGAAAACTGCAGTTTATCTGTTCACCCAGAATTTCCCAAGTGAGTGAAATACATCATTCTGTCTTCGTTATCGTCAACATACTCAGATAAAACTGGATTTGTGATCATACCTGGACTTCAGAACAATGGGACACTTGTTGATCGCTTGGTAAAGACCACCAAACGGACAGTCTTGTATCAAGAAAACAATTAGGCACAACTTAATGTCATAAAGTAAAACTTTATGTTGTAATTTTTTTTGCATTAGAAAAAATTTGTTTTCCATATGTTGAATGTAGTGCCACTGTACTTCCTCTAGAAGTATATTCTGAAGTTATGTCTCTACCTTTTTATGTTGAAAAGCCCTCCATTCCTAGCAGGTATGTAAATATTTTATGTCTTTTCTTTCAAAATAAAGAGGGAGCACACTCTGTTGGACCCCCAGTTTCAAGGTTGCTTGGTTTGTTTTTAGTAGGTCTTGGCAGCCCAGAAGTCTGGAAACCAATAGTTTAGATTAGCACTAGAGCATGGAATGCAGAGTGAGCAGCGGTGAGGTCACCTGTAAGCCATGTTGAGGAATCTGGGATTCATCCTGAAGGCGGTGGGGAAACAAGAGGAGGATTTTCAGCAGGATGGTAACATCAGATTTGCCCTTGAAAAGATGGTTCTAGCTGTTTCATACGGATAGGTTGGAGAGGCTAGAGCTGGAAACGGGGAGATGAGTAGGGAGGTAGAGTTAAGGCGTGGGGTGGGATAAAGAGTTTAAATTGGTGGCACGTGGGTGGCATATGGGGAGTGAGAGGTAGAGGCCTGAAAGGGGAGTCGGGGTTCCTGGCTTGGTCGAGGGGTAGATGATGGAGCCATGCACTGAGCTGGGGATACAGATGGAACAGGTTTGTGTCTATCGCTTTTATTGTCCCTTTGGGATCTGAGTTGTTTTGCCTAGACTGAATTTAAGGTTCCTTTGGGGCAGCCAAGTGGGAGTGGACCAGATCACCACAGAGAGTCTGCAGAGTGAGAAGTGGGCTGTGGACCAAAAGCAGAGGAGAAAAAGAGGAATCTTGATGGGGATTAAAATAGAATAGCCAGAGGTGAGATGAAAACCAAAGTGCGGCGGCCTGGAAGCAGGGCCCGAATATTTATGGAGCAGGAAGAAGGGTATTAAATGCGGCAGAGAGGTCGAATAAACTACTCTTCCATTGGGCTGGGGAGCAAGAGGCCATCAGTGACTTTGGTGGGCAGTGCAGGGCCATTTCAGTGCTCGCGGGCAGCAGCAATATGGTTGGGTGAGCAGTTGATGGCGGTGGGAAGAGCAGATGTCCATTTCCTCAAGGGGGCGTAGCCTGGAGCAGAGCCAGCCCGTGAACATGCTGCATCCTCAGCCTACGCAGCTCTGTGCAAGTAAAGCCTCATGGAAATGATTATGAAGGGGGCCGTGATAAGGAAAGAAGATTGGTGAAAGGGCGGTACTGTCCGCTGGATGGGGGTGGGGCAGGAGCTCCCTGAGATGCTCCAATACCGGTACCCTCTCCTCCCTCTACCCTCTTACCCCGTTTTCTCAGGTTCATTTATATATGTGAGAATCTAGGGGGGTGTTTTTCTTTTTCCCACTGAGAAAGGCTTTTTGGTCTCTAGAGTAAAGACGATTTTTAAAAATTGATCTGTATGGGATTTTCCCCCCATGTGAAATATGAACATATGACACATTTTCTTTGTTTCTCCTTTCATTTGGTTTTTCCACTTTTCAGAGACTCCGGACATGTGTTCTGCCTTCTGTATTTGAAAGACACATTCAGTTCATTTCCTATTCTAGATGCCCCTAAATTGAGATCCTAAAATAACTAGTAGACCCTCTTTAAAAATAAACGTTTTGCAGTTTTATCATAGTTTTATTCTTATGATCTGCATAAGATACTTACGTTAGTCCGTTTTGGAACAAGGGGAGAGCCATACATTTTGCTACATCGAAGAGATGATATATAGCCATTCATGTAAAAATCCCAAACCTCAAAATCGTCCTATAAAATGCTGATAAATTTGATGAAAATTTTCTATGTCAAAAATCTCTCTAAAACAAAAGAGAGAAAAATATTAGCAACATATGTGACAAAGGGCTCGTTTTCTTTATATACAAAGGGTTTTACAGATAAGAAAAAAGAACAAATAACCTGATAGAAAATGGGCAAAGCTCATGAACAGAAGCAAGAGGACATAAAAATATACTTCAGCTCATCATTAAATCCATAGAAGGTAAAAAGCGATATTGGCAAAGATTCTTTAAAAAGTGATAATACCCAGTGTTGGCCAAAGTGTGGGGAAATGGGTGGGGTGGATGGACACTATTGTGTGTCCATAATATTTGAATCTCTTATAACAAGTATATACACTTTAAAGTAGACATTAAGAATCCCCTATTAATTTTAAACAGACATCCTTGTATGTAGTGCGTTCCAAAAAATCAAATGAACCCCAGTTTAAACCCTACTTCTTGTTCTTAGGTATTCTATAATCTTGGGCAAGCTACCTGACTTCCCTAAGCCTGATTCCTCATTTGTAAAATGTGGTTAGCAAAACCTCAAATAGCTCAAGTCAGTGTGAAAGTAAATGAATGACATATAGGTATTATACTTTTTGTAGAGAAAGGCAAGTTAGTAAGATGGGAAAGGAAGTGTTCTGGCGCTTTTCAGAGAACAGCCTTGAAGGCAAGTTTCTAAAGTTATATCCTGGTGGAGGTCAGATGAGAGCGATGTTTCTTAGTCATCCCGGTTACTTTGCCACCTGGCAATGTCCCTGTCTGTCCTTCCTGATCTTCATGCTTTCGCCTTCTCTGACATACGCAGAAAACACTGGGGAACTAAGTTCTCGATCCACGCCACTGATGTTCACCTGCAAGCAAGACTACAGTCCAGGTCTCTTCACACTCAAACTCCTGCAAACAGGGATGGCTCTCCTGCCCCTCATGCTTGGATATATAGCTCTTGGTAGAAAACACGATACTTGACATTCTGGAGTCTTGCTCTGGGACCAGATCAGTCTCTTAAAGAATCATTCCACTTTGTTCGTTTATTTTAGGGCACACTGGTCAATTTCTGTATCTGCCAGCTCATCCCCAGAACCTAACCCTAACCCTAGAACAGGAGGGTGAGGCGTTGAGCACCAGCTGAGTAAGAATCGATGTGTTTCTGTTTCTATATTTGTTTTTAAGCTTACTGGTAATGCTCTCTCCACAGTCGCTTCCCTGATTCTGAAGTTAAGCATCGTGGTTATCCATTTTTAATCTAATTAATTAATGTGTGATGGGCTTTCCTTTTTTAACTTTTTATTTTGAGATAACTGTAGATTTACAAGAAATAATACAGAAAGATCTCATGTACCCTTTACCCAGTTTCCTCTAATGGAAACATCTTGCAAAATTCTGCTCCATCACAACCAGGGTATTGACATTGATACCGTTGAGCTGCAGAACATTTCTGTCACCACAGGGCTCCCTCCTGTTGCCCTTCTATACAGCCAAGCATCATTGCCCTCCTCTCCCCTTGCCCCTCCACCACTAATCTGTTCTCTACTTCTGTAATTTTCAAGAATGTTATGTAAATGGAATCATACAGTATGTAACCTTTGGGGACATAATTCACCCAGGTTGTTGCCTGTTGCTGTAGTTCATTTCGTCTTAAGGCTGAGTAGTTTCCTGTGGTTTGGGCATACCACATTGTTTTAACTGTTCAGCCATCGAAGGGCATCTGGGTCGCTTCTGGTTTTTAACTGAGGAGTAAAGCTGCTGTGGATATACAGGTGCAGATTTTTGTGTGAACCTAAGTTTTCATTTCTCTGGGATAAACGTCCATGTGTGCAATTGCTGGGTAGTATGGTAGTTACATATTTAATTTTTAAAGAAACTGCTTACTTTTCCAGAGCGGCTGCACCGTTTCACCTTCCCACCAGCAATGGCATGAGCAGTCCATTTCTCCGCATCCTTGCCAGCACTTGATTGTTGTTCTTTTATATTTGGTTCTTTTATATTTTTTCCTTTTCCTTTTCCTTTTTTTTTTTTTTTTGTCTATGGAAGTCCAGTTGATCCAGCACCATTTATTGAAAACTGTTCTTTCTCCACTGAATTATTTTTGTGCCTTTTTCAAAAATCTACTGTACATAATTATGTGGGTTTCTCTATTCTGTTCCATTGATCTGTGTGTTTATCCCTCCGTCAGTACCATACAGCCTTGAATACTGTAGCTATATAATACATCTCGAAATTGGATAGACTGATTCCTCCCGCTTTATTACTCTTTTTAAGAACTGTTTTAGCTATGCTAGTTTCTTTGCCTTTGCATAAACATTTTAGAATATTCTCATCTGTATCTACAAAGAAAATCTTGCTGGGATTTTGAAAAGAATTATATCAAACCCATATATCAGTTTAGAAAAAATTGATTTATATTATGTGTTCCTAAACATAAATACAGTATGTCTCTTCATTTATTTAGATCTTCTTTGATTTCTTTCACCAGCATTTTGTAGTTTTCAGTATACAAGTCCTATACGTGTTTTGTTAGGTTTACATATATGTATTTCATTTTTTGTATGATTATAAATGATATATTTCTAATTTCAGTGTCCACGTGTTCAGTGTTAGTATATAGAATTACGATTGGGTTTGTTTGTTTGTTTTTGGCTGTGTTGGGTCTTTGCTGCTGCGCGGCATGTGGGATCTTCCCGGACCAGGGGTCGAACCTGTGTCCCCTGCGTTGGCAGGTGGAGTCTTAACCACTGCACCACCATGGAAGCCCTACAATTGGTTTTTATGTGTTTATCTTGTATCCTGTGGCATGGCCAAAGTCATTTAATAATTCCAGGAGGTTTTGTAGATACCTTGGGATTTTCTGTGTATATAAAAGTCATGTCATCCGCAAATAGGGACAGTTTTATTTCTCCCTTTCCTGTCAGTATGCCTTTTATTTCCTTTCTTGCTTTATTGCTCTAACTAGAATATCCAGTACTATATTGAATAGTGAGAATGGACATCCTTGCGTTGTTCTCAGTCTTAAGGAGAAAGCATTCGCTCTTTCTCCCCATTAAGTACACTGTTGAGTATAATGTTGATATTTGTGTGCTGGGCTTTTATAAATGCTGTTTGCCTGTGGGAAGGAACACATCAGGATTTGATACACCGGCTCCCCCAGAGGCAGTTCCCCTACTACAAATAGATTGAGGCCATGTGGTTTGCTGGAGTGAAGTATGAGGAATTAAAGAGGTTAGAACCTTGGAGTCAGAACATTCAGATTTAAGTTTTGACTCCCCCCACCTTCTGGCCAGATGGGCCAGGCTAACTACTTGCACCTCTCGAAGCCCATTTCCTCCTCCACAAAAGATGGAGAAGAGGACCAGTCCTGAGCCCTCACCCTTGAGGAGTAACCATGTGGGGTTATTATAGCCCTGCCGGCTGCAGCCCTGTCCACACGGCAGAAGCTGGAGGATTGTCCAGACTTGGTGAGATCTTGGCCCTACCCTGCTGTGCCACACCCCAGCACCTTAATTTACTTCTCTCTCTGGAAGGTTGGACAACTTCTGATGGATCATTAGAATTTGCGTTTGGAATCTTAAACTCAAAGACAAAAGATCCAGGAATGTTTGCTGTCTGGCGGGCTGACGGCTCAGGCCCATTTCCTGGTTCCTCCACTTACCATCTGTATAAACTTGGGCAAAGCACGCAGTCCCCGAATTCACCATAAATTTCATCATCTGTAAAATGGGAGTAACAACAGAACTACTTCACAGGGCTGTTGTGAAGACTGAGTGAATTTATGTAACGTTTCTAGCAGTGCCTGACATATTAGCCGTGACCATTACTGTTGGTGACTATAAAGACACTACTTATTTGTGAATCATCTTTCTTAAAACAAAATTGTTTGCTTTGCAGATTTTTTAAAAAATGGATTTGGCCAACCATGGACTTATTCTCCTGCAACAGTTAAACGCTCAGCGAGAGTTTGGTTTCCTGTGTGACTGCACGGTTGCCATCGGCGATGTGTACTTCAAGGCACACAAATCAGTTCTTGCTTCATTCTCCAATTACTTTAAGATGTTGTTTGTCCATCAGACCAGGTAACTAACGTGGTTGATAATAATCTAATGACTGTAGACTCTGAACTTCCGTGGCCCTCTTTCCCGTGAACATGCGCTTCGCCCTCATCACCACCGGGGGTCTCGCCGCCTCTCCCCAGGTTCCAGTCCCTCATCACCTCGCTTGCCCCGAGCAGCCCCTCCACCTCCGGGTAGCCACGCTGGGGGTCACCTACACAGTCAGGATCGGCAGGGTCGGGTCCACTACGAAGGCAGCTTCCTCTCACTCCTCCGGCCCCGTCCCGGCTGTCCCCCAGGCTTTGAGTATTTATCCTTGTCTCCTAATGAGAAGCTTGGCGGCCTGAATTCCCACAATTTCCTTCTTTTCTCTCTTAAAATGTCTCAGTCTCCTTATCTTTGCACAGTTTTTTTCTTCCCATCTCTCTGTCTTGGGGAAAAGGGCCCCTGGTTGTCTAAGGAAAACAGTCTTCCTCCTGCCCTTAGGCTCCCAGATCCTACCCTGTAGTTTTCATTCTGTACTTTCCATTTTATACTTGTGCCCCCATTGCCATCCCCAAGCCTGTGAAGGCTCAGCCCTTCCGTGACACGGCTGTCTACCTGCGAGATGGTGCTGCTTTTCCTTTGTTTCACTGTGAAAGTTCTACAAAGGACGACCGATGGCCTCGCTTCCGCTCTCCTCATCCCACACTCTTCCTCTCCGTTGGCACTGTGGTTTCCACCCATCGCTCCACTGGCATCATTTTTCCAAGGTCGCCTCTTCATCAGAATCACTGCCTCTTCCCAGTCTCTGTCGTCCCTGACCTCTGCAGCCTTTGCGACTGTTTTCTTCCTTCTGAAGGGCTGTCACCTGCATTTCGATGACTCTGAATCCCCCTTGTTTTTCTGCCTTCTCCACAGGCGCCTCCTGCAGTTTTGGTGAGTGGGGTCTCCACGCTGCTTTCTCTCTGCCTCTCCTGATGGGCGCTCATCTTTTCCTGGGTCTTGCCTCTGCTGGAAACCCGTTGACAGATCTGGGCTTGATCTTTCTCTGTCTCCAGAACTCTGTTTCCCAAGGCCACAGGCTGCCTGCTGGACATCTAGAATTGAATATCCTCTTTTATCTCATTTTGCATGCCTAAAACTGAATTAAGTCTTCCCTGAAGTCCCTTCTGACTTCCCTATTTTTTTTATCTTCAAGTAAACCATACTAAAAATCTCTCTAAAATCGTATCCTGTCGGTGCCCAAATCATGTTTTCTTCATAATTACCTCTCACATTAGTTCTTTCCTTCCCTTCTCACTTCCATTTCCTAATCATTTTCCACGTTACTGTCAGATTAATATTCCTAAGCATTGCTTTGATTGGAGTGTGCCTTTGATCCGAAACCTACCAGATTGTGTTACTCCTTTGATTGGAAACCAAGAGGACACCCATCACACATCAAATTAGCACACAGATTCCTCATTCTGTCTTTCAAGGCCCTGCAGGCATGAAGCCTGACCTCCTTCCAGCCTGTCTCCCGACCGCACGCCCACCTGGACCACGCTTTGCTGGCCTTCTGCCCACTCCCTGAGTTCTAGTTTACACATCACCTCTTCCGTGACCTCCGCCCCCGCAACAGTCAAGTGAGCCGAAATGATGAAAAGCAGTCTCTTCCTCTCTCAATAGCACTTTATTTATGCCTTTTTGTACGAGCAACATATTTTCCCTTTGTTGTTGTTATTTGCGTACTTACTTACCACCCCTCCTCATTTGTAAGATGCTTGAGGGCAAAGACTGGGTTTTACAAATGTTTTTGAACATTTGCAGCCAATAGTTCGGGGATTTGTACATAATAGACACTTGATAAATGTCTAGAGGAGCAGAATGGGGGATTAGTAGGATTAATGGCAGGCGGAGCTTGCTTTATCTTGGGACACTAAGGATGCTTCTGTTTCCTTCATTGTCAGAGACATCACAGCTAATAGGCACTGGAAGTCTCTAGGCAGTGAATGAAATTGTCTTGCAAAGGGACAGGTTTTCATTTTGAGGCATAAAAGAATATAATGTAATGGGTTTTAAATAGATGCAGGAAACTTAAGTGTAGAACAGTAAGCAAAGACCTTTCTAACAAAGGAATGTGATGTTGGTGCAGAGAGGAGCCAAGTTTCAGCAACAGTGTGTTATTGCCCCAGAGCTGGCGCGTGCCATTTGGGCTGCCTGAGGCCTTGACCACCTCTGGTGAGAGGAGAATACTGCGCGAAGACCACAGCCATGCTTTTAACTGCTGGCTACTGTAGAGATAGGCCAAGAATACAGTTTTTTCACACTTAAGAAGAGTGTTTTATGTCTGCAGTTACCACTAGATGTCTCTGTCTTATGGACACTCTCTAAGTGAAAGTTTTAAATCATGTAGCACTGCAGACTTGGAGCTCTCAAAAATAAAACAGAGACAGGCCTTGCTAAGTACAACCTCTGACAACATCTAACGTTATTTTAAAATCTTTACTTTCAAAGTTCTTTAAGCCCAACTTTTACTTGAAGGGTCTAGTGAAGGAAAGATTGAAAATGTAAATGACTGTGAAAGTTTACAGGAAGGGCTTGTAGCTGTGCTAAAACTATATTTTTCCTCCATAAAAGTGTTATGTCAAACAGACATCTGCAAATCAAACCACTTAGGTGTAAGCATATTGTAGAGAGCTGTGTCCTTCCCAGAGCACTTGCAAATGACCAGAGTGGCCCAGAGCAAGCTTGAGCAAATTGACAGGAGGTCTGGCTGACTGGGAGGGAGAGCCGTCAAGGACAGCAATGGCTGGAACGTAACATAAGGAGTTTTTTGGGTTTTTTTTAATTGGTTGCTAACTTTTTTTTTTTTTTTTTGGCTGCGTTGGGTCTAAGTTGCTGCGCACAGGCTCTCTCCAGTTGCGGCGAGCAGGTGGCCACTCCTCGCTGCAGTGTGCAGGCCTCTCATCGCGGTAGCCTCTCCCTCTGCGGAGCACAGGCTCCAGGCTCATGGGCTCTAGAGCGCACGCTCAGTAGTTGTGGCTCCGGGCCCAGCTGTTCCGCGGCATGCGAGACCCTCCCGGACCAGGGCTTGAACTCGTGTTCAACCACTGCGCCACTAGGGAAGCCCTAAGGAGCTTTTAAAATAACTTCTGAAGTGTCTTGAGTGTGTCTATGTGCTTCTGCTTTAAGAAAAGAAAAAAAAGTGAACAAATCAGGATAAATTGGCATCTGGAAACCTCCCAGAGCCCTGGGTACTTGCAGTAAACCCCAGGGACACGCCCTTTCCTCTCCCTGGGGGCTCCTCACTAGCTCTGCGGCCCCTGGAGTCCTTCCTTCTCCCTCTAAGCCTGGCTGAAGTGTGGACGGGGCCTCCCCAGACCCATCCCTTCTTTGCCATCAGAAACTGTATGAAGTTCTTTAAAATTTGAGAGATTTACTGTCCAGTCACCTCCATTCACAGTCGGTAGAAGAGGACAACCTATACAATAACAAATAATGGGAAATTATAAAACTTACAACAGAGTTTTTCTGGAAAGGGGCCCTGCTTTGTATTTACCTCTCATGGATGCTGAAAAATGTAGCCCTGCTTTGGATTTCTGCCCTTCCCTCTTCTCTGCCCTGGGGGCAGCGGGGCTTTCTCTCCCCTCCTCCTGCCCAGAGGAGCATTCCTACCCTACACCTACAGAACAAAAGGTGCCCTATGGTCTCCTGGGGGTGATTTGCATCTCTGAAGGCCTGTGGCTTTCCGGTTCATTAGGCCTTTGCCTGGCCCTGGAAAGATCCCCAGTAGTTAAGTCTTCAATCAGGAGTTGACTGCTTACATTATGAAAGTGTCCTTCAGCACACCTAATCCCTGCAGCTTTATTTTGAATATTGCATTTCCCTAAAGCATCTAAATATGTTCTAGTATTCACATAATATTGTTGGCACTTACCTTGTGCTTAAAGGGAGGCCCACCCAATAAAGACACGAATGATCTGTGTGTCTTTTTTAAAAACAGAGTGACATAAACTCTTCCTCTTTCTACCGTCAAAGGGGTGCTGGTTTTTAGGCTTGATCTTTATTCTTTGGCTTCCATACTTTATAGTCAAACATTTTCCTCATGATTATTTGTATGCCGTCATGTTGAAATATACACACATTGATAGCGATGCAGTAATTATCCAAATCTATTTTGTCACAAATTGCTATTAAAGTCACTTTCCCCCCTTTTTTTTAACAGAATAAAATATTAAATTTAGAAGAGCAGAATATACTGATACTATTTTAGCATATTGGAAAATATTTGTTAATAAGATAAATAGCTTAATAGTAATAGTAAATCTAATAGTAATGAGTGGTATAATCAAAAATGATTGTAAATTCTAAAGGAATTCAAGGAAGGTGTCTTTAAAGTTTAAAAATGCACTGTCGGGCTTCCCTGGTGGTGCAGTGGTTACGAATCCACCTGCCAATGCAGGGGACACGGGTTCGAGCCCTGGTCCGGGAAGATCCCACGTGCTGTGGAGCAACTAAGCCCGTGCACCACAACTACTGAGCCTGCACTCTACAGCCCATGAGCCACAACTACTGAGCCCTCGTGCTACAACTCCTGAAGCCCGGGTGCCTGGAGCCCGTCAAGAGAAGTCACCGCAATGAGAAGCCCACGCACCACAACGAAGCGTTAGCCCCCGCTCGCCGCAACTAGAGAAAAGCCCGTGCACAGCAACAAAGACCCAACACAGCCAAAAATAAATTAATTAAATAAATAAAAATTTTTTTTTAAATGCACTGTCTATAGAATATATTCACTCAGTGTGTGATAGCACACATACCTCATAATATGTAGATATACATCTCACTGATTGATAATGATGCATTAGAGTTTCCCTAAGGGCCCAGGGAGAGTTCTTGGGACCTTTTTATTATTGTTGCTTGAATCAGAATGCTGTTTCTGGGATGATGCAAACACTAAAGTCTAAAAGTTCTAAAATCAATTTTGCCACAACTGCTTTAGCTACCTCAGATAAATCATTTAACTTTGGGAGACCTCAGTTTCCATGTCTGTCAGATGGGAATAGTCAGATCTGCCTCATCTACTCCACAGGGTTGTCTTCATGCTCCGAAGACTCTTGGTGCTTTGGCTTAGGAGTTAGACTCAAATTTAAATCCCAGTTCCGTTGCTTACTAACTCTGATACTGAGCAAGGTATAAATCCCTTTGAACCTTAACTCCTTATCTGTAAAATGAGAATTAATGGCAATTAAATGAGAAAATGCCTATAAATCCCAGCTGCAGGGACTTCCCTGGTGGCGCAGTGGTTAAGAATCCTCCTGCCGATGCAGGGGACACAGGTTCGATCCCAGGTCCGGGAAGATCCCACATGCCGCGGAGCAACTAAGCCCGTGCGCCACAACTACTGAGCCTGCGCTCTAGAGCCTGCAAGCCACAACTGTTGAGCCCATGTGCTGCAACTACTGAAGCTCACGCACCTAGAGCCCGTGTTCCGCAACTAGAGAAAGCCCACGCGCAGCAATGAAGACCCAAAGCAGCCAATAAATAATTATTAATTAATTCTTTTAAAGATAACTGGAGAATATTAGAAACAATTAAAAAAAAAAATCCCAGCTACAGTTCTAATGATGAGGATGATTACATTTGTGAAGGAACTGAGTTGTCCCAGAGCTGCTTTTCATGCAATCTGGCAATGCTGGGGCAGTGATCTGACTCCATTCGAGCTAGAATGTGGTTTGCCGTTCCTGTTCTTCCCAGCTCTACAGCACCCCAGCCCCATGCTGGCGAGAGCAGAGGGTTGCAGAGCGGGGGTAAAATGAGGTTTTCCTTTTTCTCGCTTTTGTTGTCTTGCTCTTAGGCACTAGTCCAGCTCCTCCATGTTATATTGTTTGACTCTTACCTTGAAAGATCTGCTGAGCTCTGGATGGCCCTGGATCAATACAGAGTCCTAGACATTTAGCTAAAAGATCTGCAGGTCAGTGGTTCTTAACCATCTACTGGGTCACAGGCCACTCTCAGATAGAAAGCAATGGATCCTCTCCATAAAACACAAAGTTTTTTATATATGATATAATTTTACGTAGATTACTAGGAGAAAAACTGCTTCAAGAGTCTATGAGTTAAGATACCACATTTGTTTAACATGAATTTTCCTTTCTCAGTCCTTTAAAATATCTTTATTGTATTTCTCTCTGTTCTTAATAGGATTAGAGTTAAATTATATAGGCTCCAGTATTCTAGTTCATGAAATGAACAGTAAGATATACGTGAGATGGTCTTGTTTCTTTTGCCTTTATAAGTACCGGGTTTTTCCCCCAGGCTTTATGTTGTCGTTTGAGTCATGAATTGATGTTCACTCACAGGCTTGTTTTTGGCCTGTTTCTTGCAGTGAGTGTGTCCGTTTGAAACCCACTGACATCCAGCCCGACATCTTCAGCTACCTCCTGCATCTGATGTACACAGGGAAGATGGCCCCTCAGCTGATCGACCCGGTGCGGTTAGAGCAGGGGATCAAGTTTCTCCACGCTTACCCGCTGATCCAGGAGGCCAGCCTGGCCAGTCAAGGAGCCTTTTCTCATCCTGACCAGGTCTTTCCGCTGGCGTCTTCCTTGTATGGCATCCAGATTGCAGATCATCAGTTGAGACAAGCCACCAAGATTGCTTCAGCGCCGGAGAAACTTGGCCGAGAGCCACGGCCGCAGCCGTCCAGGATGAGCCAGGAGCAGGTGCCTGAGGCCTCCCAGCTCTCCCAGCTGCCCTCGAACCTGACCCAGGTGAATCGGACACACATGACCCCCTCGGACCCGCTGCAGACCTCACTGTCGCCCGACCTCGTCTCCACTCCTGTTCCTCCCCCGGCCCCCGGGGAGGAGACCAATCTGGAAGCCTCTTCCTCGGACGAGCAGCCTGCGCCCCTCACCATAGCCCACGTCAAGCCCAGCATCATGAAGAGGAACGGAAGCTTCCCCAAGTACTACGCCTGCCACCTGTGTGGGCGGCGCTTCACCCTCCGGAGCAGTCTGCGGGAGCACCTCCAGATTCACACGGGGGTCCCCTTCACAGCCAGCCAGCCCGGAGAGAGCCGCGTGCCCCTGTCTCTCTGCAGCAACACGGCGGACCTAGGAAAAGACGCCATGGAGGTGCCTGAAGCGGGGATGATCAGCGACAGCGAGCTGCGGCACATCTCGGACTCGCCCATCATCGACGGGCAGCCGCACTCGGAGACGCCGCCGCCCTCAGACATCGCGGACATTGACAACCTGGAGCAGGCGGACCAGGAGAGGGAGGTCAAGAGGCGCAAGTACGAGTGCACGATCTGCGGTCGCAAGTTCATCCAGAAGAGCCACTGGCGGGAGCACATGTACATACACACCGGGAAGCCTTTCAAATGCAGCACTTGTGACAAGAGCTTCTGCAGGGCCAACCAGGCTGCCCGGCACGTGTGCCTCAACCAGAGCATCGACACGTACACCATGGTGGACAAACAGACTCTGGAACTCTGCACCTTTGAGGAAGGCAGTCAGATGGACAACATGTTGGTACAGACGAACAAACCCTACAAATGCAACCTGTGTGACAAAACGTTCTCAACTCCCAATGAGGTTGTTAAACATTCATGCCAAAACCAGAACTCAGACGTTTTCGCCCTAGACGAGGGGCGGTCCATTCTCCTGGGCAGTGGGGACTCTGAAGTGACGGAGCCCGACCGCCCAGTGTTAGCTTCCATCAAAAAGGAGCAGGAAACAGTGTTGTTAGACTGAATGTTACTTATCTTTTTAAAAAACTGTCATTTTTACAAAGACTATCTTCCTTCCCTTCCCCCAAGTCAGAACTCTTGTTCTCCGTGGCATGATACAAACAGGTCCCTGCCCCTCCCTCCCCCTCCCCCTGCCCCAGCCCCCCCTCCTCCGTAAAGGCTTTGTGCATTATAAACCTGGAACACATTTACTTTAATTCAGGGGATATTGGAAAGATAATGGTCAGTAGTACTTATAAGCTCAAATAGACTTCGAGAAGTTTTGGATGATTGGAACTAATGAAGGGTATATAACGAAACAAAACAATTCGAATGCAATTTGGTAAGCTAAAATTATGACTTTCCCTGGGTAATAAGTCTTCCTTCTCAGAAAGACAATGTCTGAAAATACAGCATGCTGCTTAGAGATACAGTGGGGCTCTGTACTATGCAAAATCTAGAGGTGTGGGGAAACTTTAAGTCCAAGAAAACGTTGTTAGTATTTATCCTCCAGAGGTCTTATTTCAGAATGCATCCTTTGAGATTATGTCCAGTTAAGAAAAATTATTAGTTAAGAAATCTACTTGAACAAAACACAAAAGAGAAAAAGTAATAATGTGATGGCAATCTTAATTTTTGGATAAAACATGACAAGCTGTGAGTTTGTGTGTCTGGAAGAGAAAATGTGTGGATACTTGATGTAAACAGGTGAATTAATGCAAATGCCTTATCTAATTGCTGGCTTCTTTCAAAGTTGAACAACAAGAAAATACTGTGTTTTAGTTTCTGACAAATTTGTCAGTTGTTTTAAAAATCACATTTGAAAGTACTGTTCTATAGATTGTCTTTCTGAATAGAAAACAACATGCCATTCTAGCAGTTGCCAGTGGTAAATTTGTTTTTAGCACCAGTCAGCTGCTTTTAAATCAGTGTGTGTATGTGGGGAAAAGGATACAGGAATATGCATCTTACAGGGAAACTTGTGAGCAGATGTAGCAACTTCAATGACTTTAAATGTTACTGCTAATAGTTTACTGGCAACATTCACTGAAGCATCAAAAATGGCAAAGAGAAATCAGGACAAAACACTTAACTGTGCTGTTTGGGAAAAAACTTAATTTTGATGTTTAGTCTCCAGTTTTTTTTTTTTAAACACAAATTTCCTCCATCTGCCTGAAAGCAGTAAAAGTTGTCCATTAATCTTCCTTTAGGCCAGTAACAGAATGGTCTCACAGGATAAAACAGGAGCCAGAAATAAGGACCGAAGGGGAAAGGGAAGAACAGTTAATAACTGTGCTGTACGTATATGTTAAAAACTGAATATCCCGTCATCCTATTTCATGTATAGTTGAGTTCTCAGATTTGTAAGTTTTTATACATACTTTCATTGAATAAACATTTGACTAAATGGGTACATGATTTTATCTATGCATTACTTTGTTTACCCAAAAAGATGCAGGACGGCCAAGTAGAGAGCATTGCTCCAAGAGTCAATTTCTTGCTGTGTCTCCGCCTCTCTCTATCTGTTGAACTTTGGGCAATTCCCCTACCCTGAGTGGTACTGTCTCTACTTGTAAAATGAAGGCAATAACTGCATTGGATCATAAGATTGTGAGAATCAGATGAGTCAACGATATAAGAAGATGCTATGAAGAATCAGGGTTTGACCACAAATGGGTCTAGATATTGTCTTATCCAACTTTTTTTTACAAGGAGGTAGAAAAGAGGCTAAGGTGTTTGCCTAAAGATGACACAAGTACAGGCTATATAAACCTAGATTATTAAATATTAAGAGGTTTCTACCAATTTCATCTTTTTTAAAAAAAACTACTGTAGTCTCCACTTATCTTCAGGGGATATGTTCCAAGAACCTGAAACTGTAGACAGTACCAAACCCCATATACCCTATGTTTTTTCCTATACATACATACTTAAGTTTAATTTACAAATTAGACACAGTAAGAGAATATCTAAATTGCCAGCATCACTGCTCTTGCGTTTTGGGGCCATTTTTAGTAAAATAAGAGTTATTTGAACACAAGCACCGCAATACCCTGACAGTCGATTTGATAACGCAGACGGCTACTAAATGACTAACAGGCGGGATATGCTACGGGGTGATTGACGTCCCAGGAGAGATGGAGTTGGCGGCACAGTATTTCATCCTGCTAGTCAGACGGCCACAATTTAAAACGTATAAATTGTTTATTTCTGGAATTTTCCATTTATTCAGTTGGAAGTTGACGGCAGAAAGTGAAACCTCGGATAAGAGTTCTACTGTATATTCACATCTCCCAACTTAGATGAGAGTCTTGTGCCTAGTTAACTCCTCTGAATATCTGAAAGGGATAATCAAGGTGTGCCTCCACAGCCCTTCAGGCAGACAGGGAGTCTTGAAGACCAGAAAGTCATGGGAATCACAAAGGATCTGGTGGATGAAGAGAGAGGGGTGAGTGCCTGCACCCTGATGGAGAAGGAAGGGTAGGTGTTGTGTTCACCTACTCATGCTGGGGTGCAGGGGCTCTTAGCAGCTTGCGGCCACCTCCTCCATGTGGCAGACCTGGACAATGCCAGTTGCCTCCCCAAACCAAAAGCTGAGTACAGATAAGGAAGCTCACCCTACCCTGGGATACTCAGTACCTATTTAATCCTAAGAGGTTATAAACTAATAATTTATTCTGAGTTTTTGATGGTACCAGTTTAAATAAGCTTTGGACATTTCAGTTGATGGTATTGTTCCTGGTGATTTTGAGCTTCTTGACGTCTCGTCGCAGAAAGAATTCAATGAGAGACAGAGTTACAGATAGGAAGTGGATGTATTTAGAGAAACACACTCCACAGACAGAGTGTGGGTCATCTCAGAAGGCAAGAGGGCCCTGAAATACAACGTCGTCAATTTTAATGGGCTGGGTAATTTTATAGGCTAATGAGTGGGAGGATTATTCCAATTATTTGGGGGAAGGGGCGGAGATTTCCATGAAGGGGCCATCGCCCACTTTTTGGCCTTTTATGGTTGGCCTCAAAACTGTCATGGCGTTGGTGGGTGTGTCATTTAGCATATGCTAATGTATTACAATGAGCGTATAATGAGGTACAAAGTCCTCTGGAAGTCAAATCTTCTGCCATCTTGGACCTAGTTTCTTCTAACCAGTTTTTCTCATGTCCTATGGCTATGTCATTCTTTTAAAGGTTGTGCCCTTCCCCCTTTCCTCCTGTTTCATTAAGAGCAATCTGAACACCTAAGCTTTAGAATTAATTTGAGCTGTCATTCTCCATGCTTTAGCCCTTATTAACCCCACTGGTTCTATTACTTTTCCTTTCTTAGGAAAAACAATAAACGACTCATTCAACAGATGTTGCTAAATGATAGATTCATAAAGAACTGTAGGATTTTATTTTACCATAGGAAATATGGCTTTAATAGGAAGAAAGCATTCCATTAAAATATATTTATCAATTATTCTTCAATAAAGCTGAAAAATAAATAAACAAGGTAGCTTGGATAATGATAGAAGAATGGAGAGTAGAGTGGACCTCAAACCTCCTTGTTAAAGTCATAAGAACTAGCCACCATTCTTTTTTGTAGTTTCACCTTGCAAGAGAGGGGGAGAGCTGAGACATCCAAAATAAACATTTCAAGTTCAAAACGTCAGACCTCAGTCACGCGTTTCAGGTAAAATACTAAATTGCTTCGTTTAAAAAGATATAGGGGGCTTCCCTGGTGGTGCAGTGGTTAAGAATCCACCTGCCAATACAGGGGACACGGGTTCGAGCCCTGGTCCGGGAAGATCCCACATGCCGCGGAGTAACTAAGCCCGCGCGCCACAACTTGAGCCTGCGCTCTAGAGCCCACAAGCCACAACTATTGAAGCCCACGCACCACAGCTACTGAAGCCCCCACGCCTAGAGCCCGTGCTCCGCAACAAGAGAAGCCACCGCAATGAGAAGCCCAGGCACCGCAAGAAGAGTAGCCCCTGCTTGCCGCAACTAGAGAAAGCCCGCGCACAGCAACCAAAGACGCAATGCAGCCAAAAATAAAATATTTTTTCAAATTAAAAATAAATAAATAAATAAAAATGAGACTGAGAATCTCAGTGTGGGAAAAAAATGGATCAGGATGAAACGATATTGTGGCTTCACTCTCCTCAGGCAGATCAAAAAAGAAATTTTTTTTTGGCGCCTTGTGCGGCATGCCGGATCTTAGTTCCCCCACCAGGGATCGAACCCCGGCCCCCTGCCGTGGAAGTGCAGAGTCCTCACCACTGGACCACCAGGGAATTCCCAAAATATTTTTTAACATAAGGAATAGTTATTAAATTTTTGACTCAAGCTTGTGCTATTCTCTGGAAAATATTCAAAACCTACCCTACCTAAATTCCCTGGTTGTTGTGAAGATCGATCCTTATGAAGAAGGCATTACAAACTGAAGGGCTGAACCTGGGGAAGCAAGATCCTTATTTTTATTTTTTTAACATCTTTATTGGAGTATAATTGCTTTACAATGGTGTGTTAGTTTCTGCTTTATAACAAAGTGAATCAGTTATACATATAGATATGTTCCCATATCTCTTCCCTCTTGCGTCTCCCTCCCTCCCACCCTCCCTATCCCACCCCTCTAGCTGGTCACAAAGCACCGAGCTGATGGGGAAGCAAGATCCTTTATAGGGTGTCTGAGTGCTCCTCCCAACAATACTGTCAGACATGTGTCCCATGTTTACAGTTGAGGGAATTGAGGCCCAAAGAAGTTAACGAACTTTTCTGAGGTCACCCAGACAGGATTCAAACTCCCATGTGGCTCAGATGCTATATTCCCCAATGTGCAAATATTTCTGTGGGCTAGAAGCAACTGGGGGGACGGTATGTCAGGAGAGGGGTGGGAATCTGGAAGGGGAAACCTTTTCCACCTGTTAACCTATTCACTCTGCTATTGAGGCGATTAACTTAATTCTGTTTTATTGCCTTTACTACAGTAGTCCTAAAACTTCAGCACACCAGAATCTTCTGGAGGGCTCGATAAAACAGACTGCAGAGTATCCGATTCAGTCGGTCCAGGGTGGGGCTGAAGAATTTGCGCTTTAAACAGGTTCCCAAAAGATGATGATGGAGATGATGATGCCAGAAGCAACATTTTGAGAACAACAGCATCGCTATACAATTTGCGTTGTAGTATTACTGCCTTTTCTTGGTTCTACTTTCTTCTCAGAATTGAAATAACCAGGGGAGGGACTTCCCTGGTGGGCCAGTGGGTAAGACTCCGCACTCCCAATGCAGGGGGTCCAGGTTCGATCCCTGGTCAAGGAACTAGATCCCGCATGTGTGCCGCAACTAAGAGTTCACATGCCGCAACTAAGAAGTCTGTGTGCCACAACTAAAGATCCTGCATGCTGCAACTAAGACCCGGCACAGCCAAAATAAATAAAAAAGTAAGTAAGTAACCAGGGGAGCTAATAAAGGGCCAGAAAGGGGTCTGTGCCATTTCTAGCATGCTTCTCTCTTTGAAGCAAAGTGCTCCTTAATGAGATGTGTGCAACGTACAGATTGGTGCATGAACCCTTAAAAATGCATGTTTGAGAGGCCCTAGAATTTATTTTAAACCTCCCTGTTCTCATTCTAAATGCCTTTGTAATCTCTGAGTACAGAAAAGATCATAGCCATAGTAACCAAATACCCTAACTAGCTTTTGAGGAGGTCACCTAGACCATCCTCCTTACTCTAAGAGAGGCAAGGATCTGGATGAGGAAACAAAATGGTGGTAATTACAGAGTCCACGTCTCCCAATCCAGGGCTCTTTCTGCTATCGTTACTCTGCCTAGGAAACCCTTCCTTGCCATTAGTCATTTAAATTCATTTCTATAATTTTTTTGATTAGCAAAAGAAAAAAGACTAAAGAGTCCTTTTATCTTTCCATTTAGATTAAGATGCCCAGAAGCAGACAAAGGTCACAAGGTAGCCAGCCAGAGAGAACTGGGCGCCAGGAGGATGCATGGTCTAGGGAGTCCCGGGAGTGACTGGGAAGAGACTGCAGGTTTGGTCCCCTCCCAGCCAGAGTCCCCTACCCCACGTTGCATGCCCCCCACCCCATGTTGCATGCCCCCCACCCCAGTCTCCCTGGGGAGATGTGCCAGCAGGCCACAAAAGCTGAAAAGGCAACAAGGAGAGGAGGAAAAGTAAGAAATGCAGATGACATACAAAGAGAGCATGTCTGAAAAAGATGTTTATGATATTTTTAGAAAGATCGGTATCATTATTCTGAATCTTCCAAAATACTCAAGGGCACAACAGTCATCAGGTTGCTTCTAATGGGTGGTTTTACTAAAACTTCTCTAATTACTAATATTAATGTACTATGGTGGATTTTGCTTTTTACTTTGTCAAGCTCCTTCACAAGAGGAAAATCTTGTGAAGCACCTTGTCATGGATTCTGAAATGAGGAAACGGCTGTGACAGGGTAAGTGAACGCAACAGCCTCACCTTTCTTAGTCACCAATGTTGGTGCATGAGCTTTTAGGAAATGTCGTAGGGATCTGTGTAGGTTATCTCCCCCTCTGCGTCTCCAAGGACGTAGAGAGGACAGAAGAGCCATTGATGTCTCTGTCCTGAACCCTTTTCTGTTTATGAGACCCATATAGCCAGCTACTGGTCCTGCATTTTCCCTTGGGGATCTCACGGGCCTCTCCAATTGAACATTACCCAAACAAATATCATCACCTACCTCTACCCATGTCGGTACATGGCCCCATATCCAGACCGTCAACATAGAAACTTCATTTAAAAAAAAAAAAAAGTTTGTCATTTTATTGCTTGGGGGGCGGCGGTGTGTGTGTTGGGGCGAGGGGTGGGGGTTGGTTTTTTATTTGGGGTTTTTGGCTGCACCTCGTGGCTTGCAGGATCTTAGTTCCCCAACCAGGGATTGAACCCAGGCTCCTGCAGTGAAAGCGCCGAGTCTTAACCACTGGACCACCAGGCAATTCCCCGGAAACTTCATTCTTCAGGCCAAGCTGTTCCTATGACAAATAATCAGGTATCCTGCCCTGAGGCCACCTCCTAACATCTGTCGACCCCCTCACAGCCCTCCAGCCAAAGTGTCGCTACTTTAATAGAGGCCATTTTCAGCTCTTGCTAGGTTATCATAGTAACATGTTAGCTAGTCTCCTCCCAACCTCTGGTCTTTCATCCTCTAGAAGCAATTCTCTAGAATGCTTGGCATTTTAGGTAGAAACTCTCTTTTTAAGAAGGGCTGTTCTGGACCTTGCAGCGTCACAAGCGTTTGGTCCCAACTCATTAAAATTCAGTAATACCCTAGCCATTGCGATAAGCAAAAACTCTACGGGGGAGTGGGGCAGAATCACAACCGCTAACACTGCCTTGGGAATGGCAGAAGGATAGCATCATTTCTCTGCTAAAGTAATGATATCTTAGGATAAATCCCACTCCTTAAAATGGCCCGCTGGCCAACACTGTAAGTACCCTTTCCAAAAGGCCTTTACAAAGAACCCTAATTGTATCCAGGTCTCAAGTCCTAGAGGCAACCCCACCTGCTTTTCCAGGAATCAGGTGAGCTCCTGAGGCTGACAGTGGTTAAGTAGCATCAAGCACAATGTGGGGTTTTTTTGTTGTTTTTTTCGGAGGATTGGGTACACGGGCCTCTCACTGCTGTGGCCTCTCCGTTTGCGGAGCACAGGCTCCGGACGCGCAGGCTCAGCGGCCATGGCTCACGGGCCCAGCCGCTCCGTGGCATGTGGGATCTTCCCGGCCCAGGGCACGAACCTGCGTCCCCTGCATCGGCAGGCGGACTCTCAACCACTGCGCCACCAGGGAAGCCCCACAATGTGGTTTTTAAATTGGCCTAATTTAAAGGATTGTCGTTGTGCTCACAATTATACCAAGTTATTTGGGATTATTAGAACAAACAAGAAAACGCGCAGGGGTGAGTTAGAGCTAGGACTTAGCACTCAATATCCTGTTGTGGGAAAATAACACCTTGGGTCCTAATTTCATCATTTATGAAATGTTACTCTACCTCTGATCTCCAAATATGAGTACTATCTATAAGGAAGCTTCTCTTAAGTTACATGTTATACTTCTCTTGTGTTAAAATTTTTCATGTCAACAAGAAATGGGAGAATACGCAAAGTCATGAGATTACCTCAGTCCTAAGTGTAGGATACTGTACAGATGGCCTGTTATATTTAAATATCAAAAAAGGGGGTTGATTTCTAAGCTGTGACAGCCCTAAAAAAAAAAAAAAGTCATGATTATCTTTATCTTCACCACCATGCCACCCCCACGTCCTGGTCACCTTAGCTAAAACCTGTGCTATCACATAAGGGCCGGTGATCTATATCTCAACTTCCTTATTTATAAAAGGAGAGCCAGGTCATTTTCCTAATTGTAAGAGATGGTAAGGAGTTTGGTGGTGAGGAGAAAACTTGCATTTGCACAAAAATTGTGCCAGGCTATCCATCAGATTCATTTCCAGCATCACATTACAAATGAAGTCATGTGACATTGGTCACGTTCAGGTGCCAACTTCTTCCTGGGAATCCTTGGACTGTGTCCATTTCCTTTCTTGCAGTTGGATGAGGGGTTTCTAACTCTGGTTCTGGTTACCGTTGGGATTTCAGAGTGTGGCTATCCAAAAACGACCTGAAACTGTGTTCATTTTAGGGAGTTGGAGGTGAGCCAGAGCTTTAATGAGAGTCTAATTAAAGGGGCCCTGGCCCAAAAAGGTGAAGAATCACTGATAGAGACTTCTGTGCACTCAGAATCCCAGATACATTCCAAACTCCCACGAAGCTTTGTGGCCAGTGTCTCAAAGGATGATTAAGTAGTTAAAAGTAGAAGTGAAATGTGTGATGAATCTCGTAACAGTTAAGAGCAATCAAAACTGAATTATGGTGCAATTATAGAAAGAAAATCCATGGCATTTAATTAGGTTGCACTTTATTTAGATAAATGAAAATTTACCCCCCAAACAGAACTAGGAATCAAACACTGTCTCAGATTAAAAAGGAAACTGCTAAGCTTGAAGCTTACACTGAAAAGCTAAAATTTCCAGCCCTTCACTACCTGTAGTTCCAAACATCAAAGGAAAATACCGGAAAAAAGTATCTGTGTGACAGAGAGAGGCAACTCGGGTGTACCATTAGCAAAAGAACCTGAGGGGGAACATTTTATATTCTTCGATTACAAGAAATGGCGAGAGTTTACAAGTCTTGCATTGCTTTCTATTGAACATGTCTCCACAGTAATGCCAAAAATAGCAAAGTTTAGGCACTTGCTCCAACTTCTGCAGTTTGCATTTGATTATTATGTACTTCACAAATTAACAGCAGCTTTACAGTTATAATACAGAATTGTATTTCATGCTACTGTTAATAGCATTCCTCCTGTTAATAAAACAATGATGCTTAATGGACATAGGTCCAGAGCTTGTACGGAAGTAATCCAGGGCACATCAAGGGCACGATCATGAAGCAACCACTACTGGAAGACCAATCGTGATGGCCAGAATGACCTGGCCACGTGTATTGAGACAAGACCAAATACAAATGGGATGAAGTGGCAGGATGGAATTTAAACCCCCCAAAAATGATTACCACAAACTACACAAATCTTCAATCTGTTCAAAATAGCACGAAGTTTCTTCCTGCCGTAGAAAGGAAGTTAGTTGATATTTAGAAGTGTAATGAACTCCTTAAAAACTGCTACCATCTCCAAATTTCAGTTGATCTTCAAAAATTGACACCAGCATTCGGATTTTTTTAAAGTATCAAGTTGGCGAAAGAAATATCTTTAGATCAGAGGGTGTTTTTTTTAATTTGGGGATTTTAAAGTTGAGTAATTAAGCACAAGTAAGTGGCTATTATATGTGTGAAAAACTCCCAAAAAGATACTAAATGTTTTCCAACTACAAGATACTAAATGTTTTCCAACTACCATATGCTCTTACCATGAGGGGGTCTTTCTAATAATGGCCAACTTTTTATCGTAGTCAGGTTTGTTGGTTTATGAGAAACGATTTCCAGTTTTGACAGCACTGTCTTTCTGCTAAAAGACTGTTCTAGTTTTGCTAGAATGTTATACTTCAAAATAATTTAATTGGCAGTTGAAATTTAAGTTCTCAAACTGGAGTACTGAGTGTGAGTACAATTTAAGAAGTGTGCACACCAGGCCAGTGCTACCCATGAAAAAGTGGGACTTTCAGGTAGATGGGGGACTGTCCTTTGTGTGGCACCTGTCTGACAGAATCCTTTAGGTGTTAACGTGAATCAGAAATCATTTTGACACTTAAAAACTTTTTTCCAAGATCACCTGTTAGGTAAGGCATTTTTACCACTAAGCCTTCTTAAAATGTCATTCTAGAGACATTTGTCATGAACAGATATTAACAAAGAAAACTGACTTTTTCAGGAAGGCACCACCAGATGGTAGCATTGTTTCAGTACCGTCAATCTAAAACGCTCCTGGTTTATTTCAGCGGATCCCCCTCTGCCTTTGACTTCCTCTGATCCCCAACTCAAACTGGTGTAAAGTGGTGACATCGTGTAGTGACTACGTTAGAAACTTCTAGCTTCTCTGCTTTTAGAATGTAGTAAACATATGTCCCAGGCTTCCTATTATCTAATAAATCCAACAAATCTAAGTGAAGCAAATGTTTTATTGAAATCAGTTGTCAAATCACAATTTATCCAAATGACAATGCTACATTGTTCTTAAAAGAGTGGGCACAAGTATGGCACAGACACAATCCAGCATCTATCAAAATACCATCTGTAAAGAACCTGACTTATTTCGTGCTGTGTGTGGATGTGGTCCAGCATAGAAGGTAGACTCAAAACCAGTCGTTTTTTTTCTTGATAACATGAAAAACATTTCACTACTTTGCCTCAAAATTAAGCACACTCATCTGTCCGTAACAACCGTATAACAATTAGCGGAGAAGACTTTAAATTAATCTGCTACTGAAGAAAACTTCCTTCCAACCTCCACTGGGGGATAGAAAGAAAAATTTCCCAGTAACAATGGAACATTCTGTATGTTTCCCTCCAAAAAGCACTTTCTATTTTTAGTGCACTGTGCATAATAGGAAAGTGACCAATTTCAGAGTGATACTAAACACTCTGAAAGGACCTAATCCTTAGTGAATTTTAAAACAAGAAGTGTAGCTTCTGATCAGGAATGTTATTTCTAGGAAGCTCTGTTTTCAAAGGTTGTAACTGAGGCAGACAGCTTCCTGAGACTTCACCGTGGTTGCATGCCCCGTCGTATATTGTGTGATACAGAAGGAATGCACTATACTGTAATTTCCTTAAACATTAAGAAAAAAAATATACAATAGATACAGGAGAATTACTTAAAACATACATATAAATACATAAAGAATGATACTCCAGTTTGAGAAGCAGAACTAGGTATTGCCAACTCCAGTTCCGGGCTAAGAATTACGGACCTTGAATCAGAAACATTATATGGTACCGAGGGAAAATATCAGGGTGGTCTTGAAAGGAAGAAATGTTATCTGGCTACAGCTCCCGATGAAGCCTCAGGATTGTCAGGGGTTCTCTAGAAATGAGAGCAGTTGATGTGTCTGTTCTTCCGTTCCCAAAGTTCTGTAAGATTGGTCTCGTCAGCAGCATTCGTTTTCTTCTCCCACTCGTCTTCACATTCTGGTCTTGCAAATACACAACAGTAACTGTAGGAGGAAGCCAGAATCAAAAGTAAATAACATATCCTTCACCTCCCTCATTTATTCAACAACAGAAGAGCTGTGAAAGTGAGTTGCAGCCAATGGGAGCCCTAGTGAGAACCACGGTTTAACTGTGTGAGAAAGAAAGATGGTGAAGGTCCATAATACAGCATCCTTTGCTACTTGAACACCAGTAGGCAGGATCTCACATGCACTGGAAATTTTTTTAAATGCTTCTTACTACTGCTGGAAGAAATCCAATTTTTTCCCAGAGAGCTATAAACTATAAATTTCAAGCACAACCTTATAAACCTACTTTGGACTTCTAGTTATTAAAAAAAATGCAACAAAGTAGCTGTGAGCACAACGTATTTCTTATGTCTTTGAGCCAAACACATACACAGTCACACTGGGGGTAAAACGAAGTCATTACTTTCAGGACACCAGTAAGACTGAAGAGCATGTCAATGAGAAAAAGGAAACTAACCCTGGGGGCTTCCCTGGTGGTGCAGTGGTTAAGAATCTGCCTGCCAATGCAGCGGACATGGGTTCGAGCCCTGGTCCAGGAAGATCCCACATGCCACGGAGCAACTAAGCCCGTGCACCACGACTACTGAGCCTGCGCTCTGGAGCCTGCGAGCCGCAACTACTGAGCCCGCGTGAAGCCCACACGCCTAGAGCCTGTGCTCCGCAACAAGAGAAGCCCGCGCACCACGACGAAGAGTAGCCCCGTTCGCCGCAACTAGGGAAATCCCACGTGCAGCAACGAAACCCAATGAAGCCAATAAATAAATAAATAAATAAATAAAATTTTAAAAAGGGAAACTAACCTGGATCTCCTAGTCTGGTTGATGGTTATTTCCCCAGATGTAGGTTCTGCATAAAATCCTAATTATTTGAATTCCTGCTTCCCTCATAACAAATCTGCCACCAGATGACAGAAAAGAGGGCAAAATTACTTTCAAAGGAAAGGAAGTTACTTACGTGACATTTTAGGATTCTGTGGGCTCGGGTTTTGCCGGTGCTCTCTCTTGGTCCTGTGTCTCCTCCTGTGTTTGTGTTTTGATCTCTTTTTCTGACTCGCTCTGCACTTTTTCTTCCTGAAATTCGACTTTCTGGCCATCTCCCTTCTCTTTCAGTTTGGGTCCAATTGTATCTGAAGACTCTTTGGTCGAGCCTCCTGATGCCTCAGCATCTTCCGGGGCTGAGGTATGGTTCCCGGGATCAACAGCAGCATCACCTTTTTCATCTTCTCGGGATTCAAACGGTGACTTCTCTGTTCTTTCTCCAAACCCGGCACCACCGTCGTCTTCTGGCACAGACTTTATTTCAGGGGCTTCTCTCTTCTCCTTGGATGGGGAAGCTACCTCTTCAAGCTGCTGGCCATCTACCGGGGAACTTTCTACCCTAGTGGCCGCCATCTTCTCTAAAGCTTCATTCACATCTCCAGAAACATCTGGATGTGTGTGTTCCCCGGCACTTAGCGGGGACTCCTCTTTGGCTTCGATGGTTTGTGTTTCATCCAACGTGCAGGGCTGAAGTTTGCTTTCTTCTTTCTCGATTTTCTGCCCAGCTTCCTGGCTGTCGGCTTCCGTCAGTTGAGCCTGGGTCTGGAAAGCAGAGGCCGTTTCTTCTGTACTCCCCAACTGGTCAACAACTGTCTGAATTACGTTTTGTACAAGCTTGCAGCTCTCTGTCTCAAGTTTCAAAATCTCATCTTCAGCCTTTAAATCTTCCTCTCTTGTTTTGCTTACTCCGCCTTCCTGACAACCAGCCTGCTCACCGTCTCCATCTGACTCCCATTTCTGTGATGTGGTTTTATCTCCTTCCAGGTCTGCGCTGATGCCTTTTTCAGGCGTAACAGATACTATTACCGGGATTGATTTGGCCTGAGACTCAGTCCCTGTGGGCACCGTGTCTTCCCCTGGCTGAGCAGGAGAGCCTTCGTCTTTTTCTGAGGACTTTTCTTCCGGTACTAAACGTGCCTCTGCAGATTCCAAAGTTTCCGCTGTTTCTAAAATCTTGATAGCTTCTCCTAAGACCTTCTCCCCCACTGCTGCAGCTGTTAGAGCTAATGGTGCCTCAGAGCTCTGAACTTGAATTTCTGTGCATGCCTCTTCCTCGTGAACGGGCAGAGAACTTCCTTCAAAACTGATGACTTCCTTTTCCCCGTCTATGATGGTTACATTCACTGCCTGAACCAGTTGCTTACTGAGCTCTTCACATGTGGTAACAGCTAGTTTGCACTCAAGTTTCTCTTCATTTACTTGAGTTGGCTCTAATTCCGTTTTGTCCCTTTCCACTTGAACTACCCTCTCTCTCTCCACTGGGGTTGGAAGAGACTTAGCAGGTCTCTGGAGTTCGAGATCATCATTCTTTTGAAACTCAGCTTTTTTCGTAACTTCATCCTCAAGGGCAACTTCAGTTATCTTTTTCTCGGTTGTTTCTGTGTCAGCGGACACCACAAGTCCTTCGACAGATGGTTCCTCTTTGGCTTCCTCATCAGCACATCGGCCAGCCTCTTGAATCACCTCAGTCTTTGAAAGGATGGGTACAGTTTCCACTGTTACCTCTTTATCTGTATGTTCTAGAACCTCTTCCATTTTTGAACGCTTTTCTTCCTGGGATTGAAAATTGGAAGGTTCTGGAGGCATCTCTTTCAGTTCAGGAAGTGCCTCACCTTCTGTGACCTGGTATTGGGTACCGGATGGAACCTCACCATCTTCATCGATTTCCATGATCGTGGTCTGCTGGCTTACATTTGTAGCTTCAAAATCTGCTACTGGGGTGCTTCCATTGGTCTCACTGTCTGTGAGGGTTTCAGCTGAGTCAGGAGCAACAGCCTGTTCTGGGACAGTCTCTGGTTTTACCGCAGCCACGGTTTCAGCTGGACAAGTGCTTGTAAGCTCCCTGGCCTCTGCACTCTCTGTGCCTGGAGGAATTTCTTCCAAGCTTTCCGGGGTGGCCTGTACCATCGCCGTCCCCTGTGTCAAAGTCTCAGTTTTCGTTTCTTGTACACGTACTCTGGGTGCTCCATCCATTGCTTCCTTCTGATCGAGTGCGTGAGAATCCTCTTCTGCTTCCTCCACCTGCTCCAGTATTTTCGCTTGTCCTTTCTGGGTTGTCTGGATGGTGTCGTCTAGCCCTCTGGCGTCAGGCAGCTGTGATTCCTGTTTAACTTTTTCTGCAACGGCCTGCAGCACCTCTCGGGTCCTCTTCGCCTGGGCTTCCATGTCGGGCATGCTGCCCTCCACCTCCTGAACCGGTGTTGCTTCCTCGGTGGTATCTGGAAAGTCGGTTAACTGGGAAACAGCCGAAACCATGTCGGTGGTCTCTTCAGCACCAGAGGCTTCTGTGGCTTCTTCAGCACACAACGCCTCTGTGGTTTCTGCGGCCGTCAGAGCTTCAGGGGTCAATTCCACCTTGCTGGCGACTATGTCATCAGCGGCCTCCTGGCTCTCTGGCAGCGTTTTGGTATCGACGGGGATTTCCTCTGCAACGACTTCTTTTTCAAACACCTCCCCAGATGGTGGCTTGTCTTCGTCTTCTGCTTGTTCAAGAGGTTCTGTCACCGAAGCAGAGATCCAGGAAGGTGCCCTTTCTTCAATGCTAGTAACGGCCCTTGTCCCGTCCATGACAGCCACAGTCACGGTGTGAACCAGACTCTTACTGAGCTCCTCCGACACGTCGACAGCCACCTTCTGCTCAGGGCCCTCCTCGCTCTTCGGAGCCTGCTGTGCTTCTGTTTTCTCCCTTTCCACCGCATCGTACTCGGACAGAGGCACCACGGCTGGGACGTCCGAATCGTCCTCGTTGGCCTCCGTCGGCCCCGTATCTTCCATCGCCGCTTGTTCTTGTTTCCCATCCAGCCTTTTCTTCCTTCGCCCAGGAATAAACTTCCTGATTGAAACCCAAGACTCTTCTTTGCCCAGCTCAGCATCTGAGGCTGAATATTCTAGGCTGGACCCAGCTACCAAGTCTTCATTTTTCTCTTCCAGTTTTGACTTCGGTTTTTTTCTCGAGGTGACTAATCTTTTAAATGACTCCCAGGTGGAGACCCCCTCCCCTTCGGAGGGGCTGCCGGCCTGCTCGGGTGAGGAACTTCCTGGGGGCTGGTCGTGGTCTTGGGAGCCGGCAGGGGGCGCGTCTGGGCCGGACTCCCTGTCTCTCCCTGCTTCCTCTGGTTTTTGGCTGTCTCCTCCCGGGGGTTTTGGTCCCCCTTCGTCGTCAGAAGAGGATGCTTTCCTTGCTCTTTTCTTGGATGACCCCACACAAATCAGAGCTTCCCAGGACACGGAGGTGTCAACCTTGCGCTTTGGCTCTTCTGGCTTCTGCTCCTCTCCGTTTCCTTTCCCCTCCTCCTGCATTTCAGAGGTGGTGCTCTCCGTGGAGGACAGAGTGGCGCTCTTAACCTTGTCCACTTCGTCCTCCTTGTCACTTTCAGAGAGCCTTCTCACGCGTTTCTTGGGTGTCACCATCTTTTTGAAAGATGCCCAGGGGGTAACACCTTCCCTCTTCTTCTCTCCGTCGGAAGTGGTCCCTTCCTCCGTCTCCCCGTCCTGGGGGGCCTCGGCCACGCCTTTCTCCAGGCACGTGATCTCCTCGGGCTCTTCGGGGGACGAGGCCGAGCTCTCACCCTTGGGTTCGTCTGGGCTGTCGGGAGAATCCGCTGAGGCTGGATGCTGCTCCCCGGACTCCTCATCTCCTCCTCTTTTCCCTTTCTGTTTCTTTCCAGAGAGCTTTTTTAAGCCGCTGCTAGTGAACAGTTTCTTTAAAGGGCTTCCCTGCACCTTAGTTCTCTCCTGCGAGGACGGCACTTCCACCTCCCCCGCGACGCCCTCAGGGGGCGTGGGAGGTGCTTTCGCGGCTGCGCAGAGCTCGGCCGGCTGGGCGTGGTCCCCGCTGGGGGCGCCCGCCTCTTCCTGCATCTTCAGCAGCGCCTCCGGGGCCTCGGCATCCGGAAGGTCGGCGTCCGTTTCAAGAGATCGCTCAGGTGGCGAGGGCTCTACTGCCTCTTCTACCTCGGCTTTCTGTGCCTCCGTGCCCTTCTCTGCAGTGCTGACGTGGACCTCCGCGACAATCTCTACTTTTTCATCGAACACTTCTGTTGCTAACGGGGCGGGTTTCTCTTCGGGAGGTGCTTGCCCTTGGTCTTCGGGGGGCAGCTCCACCTTTTCATACTCGGCCGACAGCCTGGCATCCTGGGTGCTCTCGCGGGCCTCCTGTGAGGACGGCTGCTCGGAGAGATCTTCCGTCTTCTCGTTTTCTTCTGTGTCTGCCTTTTCTGCCTCTTGTTCCTTTTTCTTCTCTGAAGCCTCCAGCTCATCCTCCCGAGGCTTCCTGAAACTGGTCTTTTTTCGCCAGCCGGCCCAACCTTGAGTGAAGAATTTTTTGAAGGGCGATGCGGTTTCACTGGCCACCGGACTAGTCGGAGAATCTGGAGATCTGGCGGGTTCTTTCTCTTGTTTTTCTTCTCCTTCATCTTTGCCTTCCTCGGCTGGTGGACCGGACTCCGCCTGAAGGGAGACTTCTGGGCGGCTCAGCTCGTGTCTGGGCGTCTCTTCGGGCTTCTCTGTGGACTGTTTGAGTTCAGTGTCTGTGGGTGTCACGTCCCCTGTCTCCCGGCTGGGCTCCAGGCGGTCACCAGCCTCGTCGGACCCCCCTGGCCCTCCGCCTTCATCCTTTTTGACGGTGAGAAGCTGCACAGTGTCAGACTTCTCTGTCTTATCCTTTCTCACAGTGAATTTGAAGCCGACAAACTTAAACACCTTCTTAAATCCTACGTCGTTAGCCTGGGGCTCAGCGGGTTGCATCAGCTCGTCTACACTGCTTTCTGGGGCAGGGATCTGTTCCATCATCTCAGGCATTTCCTCCTGCCCCTCCTTCGTGATGTCTTGAACCGCCGCTGAGTTAGCAGCCATGTCTTTGTCTGATTCCCTTTCAGTCACATCTTCAGACTCTCTCTGTCCAACTATTAACAGAAAAAAAAAAAAAAAGAGGGGGTGGGGGTGGGGAAGAAAAAGGTTGAAAATGATTACAATTCAAGAAAATCAAATATTTAAAAAACACGGCCAATGAATACTTTCTTTAACATCAGGCAGTTCCAAGATCGGGTAACGGTCTTACCAGTATCTGTAAATCTCAATAGATTAGGCAAAAAATTAGTTATAGGTAAGTGGCCACAACATCACTAAGGGTAGGTCAACCAGACGGCATATGCAAAATGGAATCACACATCACACCTAGGATCTAGAATCCATCGAGCTTTAAAGATAACTTCCACTTTATAAGAAATATAGGGTTAGAGAAACTAAGCTAAATAAGTACCTAGACAAATTTAAAGGAGGGGCATTCTATGTGATAACTACCTGGCCACTTCACCAAGTCCCCAAAGGTGACCAGAGCTCCTTGGGGAAATTCTGGGCTAGGTCAGGGAAAGTACAAGGAACATTTTATTGCAACAAAAGGGGGTGCTCAAAAGCTTGGGGGGGGGCATATCCAAAGGACACAGGAGCCAGCTTGAAAGGGCTCCTGCTGGCCAAACTTTGAAGCATAAAAAAATAACAATGATAGGTTATAATACATTGACTAAAAATGGAATCTATGAACCAAGAGTGACACTACAAATACAACATTGTAAATCGACTATACTTCAATTATAAAAGAGTGATACCAAAAATTTAAGTGAGGAGTAGGGGATACTTCCTTATGAAAAAACGCCAATCAATAAATTTAGATATAACTTGCACTTTGATCCGTAGGGCTATTTCTTTAGAATTTAGAATTCTACCACATCAAGATTCATATTTATTAAGGACGAGAGTTAAGAAAAACGGTTCTTTTATAGACAGTTGTCCAGGCTCTTCCTAGGCCACAGCAAACAGCCGTTCAGCCTTGAAAACGCAGAGCATCACTGTCTCTAAACACGTATTTGTATCATTCATCAAACAATTAACTTAAAGGAAATAATATAAGTGGATTTTCGCTTGCAGTTAATTTGGAGAGGAGAAAGCCATGTTTTAATTCGCTTCAACTGTAGGGTCAACTGAACTGAACTTTTTCAATTGCTTAGAAAAATAAAAATAATTTCTCATTATATAAAATAAATGCAACACTGTTTCATGGCCAATGAGGTTACTCTTTTGAATGTGGGCCTGACTGAAGGCATTTGGAACTAGTCATATCACTATTAAAATCAGCTATTCAGAAACAAATTTTAAAAAGACAGGAATTAGGGGGAAAGTTTTTAATAGATGAGACTTGGAAGCAAAGCAAGGAAATTGGCTGTAGCTTAAGCGGTTGCCTTATTTGGTAAAGCCTAGTTGGCTGTTCATCAGTAGACTTAGAAAAACCACGTTTACTAATAACACCATTCTAATAACTCATTCAGTCAAGAATCAAGAGATGCTAAAACTTTAGGGTGAAAGGTTTCCAGCACACTTACAGTTTTAGAGTATCAACACACAGATTACTTCGTTTCAAAAGCAACAACTTCCTTTATAATGCAGAAACCTGCCAGGCACCACCTTAACCAAGCGATCAGAATTAACATCTCCAATAATGGGACAAAACTGTCATCATGCTTCGTGATGTGAGGCACTGAGAAGGCCAATAAGTCAGCTACACAGTACTCCTGACAAAAATGTTTAACAGGGCTTCCCCTGGTGGCGCAGTGGTTGAGAGTCCGCCTGCCAGTGCAGGGGACACGGGTTCGTGCCCCGGTCCGGGAAGATCCCACATGCCACGGAGCGGCTGGGCCCGTGAGCCATGGCCGCTGAGCCTGCGCGTCCGGAGGCTGTGCTCCGCAACGGGAGAGGCCACGGCAGTGAGAGGCCCGCGTACCGCAAAAAAAAAAAAAAAAAAAAAAAAAAAAAAAATGTTTAACAGAATTGAATCGTGTGGAAACAGTCAGACAACAGCCCACATGGAAGCCTGGCCTGAAATATAAATGTCGCAAAGGACAAAAATCAAACATAAATACAAATGGATTGCCTGCAAGTAACTATCAAAAAGTTTAAGGGGAGAGAATGACGGGGTACGGCTAGAGGAGAAAGAAAATGTGGTAAAGTATCAGTGAATGGTGAATAAAGTCAAGTGTTTATGGGTGTTCACTGTATTTTTCTTTAGGTTTGAATTTTTTTGTTGTTTTTTTTTTGCGGTACGCGGGCCTCTCACTGTTGTGGCCCCTCCCGTTGCGGAGCACAGGCTCCGGACGCGCAGGCTCAGCAGCCATGGCTCACGGGCCCAGCCGCTCCGCAGCATGTGGGATCTTCCCGGACCGGGGCACGAACCCGTGTCCCCTGCATCAGCAGGCGGACTCTCAACCACTGCGCCACCAGGGAAGCCCAGGTTTGAATTTTTTTTGTTTTTTTTTTTAACATGTTTATTGCAGTATAATTGCTTTACAATGGTGTGTTAGTTTCTGTTTTATAATTTAGGTTTGAATTTTAAAACTTGGGGGTTAAAGAAGCAAGTCAATGTTATTTAATAAAGGGTGGGATTCTGTGCTAAATTTGAAAATTTAAGAAACGTAACAACCAGAGACACCAGGCATGGTCCTGGGTTGGATATTTGTTAGGGCAAGCCAGCTTAATGACATTTTTGGGTCTACTTGGGATACTCGATGTCAGATTAGAGGAGATGAATTCTTACCAAAATGAAAGGGTAGAAATTTTGACTGAAGAAAAGCAGGTTACCAAACAGTGTATGTACTATGACCTCATTTTGGTTTAAAAACTCTCTCTCTCGGCCCCAGCAAACAGCCGTTCAGCCTTGAAAATGCAGAGCATCACTGTCTCTCTCTCTCTCTCTCTCACACACACACACACACACCTCTCACATACGACTTCCGGAGGATGGGAATGTGATATAGTTTAGTTTTGCTTATCTGAATTTTTTCATTTTCTATTTAGTATTGCTTTCTGTAATAAACAAAAAGGTCAATTAAAACTGACGCACAAAAAGGTCCCAATAATGTTGGAACAACATACTTAATGCCTGCTGCACAAAATGAAGCTTAATAATTATAACCAGTTCCAATACCAGTGCTTAGAACGTGGCAATAAGTATTTGAAATACAGAAATACAGAACAATGTGGAAATACAGAAACCATGTGCATATCCAAGTCCATAAATTCCTCCAAGAAAATAATTTTATACTTTATGTGAAATATTACAAACCTATGTCTACAAATTTCCATTTTACTATTTATTGGGTTTCATTTTGAAAGTGAAGCCTAGAAAGTTCACTGAAAAGCTGTCCAAAGTACCACCCAAGTGAAGACCAGAGCCCGCGTGCAGAGCCCCGTTTGAACATGCCTTGTACTGTGCTAGAAATCAACCTAAAGTCCTTTTCCCCTTCCTTTTTCTTTTCTAACGTTACCAGATTTATGGATAATCACAGATAAAACCTGTGACCATCTGGACCTCCTCTTCTGCAGAGAGGAAGGAAGGATACTGAGGAGGTGCTCTAACGCTACCCACGTACTTACAGGGCTGGGCGGGGCCTCGGCTTTGGTGACAGTGCGTAGCTGTCTCTGTAAGAGTTTTGGGAGTTTCAGCCAATTTTCATTTTTTTCTAACTGATATCAGCATCTAAGGTAGCATTAAAAAATAATAATAATAAAACCGAACTGAACATTTATATATTTTTTTGGCCTCGCCACAAGGCTTGCGGAATCTCAGTTCCCCGACCAGGGATTGAACCCAGGCCACGCCAGTGAAAGCTCGGACTCCTAACCACTAGGCAACCAGGGAACTCCCCAAACTGAACATTTTTTTTAAAAATTCATTTATTAATTTATTTATTTTTGGCTGCGTTGGGTCTTCGTTGCTGCCCGTGGCCTTTCTCTAGTTGCGGTGAGTGGGGGCTACTCTTCGTTGCAGTACACGGGCTTCTCATTGCAGTGGCTTCTCTTGTTGCGGAGCACAGGCTCTAGGAGTGTGGGATTCAGTAGTTGTGGCACACGGGCTTCAGTAGTTGTGGCTTGCCAACTCTAGAGCACAGGCTGAGTAGTTGTGGTGCACAGGCTTTAGTTGCTCCACGGCATGTGGGCTCTTCCCGGACTAAGGTTCGAACCTACATCTCCCACACTGGCAGGCAGATTCTTAACCACTGCGCCACCAGGGAAGCCCCCCAAACTGAACATTTTAGATAAAGAAGGTTTGAAGAAAAACCAACTTGATTACTTTCAAGTATGCTTCTTAAAGGGAAATTTTTCCTTTCCTTTTTTAAAAAAATCAATTTGAGAACCAAACACTGAACTCTAGTTAATAACATGCATGCTGAAGTGTTTAGCGGTGAAGCATACTGATGCCTGCAGCTTACTTTGAAATGCATAAAACAGAAGTAAGATGGACTCATGAACAGATACGAGGATGGATAGTTGAAGAGATATATGAGAAGGCAATTATGGTAAAACATTAATTATACAATCTAGATAAATATACATGTCTAATATTCACTTTTCTTTCAACTTTTTCATATCTTAAAATTTTTCATAAATAAATAAATTTGGGGGGAAAAGCTCCCCCGGTGATTAAAAAAAATCACTTTGAAATACACATTTGTGACCAACTTTAGACTTTATAAACAATAAAGGAGGACTTCCCTGGTGGTGCAGTGGTTAAGAATCCGCCTACCAATGCAGGGGACATGGGTTTGATCCCTGGTCCGGGAAGACCCCACATGCCGCGGAGCAACTAAGCCCGTGCACCACAACTACTGAGCCTGTGTGCCACAACTACTGAAACCTGCGTGGCTAGAGCCCGTGCTCCACCACATGAAAAGCCACTGCAATGAGAAGCCCGCGCCCTGCAAAGAGTAGCCCCCGCTCGCCACAACGAGAGAAAGCCCGTGCCCAGCAACGAAGACCCAACGCAGCCAAAACTAAATAAATTTATTTTTAAAAAATAAAGGAAAAATTACAACCCACATTAAATACTGAGGCAAATATCCCAAGAGAAAGAAAAATTCAGACATATGTGATAGACTGTTCAGAGTATCCAACCCTGACATTCCTTTCCTTCTGGGAACACTCTCTCCCCATTATTTATTTAAAAGTATGTATAATCTTCTGAAATAAGAATATGCTGTTTATTTATCTCTTGTAAAAATAAAATACAGTGTGTGTGAAAAAAAAATATGCTGTAAGTTTCCATTTGTTCCTATTATAATCCAGTTTATACAGTTAAGTCTAAGGGTTTCTTGAAGTTAAGTGCATTTCGATGAACTACTTTACAAATTTTCCCAATTATAAAAGCATACTCATCAGAGAACTTTCTGCAAACACTTCTAATGCAACACAAGAGATGTGACCTTCTTTTTTTTAAAGATGGATGATATCATTGGAAATACACTAGAGGAAAAAGTCAAAGCCCAAAAGTAAACTCTATTCTACTATAAATTTACTAGTAATGCACACATATAAAAATTAAATTTCCTGCCAGCAAGCAGAAGGTAAAAACACTCATTAACTAACCTCTCTAGAAACCATTAGAAAATGCAGAGACGTTTTGCTAACATAGTAGGAGAAAGTAGGTGTAACACACCATTTCCCCCGTTTCCCCTCCAGGCTCCTAAATCTGTGTTTCAATTTGAAACACCTTTTATAAAACTCTGGGATGACTGGAATGTTTACAGTCAAAACTCGGGACACAAAGCTGAACAGCTGCTAACTGGTATCACAAAACAACTATTGGTGGTTCCTTATAGCTTAGCAATATCCAGATGTTCTCTTTAGAGTGTCATATGGCTGAACCCATTAAAAAAGAAAAGTATTTAAGATCACAGGAAAATTTAAAATCCTCACTGGTCAACTGGTCTGCAGTCTCTTTTTACCTAAGTAATCCTAGGAGCTACTATTGTCAGAACAATCTTCCAGACTGGGCAAGGCCCCCGCGGGCCCAGACGGCGCCTTTGTGCTTTGTGCACAAGGCTGGACAAACCCAACTCAGCCCTGATTTCCACTTGCCTTCTGTACCAGCTAGACCTGTACAGACCTTACAGAGAGGCCCTGTTTCCTAAAATACCCCTTTGATCACACCATGAAGCTAGCTGCCGAACATCCCTAAGGGCTCCAGCATCTAGCGGAGTGTCTTCTACACTACTAACCTGGCAGCCAAGCCTGTCTAAATTACATTCTAACATATAAGCGAACTTAAAAAAAAATTTTTTATCGGATATATGCATATGTATAACTGATTCACTTTGCTGTATACCTGAAACTAACACAACATTGTAAATCAACTATACTCCAATAAAAATAAGCCAACTTTGAACGCACACTTGCACTTTAGAGGTCTGTAACCTGCCTCAAACCACGTGCGACCACGTGGCTACCCACTCAGCTGGGAACCCGCAGGTAGTGAAACTTAGATCCTTTTTTTTCAGCCTCGTTTCCGATGACTGGGCCAGGCGTTCGGCGTGCTGCAGCCCAAGTAGCAAGGCCTGCTCCGTCCTGTTCTGCATCCCCCATTTTGCTCGCCTGCCTCTGGGCTCTTGGGGAGGGGTGGGGGGCGACTTTCTGGTCTTGGCTAAATCCTTGTGATTTTTCGAGGCCTGTATCGTTTTCTACCTCGCCCGCCTGCCGGGCAAAGACCTTCCCAGGTGACCCCAGCCCGCACAATCTCTATCCCAATCCTCACGCCCCTCCTTCTAGGTCATTGTCTTCCCGATGTGCCTCTTTCTGGCAAGAAGCAACGTGCAGCCTAGGGCCTCCCTTGCGCTGCGGTTCTGTTTTTCAGTTTCTGGGCGAGGTGCTGGCTCGGAGAGTGCAGGGTTCGGGCACATGCTCCACGGCCCTCAGCGAACCGTATGGAGCCCAGAGGGTGGCTCTGCAGCCCTGGGCATGGTGTCCTGTGGTGTCCCTCCCTAACACCCCCCCACCCACCCTGCGCGCTCCTGTGCCGGCAGGTTGATGAAAGCAAGGGAAAGGAGGAAGGATGGAAACCCACACACCCATCTAACTGACACTTCAGGGGGCGCTCCCGGGCGATCCGGCACGCCAGGCCCCGGGGCGAACCGCTGCTGGGGGGCGCGCGCTACTCACAGCAGAGGATACTCCACCAGGGCCTGGCGCGCGCCGCTGGCCGGCAGGGGCAATCCGACAGAGGCCCGGGAGGCCCCAGCCTTCCTCTGCCGGCTGCCCCATCGCTGCATGGAGATGCCCCTGGGAGAGTCGCGCACGTCTCAAGAGGGCTCAGCCTCCTCGTCAGCCTGCAAGGGAAAGCCAGGAGGCCCTGAGCATCACCCCCAGGGGCCCCTCTTCCAGGCGAAGCACACTAGATGCCGGAAACCAGCCAAACCTCCCTGGCCAAAGGCCGCCGAACCTCACTGCCGCAGCGTTCCTGTACTGCCTCTCTTATCCGCACAACATTCCATCGAGTAGTTGATCCAAAACCCGCATTGCCTATCAGTGGCCCAGGGCATGGCAGGCACCTGTGCCTGGGTGGGTTTGTTTGTAGGTACTTTAACTTCCTAAGTATTAGAATAAGAACTGGGTTCCCATTACGAAGCTATCATCTCCAATCATAGAGCCTTAGAGCTGGAAAGCAGAGGTCACCTGGCCCCCCCAGCTGGTTTACAGGGGAATAAACTGACTTCAAACATGGTTTTATGTGGCAAACGCAAAACGGTATAGCCACTTGGGAAGACAGTGGGGCAGTTTCTTGTAAAACCAAACACACTCTTACCATCTGATCCAGCAATTATGCTCCTTGGTTTTTCCCTAAATATTCTTGGTATTTACTCATACCCACATTTGGCATGAGTTGAAAACCCACACATGGATGTTTATAGCAGCTTTACTCACAATTGCAAAAACTCGGAAGCAACCAATCTTCATAGGTGAATGGATAAATAAACTATGGTGGTATATCCAGGCAATAAAATATTATTCAGCACTAAAGACAAGCTAGCAAATCGTGAAGACATGGAGGAGCCTTAACAGGCGCACATGGCTAAGTGAAAGAAGCCGAACTGAAAAGGCTACATACTGTACGATTGCAACTCCACGGCATTCTGGAAAACGCACAACTGTGGAGACAATAAAAAGATCAGTGTTACGGGGGTAGGGAGGTGGGAGGGATGCACAGGCAGAGCAGAGAGGACTTTTTAGGACGGTGAAATACTCTGCATGATACTCTAGATACATGTCATTATACATTTGCTCAAACCCACAGAATGTACACCACCAAGAGTGAACCAATGTAAACGAACCCACACCAGTGGAAACTATCGACTTTGAGTGATAATGATGTCAGTGTAGGCTCATGGATGGTAACAAACGTACCGCTCTGGTGTGGGACGCTGAGAGTGGGAGAGGCTAGGCATGTGTGGGGTTAGGGAGTGTATAGAAACTGTACTTTCCACTCTTTCTTGCTGTGACCCTAAAACTGCTCTAAGAAATAAAGTCTACGTTTTACAAAATGGTAAACACAAAGTTTGTCTTTTTAAAAGAAAAATAAACTCCATGTACTCTCAAAGCATTAAAATTCTTATTCTCCAAACACTGTAACTTTACAATTTGTAAATGCCACTTATGACAAGAAAAATTATTTAGACATGTCAACACCTACACTTAAGAGAAAAATTGCTATATGTCTGATGTGGACAGCAATTCAAATTCTATTTCAGTGTAAAAAGCGGTTTTTTCATGGTTACAGTCATGCTTTAAAAAAAGAAATAACACATATATCCTATACGCCCACTCAAAGATAATGATTCAAAAGATCACCTGAGTACACCTGTAACTTATATAACATTGTACATCAACTCTACTTCAATAAAAAAATTTTTTAAAATGTTGTAAGATCACCTGACCATCATTTTGTCACTTTGTCAAGGTAAAGACTGGATAAAAGCAAGAATCAATGGGTGCTGGACTTCCCTGGTGGTGCAGTGGTTAAGAATCCGCCTGCCAATGCAGGGGACATGGGTTCAATCCCTGGTCCGGGAAGATCCCACATGCCGCGGAGCAACTAAGCCTGTGCGCCACAACTACTGAGCCTGCGCGCCGCAACTCCTGAAGCCCACGGGCCCTAGAGCCTGTGGTCTGCAACAAGAGAAGCCACTGCACTGCAACGAAGAGTAGCCCCACTCGCCGCAACTAGAGAAAGTCCGCATGCAGCCACGAAGACCCAACTCGGCCGTAAATAAATAAATAAATAAGAATCAATGGGCGCTAAATCGGGGAGGGGGGGGAGTTGGGCTGGATACTTACATGCCTAATAGTCGAAAGGTGGTGAAATCGAACAGCTCAACATCAACCTACGAGGGACAGATGGACATTGTGTACAATACCTTGAGAAGGAAACAATGTCATCTGCAGCTAAGAATGCACAACCTAAATTCAATTAGGAGAAAACAAACACAAAATAAGGAATGTGGTAGAAATGGGAAAAGAACTATATGCTTTGAACATGCCAATATCTAAAAGACAAAGGTTATACAGATGTTCCAGATTAAGAGGCTAAACAGATTATGATGTAATACCTGACCTGAGGACGGCTCTTGCAGTGCAAGGGGAGAATGCTAAGAAGGACCTGATTAGATAACTGACAAGATGGAAAAAAGAATGGTAGATTATAAAATAAGTATTGTGATAATGTAAATATCTGACATTGATAACGGTACTATGATTACGAAAGGAAATATCTCTATTCTTAGGAAACACACACTGAAGCATTTAAGAGTGAAGGACCATGATGTACATAACCTTTCCTCAGATGATTCAGAAAGCTCCACATCTCATGCCTACATAAGACGTAACAGGAACCTGTATGTTGGTTTTTTATTTTGTTTTGTTTTCCAACATAGAGCGAGAGAGTAAATAATGAAGCAAATGAGGCAAATGTTAAGAAGTGAATCTAGAGTGAATTTAAGAGTACATGATGTGCCCTGTATCATTTTTATTTTTGCTACTTCCTAAACAATCAGAAGAATGAACGAGTGCAGATGACTAATGAAAATATAGAGAACAACAAAAATGGAGACGGTAATGATTCACCCTACCTGATTTTAGCGGCTCTTTGCCTCACATTATATACCATAAAACAAATTTTTACCAATGAATTAAATAACAGAAAAACTCTTCCCCTACCCCTCAAAGAAGAGACAGAATTCAGGTAGAAAGGAAGAAGATTAAAGACCAGAAGTTCTAGAGACAGACTGGTGTTTAAATTTCAGCTGCACCACCTACTAGCACTGGACCCTTGGGCACATCTCTTGAAGTTTCTGTTCTCAGTGCCCTCACCTGTAACATAGGTCCCCTCCGCTACTATAGCAAAGGCTAGTTAGGAGGGTAAAACATCAACTGGCAGTCTAGAATAAAAATAAAACAAAAGCCATTAGAATGGCTTTTTTTTTTTTTTGCTTCACGTTTTCCTCAGAACAGAAATACTTGCTTTTAATTACTTTTTACCAATTCCAACAGTGATCTATATGAATTGCAGAAGATTTAAAAATACAGAAAACTGGGAGTAACATCCATAAAGACTACGTCCAGTGATAACGGCTATTAATATCTGTATTTTCTTCTGGATAAATTATCTAATAGTCTTCAAAACTATGACATACTGGTTGCATAATTTCTTTTTATGTCCCCTTGTTTTTAGACAATTTATGTTGGTCCAGTTTTTCATTATCACACTCACATGTATAAAGCCATTGTCCAAACCCGGGAAGGAGTTTTTGAACAGAAGAGGGCAGTCTTGAGCAGCCTTCAGCTCTCCTGGCAGCCTTGAGACACTCCTAGACCTTCAGCACCACAAGACGCTGCAGAAACCCATCAATACATGAAGTTTAGGTGCTCTTTCAAGTTCTGTGAAGTCATATCACACCTGTTTTTACCTCTTCGACTCCCAGCATAAACACTTCAAGGGGGAAAATGGGCATTCTGAGTTAGCTCCCTGTCTGCTCTCTTCTTTATTTGCACCCAGATCTAGATCCTTTTCCCCGATTTTGGACCAAGTTAAGGTCACACGTAGATGAGCTCTACTTTCTGTCTGGAACTCCCTTCCTCCCCTTCCCTGCTTTCCCAGCCCAACTGTACACAGTACAGCAAAATCACCCCACATTTCCCAGGTTCCGGCTGAAGGCAGAGACTCCCAGACCATCATCCGTCCCACCCACGTTCCAGTTTGTGGTTAGCAGAAAGCTCTTTAAAGGTGTTTCTATGAGCTGTCTGCATGCAGGTTCTAAGTGAGTTCAAAGATCTTAGCTTGGTGAGCAAACAAGGAGGCTGTTAAACGCATAAAAGAACAGCTAAATAAATAAATATCAGTGTAAAAATGTAACAATACAGCTTATAATCCATGAAATTATAATCAATTTATCAAAAAAAAAAAAAAGAAAAAAGAAGAACAGCCAAAAAATGTGGGGTGGGGCTTCCCTGGTGGCGCAGTGGTTGAGAGTCCGCCTGCCGATGCAGGGGACACGGGTTCGTGCCCCGGTCCGGGAAGATCCCACATGCCGTGGAGCGGCTGGGCCCGTGGGCCATGGCCGCTGAGCCTGCGCGTCTGGAGCCTGTGCTCCGCAACGGGAGAGGCCACAACAGTGAGAGGCCCGCGTACCGCAAACAAAACAAAACAAAACAAAAACGTGGGGTGGTAGGGAGGGGCGGACCACGCCAGCAGGTTCAGTTGTTGGGAGTGGAAGAAGCAGGTGAGTGACAGGAAGCAGATAATAATGGTGGAGACGGCTTTCGGGGAAGATAGTCCAGTGTTCACCTGTTCAGACTTAGCATAGCAGAATCTACTCACAACCACACTTACAAGCATTTCATTAATACATTTAGTTTTTTGTTTTTTTTTTAACATCTTTATTGGAGTATAATTGCTTTACAATGGTATGTTAGTTTCAGCTTCACAACAAAATGAATCAGTTATATATATACATATATTCCCATATCTCTTCCCGCTTGCATCTCCCTCCCTCCCACCCTCCCTATCCCACCCCTCCAGGCGGTCACCAAGCACCGAGCTGATCTCCCTGTGCTATGCGGCTGCTTCCCACTAGCTATCTACCCCACGTTTGGTAGTGTATATATGTCCATGCCTCTTTATCGCTTTGTCACCGTTTACCCTTCCCCCTCCCCATAGCCTCAAGTCCATTCTCCAGTAAGTCTGTGTCTTTATTCCTGTTTCACCCCTAGGTTTTTCATGACATTTTTTTTCTCTTAAATTCCATATATATGTGTTAGCATACGGTATTTGTCTCTCTCTTTCTGACTTACTTCACTCTGTATGACAGACTCTAGGTCTATCCACCTCATTACAAATAGCTCAATTTTGTCTCTTTTTATGGCTGAGTAATATTCCATTGTATATATGTGCCACATCTTCTTTATCCATTCATCCGATGATGGACACTTAGGTTGTTTCCATCTCTGGGCTATTGTAAATAGAGCTGCAATGAACATTTTGGTACATGACTCTTTTTGAATTATGGTTTTCTCAGGGTATATGCCCAGTAGTGGAATTGCTGGGTCATATGGTAGTTCTATTTGTAGCTTTTTAAGGAACCTCCATACTGTTCTCCACAGTGGCTGTATCAATTTACATTCCCACCAACAGTGTAAGAGGGTTCCCTTTTCTCCACACCCTCTCCAGTATTTATTGATTCTAGATTTTTTGATGATGGCCATTCTGACTGGTGTGAGATGATATCTCATTGTAGTTTTGATTTGCATTTCTCTAATGATTAGTGATGTTGAGCATTCTTTCATGTGTTTGTTGGCAGTCTGTATATCTTCTTTGGAGAAATGTCTATTTAGGTCTTCTGCCCATTTTTGGATTGGGTTGTTTGTTTTTTTGTTATTAAGCTGCATGAGCTGCTTATAAATTTTGGAGATTAATCCTTTGTCAGTTGCTTCATTTGCAAATATTTTCTCCCATTCTGAGGGTTGTCTTTTGGTCTTCTTTATGGTTTCCTTTGCTGCGCAAAAGCTTTTAAGTTTCATTAGGTCCCATTTGTTTACTTTTGTTTTTATTTCCATTTCTCTAGGAGGTGGGTCAAAAAGGACCTTGCTGTGATTTATGTCATAGAGTGTTCTGCCTATGTTTTCCTCTAAGAGTTTGATAGTTTCTGGCCTTACATTTAGGTCTTTAATCCATTTTGAGCTTATTTTTGTGTATGGTGTTAGGGAGTGATCTAATCTCATACTTTTACATGTAGCTGTCCAGTTTTCCCAGCACCACTTATTGAATAGGCTGTCCTTTCTCCACTGTACATTTCTGCCACCTTTGTCAAAGATAAGGTGACCATATGTGCGTGGGTTTATCTCTGGGCTTTCTATCCTGTTCCATTGATCTATATTTCTGTTTTTGTGCCAGTACCATACTGTCTTGATTACTGTAGCTTTGTAGTATAGTCTGAAGTCAGGAAGCCTGATTCCTCCAGCTCCATTTTTCGTTCTCAAGATTGCTTTGGCTATTCGGGGTCTTTTGTGTTTCCATACAAATTGTGAAATTTTTTGTTCTAGTTCTGTGAAAAATGCCAGTGGTAGTTTCATAGGGATTGCATTGAATCTGTAGATTGCTTTGGGTAGTAGAGTCATTTTCACAATGTTGATTCTTCCAATCCAAGAACATGGTATATCTCTCCATCTATTTGTATCATCTTTAATTTCTTTCATCAGTGTCTTATAATTTTCTGCATACAGGTCTTTTGTCTCCTTAGGTAGGTTTATTCCTAGGTATTTTATTCTTTTTGTTGCAATGGTAAATAATACATTTACTTTTAAATGACTTTAAAACCTCCTCTGCTCTAATCTGACACATCAGCTCCCTATGGAATTGCTGCCTGCCTTAGATTTGTCCAGTTGGATAGGAAGAGGAAAATCAAAAAGCTTCATCATCTAAGCATCACTGATTTGGGGATGCACTTTCTTGGCATCCAAAAAGACCTTCCACAAAATAACTGGTTTAGGGTGGGCCTTTCTGATACAATGTATAATTATCCCGCATGTGGGGCTTTGAATTATCCAGCCATTTTGCAGAACGCTGCTATTAATCCTGCAAGTTTCTCAAATACCCATAAAGTCCAAACACAGTGCTCACATAGTCAGTGATGCTGCGGTTTACCTAGAAACTCCACGTTCTCGCCAGGCATCAAAGATGGCCAAAAGGTTGGGAAAGGGAGTCGGTCAATGTGTCAACTGGGAAAGCTCTAGGAGGCGGAACCAGCAAATGCTTCATCTCCATGCAGTCCTGCTCGTCACTGGTCCTCTCCCCACCCCGCAGACACTTCAAAGGGCAAGAAAATACTATAGTTCTTGCAAGGATCCCCACGCTCATCGGCAGCACCCTAAACATAGTCTTACCTGGACACGTGATTTGTGTCAACATGGTTTTCCACTAAAACCGTTAGTGGCATCAACATCATAAGTCTTGCTTCGTAAATAAACATCAAAATAGAAACCAAATATTTCTAGTTCCTTTTTCTGGGAGGAGATTCTAGTCATATGCCTTTGTGAGTGAGTGTTACTACGTTGGAAACATTACTTGGAAAAGAAAAAGATGATTTAAAAATGACATAGGAAGTGCTTTCACTCACTTAATTTTCTGCATATGCCCCAGAAGAAGCCTCTTTAGGGTGGACATACAGCTTTATAGATGCAGAAAAGATAAAGGCGAGTGATGGGTGAAGCGATGGTGCAGCTTCTGAAGTTTTATCAAAGACTTTGAATAAGCTTTTTGTTTGTCTTTATGTTTTTCTAAGACAAATGAAAGGTCTCCTTTTCTTTTCTTTTTTTAGTCACACTGCGCCGCTTGTGGGATCTTAGTTCCCCAACCAGGGATCGAACCCTGGCCCCAGGCAGTGGAAGTGCGGAGTCTTAACCACTGGACCGCCAGGGAAGTCCCGAAAGGTCTCCTTAAAGAAAAAAGTGTGGAAAGTGAAACGGAGAAGAAAAATGACAGCTGGTAGTACATACTTTCTGCCCCTATATTTTTACTTTTAAAAGTATAAACTATCCTCAGGTACTACATAATAGGAAAACTTATAGCATATCTGTAATAGTAATAACCTATGAGTTGTTTAATGTTTTGAACAGCTTAACAAGCCCTTCCAAGGCTAAAAAAAACTACAGAACATTAATGAAGACAAATAACTGTGAAAATATACGAATAGTTATATCTTCAGTAGCGTCGAAAGAAACCAAAACTTGAAAACATTTCGTGGACAGAAATTCCACTTTGGAAGAGAATTGTCAAAGCTTTTCCTTTTTCGGTGTTATCGTCTACTAAACTATGCTTATCTGCAGATAAATGTCCAGTCAATGCCAATTTATAAAATCAAGCACAGGAGATCTATGAGCATGGGCGAATATACATTTTCCCTGTGAATAATTTCATAATCCTCCACCTTCCAAGTCCCAAAGGGTCCATGATCACAAGAGCTTAAAGGTCCTGTACTGAACCCTGCTTCCCATGCAGACACCCTGCTCCCAAGCTCCACAAAATGCAACAACCATTTGTGGGTCCAAAAGCTGCAAGATCAGCATTCTTTTCTCACTCTTCCAAATACTCAGAGATTAAGAGATAAAAGTATGACTTGTTTTCTTTTACTTTAGAGGTTTAAAAGAAAAAAAAAACCTTTAAGGAATATGTCATATTATAGATTACAAAATGTTAATGTTTTTATCCAAACTTAGATATGTTTGTCAGATAAAAAGTGCAATATTGTAAACAGCTATAACATTGATTTTTTTTTCGGTTTAGTATAACCCATGCTCTCCGTTCCCCACGCAAATTGGGGCTGCTTGCTGTGACATCTGGAACCGGTTAACTTTCCCCCATGATTTGCAGCATTGCCCTGAAATTTTTCCAGGAATTCTCCACATTCTAAATCCATCTCTATATCTTACACACCCAACCAACTATTCTCATTCTGATCAACCAGGAAACCTCCAAGGGGAGATGTGTAACTGGGGTTGAAGCTCAGAGAAGCAAAACCCCACACAGGAGCATACAGGTGATGCTCATCACCGGCCCTGGCCTTGACAGTGACGTCCCGTGGTCACTTATACACCTGGGCAGGCATGTAAAACTGTGGGCGCCACGAAGTCAAATCAGCATCCGTTACACAACGAGAAAGAGGTCCTTTACAAGCTATTCTACAGCTGTGCTTTTTTTTTTTTTTTTTTTTTTTTTGCGGTACGCGGGCCTCTCACTGTTGTGGCCTCTCCCGTTGCGGAGCACAGGCTCCGGACGCGCAGGCTCAGCGGCCAAGGCTCACGGGCCTAGCCGCTCCGCGGCAGGTGGGATCTTCCCGGACCGGGGCACGAACCCGTGTCCCCTGCATCGGCAGGTGGACTCTCAACCACTGCGCCACCAGGGAAGCCCACAGCTGTGCTTCTTAGTAGCTGTGGAACACAGAGAAACTTAGTTTTCATGTTAAAAAGGGGGTTACAAAAACCACTTTTTGCAGGATTTTTGTGGGAAATCATGATAATGGCCACCTCAGAGTGGGCACTCGGTACACGGCAGTTACTGGGCCAGAGTTGTGAGGGTATTAATTTCAGGTTTCACAAATCCCTTGATAACTGGTCTGCCTGCACAGCAGAGAGAAGCAGCCATGTGGGGGGGATTTTTTTAATCTTGTAAAGTGATTTGCATAAAGAAGAGCATTATCAATCATCTAGAACTTTTGTGAATATTGGAGGATTCTTTCTTCCCAGTTTACTTTAGAGATAAAGAATACTGTTGCCCTAATTCCTCATGATAACTCTATATTTTGTCTCAATACTGTGTGTGAGTTAGGGAAAACAGGAAAGAGATTTTCCTAATTCAAAAAGGTGGTGTTTTTTTGGTGTTTTTTGCTGGCATGCCCTGATACCTGGGTGGGGAGGAGATACCTCTTTCATCATCGTGTCCAATCACTTATTTTCTAGTTCTTAAACTAAGCTACTGCTAACATGGTGTGAGGGAAAGGCTTCAGGAAAGGCAACAGAATGTGATGTGAATAATCAATGATCTCCTACTTGAAGGTCTGCTGTATTCACTTCAGGGGGTTGTGCGCACAGGGTCTGAGGAGGGGAGAATAATGGTCAGTATTAGGTGACAGCTTTCCGTGCTTCACAAAATGAAAACTCATTCCTAAGCCGTTCTACAAAAATGTCATCAATCCTTCTCCCTTCCTATTAATTGTGAAACTGAAACACATTCTCACATAAGGCAGTCCTACTAAAGCAGCCGAGAATAACTTTCTCCTATATTATTTAAAAAATATTTTTATTTATTTATTTAGGCTACGCTGGATCTTAGTTGCTGCATGTGGGATCTTTAGTTGTGGCATTCAGGCTCTTAGTTGCAGCATGGGGGGGATCTAGTTCCCCTACCAGGGATGGAACCCAGGCCCCCTGCATTGGCAGCGAGGGGTTCTACCCACTGAACCGTCAGGGAAGTCCCTCTCCTACATTATTTAAATGAGCAATCCCGAAGTTACAAAAACCTTTGCTATTCAATTAATCCTGACTGCTAATTTTAAAAGGCTTCATTGCTTTTCAAGATTCTGACCAGTTATTTAAGGACTATTGATTGTAAATCTTCCTCATCAGAATAACTTGCAGAGGAAAAAAAAAAAAAGACGGTTGAAACTCCTTTTTAATTTTTACTTCTTCCATTATGAAATGTTTATGTGCTATAAACCTTTTGGAGTTTAAGATTTTCTGCACACGTTCTTTTTACCAGGAAAAAACACAGTATTTTGCCACATCCTTCATACTAACACTGTAATAAAACTTAGAAGGCAATTGACCCAATTATTTAAAGCTGCCTTAAAAATCAGACAGCCCTTGCAACTGTTTCCATTCATGTAGCATCCCATTAGGATTATCTGAACCAATTTTTTAAAGCCCCCAAGTATCCCAAGTTTGTTAACTCAACTTCTGCTTAAAAAGGACCACCTTCCTTTCCCATAAGAAACTGAGCATGTGCTAAACTCATCAAATAGTGAATATAATAAAGATTACACTGTACACAAAAAGCACCCGGAAAAAGTCATGATCATAGAAGCCCCACCCCCAGCTGTGACACCGCACAAACCACACCCCCAGGCAGGCTGTCTCAGGGCTGAGCATTTATATATCTCACTCATAGAAAAATTAATGATCTGGGGAAAAAATGAATTTTGTGTTTTTAATTTTTAAGTTTTGTGTAGTCTAATAATACTTTCTAGGTATCGTGTAAATTTTCACGCTACGTACAGGGTAGAAAGGCAAGTTGAGTTAACTTGGGGAAGGAATTTTAAGGAAATTTCAAAGTAAACAAGCTCATCTATAGGATGTGAGAGATACGGAGAAAAATTTTAAGTCCTAGAAATTCTATGCTGCCGTTTTAAGAAAACATGTATTTGGAGAACAAAGATCTCAAATATTTAGAGAAGAGCTGGTCTTATAAACCTAAATTAGCAAATGGAGTTGAATTTTGATGGGGGCAAAAGGCAGAAAGGAGGAGAAAACAGGCAGGTTCCTAAGGATTCAGGCTACAGTACATCAGCATGAGAAGATCACATGACAAGCAAGAGGGGCTCTGAGTACGTTCCACAAGTTTGATGTCTGTAACTTATTTGCTGGAGGTAGGTATTAAATATTATCATTCACACTCAACAGCCAGATTTCTAGAAAGCAAGCTTAAGAAACATACATTTTTATTATTCACTGCCCAAATACTGTTGCCTGTTAGTCACCTATTTTACAGTAACTATGGCTTTATGAGAACCACCACACAGGCCTTTCTCAACTTCTGAGATGGGCCACACTCTGTCCTGTGGAGTGTGTTTCCCTCTAAATAAATCCACTTCTTACCTATCACTTTGTCTCTCACTGAATTCTTTCTGCTATGAGACATCAAGAACCTGGGCTTCATTAAGTCCTGAGACCAGGCAAGACTCCAGCCTCCATGACCTTCCCTGAGTTCCAAAGGGTGGATTCGAACAGTTGCTGATCAGCACAGCCAAGAAACCATCCGAGGCCAGATTGAAGGAACCAGAGAAGCTCCTCAAGATTAGGAAACCAGCCACCTGAGACCCTGCGCACACCCTCATCTTGTCAGCAACCCCGCTCGTGAAGTATCCATGAAGCTCCTCATTAAATTCTGTCCCGGGTTGGGACACAGTTTTTCAAGGCAAGACCTGATGTGTCCCCTTTTGCCTACCAAAGCAATAAAGCTATCCCTTTCTACTCCCCCCCCCCAAAAAAACACCCACCACACAAACCAGAGATAACATTTTCATCCCCTAAATGGCCAAGTGTACCTTCACTGCCAGTTCCTAATAAGCAGGTCAAAATGTCAAATACTGCAGGAATTTACCTTTTTTAAATGACTATAGCAAGCAATTAGGCTTTCACAACCTGTTTTCAAATTCACCCCAATCTAACTTGCATCTGTTGGGGTGGGGTTGTCGTTCCCCTCCACCAGGGGAAGAGGTGCAACCCCTCCCAAAATGCATTCCAGGTCTCCCCTGGGCCCGGGTCAGGAAGATTCCTGCAGAGGCAAAAAGAAAACGTTGGGTTTGCTTGGTTCCTGCTGAGCCCAAAAGAGAATGATCTGATCAAAAAGTCAGCACAGTGAGAGCGTTAAACGCCCATCAGGATGTCCAGCCGCTGCCCTGCGGCCCCCGACCCGCGCGTGTCCAAATGCAGGTTCCTCCACCTGCCACGGAGGCAGGACACAGCTGACCCGGCTTCCGCCTTACCTGTGATGGTGATGATCCCCAGCATCTTGGACGGCGCACTCCGAGCGGGAAGAGCGGCCGCCCTCGGCCTCTTCGGGCGGTTGGCTGGGGCCGCACGGGGTCTTGCCGGCGCCCCTCCCCCTCCCCCGGCGGTCTACGCTGTGATCCGCAAGAACGAAGCGCCAGGCCACCTTCGGAAGATCTGGGAGAGCCAGAGGTGCCTGCGGAGCTGCAGCCGGAAGCGGACTGAGGCTGCATTTCCCTGGCTAATTATGCAAGGACTCACCCACCCATCCGGGCCGGCGGGCTGGGGGCCCGGGGCTGGCCCGCCCTCCCTGCGCTCCGGGACTGGGCTCGGCGCTCTCCAGTCATGTGTTTCGCTTTAAAGGAGAGGAGCCCTCCCTGTAGCCGGCCTCTGTTCGTGGTCAGTAAGGCTCTGCAGAGAGACCCAGGGAGGGTTTCCGAGTTGCTGGGATGAATGAGAACAGAGTCAGCGGCATGTTATCTAAACCGTTACTTCATTCCTGACACCGACTTACTTGTCTCTTAGCTCTTAACATTACTTAAAGGAAATAACCACACAGATATTAAATCCCACTGCCATTAAAGAAAAGACTGTGTTCCGTACCCTTATGTTTGTTTAGAGGCTGATGAGGTGCAAAAATGCTCTTTCCTTTTTAGTACCTATAGCTTTTTATATTTTCACCACCTGCTTCTCACACAGGCATACACACTGCGCTGATCCGGGGTTGGCAACCCTCAGCTGCCCTGTTTCCTGAACTCTCTGAGAAGGGCTGTTACAAGGCGAACATGTGTCTTCAACACTTGGTCCAGGCAACTTTTTCAAAGTCCAAATACATGAGCATTACGTCTGTTCCCCGTCCCTCCACGCCCCACGCCAAGCCATGGTAGAAGTTAGTTAAACTTTCAAACTACGCCGTATTCCAATTTAGAGACACTATGGCATCTCTAACATACAGGCACACAGCATGAAAATCAGTCAGAGCCGACATTTAAAGTTCAGAAATTTTCAAGCAGCCCTAAATTTGTAAAATCTTTTTTTCACTGAAACTTCAGATTTGTTCTATATAAAGACACAGGATAAGTTGGGGGGTTCTTACGATTTTGACACACTATGTCCATTTAGGCCCTCCTGGGTTTGTTTCCTTTTTCATCCTTTTTCTCTTTATCTCTTCATGCCTTGCCTGTCTGACCCCATTAGCACAGGCTCTCCCCCTAAGTAAACAAAAGAAAGGTTTACTATTGCTTTTTTTCTTCAGGCAGTGAAGATTTTGTTCATCATTGCTCGGGGGCAGGGAGGAAGGTGGGGGGCTTGGAGTGGACCAGAGTGGGCATAGGAAAGAGGAGGGGAGAGGGGAACAGAATTATCAAGAAAGGCTAATAAGGGCTTCCCTGGTGGTGCAGTGGTTAGGAATCCGCCTGCCAATGCAGGGGACACGGGTTCAAGCCCTGATCCGGGAAGATCCCACATGCCGTGGAGCAACTAAGCCCGTGCGCCACAACTACTGAGGCTGCACTCTAGAGCCCGCGAGCCACACTACTCCCACGTGCCACAACTACTGAAGCCTGTGTGCCTAGAGCCCATGCTCTGCAACAAGAGAAGCCACCGCAATGAGAAGCCTGTGCACCGCAACGAAGAGTAGTCCCCACTTGCTGCAACTAGAAAAGGCCCGCGTGCAGCAATGAAGACCCAACGCGGTCAAGAATTAAAAGAAAAAGAAAAGAAGAAAAGAAAAGAAAATGCTAATGAGGACAGACTTGTTGGCTGGCATGGCACGTAGTTGCCCCCTCTGGCCACCAGGGGGCGCTACGCACCCTATCAGGCCTACACCGAGCAAGGTTAAGGCGGCACCGTTTCTGGCAACCAGACCTTGTTACAGGAATCAGTTCAGCCTCCATAGATTGGATTTCCCTCATGTTCTGGCGAACGCCCAGCCTGGCCATACGTCCAAGTGGGACCAGGGAGTGATGCGCCTTGTCCTGAGGCCTGGGAGCTGATTCCCAGAGTGAGCCACTTAGCAGTTTCCTAACCTTTATCTTCCCTAGCTGAAACGTTGCTGGTGTTAATGGTCCCTGTGCAGTCCATAGAGTTAAGGGGTCTGGGCAGCTCCACATTCCTCTCTCCGCCACCCCACCCCCACCCCTCGAGAGTCCTAGCTGTGCAAATCATGGATAAAGCCGACCCTGAAGGCTGCATTTAATGTAGACCACTGTACATTAAATGAGTGGTCTACAGCCTTCCCAAGCGTGTGTATCGGCCTGGGCTACCTCCAGGATCTGACCTCCCAGCTCTGCATCATTTCTCAGCACCAGCAGTTGGGGACCACAGATGGCTATCATCCGGCGCCGCCTGAAATACACATATTCAAGTTCTGGGTGCAGCTGTTGATTCTCCCCTTGCTTGGCTGTGCCACCAGCTCCTTTCCTTTCTAAAAAGTCCAAATTCTAACAATAGGACAGGCATCAGCTGCTCGCCTGAGCTGAATGGAAGAAACATCACTAGTTACGAATGCAAGGTCCAGGGCTTCCCTGGTGGCACAGTGGTTAAGAATCTGCCTGCCAATGCAGGGGACATGGGTTTAAGCCCTGGTCCCGGAAGATCACACGTGCCGCAGAGCAACTAAGCCCGTGCGCCACAACTACTGAGCCTGTGTGCCCAGAGCCTGGGAGCCACAACTACTGAAGCCCGCACACCTAGAGCCCATGCTCCGCAACAAGAGAAGCCACTGCAATGAGAAGCCCGCACACCGCGATGAAGAGTAGCCCCCGCTCGCCGCAACTAGAGAAAGCCCGTGCACAGCAACCAAGACCCAACGCAGCCAAAATAAATAAATAAAAAATAAAATTAAAAAACAACAACAACATTTAAAAAGGTAAATGTATCACTATTCAGCTTTGGTGCATAAACTTTCTGTTTCTTTTCAAGACATTGGTGAAGACAGTGACACAGCCCGTTTGATATTTTTGGAGTGGTGGTTTAAACCAGAAAGCAGAGCAAGGGATCGCGTGGCAAGTTGTTGCCTCTCTTAGCAGACAGTCCTCCTTTGACCTCCATCCACCTTGAAGAGTAATCAAGGACAGGGCATGTGGCAGGCTGCCCGATAAGCTGCTGTGTGTCTTGGATTTACAAAGAAAGGTCATCAATCAGGATAAAAGCTGGAGTTAAGATCAGACTTGAGGTCAGTGTACAATGCAGACAACTTTCTCTGGTTACTACTTTCATTCCCTATTTGCTTGTTTTTGTTACATCAGAATTTTTAGAGGAAGACGTCATCACCCAAAGCAAAAATGATGGGAAAATGTTTACCAATATCATAAATAGGTAGATGACAAAAAACGTGTTTTCCCAAAACTTCATGGTTCATTCAACAAATATTTACCAAGTTCTTACTCCATGTTAATTATGCTAAGCCCCTAGGGATACAATTGGATACTGTCCTTGACCTTGGGGAGCTCAGTCTTGGGTGGTAGACACACCAAAGGAAGAAGCACGCATGCTCCAGTTTAACCCACCTCAGGTATCATCTCTGCTAGCCTCTGAAAGAATGGGGGATGTGAGGGGATAGCCCTACCTGAGGCACAGAGGAAGGCAGTCCCACAGAGGGAACGAACAGCATGCGGAAAGGCACGACAGAACACAACATTTAGGGAATATAAGTGAGTTCTTTATAGCTACAGGCTCAGAGTCTACTTGGGGAGACCAGGAGAAGGGAGGGACAGAGGTGATAACTGGAAATGAGACAAGAAAGATTACATTGGAGGCCAGATTATGAAGGGCTTTGAATGACATCTTAAGAACTTTGTAACAAATAACCCAATTAAAAAATGGATCAGGAATTCCTCAGTGGTCCAGTGGTTAGGACTCAGCGCTTTCACTGCTGTGGCCCGGGTTCAATCCCTGGTCAGGGAACTAAAATCCCACAAGCTGTGCAGCGTGGCCAAAAAAAGAAAGGATGAAGGATCTGAGCTGATGTTCCTCTAAGGTAGATAACACAAATGACTGACGAGCACGTGAAAAGATGCTCAACATCGTGAGCCATTAGGGAAATGCAAATCAAACCCCACAATGAGATACCGATTCACACTCACTAGGATGGCTGTAATCAGAAAGACAGACAATATAACAAAGAAAGGAGAAACTGGACCCTCATACATTGGTAGTGGGAAGGTAAAAGGTGCAGCTGCTTTGGAAAACAGTCTGGCAATTCCTCAAAATGTTAAACATAGATTTACCGTATGACCCAGCAATTCTACTCCTAGATATATACCCAAGAAAAGTGACCTACGTCCACACAAAAACTTGTACAAGAATATTGGTAGCAGCATTATTTATAGCAGGCATAAAAGTAGAAGCAACGCAAATGTCCATCAACTGATGCATGGAAGAATAAAATCTGGTTTATCTTTCCAATGGAACATTATTCAGTAACAAAAAGAAATGGACTATTTATACGTTATAACATGGAGAACCACTGAAAAAATATTGCTAAGTGAAAGAAGCTAGTCACAAAAGCGCACACAGTGTCATATTATTTAATTCCATTAGAAACAGGCAAATCTATAAAGACATAAAGTGGAGTAGCAGTTACTCAGAACCAAAGAGTTGGAAAGACTGCTAACAGGTAAGGGGGCTCTTTACGAGGAAATGAAAATGTGCTGAAATTGACTGTGGTGATGGTGGTACAATTCTGTGAATATACGAAAAACCACTGACATGTATACTTTTTTTTTTTTTGGCCGCATTGGGTCTTCATTGACGCATGCAGGCTTTTTCTAGTTGCGGCGAGCAGGGGTTACTCTTCGATGCGGTGCGCAGGCTCCTCATTGTGGTGGCTTCTTTTGTCGTGAAACACGGGCTCTAGGTGCGCAGGCGTCAGTAGTTGTGACACGTGGGCTCAATAGTTGTGGCTTGCAGGCTCATTAGTTGTGGCGCACGGGCTTAATTGCTCCGCGGCATGTGGGATCTTCCCGGACCAGGGCTTGAACCCGTGTCCCCTGCACTGGCAGGCGGATTCTTAACCACTGTGCACCAGGGAAGTCCCAGACATTATACTTTAAATGGATCAATTGCATGGTATGTGAATATTTCATTAAAGCTGTCCTTTTAAGAAAAAAAAAAGAATTTTGTATGAGTTCTGGAGGCTGCAGGGAATCATTGGAGGTTTTAGAGTAGAGTTGGTGGCACAAAATTTGAACAGTGATTTAGAAAAAGTAAGCAGGCAGTAATGACAAGGAGGAAGATGCTCTAGAAATAAAATTGATGGAAACCGTGGTGACCAAGGAGAGGAAGGAGTCAAAAGTTACATCACCCACTGTTGGATGCAGGAAGGCAGCAGCAGCCACATGCATCTCTGAGATCATCGGAATGGTATGAGGCAGGTGAAGTCAAAGGTCTGGAACCCTGAGGAAGAGGAATCTGAAGAAGGGCTCTGAGAATGGACAGAGATTAGTGGCCATCGAGGAGAAAATGGCATCAGAAGCCCAGGGTGGAGAGGATTAGGAGATGGAAATAGTGGAAACATTCGGACACAACTCACAAAGTGGTGACTCAGGATGAGAGCTGAGGAAGCCTCGCAGTCAGGGGAGGCTGGACTAGTGGACAAAACGCTGCAATAAAGACAAGGACCAAGACACCAGGATTAGCACTGACACTATGTTCATTAACTTCTTCCAAGGAGGCGTGAGTACTTAACCCAAAACTGAGCATCATCGGAAACTGTTGACTTGGACTCACACCAAATCCAGCCCCCGCCCATCACCCCATCCTTCCGTTTTCTTTTCACCTCAGTTTTACACTCGGAGGAAGATAAACCCAAACCCAGTGAGGTCACTTTTCCTCTGGCTGCAAAGGGCAGGTGAGATCTAAAGGAGCATCTATGCACTGTTACCCCTTTAAAATGCTTCAGAGATAATCTCAGGTTGAGTTAGAAGCTGCTGCAAACTAATAACCATGAAGAAGATGAATATATACACTGAATTAAACGCATTGGGCAGGTTCTCCTGGGCTCAGTGTATTTTCAAGTCTCTGCTGCTCTGCTATGAACACAGACAAATACCAGCTAATTGGATTTTACGGTCCAGTTGAGTTGGACATGTTTGTGTAGACATGGTTATTTTGACTCAAAATCCTCAAGACAAATAATCTGAAGACTAGCTCCTCAAAGGGACTATTGTAATACAATAGAAAAGCTAAGGGGGATTTAAAAGTCACTTAAGGTAATTTATCCAAAAAAAAGAAAAAAGAAGAAAAAAAACGAGTCAAGGGGAAAATTATTAAAAAACTCAATCCAAGTAATAAAAGTGATGCAGAATAAGTTTATTTCTCCTCTTACTGAGTTCACATGTTTTTATATTTTTTGCTTTGGCAATTCTGCTTTTATTAGCTATACCAAATGAAAGTATAGATTTATGTATGAAAATTTAACTGCTTGGGACATATAATATTTAAAGAACCTAAGTGTCCCAATACTAGGAAAATAGTACATTTAACCCTTCAGTGGACTATCTGGCAAAACAACATGTTTGAAGCAGTTAATGACAAGGAGAAATGCTTACATGGATATTGAAAGCCACACACCTCTTTGTTCAGTATATAAACTATATATTCAATAGAATCTTTGCTTTCTAAAATGCATATATATCTGCACATAAGTGAGGGTGAGGAAGAAAAGAGCCCAGAAAGAACACTAACAAAAGCCAACCACAGTGGAATTATGGGTAATTTCTGTCCTGATATTCTCCAACACTTTACACATCTTCTACAACAACCTCTGTTACTTTCACGGTTAGAATGCAGGCACCTTTGACATCCAGCTTGGGGTTGCACGGGGTGGTCCAGCACTGCTGGACTTTGAACCTTAGAGCAATACCTCCGATTTTCCATTAAAAATGCAAGGCAGTCTAAACCATGATCAACTCCCGATCATGGAATATATAAATTAGCAAGCAGATTAAAGTCAAAGTGTGATCTTTTAAAAATTAGGAAATAAGCAAAAAGATGTTTCACTACCAAATTTGGTCAAGTATCTGCAAAGATTTCAAATTCTTTCCTGAGTGCTTTGTGTTCAACTCTTCTATTCCTCTTAGGACTCTGAACTCTCATCTTTGGTTTAGTCTAAAGAAGATTCCAAAGTGTTGAGAAACTAATTGTAGTTCTGGTTCTTCTGATAGCAATGTGGCCGGGGTAAAATATTCTTTTAAATCTCTGGGCTCTGGGCTTCAACTGACGGGGGTATAAATACACCACCCATGTTAATGTTATTCTGAGGTGCAAATGAAGGTTAGCCTCAGCACTACTGAGTGTATTCTAAAAGCATAATAAATGTTAGCTATTGTGCTTACTTTAAACTATACATTCTCCCATGGGGTAAAAATTAGTTCATAGTTCATCTTACTCTTTATATATGAAGCACAGATTGTATATATATATATATATATATATGTATATATGTGTGTATGTGCGTGTATATGTATATATATACATACATACATATTTAGATAGATATAGATATAGATATAGATATTACATAAACTGATATACAGTATATCTCTTCTATTAAAATTTTAGGTGGGGGGCAGGGACCGTTAGGGAAAAAAATGTCTGAAAAGACTCAGCGGGGCAGGGCAGCGGTAACGAAAAGAAGGTTGAGAAATACTGCTTTAAATATAGTTAAGTCTCATTTTAAAAAGTCCTTTGAAAAATACTTCTATAAAAAGGAAGAATACCCTTTATCATCAATTTCTCAGAAATGCATCCTAATAAGAGAAGCATCATCTTGCACTAAAAGTAATTAACCTGAGGCTCCCTCTCGATTTTTCAGAAGAGAATGAGACAATCTTTGATTTGCCTGAAGTCTTTCTCAAAAGGAGTGGGAGCGAGGGGCCAGCTGAAGGTTCACACTGGGAAGAAATAATGATAATTACCTACCCAAGACCCACTGACATTCCACAGCTGTCCATCTGAATTGTGATGTGAGCCCGTCAGCAAGCCACATGCAAGGCTTTAAATTTTCTTTCTTTTTTTTGGGCGCCCACCATGACTTGCAGGATCTTAGTTGCCGCCCGGGCAGTGAAAGCGCCAAGTCCTAACCACTGGACTGCCAGGGAATTCCCGACTTTACATTTTCCGGTAGTCACATTAAAAAGAATAAAAATAAACACTTGAGGTTAATTTTAATATATTTTATCAAACCCAGTATGTCCGGTTACGTCAATAGGTACTCAATAAGAAAAATTATTAGGGAAATATTTTCCATTCCTTTTCTGTACTATTTCACATGTAGAATCAGCCACATTCCAAGGGTTCAACAGCCACATATGGCCAGAGCACAACTTCTAAAACTACAAAAATAACTGAACATCCCTCCTTTATGCTAACTCATTTCCCAATGACAATTCATGTGGGATCTTAGTTCCCCGACCAGGGGTGCAACCTGCACCCCCTGCACTGGAAGCGCGGAGTCTTAACTACTGGACCGCCAGGGAAGTCCCCCGCTATGACAATTCTAGCCCTGCTTCCATCTCCTTGCCTCCTAGACAGAAACAACCAAGCTATCCAATCACAGAATTGCCCTTACTTCAGCATCCAATCTAGAGATGACTCCTTTGTTTTCTCAGAATCATCCAGCATAAGCCCAAATCCGATAATAAAAGTCCTCCCACCTCCCACATTACTCCATTACTGAGCCACCCATGCCTAGAATCGTCCCTCGGTGCAGCAGAGGCTAAATAAACCTAACTTGGTTTGACTACACATGAGTTCCTGCTGGTCTCTAAGCGGCAAGGAATTAAATTGCCATTGATAGATTTAATTGGTACATCTGTCTCTTTCATTATCTCTTAATTTGAGTGAATATATTTGAATCTATTATTTTCCCAGCAACTTTTACTGTAATCATACACAATGATAAAGTGCTTAAAATGACTTTTTTTTTTTAACTTAAAAGGTCAGCTAGTATATTTAGACTGGCTTCAAAAATAATTGCAAAGCAAAAATTTACACTTGCAAGAGTAATACATTTATTTAACCTGTAGTCACATGAATTAAAATTTACTTGTAAAGACAACTTTTCTGCAAATCTAGAGTGTGATCTTTAAAAGTATATCTTTTTTTAAAGTCAAGGTGGAATTCACTGCCTAGACAAAGAGTAAATTCTGGATGACAGAATTTACTTCTAATCCCTCCAGAAAACATAGTCCTGCTCACCAAAATTTATTGCATAAACTCCAAGGTCATGGGAATTCCCTGGCGGTCCAGTGGTTAGGACTCCCAGCTTTCACTGCTGAGGGCCCAGGTTCAATCTCCCTGGTCGGGGAACTAAGATCCCGCAAGCCACTCAGCACAGTCCAAAAAAAAAAAAAAGGAATGAATGTTTAGAACAAAAAAAATCAGTTCTTAGAAATTAAAAATATAGTGACAAGATGAAATCTATTCTCAAGGACGTTCTCCAAGAATAAAGAGATACAAACTAGAGGGAAAAAAAAGTTTTACTTAGAATCATTCTAGAAGTTCTAAAATCTGAACAATAGTAATCTCGAAAAGAGAGCAAAGAAAAAGAGGGAAATGGAAGACATAACTTCCTACAAATGAAGTGCATGAGTTTCTAGACGGAAAGAGGTCACACGAACCCAGCATGTTGAATAAGTGGATTCACATGAAGATCCATCATTGTTAGATCTTCCGAACACGGAGGACAAAAAGGACTCCGTGAGATAATGGGCTATCCAAGGGATTAAGATCAGAATAGCATCAGGTGCCAATAGTAATACATTTATTAAGATGACACTGATAGAATCCTACTGTGTTAGAACACTGATCAGAAATTAACACAACTGGGGGAACGGTCAGGGCCAAGATTTGACAAGCGTGAGGAAGGCATCACATTTCCATACACTGAGCTTTACTGAGTGAGGCCACAGAGCTTGAGATGAATCCCGGGGGCTCTCTGCAAGAGGCTGCTTAGGGGCAAACCGTGGCTCTGCTAAGGGGACCTTTTCGACCTTCCACTTTATTTACAACTAACAATGACTTGAAAAGTGGGATTTCTCTTATTCTTGTCTCTAGCTACTGTTATCATGTAAAGGCTGTCTGCTTATGATCATGCTGGGTGAAGTACCGAAAGGGTGACTAAGGATTCCAGCGTTAGAAATACCCACATGTATGGGCATTTTCTTCTATTGTCTTCATTCTATGTGGCAGTAGCTCCTTTAGCAACATCCTTGATAGGGGAACTCCTTTATATACTTCTGAATCAATTTACTTCTGGCCTCCAATCAATTCCTCCAGTACGTAATCCTTGGTTTAAAGCAAACTAAGCTGTTCTCGTGTTTTAAAGAGTCTGAGAAATAAACTCTTCTTTAAAAGTGGGAATATTGAAATTAATACCCCGTTATGCTTGGCAAGCTTCCATCAAGCACATCCGTATCTGAAATATATATATCAGCCCTGGCATTTTTCTTTGAATGTGAGACAGCTTGTCTTCTCTGGGGAGGTTCTGCCTAGAAGAGAAAAGATTAAAGGAAAGACACGATAAATGTTTTCAAATACTCAGAGGGCCGCGATGTGGAAAAGGGAGGTGAGTTTGTTCTATGTAGCCCCAGAAGGCAGCACCAGAAGCAGGGAGCAGCTGGAGGAGGCATATTCTCACTCCAGTGGAATAACTGGTTTCCTTTTATGGAGAAACTCCCCAAACCTTCCCGTGTTTAAGCAGAGAGCCTTCTGAGTGGGGGCAGGAGCCTGGCGTAGACAGCCTCAGACTGCCTTCCCACGGAGGCTTCCTGGTCCCAAACCTGGCTTTCCAGCTGACAATCATAAAGGCAGGTGTCCCGGGCTGAACTGCATCCTCTCCAAATTTGTATGTTGAAGCTTTAAGCCCCAGCACATAAGAACGTAGCTGTATTTGGAGAGAAAGTTTCTAAAGAGGTGACTAAGTTAAAATGAGACTGTAAGGGTGGACCCGAATCCACTCTGCCTGGTGCCTTATAGAAGGGGATTAGGACACATAGAGACACCAGGGATGGGCACACACAGAGGAAAGACCAAATTCTGGATGACAGAATTTACTTCTAATCCCTCCAGAAAACATAGTCCTGCTCACCAAAATTTATTGCATAAACTCCAAGGTCATGGGAATTCCCTGGCGGTCCAGTGGTGAGGACACAGTGAGGACACAGAGAGAAGCCGGCATCCACAAGCCAAGAAGAGGCCTCAGAGAAACTAAACCTGAGGGCACCTTGATCTTGGTGAGAAAATAAATTTCTGATATTCAAGCCACCCATTCTGTGATATATTATTATGGCAGCCCGACCAAACTAATACAGCAGGATAACTGCCTGGTACTTGCTGTCAGTCTAAATACTGCATGTCTGGTTTAAGACACATTAAAGCAACCAGTTCATTCAATTAATTCAATCCAGCATATATCAATTTTCACCAAAATAACTAATGCATGCATTGTTAACTGGGGGGCAGGGGGGGTCTACTTGATATCACATTGTACCGACACATTAATTACGAAAACAGTTTGTAAAAATTCAAAGTATGGTGCTCAAGAATAAGACTCAATTGATAGGCTAAAAAGTTGTAGAACTTAAGCTCAGAGAATACACCTTCCAGAGATATATACAAATATCGATCAGAGGATTTACGTTATCAAAGCATCCTTCCATATAATATAGGGACATTGTGCTCTAGAATATACATTGCCAGGACCATTTGGGGGTTGCTGTATTAGGTGAAACTGGAGCTGTTTTAAGAACGTCCTTCAGACCTAAAAGTCAAAAACCTAAATTTTTTTTTGGCTGCACTGCGCAGCACGCGGAATCTTATTTCCCCCAACAGGGATCGAACCCGTATGTCCTGCAGTGGAAGCATGGAGTCTTAACCATTGGACCGCCTGGGAAGTCCCCTAAAGGATTTTTATTAAATAAATAAAATGCTAAATTTAATGTTTCCTTTCTTGGCTTAGTTACCATTAGAAAACCATTAACTGCCTCGATCCCTCCAAGGGAGAGGGTCTGAATCTTGGTATGTTACTTGGACAAGCTATAGGCCATCTTACCTATGCTCCTCAAGTGGGCCATCCATCCTATTCATGGGTGCCCTGGAGTAGCCTCAAAATTACAGCCGTTTATAGGTAAGTCTTTGCAGTAATTTAAGATTGACTGACAGTCTTTACGGCACTTATCAACATCTTGCACTCATTCTGGGCCAGAACCAACCCCTATTACATGATTCTGATCTCCTCCCATGTAGGCAGAGAAAAACGTTACTTTGTGGCCACATTTATGAAGCTCCTTATCTTTGTTTCATACCTAAATAATTACATATGGAGACATTCTTGAATGTTTTCCCCTCCTGAACTTTTTTTTTGTTTTAATTTACTTATTTTTGGCTGCGTTGGGTCTTCGTTGCTGTGCTCGAGCTTTCTCTAGTTGTGGCGAGCAGGGGGCTACTCTTCATTGCGGCGTGCAGGCTTCTCATCGCGGTGGCTTCTCTTATTGCGGAGCACGGACTCTAGGTGTGTGAGCTTCAGTAGTTGTGGCACGTGGGCTTCAGTAGTTGTGACTCGCGGGCTCTAAAGCGCAGGCTCAGTAGTTGTGGCTCACGGGCTTAGTTGCTCGGTGGCATGTGGGATCTTCCCGGACCAGTGCTCGAACCCATGTCCCCTGCATTGGCAGGCGGATTCTTAACCACTGCGCCACCAGGGAAGCCCCCCTTTTGAATTTTTTGTTCATTAAAGTAAAAACTTCAAATCTAGAAGATGGCTTTTAAGATCAAACTAAAACGAAAAAACGTAAAAGTGTTTTTATAAAAAGCCATGATGAAATTGACAAGTAGATTCCCACCTGCCTAAAGTCACTTGCATATCTTCAACAGTTAAACCATCATTGTTTTTTTTAAATGCCTATATTACCAGTACTGCTGATGTGACTCAGTCACAGAATTTCAGAGACGGACAAGGATGTTCATTTTACAGATGAAAACTGCTGCTCAATGAGATAAAGGGATGTATTCAAGGTCAGACAGAAAACCACTGAGAAAAGCAGTCTCACCAGTGTTTTACTCTTCTGCAATGAACTGATTATAAAAGGGAGGGAGGATGGATAGAAGTCTTACTCCTTCTTCCTTCACCCACCCCACCCCAAATTTTCAAGTTAGAACAAAAATAAAGGTTCATTGCACTGTCAGACTTAAATAGACTTCAGAGGGAAAAAAGCTCTATATAGCTTGGATGTTAGTTACTGAAAAATAAATCTGTGTTTCTTTAAAGATGAAAGCAGTAGAGTATTTGTACCAGAAATTTGTCAATGACATAACTAATTTCAGAGAAGCACGCTAAAAATGTTGCTGTGGAGCAGAGGACTGAATTAAAACCAGTTCCCAGAAAGTGCAGACTGTAGGGCTTTTGCCTAGGTTCAAGGCCTATTTTGTGAGTGTTTCAAAACATTACAAAACAGGATACAGCTTGAGAAAATGTCATGTATTAATATTGTATTTGAAGTACCAAAGTGTTGGAAGGGAGACCCCTCTCTGTCTATCCAGCCCTCGTATTTGGTAGCATCACTGGGCGTTCTTATTTAATTGCAGGCAGGTCAGGGTCTGATTTCATGTTTCCAGGCAACAACACCTGGATAACCAATGGTGGGCACCTGTGAGAGCCCAGCACCAGAAAGTACCAGCTTTGTCAGTGCTGATGCAGCAAAGGAAAGGGAGCCTCGGATACATCTAGAAAGCTCTGGTGTTTACGTAGGGAATGAACTGATATAAAGGGAAAAGCAAACAGATCCTCCTCTCCCATATGAGTGAAAATGTAATATTGTGAACTCTAATTTAAAACTGTGTCTTCACTTATTCAAAATTTTTTTGAGCACTTACTATGTGTCAGACACTGTTCTAGGCTCAGGGGATTCAACACTGAAACATATAGATCCCACCCCAACCCCCCCATCCCAAGAAATCTCTGCTCTCTTGGTTCTTATATTTTAGCAGAGGTGGGAGGTAAGAGACAGGCAGACTGAACGCCAGATGTTGACAACTGATGTAGAGAAAAATAAAGGAGGCATGGAGGGTAGTATTTGTGCAACACACATGTCTTCATGAGAATACTAACAAGGTACCAATTATGTCACAAATTGAAGGAGAAAAGGGATTGACTCATAAAAACATTTCTTCCCAGTTGGGAAAACTGTATCACAGAGAAACAAGTGTTTTGGAGGGTCATCTTTTAACAGCATCCTAGAGCAGCACTTGGGGTACTCATTCTTCACATAAAGTTTTTAAATGATCAAAAAGCAAAGAAGAACAACTTTAACTCCCAGGTGGATTTTCTGTAAGGTAACAAGATCCACGGGGAGGGCTGTGATCATATCCCAAAGGCACTGTACACCAGCAAATTCAATAAAGGCCAAGACAATGACATTCAGCACCGTTAGAAACATGAAATTCTCCACAGTGCTGCAGACTCAGCTTCTAGATAACTGAGCAACGGATCCTCCATTTTTGTTACTGTATCTGCAGGGAAAATATCAGGATGTAGAAAAGTAGAACCTTGAGAAGGATAAGGAACACACTCTCTTAAAGATTTCTGCTTTAAGTGACAAGATTTTTTTGGCGCGGGGGGTATTTTTTCTTGGGGGTGAGAGGATGTTTTCCAGGCTCGCCTCCCAGGTCAGAGAAATCATGTGCAGCGATTCACGTGCATAGTTCCTTAAGCAGCCTCCGCGCCATTGTGCTCCGCATAGCAAAGCCTGTTCCCCCGGTTTGCCGGCTGATACTTGCGGCTGACCCCAGAGTAGCAAATGCCAAGGGCAGAGCTCTCAGCTGCAGCTCCATCGCTGCTGGTGTAAATGCCCTCGCTCAGGGTATGCAAACAGTATAAGGCACATGTTTGCAAAAATTCAAACACCAAGGAGAGGACCGCGTGTTTATTCTTTCATACAAGCAAATGCGACCTGTGACGGATGGAGAAAACGTAACATTCACAGGCATTACAATGTTTGCTGTAGCCACTCTGCAGAAAGACAAATCTCAAAGACCCCCAAAAATAACTGTCTTGTAAATGATACATTCAAATGTACTAAGATCACAGTCACATGATTAACTCGTATATGGCAATGAGTTCAGTAGGCACTTTAACAAATATGTTATTATCAAAATAAAGAGGTCTTGGGACTTCCCTGGTGGTGCAGTGGTTAAGAATCCACCTGCCAATGCAAGGGACAGGGGTTCAAGCCCTGGTCCAGGAAGATCCCACATGCGCAAGCAACTAAGCCTGTGCACCACAACTACTGAGCCTGTGCTCTAGAGCCTGCAAGCCACAACTACTGAGCCCGCATGCCACAACTACTGAAGCCCGTGCTCCTAGAGCCCATGCTCCACAACAAGAGAAGTCACCTCAATGAGAAGCCCACTCAACACAATGAAGAGTAGCCCCAGCTCGCCCCAACTAGAGAAAGCCCGTGTGCAGCAACGAAGACCCAACGCAGCCAAAAATAAATTAATTAATTAGTTTTTTAAAAAAAGAGGTCTTAAGTTTTTTGATTTTGTAATCCTTAATTTCCCCATCTGTTTGGAAAGAAAATAATCTGCCCAACAGATACTAAGACTGAATCAAAAAAAGAAAAATCTAAATGTTTTAATTTGCAAAAATTTGAAATCTAAAGTTGGACCCGGACTGAGATATAATGTTTTTAAAATCATTCTTGTTCAGGCACCCATAGAAACTCATAGAAAACCATATAAACGATAGACTATAGAACAAATGACAATCTGGGTTGGGAGGGGTCTTCTTTTTCTTTAATCTTTCCAGCAGAAGAGATTAAAATCAGCAGAAGCAGATTTTCCACAAAACTAACCGCACTTCGTGCGGCCCCTGTGAGTGTTAGGCGTGGCGTGGCTGGATAGAACCTTCTGGTTCGGAAAAGGCTGTATTTCTGTATAAGCATTGTGATAAATGCTAAATCGCCTAAAAAGAGCTCAGAGAAAAGGGACTAACTCCAAGGCTAAAGTAATTTGTTGTGAATTCTTTTTTTTTCATTTTAATAAATATTTGTTTTCATGCCTGACTGTATACTCTGTAAAAGATGGTCCCTGAAATTATATAATCAATCTTCAAGCTCCCTCCAAAACACACACACACGCACACGTGTGTGTGTATCTATATCATCTATATCTATATCTATGTGTATATATATACATATAGATATAGATATATATATGTGTGTGTGTGTATATCTGAACCCTACTGCATAGTTTTGAAAATATTTAGTAAGCAGATCCCTTTTTCTATCATTGAAAGAAAGTTTACAAGGAAATAGGATTTCATTTTCATTATAGGAAGAGGACTGGTTCTGAATTACCAGGATTTCTGGTTTCAGAAAGAGAGTAAGTCAAGGTAGAAGCACATTTTGCATATTCTACATTTGTCTAAATATTGTCTGTCACTTTATTTATTTTTTTCTTTTGCGGTACGCGGGCCTCTCACCGTTGTGGCCTCTCCCGTTGCACAGCACAGGCTCCAGACACGCAGGCTCAGCGGCCATGGCTCACGGGCCCAGCCGCTCCGCAGCACGTGGGGTCTTCCCGGACCGGGGCACAAACCCGTGTCCCCTGCACCGGCAGGCGGACTCTCAACCACTGCGCTACCAGGGAAGCCCTGTCTGTCACTTTAAATTAAAACCCCTCATGCAGGAATGCCCCTCATTTGTAGTTTTCTCCCATCCAACGATCCACCTATGGCAGGACCAAGTTCCACTGCTGGCCAATCCTCCCAGGGACCAGGGTGGCTCAGGTCTTTCCTTACTGAAGTGGGCAAGAGTAGAAACCAAGGCCCACCAAATCCTACAAATAAGCATCACATACCAAATTATGCCTTCATTTACATTACAGTAAGCCGCCATGTAGGACACGGATTCCTGGAAACACATAAAATCTAACCTATGTCAAAATAAAAGCATGAAAAAATACTGTTTAATAATTTAACATAGAGAATTTTCTGCATTTGCATTGCAGACAAAATAGGAAAAGAAAACATAATAAAAACAAGTGTACCAGGCTGCCTCAGAAACACCCTAACAAGCCAAAGCAACAACAGTTCTGCTTAAAACAGTAAAAGCTCATCCCAAAGGCAGAGCCTCCGGAAATGCCTCCGGGGGGAGGGGTGGCCTCTGCAGCCCTGGGCCACACGGGGGTCCTTTCTAGGCCCGCAGGCCTTTTCAGGATCTTGTGAAGGACAAGGTATATTAATCACCACTCTTCCTGCAAGAGGCATCTGTATTTGCTCAGACCCCCAAGGCCATGGTAGGCTCAGGGAGACAATGGAATAATCACAGGGTGGGAACAGAATCACTTTCCATAAAAATCAGTGTTTAAACACATGGCTGAAAAGTGAAAGAAATTACATCTGGACTAAAGGAAGACAGCCAGCGGATCTCCAGTAAACAGGCCACAGATTAGACAGGATTTTCACGCCACCTAGGATTGTATGGAAACAAGGGCATCACTGAAGCCCCTCCCTTCTCTTATCAACACTCCACACCAGATCAGATGAAAAGGCCTGGCCCGACACTCCCTTGGGGGCATATTTCAGTGATCCCACATTGCCAAAATACTTTCTGAAGCCACTCGCCTTTCAGAAGAGCCCTCCAACCCAGCGCACTTTCCCTTCTGGGTTTTCATTCTACCCCTTGCTCAGAAGATGCCATCCCGGTGGGCAAGCCTGTGGACATGGCCCGCACAGCGGGTGAGAGCTCGTGCTTGGAAATCTGCTGATCTGGGTTTGAATCGAGATAGGACCTGTCTCACAGGGTTACTGCTAGAGGCCATACTGCACAAAAGGCACAGTCCCAGGACCCACAATAAAAGCTTGAGAAGTGTTGGCTGTTCTTATTCTCCTCCCTTCCGGCTGGCAGCCCCTGTCCCAACAAATCTAAACCTAACCTCCCCTCAGTTCCCCAGACCTTGTCCCACACCCTGACCTCAAACGAGGGCTCCTCCAGAACTCTGAGCAGCTCTCATCTCTTGCAAAATTCATTAGATAATCAACACGTTGCCTTGTCTTAACCTTTTTTTTTTTTTTTTTTTTTTGGCCATGCGGCATGTGGGATCAAACCCGTGCCCCCTGCGTTGGAAGCCTGGAGTCTTAACCACTGGACCACCAGGGAAGTCCCCCTTAGTTTCATCTTAGGGAGCCTTCCATAGACTAGCTTGTCTCCCCTGGTGGACCGTTTCTTAGCTTTCTTCACCCTCCCCAAAGCACAGGGCACGGTGGCTTGCCCATCCAGGGAAGGCTCCAAATCGGCTGTGGCTTGATTTGATTCAAACGTTATCATGGGAAGGACAGAGCGTGGGACTCTGGAATTTGGGTTGGGGCCGTTCCAATTACTTTGGTAGAAATTATTTGAAACTCTCGCACTAGGTCGTGCAGATCCTCCTTCTGTGAGGCTGTATGTACTTCTAGCTTTATATGGTGCCTGTGGTGCTATAGAAAGATCAGGATTCCCACCAACTTCAAAAGCAGCCCCCTGCTTGCGGCAGCTCCACAGGGGCATTGAACACGAGGAGAAACAGGTTCCACATGTTAGAAGAATCTCATCTCACCGAGGCAATGGCCAGTCTCCTTTCACAAGACTTTCCCTTCATTTGTCTTATTCACATTACATGTAAGCCTGAGTTCACTTATGGAAAATGATCATTCTGTGCCTCTTCAACAGCAGTGGCTAAATGATTTCTTTATGACTAAATGGAACAATGAGACAAGAAACAGGAACAGAGGAAGGTTCTGCTCCAACACGTGGCCTTCGCAAGAGACCTACTTGTCAAGGTGCTTGATTCTGACCCCCAGGTGTGGTCCCCAGCCCCTCCACGGGCTGACCGGTGATAGCGTGGTCACAGATTTGCTTTCCAGTAAACACCTCTTAAGGATCTCTGGGCTCAAGAGCTATAACACATGCGCATATCATAGTTTGGGCAAAGAGGTATGCACCTTGAAATGTACGCTACCAGAAAAATCTTCGCAAGGCCAGTAGGCTACTCTAGAGTGAGAGATACTGACTCTGAAATCAACCAAGACTTAAGCATTTCCAACAAGAATTCACGTTCGACATCAGACAAGTAGTTGGAATAAGGCAACAATAACAACAACAACAAAAAGATCATGAAGTTTCAGGTAAGGATGCCTAACAAAAAGGAAAAACAACTTCACTTCCATACCCAAGCGTTACTATAAGCTCCCAGGGGCTATGCAAATGGCCAGATAAATACTTCTTTTTGCAATCAATTGACTGCTTTTGTTGTCAACATCACCCACCCCCAGGTAGGATGACAGTGCCCATTCTATCCAGGCCTGTTTTTATTGTTCTGCAGGGATCCGTTGCAGGTGTTGTTTGTCCTCCAGCCCCTGGTTCTGCCCAGTCCCCCGCAAGGCGACTTACCATCTGTGACAGTTTCCTCCTCCTGGCCATTCAGGGATCCCTCCTGGAGGCCTTGCTCGGCTAAGCCGTTCACAGTGGACAGCTGACCATTCTTCTGTAGTAGCTACGGGGAAGACAGAACCATGTAAACTTAATTTCAATCTTCACAACCAAGTTAGAAACGATACTGTAAGTTCGAGAATATAAATCATTTAGAGGAGAAATACAGAGAACTGGAGGGCTAGTAACAGTGAAGGGTTAAGTCTTTTTTTTTGTGTGTGTGTGTGTGTGTGTGTGTGAATGATCCAGCTATCTTACAAAAGATACAAGGAGCTATGAACAAGCAGATAGGACTCTGTATCTGGATAAAGGTACACACCATTCATGCATTCGTTCACTCTTCTGAAAAACCAGACATAGGCCTGACACACAACACCCATCATTCCAGGCCTGTTTGAGATTTCACAACGACTAAGTCAGGTGTGGTCCCAGACACTCTGAGCTTACAAACTACTGTGGAAGGCAGACAGCCCTCTGAAAAAGATTTTTTACTTTAAAATAATGTTTCCTTGTGATTAGACACAAGATATGCATATTTGGCTGGAATATATATCTAAGCGACAATGTGTCCTTCTCGGGGAAGAGGGCAGACATTTAAATAAATAATTACTGAATTGCAGCTATGGAAACTGTCATGAAGGAATACATACAGCAAATGACAACAGAGGGCCATGACCTAGGCCAGGGTGTCGTGAAGGCTTCTCGGAGGAAGTAAAGGTAAAGCTAAGATCTAAGATGCCAGCAAGGGGTATGTGAGCAAAAGGTAAAGGGGAGGCAAGTGAGAAGGCCCCGTGGTTCAAAGGCCAGTGGATCCAGAGCCCAGTGAACAAAGAAGAGACGCCTAACATGTGTGTTCATGACTCATGGTATCTTCCTTAAAAATATTACTAAAACGGTGGTTTACAGTCGTCCCCATAGGGTAGCCCGTGCAATTGACGTCATCAGATGCAAAAACAGTAGACATATAGACATGCCCAGTTTTTTTTTTTTCCTGCCCCAGGGCTTGCAGGATCTTAGTTCCCCAACCAGGGATTGAACCCGGGCCCACAGCAGTGAAAGCGTGAGTCCTAACCACTGGACTGCCAAGGAATTCCTAAGACATGCCCTAATTTTTTAAATCCTGAGAATATAGGTTAAAAGTTTTAAACCAAATAAAAATCGTACAATAGGGCTTCCCTGGTGGCGCAGTGGTTGAGAGTCTGCCTGCCGATGCAGGGGACATGGGTTCGTGCCCCGGTCCGGGAAGATCCCACATGCCTCAGAGCGGCTGGGCCCGTGAGCCATGGCCGCGGAGCCTGCGCGTGCGGAGCCTGTGCTCCGCAACGGGAGAGGCCACAACAGTGAGAGGCCCGCGTACAGCAAAAAAAAAAAAGAAAAAAAAAAAAATCGTACAATAACCGCTAGGAACCTAAGGATTTCAACAATGCTTTCTGGTCCACATACATTTCTCATTTTCCTTAAAACCAACTTAGTGAGGTGCTACTGTTTCCATTTTACAGATGAAGACACTGAGACTCAAAGTGATTACAGAGGGGAAGGCTGGCCGGCCACGGGTCCCACAGCTCAGCCATGGCCTGAAGGCCAGGGCTCACCACCAACTACTTCCAGAGATTTTTCTCACCACTGTGGCCTCTCCCGTTGCGGGGCACGGCTGCGGACGCGCAGGCCCAGCGGCCATGGCTCACGGGCCCAGCTGCTCCGCGGCATGTGGGATCTTCCCAGACCGGGGCACGAACCCGTGTCCCCTGCATCAGCAGGCGGACTCTCAACCACTGCGCCACCAGGGAAGCCCCAGAGATTTTTCTTTTTCTTCTCTTTTTTTAATACACAGATGGTTTCTTTCTTTCTTTCTTTTAGTATTTATTTATTTGGCTGCCCTGGGTCTTATTTGCGGCATGCGGGATCTTTAGCTGAGGCATACGGGATCTAGTTCCCTGACCAGGGATGGAACCCGGGCACCCTCCATTGGGAATGCAGAGTTTTAACCACTGGACCACCAGGGAAGCCCCCAGAGATTTTTCCGCAACACAACAAAGTGTTGGAGGACCTGTTACTACGCACAATGACAAAATGCCTTAAATAGTATCCCATAGTACGCAGACCCGATCATGCCAAAGTAATCTCAAAGCTGGACACTCTGTTTGGCATCATTCCATGCCGTTTACAGGCCAATGGAACATGCTGGCCAAACCATAGGCTTCCATCAGAGCCTTGAAGGGAGTAGATCCAATTCAAGACGATCAATCCAGAAGGTTCGAACGGTGCCGAAACGGATTTCACCTGGCTGTTCCCTGCTCCCAGCAAAGATGCCCTGCAACTGCAAAAGCTGCCTTCTGAAATACCGTCACTGTACTCTAATACTCTCACTACAGATGGGAGAGCCGGCATCAAAATGCCCATGCTGAGTCAGTGTATTAGAAAGGACGCTCAGATTACACTTCCACTTAAAGTCTTCTCTTACCAAAATATGAAAGATGGGAGTTTTAAATGAAACCTAAAGACGAAAGCACAGGAGATGGGGCAGGGGGATATCCCCACAATGCTCATCAGCAAAAATGTCAACGTTTAGGAGTATTTTAACTAAATTCCACTAGTCTTACGCACGAGTTAGACTGAGATTTCATTAATAATGTGATAAAGAGCTAGTGGCGGAAAGCAGGAAATGCATATTCTTGTGGGCTACATGGTCAACCAATGAACCTTAAACCTAAAAAATTTAACACAGATAGCATGGCATGGCAACCTAAGCAGGGGAATGAAAGACAGCCATTCTAATACCTCGATTTCAAGTCAAAAACCGTTGGTCAACTGTGCTCCTAGTTTAGGACCCAGAACTCTGAACTTTATTCTAGAGTCTAGAGTTCTACAGAGTTTCTATAATTCTTGAGCTATTTCTCACAATTCTTCGTGAATTGTCAAATCCAAGACATCTTTAGCAGGAGTCAAATTGAGTATTTTCAAACTTGAGGGATCTATAGGACAGGGCACAAATTTTCATCTACTCTTTTAGAATTGTTACACGTATACAATGATGTATTACATTAGATGATATAAAATGAGTCTTTGAGATCACCTGCCAGCCCCCTTTATAGTCAGCGTGATAAGTAAATTGTGGCTTAGTTAGTCCCCGTGACCACAGGGCAACTGTCTTTACCTCAGAAAGGCACTTACTGACTTAACTTTGGTGACAATTTATGACAGTGACATTACTGAAACTGAGTTTTGAGCTTATTTTATTATATGTGTAGCTTGGGTCCAGCAAGTGTGCCCAAGCTCTGACCCATGAGTGATGTCTTGAGCACTCAAAGCCCGTGACACACCAGCCCTCCACACAACAATGGGACGTCATTCCATTCAGCCATACTCAGACACTTCCACCATTCTGTGTTTCACTTAGAGATGCTTTTTACAAAATCTCACGTGTTCTTGTACATGGATAATTCACTTTTTGGCCAACCCAATCTATGGTGTTTTTGTTTTCCTTTTCTCCCATTCCCAACCATCTAAATAATTCATACTATTGTTAAGGGTTCAGGTGCTTCTGAGAGTTATCAGCACGTTAAAGTCACCTCAAATGGCAAGAAACCTAACCCGCAGTTCCTTGACGCTTAAGTTCTTTCTGTCTTTTCTATGTGTTTACATGCACACAAGCTTTCTTTTTTTAAAAAACAAAAATGGGGGCTTCCCTGGTGGCAGAGTGGTTAAGAATCTGCCTGCCAGTGCAGGGGACACGGGTTTGAGCCCTGCAGGAAGATCCCACATGCTGCAGAGCCACTGAGCCCGTGCGCCACAGCTACTAAGCCTGAGCTCTAGAGCCCAAGAGCCACAACTACTGAGCCCATGTGCCACAACTACTGAAACCTGCGTGCCTAGAGCCCGTGCTCCGCAACAAGAGAAGCCACCACAATGAGAGGCCTGTGCACCGCAACGAAGAGTAGCCCCTGCTCGCCGCAACTAGAGAAAACCTGCGTGCAGCAACAAAGAACCAATGTGGCCAAAAATAAATTAATTAATTAAAAAAAAAAAAGGAGAATACATGCTTTTATAATCTGATTGCTTCGTACACTGTGGATGCATTTCTTTGTCACTAAACACACATCTGGCTCGTCCTCAGTCTTTCTCTCCTTTTTCTGTAACTCAGACGCCCACAGAAGACAAGGATTTCAGTTAAGCCCAGATAGACCCTGAAAGACGTACAGACACAACTCAGTGACACACGGGGTGGGGAGGGCCGGAGCCAGATGAGATGCGAGGGGAGGAAATCAGTATAGGATTGAAGTTTCCAAACGCGTTCATGCTGAAGCTTCCTCACATAACTTCTTTTTTTTTTTTTTTTTTTTTTTTTGCGGTACTTGGGCCTCTCACTGTTGTGGCCTCTCCCGTTGCGGAGCACAGGCTCCGCACGCGCAGGCTCACCGGCCATGGCTCACGGGCCCAGCCGCTCTGCGGCATGTGGGATCTTCCCGGACCAGGGCACGAACTCGTGTCCCCTGCATCGGCAGGCGGACTCCCAACCACTGCGCCACCAGGGAAGCCCTGTCACATAGCTTTATCCATCCACCTTGTTCTTACTTTTATGAACAGTTAGGTCTTTTGAGATGAGAACTAGACTTCAAAGGCATGCTTTTTGCACTGAAACACAGCTAGCACCGGGAAACTTATTTTCCCACTGGATTTCTGCTTCAAAAACGGTAAACGCCCCCTTTGAGCAAATCAAAACCCTAAATGTTTTCAAGCTTATCTCCCTTGAGTGGGTCAGCCAGAGTTTATTCCCGTAAAGCATTACCACATTACAACTAAACAAGCTTTAAAAAAAAAATCTTGAATGCTTCCAGCAACAGTGTTGTCCTCTCATTCCTCTAAGGACAACAACAGAAAACATCAAAATGGTAGCTAAGGCACGGCAGAAAAGCCACCCGATGTCTCTGTCCCCTTTCCTTCTCCACAGGATGGCCCACAACTTGCTCTGAACCCCTTTGCAGAGTAAGCTGTAGGGGTATCAAGCTCTTTAATGAACATGCTAAACCATGAACAAAACGGGTGAGCTCCTGACATGTGTCAGGATGCTGGGGGAAAAGGAGGTGAGCCTGCGAACCATTTCCTCACAGAGTGATGCTCCCGGCTCCACCATCTCACTGCAGGACCAGCACGGGTGGGAGCGGCCAGAGCCCTGCAGTCCACACAGCAGATGAGGCTCTGAGCAGTGCCACTGGTCCCAACAATAACAGCAAAACCCAAGAAGCAGAACTATTACATGGCTGTAACCAGGAAGGAACCAGAACCTTGTCAATATAAGGAGAACACATGCACAAATGATGAGAATAAAAAAGATAATCTGGAAATGATTTTAAATCCCATGACAGAACTTATAAAGAAGACTCTTCAGGGACTTCCCTGGTGGCACAGTGGTTAAGAATCCGCCTGCCAGTACAGGGGCCACGGGTTCAAGCCCTGGTCTGGGAAGATTCCACATGCTGCGTAGCAACTAAGCCTGTGCGCCACAACTACTGAGCCTGCAAGTCACAACTACTGAAGTCCGTGCACCTAGAGCCCGTGTTCCGCAACAAGAGAAGCCACTGCAATGAGAAGCCTGCGCACTGCAACGAAGAGTAGCCCCCACTCTCTGCAACTAGAGAAAGCCCGTGCGCAGCAACAAAGACCCAACGCAGCCAATTAATTAATTAATTAATTAATTTTTAAAAATGGTATCAACAAAGCACATGTAATAGTGTAGAGATGTATTTTATGTTGTAATATTAAATTTAAAAAGCAAACTAGGGGCTTCCCTGGTGGCGCAGTGGTTGAGAGTCCGCCTGCCGATGGAGGGGCACGGGTTCGTGCCCCGGTCCGGGAAGATCCCACATGCCGTGGAGCGGCTGGGCCTGTGAGCCATGGCCGCTGGGCCTGCGCGTCCAGAGCCTGTGCTCTGCAACGGGAGAGGCCACAACAGTGAGAGGCCCGCGTACCGGGGAAAAAAAAAAAAAGCAAACTAAACAGTTATAGGTACAATATGATTACAAATATATATAAGAACATACCCCAAATAGCTAAATAAGTGGTGATAACAATATTACCAAATTGTTAATATCACAGTATACCAAATAATCATCGGGGAGGGAACTATGAATTTTTCATATCCTTTGTTTTTCTACTTTTCTGTGTTCTGTTCCTTGTCTAATACACCTGATTACTTTTATAACTGGGTGGTGGGAGAGAAGCTTTTCCTTCACACATTATCATGTCTTGGTTTGCTTATTGTTAGTATGGCTGGGAGACAGTTCAGAAAATTCTGCTTCACCGATTGCCAGTCACATGGATTTTCATGGGAAACGAGAACTGCTTTAAGACAGGAACTTGACACTGAGATCATATTTCAGGAGGCTTTTCATACGAACTAAGCCATACTCACTCCTCCACCGTGGAGGACATGGTGGACTCAGAAGCAGAGCGGAGGGCTGGGTGCTCTGGGGCAAGATGAAATACTTCACATCTGGTGTTTTATCATTGTCGTAGGCTGAAACTTGGTAATTCCCGGTCAGCAAACAGAAGGTGGCTGGGAGAGCAGGGTCTGATCTGCCATCTACTTGATCTTTGGCCTTGGGAACATTATTTAGCTTCTCACAGCCTCCTCTCTTTTTCTGTAAGCTGGGGTAAGAATTCATTTTCACCTACCGTAATGAATAACTGCAGCTTCACCCCACACATGTTAAGTGGCTGATAAGTCAACTACTAACGTAAGTTTTAGCAGTTTTTGTTCTACCATTTGGTCAACAACTGCGATCTAATGGGAATGAATTGTCCTGTGCCCATTTCCCCTCTAAAATGAAACCTCCAAGACTTCCTTCCTGTTGCCTCCAAGCTCTGCACCCAATAGAACATCTGGTGTGAAGACTCCTAATTAGACTTCTTCTAATTTTCTAATGGTCTGGGTGGGAGAAGAGAAGCAATGCAGTTTATACAAAGGTCTAAATGGAGGGGAGCCACCTGAGTTTTTTCTTTTCTTTGTTCTTTTCTTAACCCTAGAAGGTACAGGGGAAACAGCAGACAGAGCACAGTCAGGCTCCTGTCAGCCATGGAACCTTATCTCTGAGCTCATTTTCCCAATTATAAATTGAAACTAATACCATCTCTATTTTCAGGCTGGTTGAGATTCAAATGAAATATTTGGGAAAGTTCTCTCTCTAAATGGAAAAGCTCTCAGAAGCCATTTTATGTCTGTCCACTTGATCAAATCAAGGCAAAGCTTGGACTCCAGTATTTTTCCAGCCCTTATATCACACTAAGGATGCCTTTTAAAAATTGTCCTCATGTTTGTGTTAAAGAAGGTTTCTTTCTTTCTTTTTTTTTTTTAATGTGATTGGATTATAGCTGATTTACAATGTTGTGTTAGTTTCAGGTGTACAGCAAAGTGATTCCATTTTCAGATTCTTTTCTCATACAGCTTTTTCAGATTCTTTTCTCATATAGGTTATCACAGAATATTGAGTCGAATTCCCTGTGCTATACAGTAGGTCCTTGTTGGTAGTGTGTGTATGTTAATCCCAAACTCCTGATTTATTCCCCCCGACAACCCCCGCCGCAAGGAGGGTTTGGAAGGAGGCAGCATTAGATGTGAGACGATAAGAAATCCAACAAAATGAGACATCTGTGTACAGGGACCGCATCTCACTACACCCACTCACGGGCACTTGAACAGGGTTGTAGCGCAAGACTCAGGCAGCCCTACAGTAAAATGGCCGTAGCCTTGCTTGGTCACAAGAAGAGAAAACAATGGCTGGAGAGAGGTAGCCTTTTCTGCCTAGGATTCCTGCTTGGTTTGACCCTCAGGTAGCAAAAGCAACTTATGCTGCTGTGGGAATGGGGCTGTAAATGACATACCACGCATCCACACCTCTACACCCAGAGCTGCGTGGGAGCTGTGAGGGAGCCCATGCATCAACACCGACTAAAAAGCTGACCATCCTTCTGGCTGAAGACTCACTATGTTCAATAGCCACAGCTCCAAACAGTATATTCACTCTAGAGCCACGCTGTCCAAACGGCAAACATGAGGACCATGGTGAAAGCATTTCATTCCCCCTGTTATTTAAACACAGGCACACAAAGCATTTTCCAATGTATTTTAAAATTTCTAGAAATAGGCTGAAAATAAGAGGCTAAAGGCAGAAACTGATGACTCCATCAGCAGTCCGTGTTTATAAGAATTTTAGAGGGGCAACAGCCCTAACTGTTGTGAGCAAACTGGATTGAATTCTTTAATCCCTCTATGCCTTCCCCTACACAGCCATGCTTTCCAACAAGTTAGCTTTAAGATGCTGTGTCTTGATATGAAACCTCTCTACCACAAGGACACGTCTCCTCTGAGATGCAGAAATAAAACCGTATGAAAACATCAGTGGTTAAAATAATTTTTTAAAGATTTTCTTTAAGATTCTAAAAAATTATTGTTAATTCTATAAAGAGTGACAATAACGTGGTTAGGTTTTTATAAAGTCCTCAACTGGGGACTTCCCTGGTGACGCAGTGGTTAAGAATCTGCCTGCCAATGCAGGGCACATGGGTTCGAGCCCTGGTCCGGGAAGATCCCACAGGCCGCAGAGCAGCTAAGTCCGTGCACCACAACTACTGAGCCTGCGCTCTAGACCCTGCGAGCCACAACTACTGAAGCCCACGCACATACAGCCCATGCTCTGCAACAAGAGAAGCCACCACAATGAGAAGCACGCCCACCGCAAGGAAGAGTAGCCCCCGCTCACCGCAACTAGAGAAAGCCTGCATGCAGCAACGACGACCCAACGCAGCCAAAAATAAATAAATAAATAAAATAAATTTATAAAAAAAAAAAGTCCTCAACTGTTAGAGATATATAATAATGGATCTATAGATGACATATCTTGTATTTGTTTTAAAATAGGCAAATAAAATTTAAAAATTGAAGTTAGACAAAATAAGACTGGCAAAATGTTGATTACAGTTGAAGCTAGGTGACGGGTACTTGTTATTCTCTACTCTTGTATACATTTTGAAATCTTCCAGAATTAAAAGAAAAAATAAAATTTTCTTTCGTGAACCTTCTCACAGAGTTAAATTTTGGGGTGTAGCCGATAAAATCTGTAGACTCAAGAAAACCTCAGTGCAGTCGAGAAAATTTCAAAATTTTTATATTTTAAACAGTAAAATGCTTCACCCCTTGGTAATCATCTAATTTCTAATTAGCTCAAGATATACAGTAAGCAGGGCTAAGGCAATTCTTAAATATTAAGAAAGATATATTTCTAGTCTATGAATTTTAAAAAAGATTTTAGGCAATCTATAAAAGAAAATTGAGAACATTTAACTTGCAAAGCTTTTCAGAGAGACAGAATATGAACTACTTATCAAGTTTCAGAGGTATTGTCAAAACATCGGGCCAAAAGCTCTCTCAAACCACATGAAATTGAGAAGAGCATGTACCCCAGGTCAGGGGTGTTTCTAGCAACCTCTAAAACGGAGAAGTCCTTGTCTGCAAGAAACTGGCCTTTAGACATCTCTTTCTGATGCCAGTTTTCCTCCTGAAAAGGAGGACAGACCCTCCGGTCAGTGTGGCAGCTGCCCCACCTCTTAAAATCCTGGTGCCCTGAAGCCTCTGATCTTTAAAGAAAACCTCTGTTTATTTTTAATTTCATGCTACTTTTTTCCACTCGTATATTCAGCAAAACAAAACCAACAAACAAAAATACCACCTTACTGGCTGGTAACTTTGCTTTAAATATGAGTGAGTTCATTTGAAGGACCAGAAAAGGGGGCGGCATCTCATCACCATCACCCAGAGTCAGTGTGGCCCCCTTCCTTCCAGCCCCACCCAATGAAAACAGTGGTCCAGCTGTCTGACCCTGCACATACCACCAATTTATCCTGCTGGTCTTTATTTAGAAATCTGACTGAGTCTACAGTGCTGTTCAACTAGACAACATCCCCCAACCCACAGCCAGAAGTAAAAATATTGGCCAGAAAGCCACATTTAACCAAGTTTATACCTAACTGGCTGAGAGCAGTTTCGTTGTGCTGCTGTTTATTTTATTAATTTAATTTAATCAAAGTGGAAAAAATTCTGATGTTCAGAATACAAAGATTAATCTTATTTTGCTTTTGAAATTGCATTGCTCCCTATTTATGGAGAGTTTCTGGAACATTATCTGCACAGCACATGAGGGTCCTTACATGCCACTTGGTGAAGGGTGTACATACCAGACAGACAGTCTCTGGTCATTGTCTACAAATCACTAATTTTCCTGTTTCTCGTAGTTTTCAGTAAAATTTGTGAAAATTACTTAATATAGTTTTAGGAGGAATAACACAGGCTCACCCCTAGACATGAGAAAGAATGAAAACTAGGAGATATTCATTAAAGTCCCTAGTTTGCTTTTAGCCTGCGAAATTAAATTTCAATTCAATTGAATGTTTCTACTCAAATATTCAAATTGTTGAGTGTCTTAGAAAGTAATATCTCTCATATTATTTATTTAAATCCCAAGGGACTTGGCCACTACAGGTGAAGTCATTTTATGAGGAATGGTGTCTACAATTTAGGCCTGTAAATCTCAAAGATCAGCATTTTTCAAACTGGTATCCAAGAATATCAGTATACCAGGTATATCAACACCTGTGTATTACCAGGCTTCTCTCAGAAGCGTTCTGGGCTCCAAATCAGCTTGCGAAACTCTGACCTAGACAGTTAAGCAGATTTAATTAGAATTTAGAGACTCTTGAATGTGCATTCTGAACCTCTAAGGAACAAATCATTACAGCATTTTCTCAAGTGACTTGCCCACAGAACCCTTTTTGAACCACATCCATTAACATCTGCCATAAGTAAAGACACAAAGATAAATGCAATATGTTTTAACACACAACATTTCAGTCAAATATTCCCCTACATTAAAAAGTTACAGTTGTTTTAAAAAGTATTAAAACTCCTGGGTTCTCTGGGAAAGTATGTAAAAGAAAACAAAGAGCTCTAAATCTGGTGAGGTAGGAGATCAGCCATGCTGATTTCAAGCAAAGGGAATTTATAAGATCTCTGCTTGAGATGAAGGAAATGAAAAGCACCACCGACCCAAGATAGCAATTCACTGAGTGAAGATAGGTCACCACAATTCCATTACGTGAAATGCCTACCTGCATTGTTTGGAGTCCTCACACAATTGAGGTCTGTATCATACTTAGGACAGAGAGGTGCTTGATAAACACAACTTAAGAAACCTGTGTGGACAGCTAAGTCGGAGGACTGATACTACCTAACTTAATATAAAACTACAGTAATCAAAAGACAGTACGGTACTGGTGAAAGAATAGACAAACAAATCATGGGAACAGAATAAATTGCCCAGAAATAGACACACACAGATATAATTCTAATCTTTGACAATGGAGGCAACTTAATGGAGAAAAGAGAGTCTTCTCAACAAATGACCCTGGAAAATCCTATGTCCACTTGCAAATAAAGCTGTGTGAACATTCATGTACAAGTCTTTGTTTAGATACATGCTTTCATTCCTCCTGGATAAATACCTAGGTGTATTTCCTAGGTATTTATATATTTATATACCTAGGTTATATTGTTGGTATATGTTCAACTTGTTAAAAAACTTCCAAACTTGGAGCTTCCCTGGTGGCACTGTGGTTAAGAATCCGCCTGCTAATGCAGGGGACATGGGTTCGAGCCCTGGACAGGGAAGATCCCACATGTCACAGAGCAACTAAGCCCATGAGCCACAACTACTGATCCTGCGCTCTAGAGCCTGCGAGCCACAACTACTGAGCCCGCGTACCACAACTACTGAAGCCCACATGCCTAGAGCCCGTGCTCCGTAATAAGAGAAGCCACCGCGGGCTTCCCTGGTGGCACAGTGGTTGAGAGTCCACCTGCCGATGCAGGGGACATGGGTTTGTGCCCCGGTCCGGGAAGATTCCACATGCCGCGGAGCGGCTAGGCCCGTGAGCCATAGCCGCTGAGCCTGCGCGTCCAGAGCCTGTGCTCCGCAACGGGAGAGGCCGCAACAGTGAGAGGCCCGCGTACCACAAAAAAAAAAAAAAAAAAAAAAAAAAGAGAAGCCACCGCAATAAGAAGCCTGCGCACCGCAACAAAAAGTAACCTCTGCTTGCCGCAACTAGAGAAAGCCCGCGCGCAGCATCGAAGACCCGACACAGCCAAAAATAAATAAATTAAATAAATTTTAAAAAACAAACAAACTTACTTCCAAACTGAACAGCATGGATTAATTTTATTTTACTTACTTTTTCTTAAGGTTTTTTTTTTTTTTTTGATGTAGACCATTTTTAAAGTCTTTACTGAATTTGTTACAATGTCGTCTCTGTTTTATGTTTTGGTTTTTTGGCCCGGAGGCATGTGCAATCTTAGCTCCCCAACCAGGGATCAAACCTGCAGCCCCTACACTGGAAGGCGAAGTCTTAACCACTGGACCATCAGGGAAGTCCCAACATAGATTATTAAAATAATTATGCTGAGTGAGAAAAGCAAGAGAAAATTATACATGTGGTATATTCCATTTATATACATTTCAGAAAATCCAAACTGACCACAGTAACAGAAAGAAGATCAGAAGTTACAGAAAGGAGGGGGAGGTTACAAAGAGGCATGCAATTTGGGGATGTGTTTGATATGCTCACTATCTTGATGGTGACGGTGGTTAGACAGAGGTAGATGTGCGTCGAAATTTATCAAACTGCACACTGTCAATTATTTCTCAGTGAAGTTGTTAAATGCAATGAGAAAAAAAGAAAGAAAGAAAGAAACCTGGGAATCCTAGGCCAAGTCTCTGAATCACCAGCGTCCTCCTCTATGTGGAAACTATGCAGAGGAATTAGGACATGAGGCTTCCCTGATGGTCCCCACAGCACACCCACGTGTGCCATCTCTCCTCAGGGGGTAGTGCTAACACTCGTTAAGAACCAGCCAGTCCTCAGCCTCATAGAATCAGGAATGAACTCTAAGCATTGAACTTGAAGAACTGTTTTTTTTTCCCTCCATCAACTTGTCCTGAACTAAGAAAACACAATCCTTCTATTATGTTGGGTCAATGATACGATCCATCTTACTTGAGTGAACTATGGCTGAACTGAGGTGTCCAACTGGGGGAAAAGACGAAGCACAAGCAGCCCAACTCGAAAGATTCTCGTGTTAGGACAGGGAACACGTCCCACTCAGGTTACTCCGTAAGCTCCCAAACCTGCTGAAGTTCCCGGTTCTACAGAAAAGTGAGCACCTACCATCTGTTGGTTGGTTATTTGACTGTGGCCCCAGTGGGATGAGGCTCTACAGATCTTGTCAAGTTAGACATCTCAGGATACAGACCCGGAAAGCTTATATTCTCGTGTTATGACAGAGCACGAATGTCAAGTTACTTTCTTCCCTTTTGACCTGTTGCACCTGTAAGATGTACAGGGCAAAGCACCTGCCTCCACAAATCCCAAATGCAAAGTAAGAAAAATATTACTGTGAAGAGAACGATGAAAATGAGTAGCCTAAAAACACAAGATTGGTGTTTTGAAACTCTTCTGACAACTGTCGCATGTCTAGTTCCTTTTGAGCCCTTGCACCGGAGTTTCATCCTTGTAGGTTTAGAAGTCACGATCCCAGTTCCCACCTAATCCCTACACACCATGTCATATTCCGGGAATTACTCTCTTGTTAAATGGCTGCTTCTTTCAAAGGATGTGCGTTCGGTAGCAAAATAATGACGTCACATCCTTGCTTAGGAATTCGATAATACAAAATGTTCTGAAATCCACCACATGCCATAGGAAGGCTAAATAGTTTCTGAGCCTGACAGATAAACAATTTTGACAAAGGAGGAAAGCAGCGTTATCTCAAGTAAAGTTTAGATTTTAAGGTTCAAAAAATTGTAGATGCTAATATTACTTCTTTTTTTTCTTTTTGGCCACGCCCCACGGCTTGTGGGATCTTAGTTCCCCGACCAGGGATTGAACCCAAGCCCTCCACAGTGAAAGCGAGAAGTCCTAACCACTGAACAGCCAGGGAATTCCCTAATACTACTCCTTCTGATGAAAGACTTGTCCCTAAGACACAAGCGTCAGAAACTTCACCACGGAGGGAGTCCCAAAAATATACAGTGCCCAAACTTTGCACAATAAACTCCAATCGCCAGTACAAGACGCACATCTGGGATTGAGTACGGGTCCAGTGGTAGAGGCTCATCATTACCTGGTTATAGGAGAGAAAGCAGAGATGAGAAAAGGGGAAACACAAGAAAATCTCTTAAAAGAAGCTCTTCTCAGGGCTACCCTGGTGGCGCAGTGGTTGAGAGTCCGCCTGCTGATGCAGGAGTACGCGGGTTCGTGTCCCGGTCCGGAAGGATCCCACGTGCCGCGGAGCAGTTGGGCCCGTGAGGCATGGCCGCTGAGCCTGCGTGTCCGGAGCCTGTGCTCCGCAACCGGAGAGGCCACAACAGTGAGAGGCCCGCGTAACGCAAAAAGAAGCTCTTCTCCTATTCTGAGATGTTTATTTGCTCGTTTAAGTAGCCCAAGGGAGCATGCATCACCTCCGTTGGCAGGTACTTCTACACCATGTTATTGTGGTAGAGAGAAATGGAACAGATGTTTACTCCAAATTTTGCCCAACACAAACAACATACTTTTTTTTTTTTGGCCACGCCGCGCGGCTTGCAGGATCTTAGTTCCCCGACCAGGAATTGAACCCAAGCCCTCAGCAGTGAAAGCACCAGGGAACTCCCAGCGACATACCATTTAATTAGGAATATAATTGAGACCACTGTCAAAGTTAAATAGCATACTTTATCAGTATGCAAATTTAGTGGCCATACTGCTTTTGAACCACATTGCTTAAAATGACTGCTGATTTAAAAAAAAAAATCCAGTTAGAGAGAACATATTGATCATCTTGTTGCTACTTCAGTTCTAAGCTTGTGATCCATTTGACTGAAAAAGAAAACAGGCAAAGTTGCTTGTCTTATTTTCAGTAAAATGAACTTAATTTGCAAAGATGGCCCATCTAAGATAATATGATTTAGAATCAACAATTGCTATCCTATAATGTTCTACCCTAAATATTTCTAGCACAATCCCTGGAAAAGCTAAGATACAGAATAGCAAACCTGCCAATTGCTACTCCACAAAGAGCCGGGCTGCGTTTGCTAAAAAGTATCTATTGCTTCCTGGCCTGAATTCGAAACTGCTTTTTGATTGATTAAATGTCTGCCTCACATCTGCTTCTTTTTGAAGCCTGCTAAGCAGGGGGTTTCACTGCTAGAACCTCTTCTGCCTGAAGCTTTTAGGAGAGAAGGCAACCCAGCAAGGAAGGAAGGGGAGGGGGCCAGCCAGCGGCCAGTGAGAGCTATGTGAAGCCATCCCCAGGGACGTCCAGAAATGCCTCCTTCTATGTGAAAAACACTAAAGAAAGTTTCCTATACTCCGTGGCATGGATTATTTCACAAAGTTATTCAACATTTAGCTCTGATAATGGGCTTGAAGATGCCATTCTGGAGGAATCCATTTAGGGTCTGTGATGGTTAACAGCAGAATTAAAATGATAAATTGAAATGGGTTTCTCTGACGTGTGTGCTTGGCCCTGTACTCCCCGGAATTCAAATGGCCTGCTGCATACCAGAAGAAGGGACGTGATCCAGTCCTGCAGCAACTGCAGCATGGCTACTGTTTATCAGTAAGTCTGGTCAGACTGAAACAAGGCCTTTGTCTAGGCCCACGGATTCATAAAGGCAGTTAATGGCAGAACCCTTCCTTAACCGGTAGAAATGCTACAAAGCTTCTCTGGAACCACGTAGCACAGTGCAGCAAATGAAAAGCGGACATTACAAGCAGACAGATGGGGAGGGGTGCCCAGATCCGTTGCTTACTAGTTGTAAGAGCTTTGAGCACATTTGCCATCCTCTGAGCCTCTGTTTCCTCACCTATACAATGGCGATAATACTATGCAGAGTTGTCATTGTGGCCACACCCCAACTCAATTAGGCCAGCATCTCTGGGAATGGGACCCGGGAGTATAATATTGACAAAGGAAACTGATCATTGGTGAATGGGGATAACGGGTTCGGTCACTGGCAGAGACTGGAACCCAGCTTTCAAAAGGAAAACAAGGGGTGAGGGATAAATTAGCAGATACACACTACTATATATAAAACAGATAAACAACAAGGTCCTACTGTATAGCACAGGGAACTATATATACTCAATATCCTGTAACAGACCATAATGGAAAAGACTATGAAAAAGAATATGTATATATTACTGATTCGCTTTGCTGTACACCAGAAACTAACACAACATTGTGAATCAACTATACTTCAATTTAAAAAGTAAAGACAGGGGTTTCCTTGGTGGCGCAGTGGTTGGGAGTCCGCCTGCCGATGCAGGGGACGCGGGTTCGTGCCCCTGTCCGGGAGGATCCCACATGCCGCGGAGCGGCTGGGCCCGTGAGCCATGGCCACTGAGCCTGCGCGTCCGGAGCCTGTGATCCGCAGCGGGAGGGGCCGCGGCGGTGAGAGGCCCGCATACCGCATAAAAAAAAAAAAAAAAAAAAGACAAAAAAAAAAAAAGAAAAGAAACAGTGACTATTCTAAGAACAGGTTGATACTGGTCCATACACTTCTTCGGTCTCAATGGTAGGCTTCCAAACCATCTTGTTCAGATGCCTCTTCCCAAGCCATGCCTCCTGGACAAACAAAAGCATCTTCAAACCAGACAAAGCAAAACCAAACCCAAACTGACGCAAACCCTAAACACGCTAGTCATCGTGTTCCCTAAGGAATAAAGAGTCACAACCAATGTCTCTGCAAGTTAAGCATCTCTCAGCCTTTACTTTGTAAATTTATTTATTTCATTTATTTTTACTTTTGGCTGCGTTGGGTCTTCGGTGCTGCGCGCAGGCTTTCTCTAGTTGCAACGTGCGGGGACTATTCTTTGTTGCGGTGCGCAGGCTTCTCACTGTGGTGGCTTCTCTTGTTGCGGAGCACGGGCTCTAGGCACGCGGGCCCAGTAGTTGCAGCACATGGGCTCAGTAGTTGTGGCTCGCGGACTCTAGAGCGCAGGCTCAGTAGTTGTGGCGCACGGGCTTAGTTGCTCGGCAGCATGTGCGATCTTCCCGGACCAGGTCTTGAACCCCTGTGTCTCCTGCATTGGCAGGTGGATTCTTAACCACTGCGCCACCAGGGAAGCCCCTCAGCCTTTACCCTGAATGAGCTAAGTGTCAAGCCTGTTACTAAAACCTCGGGAGGGAAGGTGACGGGGCAGCCCTACTGCCCTCACTTACAAAACTGGCCCGGCTGCAGCATCTACATTCAACAGCCCTTGTGCCCCCTTTCTCCAGGAAAACCTAGGCTGGCCAAGGCTGTACTAAGGAAGTCATTCTGAGAGACAACGCCGAGACTGAAAAATGGCAGCTCTGGTTTCTTTTCTTTCTTATTTTCCTGGGTTTTAAAAATTACTCAGTATGGGGCTTCCCTGGTGGCGCAGTGGTTGAGAGTCCGCCTGCCAATGCGGGGGACACGGGTTCGTGCCCCGGTCCGGGAAGATCCCACATGCCGCGGATCAGCTGGGCCCGTGAGCCATGGCCGCTGAGCCTGCGCATCCGGAGCCTGTGCTCCGCAATGGGAGAGGCCACAACAGTGAGAGGCCCGCGTACCGCAAAAAAAAAAAAAAATTACTCAATAAATGTATGTTATTTACACTGCACAGAACACCAACTTTCTTATCAGGATCAAACTCTACCCAAGGGAAAGGGGAGGGTGTTTCTAAAGAAGTAGGCATTGCACAGAGCCTTTCCACTGGCAAAGCCCTAGAAATACCACATCAACTACAAGGTATGTGGAGAGTTTTGCATTGGTTTGACTGGTTTTTGCTACCAAATCTATTCCCTCACGCTTCTGCTTCTGACACATACAGGTGGTCAGCACATTCACGAATATACAAACACCCTAAAAAGCATCACGTAATGAAAAATGCATTCACAGTCTAACCAAGCATCATGGTGAATTTGCAAAGGAACTTAAAGCTGTATAACGCTCTCTCTCAGCATTTGGGGTGGAGAAGATCAGCTTGAATCTCTTAACCTGCACTCAAAGAGAAGAAAAAAAAATGCCCCATGCCTAGTAAAAAAAAAAAAGTCCTCCAGAATAATACAAGCCTAAGAGGGGAAAGCACTTGCAGTAGGTACTTAATACTACTTGAATAAGTGATCTTATACAAGTGCATTTCCCATTAAAAAATATTCCATTAACCTAATTTATAATTCATGTTATACCTGTCAAAATAGCTTTTAGAGCTGCCAGTTATTACAGAGAACAACTAGTAATGCCATTAATACTTCTTCCTTTTTTTTTTTTTTTTTTTTTTTGCTTTATCAGTAATACAGGGGAACACAGAGTGGGCTTAATTTTGCACATAAACACACTAAAGGAATCTGTCCTAATTCAGGAAGCAGAAGGTATTCATTTGGGAGAAACCACTCTATTCTCCATTCTGAATGAGGGGTGGGAACAGTGAGAGGCAATTCAGGTGCAACGCAAACGCAACAAAAATATGAATTAACTATTTCAGGAGATCTCTGTCATCCTGAGTTATAACTTCCAAATTCAGAATAGCAATTAGCTTATCACAGCAGCTACTGTTGAAAAGTCAGTTTCAAGAATGTGCTCCTGATTCTTTTAACCTAAGAAAATATATTTACCCCCAACTCAGCTAGCCTGTCCATCCCAACAACGGTGGTGTCTTGATCAAGTCAACAGCTGCAGTTCTGGTTCTTGTTTGATTGTTTTGTTCTATAAAATATATAAGCCCTGACCTCCTTTGAGCTCTGAGCTCTAACCTTATTTGAATCCGATCTTATTCAGGACTCAGTCAAAAGGAGCAAATTACTCTGTTTTGAGACCTGGATAGACAAAGAGTAGGAAAGGGCTTGTTTCCTCCACAAGTGCTTCAATAAATAAAAATGAGCATCTAAGTGGAGATGGCTGATTCTTTTACCACTTGGCAAAAGATGTGTAAGCAAAGTAAATGATTTCCAGAAGTACAGACTTTTAACTGCTGGTGAAATAGTCTCCAATACTCCCATCTGAGTGACTAGAGAGGGAAAGCTCCTTTGTTTTTGCTTTTTTAGAATGCAAGCAACACCTTGTCTAACTAGGGTGGGGACTCCTGATGAAGCAGTGAGGGCTTCTGGGAAATGCCTTGCCCACCGTGCCATTGATCTTGAATCTTGAAAGCAAGCAAGGGAGAAACTACCTGGCTATCGGGACACAGGGCTGGGCAGACAGGTGCCAGCCCTCCCTGCTGACTTTATTTGAAATACGAACAAAATCCTTTCAACTTGATGCTATTCTTCCGCAAGTTTGCTTCCCCAGGGAAGAGAGCTGTGTCTAAACAGTGTCCTATCAGCGACCCTCTCTCAAAATTGCCTTCATTGTTTCTAAATTACAGCCTACAAAAGATGATCGTATTATACATGTCAATGATCACAAAGCCTTTGCTCTTTTTGGACTAAATGCTGACTTAAATGAAACAATTTGGTTTAAATTCACAGCATGCAAAAATTACTAGAGGGCTTCCCTGGTGGCGCAGTGGTTGAGAGTCCGCCTGCCGATGCAGGGGACGCGAGTTCGTGCCCCGGTCCGGGAAGATCCCACATGCCACGGAGCGGCTGGGCCCGTGAGCCATGGCCGCTGAGCCTGCGTGTCCGGAGCCTGTGCTCCGCAACGGGAGAGGCCACAACAGTGAGAGGCCCACGTGAGAGGACCTCAAAAAAAAAAAAAATTACTAGAAACTGGAAAATATATATGGCTTTCTTCACCATATAGGCTGTCCAAACAATTTCCCTTTCCCTCTACAACTCACCCAAACAGTAAACAGTAATACTTTGAATATTTTTCTGTTTTCTTTACATAATCGACTCCTCCCTTTTGGCATGAAACTTTTTTTTTCCCTAAAAAAGAGTAAATTGCTACTGGAGAAGTTAGTATAAAAAAAACACTTTTGATTGTTCTCAAATGATTGACTCATTTGTCTCAAACTTGTGCATTGTTCTTCTAAAAAAATCCCCTTTTCACCTTTTCCATAAACTCTCCATTGAGGATCAGAAGCTTTCTGGTAATCAGTAGTTTGAAAAAGACACACACAGAAAATGAAATGCAGTTTTCTCTGATGGGTACTATTACCTCCTGGCAAGGAAAAAATAGTTCAATAGCAAACAATAATGTGAATCATTGCCAGGACGGGAAATTATTTGGTATCCATTCATATAATAATGGGGAATTGTTTTGAGATTGAAAAGTTTTTATATCAATTAGGTTAGCAAATATCCTATAAAACTGTCTCTAGTTATTGCCTCTGGGAAATAGGGGACGACATTTTGCTTTAATACGTAAGTTTTTACGATGGAATAGTATTACTTGAACTCAGTAGACTCCCCACTCTTGCTTCATAAATTATGTTCTTCACAATAATTATTCTTTCTTTAATATAAATTTATTTATTTTATTTATTTATTTTTAGTTGTGTTGGGTCTTCGTTTTTGCACGCAGGCTTTCTCTAGTTGGGGCGAGCGGGGGCGACTCTTGGTTGTGGTGCGCGGGCTTCTCATGGCGGTGGCTTCTCTTGTTGTGGAGCAGTGGATCTAGGCACGTGAGCTTCAGTAGTTGTGGTTCGTGGGCTCAGTAGTTGTGGCTCGTGGGCTCTAGAGCACAGGCTCAGTAGTTGTGGCACACGGGCTTAGTTGCTCCACAGCATGTGGGATCTTCCTGGACCAGGGTTGGAAGCCATGTCCCTTGCATTGGTAGGTGGATTCTCAACCATTGAGCCACCAGGGAAGTCCCACAGTAATTATTCTTAAGGTCACAGAATCTCATAACTTAGACCACTCACACTCACATCTTGCACTGCAGTCTCCTGACTGACCTTCTAAGTTCACTCTCCAAAGTCAATTGTATGAGTCTTCTTGAGCTGCTATAACAAAATACCACAGACTGGGTGGTTTAAACAACAGAAATTTATTTCTCATGGTTTTGGAGGCTGGGAAGTCTAAAATAAAGGTCCTAGCCAATTTGATTTCTGGTGAGGGCCTGCTTCTTAGCTTGTAGATGGCCACCTTCTCACCATGCGCTCACACGGCGAAGGGAGAGCACTCCCCGGTATCTCTCCTTATAACGACACAAATCCTTTCAGGCCCTACTCTATGACCTCATTTAGCCTTAATTACCTCCAAATACAGTCACACTGTGGGTCAGGCCTTCAACACGTGAATTTTAGGAGGATGCAGTCTGTCCACAGCAGGAAGTAATCACTAGAAGGGGCCACAGGGAGGTTTCTGGGACGCTGGGAATGGTCTACAAACTGACGTGGAAGCTCTTTACACACGTGTGTTCATTCTGTAAGAAGGCATCAAGCTATACACTTAAGGTTTGTAGGCTTCACTGGATGTAAGTGGACCACAAGCAAACAAACCTAAAACCCCCTCAAACCACAGGACAGGAATAAAGACGCAGACATAGAGAATGGACTTGAGGACATGGGGAGGGGGAAGGGTAAGCTGGGACAAAGCGAGAGAGTGGCATGGACATATATCCACTACCAAATGTAAAAGAGATAGCTAGTGGGATGCAGCCGCATAGCACAGGGAGATCAGCTTGGTGCTTTGTGACCGCCTAGAGAGGTGGGATAGGGAGGGTGGGAGGGAGACGCAAGAGGAAGGAGATATGAGGATATATGTATACGTATAGCTGATTCACTATGTTATAAAGCAGAAACTAACACACATTGTAAAGCAATTATACTTCAATAAAGATGTTAAAAAAAAAAAACCCTCAGACCATCAATCTGGCTGCCCAGTGGACAATGGAAAGAAGGAGGCCAAGAATAGAGGCAGGGAGACTGCTGCTGCTGCATCCAGTGCAGAGCTAGAAGCAGGGAGGAGACCCTGGGGACAGGAAGGATCAACCTGAAATAATGGACATGAAGCCAGCAGGACCTGCCAATGGAAAAAGAAGGACTCCCAGACTTGAGGCTGGGTTATGTCAGTGACAGTTCCTAAGTTTAGAAAAAAAAAAACTTGTCCGTGTTCACTGCTTAAAACCCTGAGCTTTTGGTCTTTATACTGAATTTCTCTCTCTTTCTCTCTTACACACACACACATTCTCTGAGCCAGAATGTCTATTCCTGACAAGAGACCCTAGCTGCATGGTTCCTTAATCTCTACATAGTGCCTGTTTCCTCATTGGTAGAAAGAGGATTTACAAGTTTACTTGTACAAAGCACTTAAGACAACACCTGACACGTAGTACACACTCAATTAATGTTAGCTATTAGTATTACACAAATGACAAATCATGCGTTTGTCACCCCTTCCCTCTGTTTTGCTAGCCAACAGTTCATTCATGTCTTTTCTCGACACCGCTCTCTAGGAGAGGAATAACATCTCAGATGCAAGAGCCTAGACACTTGGGGATCACCTTGGGCTTTTCTGCTTCTCTTTCATCCCCAAGTGCCATTCCACCAGCTGCCATCATTTCTTATGTCTTCAGTGCTGTCTACACCCATTCCTTGATCTCTGCCCTGGCTCAGGCTTCAACGTTTCATTGAATCAATGTCTGATTTAACGCAATATCCTAAAAGCTGATCTCCCTGACTCTGGTTAGTTCTCTAACTCAATCTGTCACGCCAGTCTCCTTTAGTTCCTAACCGTAATTCCCCACCATCAACTACAGAGGCCCAGCCTCCTTATCTAAGAGCCTCTGCCTTGCCATGATTTCCTACTACCCTCTTCCTTAAAGGCTCCACCCTGAGCTAATCAGGAAGAAATTCTCAACGTTCTTCACCAGTCACCTCTGAATTTTTATACAATGCAGGCTATGCTGTGGGAAGCTTCAAGGGCTAAGCTAAGATAAAAAATCTACTCCGTGAGGATGGGGGACACACCCAGCACCTTCCACATGATATGCTTTAGGTAAATAGTTATTGAATTCAAGTGTGACTAGCTTGAACAGAAACTGGAGGTAGACAGCAGGGAACAAATCTAGTCAACAGACAAGAGGCAAAAGGGAAAAAGCAATTACATCAAAGAATCCCTACGAGCGATAACACCATTAGACCCACGCCAAAGAGCCTCTCACTTTGGACAGTCCATTCTGGCGGTCCTCTGGCCCTTCCCTCCCCTACAGGAAGCAAGAGGGCAAACCTACCTGAAGTTACCATCCCACTCGCCCGGGGACCCAAGACTGTGGAGTTCCCAGGGCACCCCAAGGCCAGGGGCCTGCCAAAGGCTGTTTGTTATGATGGAGTTTGGGGGGTAGGGACAAAGCTTGGACAGTGGGCTGGTTAGTCACATCCATGTGCTGAAGGCCTCTCAGGGGCAGCCAGGAGTGGGAAGAAGGCAAGCTGGAGGCTGGCCCTCCCTCCAGCCTGCCTCCTTTCTGGTAGGGAAGGTCTAGGGGTCTAAGAGTTCTAAACTCAGATCTGGCCTTCTAGGTCATTATGAAGGTATGTTTTCCAAGATAAGACAATAGCCTTTCATTTAACAATGTGTTAGCTTGATTAATAGTTTTTAAATATTTTGACATGTAGTACATGTGTCTTCATTTGTATTCTTGTCCTGGGCCCTGCAAACATGAGGGATGAGCCTATGAGAACCAAATCCGGGTTACGAGCAGCCCAAGGCCTAAAGGGAAAAAACCAGCACCATCCATTAGAGTCAGCCCAGAGGAGTGAAGAGCCAACCTCCAGGATTCTGCTCAGGCTCTGCTTCCTGGAGCTGGGTGACCTTAGCTAAGCTGCTTCACCAGTCAGCCTGTGCCTCAGTTTCCTCATCTGTAAAACGGATCTAATAGTACCTACATCTCAAAAGGTTGTTGAAAGGATTACATGAGTTAATATTTGTAAAGTTCCTGAAACAACCCCTGGGACATAGTCAGCACTATGTAAGAGTTTGTTAAAGAAACAAAACGTATGTGGAGAAAAGGAGCCACAGGAAATCAGGTCCCAACCTCACAAAGAATGCATTAACCACAAAACCCAAGACTTAAAAATCCATGGTATCATTAGATAACAAAGGGTTAAGTTCAGGATTGGGGGCTTGGCCTGTAAACCCAATCCTTATGTGTAGGAAACTTCTAAGGGAAGACACTTCCAGCAATTCAACTCACCAAAAATATTAGAAAAAATTGTTTGCCGAGGGACTGCCCACAGATGTGAAAATAGAAACCGTGAGTTTTGAAGCATATAATAAGACCCCAATAGATAAAATGGGCAAAGAATACCGTTCGTAACATGAAACTAAATCAGTAAATCAACACATGGAAATATATTCACCTGCTCTAATCAAGTAAAAGAATGCAAAAACCAAAGCAAACTTAAGATGCCATCCTTCACCTGTCTAAGTAAACTCTACCAGTATCAGTGACATGGCAGCAAAATCTGAACACTTATTTGTTCCCAGCGGCATCAAAATTAGCATCACTTGTGAAAGCACGCCCTTAACCACCAATTTGTAGAGGAAGGCTCACAAGGTAAGCCACTTATCTTGGGTAAGTGGCAGACCGAGGATTCAAATCCATATCTTGATGACAAAACATTTGCTGTTTCTACCATTCGTGAAACCTGGGAAGTTTACCCTCAGGAAATAAGAGAAGGTCACAGAAACAAAGACACTCCCTGCAGAATGGAAATCAGCTGTCAGTGTGTTCCCTGGCAAATAAAAAGAATGACTTCGTTAGCTGTAATGTATTTTTTAAAATGACATGGAAACACAGGAAATTCTATAAGTGAATGCAAAATGGGAGTGTTTTCAAGCTAACTGCAACGCAATAAAAATTCATATGCTTATGAATCACAAATTATGGATTAAATATATTGAATACATATAAATTTAAAATTCTTATGCCAGAAGGGAGGGAGTGTTCTGAGTATTTTTAAAGTATCTAATATTATAATATCTTTAAGAAGGAGGGAGACAGAATACGATTATGAAACATTAGAGCTTGACGTGTTCATCTTCGAGACCATCCAGAACAGTCTCTCCATTACACTGCTGAGAACCCAGCCCTGAAAGAACGCTATTTGTCCAAGGTCACAGACCTCATGAGGAATAGAAACCACACTAAAACACTCTCGGCTTCAAGGCCACTGTTCCCATCTCCTTCTCTATCTCTACCTTTCTTTTAAAAAGGTAACATTGGGCTTCCCTGATGGCGCAGTGGTTAAGAATCCGCCTGCCAGTGCAGGGGACACGGGTTCAAGCCCTGGTCCGGGAAGATCCCATATGCCATGGAGCAACTAAGCCTGTGCGCCTCAACTACTGAGCCTGCGCTCTAGAGCCCGCGAGTCACAACTACTGAAGCCCACGGGCCTAGAGCCTGTGCTCCGCAGCAAGAGAAGCCACGTGCACCGCAATGAAGAGGAGGCCCCGCTCACCACAACTAGAGAAAGCCCACGCAGCAACGAAGACCCAACGCAGCCAAAAATCAATAAATAAAATAAATAAATTAATTAAAATAAATAAGTAAATAAATAAATTTAAAAAAAAAGAAAATAATAAATGGCTCTTGGATTCTCCCTTATTGTGAGTCTATCCACATTCATACATTACAGACCCAAAGATTTCCTTCCACATAGAAATTAATATGAAATTGGAATTCCCGGGAAGTCCAGTGGTTAGGACTCTGAACTTTTACTGCTGAGGGCCCGGGTTCAATCCCTGGTCAGGGAACTAAGATCCCACAAGCCATGTGGCGTGGCCAACAACAACAAAAAGAAATTAACATACAGTTAACTCATGAACTTTTCAAATACTATCTGAAGTGATACATTTCATTTTCATCATTGTAGGTGTTAAGTAAAACATGAAAATCTGAAAGAGAAGATGAACAGTGTTTCCTATCCCCCTTTCACAGTAGTAAGAAAAAAGAAATGCTTCTTCTCTACTAGGAACACACACACACAGACACACACTCACACACACACCTATTAGCTGTTCCCTAAGGATCTGAAAGGGAAGTCTTAGCAAGTCTCATATATTCCAGTGATTAATGCTTTATTTAACATTACCAAAAATACCAGTACCAGGCAAACCAATGCAATTGAAGAATAAATTCTTACAAAGTCCACACATTACTCCTAAAATCTGTTCCTATGTATATTCTTATTAGCATTGAAAATGACTTTTATCTCTGTTCAAAAAGAACAGAAGGGAAATGTTAAAAAAGTAGGATTTATAGCCCTGTTAAAATACAGTATACTAAAGAAAATGCTTAAATAGGAGGCAATAGTCTACTTGCAGGTTAAGCTTGCTCATTTTATTAAGGAAACAGGTTATTTTTAAGACCTAAGAATTAAACTCATTCAATAAATACCTACTGAGTGTCCATTACTTATCAAGCATAAATTTTCAGTTAAAGAAATGTAACGGGAATATTTTCAAAGTATTTCAGTTCTACAAAGTTCTCTCGTTGTAAAACTCTAGATGCTTAGAAACTATATGTGTCCTCTTTCCACCCATTTTGCATTTTAAAAACTCTCCTTCTTCAAGGAGTAGATCCAGAAAATGAGTTTTATCTGTCTGGGTGTGGTTATCTTAGGAGGATTCCACCCCCAAAGAAAAACTCAAGGCTTTCCCTTAACTTAGGAACATACACATTGCTGAGGAAAGCACTCCAGTCTATGTAACATTTACAATTGACAAATGATTCTTGTAGCCCCGTGGATTAATAAGTGATCCCCATCTGCTCCAACGGAAATCGGGAGCCCCAGCGTACAGAACCCACCTTGAAACAGCTGCAGAAGCAATTACCCCTAGGAAAGGACGGATGCATTTTCTTCTGTATCTTCGAGATTTTATAAGTCGCTGTATTTGTTTTTAGGTTTGTTTTCGTGTTCACTAAATGACCACAAGCAAGATTTGCTTAAAATGGCTTAAACTGAGTATGTGCCTGTAGAAATGCACACACAAGGAATTCCACCTCAAAACCGCCAAGAAAAAGGCAATCCTTCCATATCAATCCACGAAGGATAGTCTTTTAAACAGCAGGTCCCCTTGTATTCTTACTAATTGGATAAATCAACAAAAAGGGCTATCTAAATCTTTCACAAAAAGATAAGATTGTGATCAAACACAATCAGAGACTTCCTAGGAGGAAAAGGTAAAATAAACGATAAGTAAATAAAATAAGTTCCTCCAAATCTTCGGATCTCCCGGTGTACTGTGCTCCTGGAACCACTCCCAGCCCCGCTGGCTTCCCTTTGTGTGAGCCACCGGGAAGCTCTGTCCACAGGGAGAGGCGACGCAGTGAGTGTGAGGCAGGTTCAGCGCTGGGAGGGAACCGTATCCCTTCAGCTGCCCGGACCGCTGACAAAGTTAACTTGAAAGAATGCTCAACATCATTAATCATTAGAGAAATGCAAATCAAAACTACAATGAGATATCATCTCACACCAGTCAGAATGGCCATCATCAAAAAATCTATAAGCAATAAATGCTGGAGAGGGTGTGGAGAAAAGGGAACCCTCTTGCACTGTTGGTGGGAATGTGTACAGCCACTATGGAGAACAGTATGGAGGTTCCTTAAAAAACTACAAATAGAACCACCATATGACCCAGCAATCCCACTACTGGGCATATACCCTGAGAAAACCATAATTCAAAAGGAGTCATGTACCACAATGTTCATTGCAGCTCTATTTACAATAGCCAGGAGATGGAAACAACCTAAGTGTCCATCATCGGATGAATGGATAAAGAAGATGTGGCACATATATACAATGGAACATTACTCAGCCATGAAAAGAAATGAAATTGAGCTATTTGTAATGAGGTGGATGGACACAGAGTCTGTCATACAAAGTGAAGTAAGTCAGAAAGAGAAAGACAAATACCGTATGCTAACACATATATATGGAATTTAAGAAAAAAAAAAGTCATGAAGAACCTAGGGGTAAGACAGGAATAAAGACACAGACCTACTAGAGAACGGACTTGAGGATATGGGGAGGGGGAAGGGTGAGCTGTGACAAAGCGAGAGAGTGGCATGGACATATATACACTACCAAATGTAAAAGAGATAGCTAGTGGGAAGCAGCCACATAGCACAGGGAGATCAGCTCAGTGCTTTGTGACCACCTAGAGGGGTGGGAGGGAGGGAGACGCAAGAGGGAAGAGATATGGGAACATATGTGTATGTATAACTGATTCACTTTGTTATAAAGCAGAAACTAACACACCATTGTAAAGCAATTATACTCCAATAAAGATGTAAAAAAAAAAAAAAAAGCTAACTTGGTTTCATTAGCCATCCTTTCTCAGTTCCACTAACGCCCTGAGCAAAAACAGAAACAGCAATCCAAGGCATTGGCACCTATGAAAATGTCTTCATCACTTTGCAATGTGTAGCGAACATTTGGAGGAAGAAATCTACATTTTCAATTCCTTCCTGGCTCTGCTAGCAAGACTTTGCAACAATGACTAACCAGCAGAACACCATGCTATTAAACTGAACTTTTACAGCTATAGCTTTGCTACATTTAAATTCTGTGCAAGATTTAAAAAGTGTTCGGGAGGTCCAAGAGGGAGGGGATATACGTGTACATATAGCTGATTCACTTCGTTGTACAGCAGAAACTAACAATGTAAAGCAATTACACTCCAAAAAAAAAAAAAAAAAAGTGTTCCAGGAACATGGAAAGATAAAAAAAATAGGAGATTCATTGTTCTACACTGAAAATTGTATTTCAAGGTCTCTTTAAGCTCACCACTACCCTAATGACGTTTATACACAAAATTTCAGTCTGATCAATCTGTTACCCAACAATTGTTAGACCAAGAAAAATTGTCAGGGGTGTCATCGATTAATATTATGGTCAATCTAATTTTTATCCTTTAGTAGCTATTTTCTTCCTGCAAAGGTGAATGCTAATAAACACTTAAAACCAGTCTAGATATCTAGATAAATAGAACAGTTTTCCAAGTCAATGAGGCATTCTGATGGTTTAACCTGCATAAAGTCATTCAACAAAAGTAAGACTAGAAACAGTCCTGCAATCCCCACAGTGAAGTGAAAAATACAAATGCACAACTTGCAGGCAGACAATGAAATGCAGGTGGTTTTTTGAGACAGATGCCAGGAAAATATTTAAAATCTTACTCCTTCCAGCGATAGTCATAGTATAAGATTTCTTGTTTTTAACATTCAAAGTACTAAATCAATATAAAACGTATAAATGTATAAATGTTCTGATTTTTTAAAAAAGACTGTTACTGATTCATTCAAATGTCTCCTACAACAAAAATACAAGCCTAGGAAATGTGGCATCTCCTATAATGGAGTTTCTAAGGGAAGGTCTCAGTCAGGCAGTTTTTTGGATCACCTTGTTGGAGGGTAGATTCATTTTGCAAACATCTAGTCTTCAACAGGGTTTCCCCTTTTCTAGATGTAAAATGTACACGCATTCTTCAAGGATTACTCTGAGGGTTCAACATCCAAAATGCAAATAACATAGGAGACCTCAAACTTGACACAAGGGACACTACCCAGTTCTAGGTTCTCTCAGATGCAAAACCTCTGCCCTTTCCAACGCCTTCCAAACACAGCACGCTAAGGAGCTAGGAAGATGACGGTTTAGGCACCCTTGCTGCGAAGCTCAAAATGGCCGTCAGGGTGATCCATCCGCAACACTGCTGGACCACGTTTGGGTCAAACAGGTTTGTGAGAACTGGCTTGGAATTCTAACCTCTGCTTTCGTACATTGTCTCTATGAACCTGAGTTTGTGTGTGTGTGTGTATTTTTAAGGCTTTTGAAGTTAGAAACTATAAAATTGTGAAATGGCACCCAGTCACAAATATTCCTTTTTTCTAAGAATATGCAAAAGAGATAACGGTTGTGTTAACTTGGAATTTCCACTTTTTTCCCCTCTGCTACTTTTTAATCTTTCTACAGTTTCTAATTTCCTTATTTATAATACGGAAAGACCATTACCTGGTCAGGGACAGAACTTTTTTTTTTTTGCGGTACGCGGGCCTCTCACTGTTGTGGCCTCTCCCGTTGCGGAGCACAGGCTCCGGACACGCAGGCTCAGCGGCCATGGCTCACGGGCCCAGCTCTCCGCGGCATGTGGGATCTTCCCGGACCGGGGCACGAACCCATGTCTCCTGCATCGGCAGGCGGACTCTCAATCACTGCACCACCAGGGAGGCCCGGGACAGAAATTTTTTGTTTTGTTTTATAATTGACAACTTCCTCCGGAAAAGAAAAAAAAAAAAAAGAACACTTCTGACAAAATATTTCTAATTCATTTTAATGAAATTAAGGCCTATTATTCTAGTCAACTGCCTTGCTTCCCTGCTACGCTACCCCTCCCTCGTCTTCCATAACCACCACTCACACCCAGGTGATCGTCAGGAACTGAGGGTAACGACCATCTTGATCCCATTTTTTTAACCAGTCTAAGCAATAACTATCTAACCATTCTCTTGTTCTGTTAAATAAATATGCTCATAACGTTTCTACGGGGAAAAATTTTTTTACCTTTAAGAGGAAAACGAAGGGAGAGAAGAGGATACAAAGGAAAAGCTCTTCTCTACAGAAGAACGCCAGATGGAGAAATGTAGAATGATGGATGAGAACGTTACTATTTTGTATCTCCCAATGTGATTCAGTCGAGGATCATCAACGGATGCTAAAACACTGTTTGGCAACAGAATAATCAGCATCGAGCTCTCATATTATCCCACAGGGAAAAGCATACCTTCCTAATGAAGAGATCTGGTGGGAACCATTAATCAAATCATCAAACTCAGCATCACCTATTGATATAATCGGGCAGCAAGGCGTTATATGACTCCCGGGGTGATGTAACAGTAGGTACTCAGTAACACCTAGGTGTATTCTTGCTAAGACTGTTCAGCCTCAATCTAATCATAGAAAAACAAATCCAATGAGCCCACTATCCAATAAACTGGCCTGGGCTCTTTATAAAAAAAAAATCCCACAAAAAACAAAAAGGCAGGAGAAGTATTCTAGTTTAAGAGACTAAAAGAAACATAACTGAATGCAATATGGGACTTTTGATTAGATCCCGGATCCAATTTTTTGAAATGCAGGTATAAAATATGTTTAAGGAATAGCAGAAGTTTGAATACGGACTCTATATTAGATGATATCATCAATTTGCTACTGTGGTTAAGTAGAAGAATGCAAGAATTTATTCTTAGGAGGCAGGGCTAGACTCTTTAGAAGTATTTTGATGTGTAAAAGAGTTCAGGAACCACACATACACACAAAAGTATACAAACAAGACAAGGACAAGCAAATCTGGCAAATGCTGATGACTGGTGAATTTACACAAGTAACTGCTACTACGTTATTTGGTGAGAAACATATTTAACCAACAGAAATTCTCACCACCTTCTCACCATGGAAACATTTAATTATTCCATCAACTCCCCCATCTAGAAACAGTATTTCTTATCTATTAAGTCAGGACCGTAAGAATCATTTTTCAGAAGCCAGAACGTGCTTTAACTGCCAAGGATGCACAATGCATACTGTTCCCTTGGATCCGCTGTGCTGTTTGCTGTACAAACATTGATTTCAGAAGGCATTTTTAATTTTTAGCTTCACTTGGCTGTATAAGAATACCAGATATTGGGCTTCCCTGGTGGCGCAGTGGTTGAGAGTCCGCCTGCCGATGCAGGGGACGCGGGTTCGTGCCCCGGTCCGGGAAGATCCCACATGCCGCAGAGCGGCTGGGCCCGTGAGCCATGGCCGCTAAGCCTGCGCGTCTGGAGCCTGTGCTCCGCAACGGGAGAAGCCACACAGTGAGAGGCCCGCGTACCGCAAAAAAAAAGAAAAAAGAATACCAGATATTTATTTCACTAAAAACAAATGGGATCAACATGATTGGCCATCAGGGAAATGCAAATCAAAGCCACAGTGAGATACCACTTCACAGATTACAAGTACTGGAGAGGATGTGGAGAAACTGGAACCCTCTTATATTTCCAGGGGGAAGGTAAAAGCTGCCTTGGAAACCAGTCTGCTAGTTAACATGTAACCCAGCGACTCTACTCCTAGATAAATACCCAAGAGAAATGAACACATACGTCTAAGCAAAAACCTGTACACTAATGTTCTTAGCAAAAAGTGGAAACAACCCAATGTCCATCAACATGGATGGATGCATGGATAAATAAAATGTGGGGTAGAGCCACACAATACACAATTATTGGGCAATAAAAAGAAATGAAGTACTGCTACATGCTGCAACACGGATGAACCTGGCAAACATTAAACTAAGTGAAAAAAGTCCGAAACAAAAGGCCACATACTATGTGATTCCATTTATAAGAAATGTCCAGAATAAGAAAATCTTTACAGATAGAAAGGAGGTTAGTGGTTACCAGGGACTGGAGGGAAGGGAAATGGGGAATGATTGCTAATGGCTATGAGGTTCATTTTGGGGGTCAAAATGTTCTAAAATGGACTGTTGTGATGGTAAGTGTACACAACACAGTGAATGTACTAAAAACCACTGAATTGTACACTTTAAATGGTAAACCGGGGACTTCCTTGGAGGCGTAGTGGTTAAGAATCCACCTGCCAGCACAGGGGACATGGGTTTGATCCGTGAGATCCAGGAAGATCCCACATGCTGCGGAGCAACTAAGTCCGTGTGCCACAACTATTGAGCCTGCGTTCTAGAGCCCGCAAGCCACAACTACTGAAGCCCACACGCCGCAACTACTGAGGCCCGTGCGCCTAGAGCCCATGCTCCGCAACAAGAGAAGCCACGACAATGAGAAGCCCGTGCACCGCAATGAAGAGTAGCCCCCGCTCGCCACAACTAGAGAAAGCCCGTGCGCAGCAACGAAGACCCAACGCAGTCAAAAATAATAATAAACAAATAAATGGTAAATTGTAGGGTATGTGAATTATATCTTAATAAATTCTTCCAGCAATTGAGACTAGGAAATATTTCAGAGGGAAAGTTACCCATGGATGTCTTCCTGGGGTAAATATATCTGTTCATTTCCTATTAATCACAAGCTAAGATCTACAATGTTTCTTGAGCAACAGTAAAATGTCATGACAAATCAGAGTTAAGTGGTGTTGATTCCTGAAGGAAATAAAATACATCCTTTTAATTATGTAAGCCTCCCCAGATGTTTTGGCCAGTTCTTATGGTAGAAATAAGCTCCTTTTCCACTACATTTGGAGGGGAAGACTGAATAGGATGACAAATGAGTCTAAAGTGCCATTGAAAGATATTCTGCACTAAATTTTAAAAATTTAGGAAGGATATATAAAACAAAAAAAACCCCTTAAAACTCTGGTGACATTTTGGGATTGTCATCCATCTTTGAGTGGGCTGTCTGACAGGCCATAGGTGTCTTGAAAACGACAGTGAAATCTAAAGAAAGCCATCTGTAGCGTCTATATTCGTACGTCTCCAGAAATCTTTTCACTTAAGATCGAACATCCTTCATCCTGACCATGAGATTTAGTTATTAGACATTAAATATTTTCCACACCTAGTACTGGGGACAGCTTCCTTCCAGCATTCTTAACACAGAACTCATATTACACTAAACTTCGATATGCCCCAAGTTCTAATTTTCTTTCTGTAATATTAAAACAAGGGTTTGAAAGCTGGTCAAATACCCTGCAAATTATAAACATGGGTCTGTTCCAAAATTGAAAGTTTCCATATAATGTAGGTATTTGATTAGATGTCACACCCTCTCTTGTAAAGCAAAAAGAACAATATAGACAGATTCACATTAAATTTAGTTAGATATATGTATAGCTGCCAAAGTTTTAGTTTTGTTTTAAATACACATATTTGAGAACATGCCCCATTGTTTTAATAATGGCTACTTGCTTGGTCCCATATGAAGATTCCTGGATCTCACTTAGTAGAAAAGAAAAAGATAAAGTGGGGGTCTTGCAGGGGGATAGGAGTGGGTGGCATCAGTCAGGCAGAAAGGTGATGCCCAGTGAGTGTGGGTAGGAATCAGAGTACCTGGGGAGGCCTAAAGGATGATCACTTAGCTCTCTCCATCAGCAATACCTGAAGAGAAAGTTTCAGAGAGCCCAAAGAATGGATGTCTCCCTATTGGCAATGGAAAAAACTGGCAGCCTGGAGACCTTGCCTTTGAACTATCTCAGCTGCCACTAAAAAGAAACCACATCCCACACCTTCTTGGAACTTGTCACACTCTGTTCCTGCCATCATCCCTTTATGTTTGCCTGTGAAAAAGCCTTATTAAATTAACAGTGATATGGTACCTTGCCAACCTGTGAGAACAGTTATGGCGTCTTTCCGTGGTTGCATTCTAGACGTTTAATAGGCCCTGATAACAGGAATCAAAAATGGTATACAATGACTACAGATGCAACAGCAGGGCCCTTGTTCTGCAGATCTATAACTTACTTGCAAAACGTATCACAGGAAACAAAGCTGGCACTCTGAAGAACACTCTTTTCAAAATAACCCTGCTCCAAACCCTACATTCTCTCTGTTCACCAGGGTTTCGTGGATTCTGCTGCGACAACTGTCTCTCAAGGCCCTGAAAATATTCATGAGTCTTTTAAGGACCAAAACCTACACTTCTGGCTTTAATGTAGCATATCTGGCACTAAAATGTGACTCTGAGGACTAAGTACTATACTCCAAGTAGACATCGACCAGTGCAAACCACGGTACACTATTTCTATTTATATAGCATAAGAGGGACTTCCCTGGTGGTGCAGTGGTTAAGAATCCGCCTGCCAGTGCAGGGGATGTGGGTTCAACCCCTGGTCCAGGAAGATTCCACATGCCGCGGAGTGGCTGGGCCCACACACCACAACTACCGAACCTATTCTCTGTAGCCCATGCGCCACGACTACTGAAGCCGGCACACCTAGAGCCTGTGCTCGGCAACAAGAGAAGCTACCTCAATGAGAAGCCCGCGCACCGCCACGAAGAGTAGCCCCCTCTGGCCACAACTACAGAAAGCCCACACCCAGCAACGAAGACCCAATGCAGCCAAAAATAAATAAATAAGTTAATTAATTAATTACTATATATATATATATATAGCATAAGAGTATATTTGGTATGTATTAGCCACCCGCTCTCATTTAATACTATAGTTAACAGAAAATCAATTAAACCCCCAGTGTTTTACTTCCCTTCTGTTTTGGGGTTTTTTAAAAAAAATTTTTGGCTGCATTGGGTCTTCGTTGCTGCACACAGGCTTTCTCTAGTTACAGTGAGCGGGGCCTACTCTTCATTGCAGTGCGTGGGCTTCTCATTGCAGTGGCTTTTCTTTTTGTGGAGCACGGGCTCTAGGCACGTGGGCTTCAGTAGTTGCAGCACATGGGCTCAGTAGTTGTGGCTCGTGGGCTTTAGAGTGCTGGCTCAGTAGTTGTGGTGCACGGGCTTAGCTGCTCCGTGGCATGTGGGATCTTCCCGGACCAGGAATTGAACCCGTGTCCCCTGCATTGGCAGGCGGATTCTTAACCACTGCGACGCCAGGGAAGTCCCTCCTTCTGTTTTTAAACTAGATCCTCTTTCATCCTAAATTCCCTCCCATGTTGATCTATCTGCTGGTTATTCAATAAGCTTAAAAGGGAAAATATTAAAGAAAGTTTTTAAAAGTTGACCTAAAACACTGTCGTCCTAACACCTCTTCATTTTCATGTGCTCCCTTCAATTTTTAGCCACATACATACACTTGGATTATATACGGTTCCGCATATTTTCCCCAATTTGAAACCATAACCGTTTTCCCAAGTTGCTACCAATTCTCTTCACGTATCCTTTAACGACAAAGGATCAGGTGTATGTACCACACATAATTCACTTAACAGGTCTTTCAAAACCGATAAACATTTGTAACACATTTTATGTAACATAGTTTACCTTCCTTTATATTATTTATTTGCTGAATTTCCAGAACCAGGTGCACTGGAAAAAAGGATGTGAACACTTACATGGTTCAATGCATTGCCAAATTGCTCTATAATTTTTTCTTTTTAAGCACGGGAATGGATGCATTTCATGGATGTTTCAAAGACGTTTTCCTTCTGTCTTATTAGAGGCCCTCCTTGCTCCCCATTCTTCCACAGATCCAGTGCCCTCCTCTGTCTCTCTACTGGATGCCCTGGGTCTGCCTGCTCCAGTGCACTGAGCTAAACTGGCTCTCTTCTTGATCCCATAACACTGTCACCATACCTACGTTTGAAAAAAGACGTCATCCAGCGTTTGCTTTCTATCCTAACTTAAAAAAAAATCTTTTGTCAATTTGAGACATCTGCCTTCAGTTCTGCTGCAAGGTGATGAAATAGCAGGCAACTCTTACCAGGATGATCAATCGATTATGTTTATTCAACTGTATGTGTGACTAGACCACATTTATAACAACTCAGTTTTGTCAGACCTCTCTCGTGAAATCCAGAATCACCATCAGTCCATTCCCCTGAAATCTTATAGTTCAGGAACCTGAACAACAATAAAAGACCAAGAAAGGAAGGAAAAAAAATTAAATTAATTTGATTATTAGGTTTATTCTTAATTAAGTGAACCCAAGCTGACCCCTAATGATCACCAACTTTTTCTCACACAACTGTTGAGCAATCCATTCTAGGCTGGGAAGGATGTTATAATCGCCATTATCTGTGGTTCCTTCTGATAAGGAAGACTGACTGATGGGGGGGATGGATGGGTAAGGAGAAAGAAGGGCTTTTATATAGTTATGTATGTACTATCAGATTTTTAAAAGCACTATTATTCTTGAATTTTAAAAACACGAATTTAAGTGGGCCTTTCTCCAGAAAGGTAATATATTCAAATGTTTGTCTTCTGCTATAGTCCTCTACTAGATTTAAAATACAGCAGAAGAAAATGAACTTGAAAGCTACTGGGTTGAAGTTGTTTTAGCTAACTGATTTAATGGGTCATGAAATCCCTACAGTGACTAAAATTCAGACAGTAAATGGGAGTTCCCTTCCTCTACTTCGATTTTTGAAAAATTTTTTAGCAGGGGCCAACTGGATTCCTATGAAGGAAAGTACTAAACAGTCGTAAGGACCTAAGTCAGTTAACAAATATCACTTCCTTTTAGTCATTCAGCAATAACATTTTTTCAGTAAAGAATGTTTTGATTACTAAAAACCATTGAATTGTACACTTTTTTTTTTTTGGCCAAGCCTAACCACTGGACCACCAGGGAATTCCCCTGACCTGTAACACTTTAAATGGGTGAAATGTATGTTAGGTGAATTATATATTAATAAAACTGTTGCAGAAAGAAAAAAATGCTTTCATTTACGTGTATAAATTTAACTTTGTCCTTAAAAACATAAGCTTTTACCACAAATTCTATTTACTACAGACAAATTCGGTCTGTATCATCCAAATAAATGAGATTTTTGAGTCTGAATTTACTTTTTTTTACCAGAAATATTACATACATATTTATATTATATAAAAATCTATCTTTAACAGGCATTTGTGATTCCTACTATCTTGATGTAGAATTTGTTGGCAAAAGAACCACCTAGAATTTTGCATTCAATATAGATCTTATTCTTTTACGATGTTAGCAAGCAAAACTAGTAAATTGTTTTCAACACGTATTTTAGAGCTAATAGGTTCTTGTCTATTGTCCTCAAGGCATTCAAGCCTCCTTGCAGGACCACACTTTGCTCGAGCTTTCTTCTTGGTGCACTTAGACTGTTGGGCCATCTGCCAAGCTGATGTTCTCTGTTCCCTCCCTCTCTGTCACTCAATCCCTTCTGCGTACCACTGGCTTTTCTCCCAGAAGTCTCCTCTCCACCTGCCCCAAGCTGGAGATTGCATGGACCATCAGGGAAGAGAGCAGGGAAGCTACAGACTTGGGGTAGGTGGGTTCAGCTTGAAGGGGCAAAAGACAACAAACTAGAGGTGTTCTTGGCAGAGAGATGGATAGTTTCAGGATTCGGATTCGACAGCATGTAGTTGTATCAAAAGCCAGGATGGTGCACAAGATATCTCCTAAGAGCTTGTGGAGCAAAAACAACTGAAGAAATAGCAACAGGAGTTTAGTATGTGTTGAATGGATGCCCCAGTGACCAGTTTTGCATGGATACAGCTAAAAAAGAACTGAGTTAGAGAAAACCCATTAAGTAAGTGGTGATTCTAGTTCAGGAAGTAATGATAATTCTCCTGCCATTAAGTTATCCAGACTCTCAGCGAATCACCATGTGAGTCAAAAAGAAAATTTAAGAGAAGACTCTGAAAAAGTCACATGAACACATTTTTCACCTGTAAGGAAGAAATCTAAAGGCTAACAACTTCAATTAATAAACTATCTTTTATATCCAGGCAAAGAAAATGGGCTTAGGCTCTGAAGAAAAAGGAAATTAAGACCCAAAAAACTTGTTAAAGCCTTAGACTTGAAGTTGTGAAATGTCTCTTTAGCTTAAAAAAAAAGAACTGTTAATAGTGTCCTGGGAAATAGTCCTGATAAAGAATGGCTTCAACTGTTTTATGACAAAAATTATAAAAAGCTTTAGGAATTTTCTCTTTTTTGGAGGTGGGAAGAGGAGAAGGAAAACAAAGAATTTCTAAACTTTATTTAATTCATACCAGATACCTGCTCGTTGAAAATGAAAATGCCAATAAATCAAATGCTGGAACATTTTAAGTCAATTGGCCACGTTTCTGCTTCAGATAGAATTCCAAAAATAAAAACCAACCCAAGAATGGAATAAATTTATAGCCCAAACTATGTTTCTATACAAATATGATGAAGATACCATAGTTTTCATTTATCTTAAGATGCCCGCAGTGGTAGAAAATTGACTTCAGTTATGTAGACATTTCTCGGAGGCCATGTTACTGCAGTACATGGAAGAGTATTTAAAATCAAACAAAGGCAATGAAAAGAGCTTCCATTTATTGCTACATTCACTGACTGAATGGGAAAAAAATATATAGAAGAGCAAAAGAAAGCACCTAACCAACCACCGGTTTTTATCTTCTCTCCCAACCCTCAAGGTGCAACCTGGGGAATGAAGGATAACAAATACATAAGTGCGTGACTGGAGGCAAAGAGGAAAAGTCTGGAGAACCCTCTCAGATCACAGGGTTCCAGGTACTTCTACTACCTAACTATCTACGTCTATAAAGCAGTCATACACAGAGGAAAATGGCTAGAAGCAGGAAGACTAGTTTGAAGACTAATGTTGCAGTATATTGCATGAGATAATTAAAATTTGGGAATGAGAAAAACATCTGAGGAAGCAAGTGAAAGGAAAAGCCAGTAAGACAAAACCATTCTATGAGATGCTAAAGGCACCAGAAGAGAGTTCTCTTATGGCAGGGGTCCCCAACCCCTGGGCCACGAACTGGTACCAGTCCTGGAGGTGAGCGGCGGGTGATCAAGCAAAACTTCATCTGTATTTACAGCCGCTCCCCATCGCTCACATTACCGCCTGAGCTCCACCTCCTGTCAGATCAGTGGCGGCATTAGACTCTCACAGGAGCTCGAACCCCACTGGGAACTGAGCATGCAAGGGATCTAGGTTGTGTGCTCCTTATGAGAATCTAATGCCTGATGATCTGAGGTGGAGCTGAGGTGATGCTAGCGCTGGGGAGCAGCTGCAAATACAGATTATCATTAGCCGAGAGGTTTGACTGCACAGAGACCATAATAAATCGATTGCTTGCAGACTCATATCAAAACCCTATCAGTGGACTTCCCTGGTTAAGGGACAGTGGTTAAGAATCCACCTGCCAATGCAAGGGACACCAGTTCGATTCCTGGTCCGGGAAGATCCCAAGTGCCATGGAGCAACTAAGCCTGTGCGCCACAACTACTGAGCCTGTGCTCTAGAGCCCATGAGCCACAACTACTGAAGCCCGTATGCCTAGAGTCTGTGCTCTGCAACAAGAGAAGCCACCGCAATGAGAAGCCCGCGCACTGCAACAAAGAGTGGCCCCCGCTCGCCGCAACTAGAGAAAGCCCACGCGCAACAACAAAGACCCAACGCAGCCAAAAATAAATTAATACATTAATTTTTTTTAAAAAAAGAAAAAACAACCCTATCAGTGAGTGGCAAGTGAAAACAAGCTCAGGGCTCCCACTGATTCTGCATTATGGTGAGTTGTATAATTATCTCATTATACATTACAGTGTAATAATAATAGATATAAAGTGCACAATAAATGTAATATGCTTGAATCATCCCAAAACCATCCCTCTCCGCTGGGTCCATGCAAAAACTGTCTTCCACGAAACTGGTCCCTGGGGCCAAAAAGGTTGGAGACCACTGCTTTATGGGAAGAGGAGGCAGGCAAAGGGGACAGAAGAGAACACTGTTCTTGAGGTAAACTTGTCCAGTACATAAATGCATATGTGGGACTGAAGCTTGGTGGATATAATTGAGTATTAAAACCCTGGGAGAGGGCTTCCCCGGTGGCGCAGTGGTTAAGAATCCGCCTGCCAATGCAGGGGACACGGGTTCGAGCCCTGGTCCGGGAAGATCCCACATGCCGCAGAGCAACTAAGCCCGTGCGCCACAACTACTGAGCCCGTGCACCACAACTACTGAGCCCGCGCACCACAACTACAACTACTGAAGCCCACGTGCCACAACTACTGAAGCCTGTGCACCGCAACAAGAGAAGCCACCGTAATGAGAAGCCTGTGCACCACAACGAAGAATAGCCCCCGCTCGCTGCAACTAGAGAAAGCCCGCGTGCAGCAACGAAGACCCAATGCAGCCAAAAATAAATAAATAATTTTTTTTAAAAAAGAGAGAGAGAAAAGAATCAAAATAAAATTAAATTAATATTTTAAAAAACAAAACAAAACAAAAAAACCCTGGGAGAGTACAGTATCCCTGAAGGACAAAGCCTTGATCTGGGCTGGCAAATCCTTAGAGAGAAAATAGAATAGGGTTTACACGGGTACAGCAGGATGGATGATGCCCTGGGAGGTCTGGTTGGCAGAGCAAAGTGGGAAGGGAGAAAACGGTGATTGTAAGTGCCTGGCATTCAGTTAAACCCCAATGAAAGGGAGGAATGAGTGGTATCGATTCTTTAGGTCCTGTGACTTGCCTCCAAGCCCAAGAAGCCCTTACAGCCTGGCATCAGCTATCTCCCCTCTCGGACGGGATGGGAAGAGTGCGGCCAGGGTCTGAAATGACCGGTTGGCCCACAAAGATGAATCGCTTGCCATTGACTTGACAGCAGATGGAGTGATACATCCTAAAATACCTAGAGAGGCAGAGAGTCCTGGGATCTGAGGAGGGTCTAGTGTGTCAGAAGTTATTAGGAGCCGTCTTCTCAGCATCACAGCCAAGGCCCATTTCACATTGCAGTGGTCTCATACCCAGCAGTCCCAGCCCGGGAGCTGACCAAACCGGGGGAGTGCGGGGAGGGGGGTACCCTCAAGAGCTAGTGAATCCTCCCAAATGTGAACTAGATAGCTAGTGGGAAGCAGCCGCATAGCACAGGGAGATCAGCTCGGTGCTTTGTGACCACCTAGAGGGGTGGGATAGGGAGGGTGGGAGGGAGAAGCAAGAGGGAGGGGATGTGGGGATATATGTGTACACATAGCTGATTCACTTTGCTATACAGCAGAAACTAACACACCATTGTAAAGCAATTATACTCCAATAAAGATGTTTAAAAAAAGAACCTGCTGTATAAAAAAATAAATAAATAAAATTCAAAACAAAACAACAAAAAAAGAGCGAATGAATCAAAAGCTCCATAAGTATTCACTTTGTTGGCTCCTTTTTTTTTTTTTTTTTTTACGGTACGCGGGCCTCTCACTGTTGTGGCCTCTCCCGTTGCGGAGCACAGGCTCCGGACACGCAGGCTCAGCGGCCACGGCTCGCGGGCCCAGCCGCTCCGCGGCATGTGGGATCTTCCCGAATCGGGGCACGAACCCGCGTCCCCTGCATCGGCAGGCGGACTCTCAACCACTGCGCCACCAGGGAAGCCCAGTTGGCTCCTTTTTTAAATGGGCATGCCACCACTTAGCTCATAGAAGTTATAAGTGACTGGTAAGATAGGAAAAAGCATGTACACGTGCCCCCAAAACTGTCTGGTACCTGGTAGATACTCAACCCGACAAATCAGCTGACAGTGAGAGAAGGGACTATATTTTTTAATATTTCTACATGTACCTGACCCTTAAGGCTTTGGCATTAGTTCATCCCCTACAGCTTTCACCCTTGTAATCAACCCAGAAACACACAGTAAAATAACTGTGTGAGGAGCCTCGGACATGGGCAGAGCACACAAAACTGGCACAGCCAGGCTCCTCTTCCACTCACAGAAAGCTCATGCTTTGTTTGAGAATAAGCACAGAAAGTTACACTGAAGAAAAGGGTCAATGCGTGGGTATATTAAACATGTTTCTATATGAGCTAATTTTTAAAGTAAATGCAGTCTTACTAAATGTTTACTAAGAAGCAGGAATCATTACTTTATGCCTAGATTGAGTCACTCCCACTTAAAAATGGCCTAAAGCAATCTTACAAGAACAGCCCTACATTGATTTTTAGGTTTTCCAAAGGAGCGACTTACTTAAAAATTTAGCTTCGTTAACAATCCCAGAAAACAGTTATTTGCTTTGATTTGCTTTGATGAGACTCAAGGAAAAAAGAAATCAGTGTGCGTCCCAGCTTCTTATCCAAAGCCAAAATAAGCCAGCTGGTCAGCTCATAGCAAAGGAATCAGAAGCTTTGGGGATTTTTTCCTTCTTCATGACCATAAAAAGCAACAAATGGGTGACATTTCCCTTTACTCTTATTTGCCAGAGGAAGAATTTGCAACTCCATTCAAGAAGGCTCTGCTTTGACCTTCCCCTGATCTTCGTTCAAGTTCACATACAGTTACAATACCTCCAGTATTCACTGCAGGAGCTGGAAAGGGTTTGAGGAACACAATAATTTACAGCATTTAACTCCACAGTAGTCCGATTGTCTTTGGCCCCAGAAAATCTGGTTAAGGGAAAGTTTCAGGACATAATGTGGCTTGTCCCAGGATGCTCAGCTCTACGTGCAATTAATTAAGTGCCATAGAAACTGAGTCAATAAAGTTATTGGACTCACTGCACAGCGAAAATGAAAACTAAACCTGATATGCAATTATCTGGATTATCTGAACAATGAAATAAATCCAAAGTATATTCAATTTCCAAATTTTTAATCATCCTTATTGTTGCTCCACACAACCCCCCAAAATACATCAGAAACTCTAAACGTAACTTAATGAGGATGTAAAAATATGAAATATTTCATCTCAGGATAATCTGAGGCATTTCCCAATAATGTACATTTAAAAGCTGGGCTATATTCCATATTTTTCCATTTTAATCTGAGAGTAAGAATCTCTCTACATATGGTTCATTTAAAAATTAGATATAAAAATGCTATCATTTTTATATGAAAGAAATGAAAATCCATCCTCCTTGCTCCCCTCCTCCAAAAGAGAACAAATTTCCTTAATATCTCAGAATTATTCTTTGTCTCAGATTCAAAACAGAAAGTTAAGTCCCCGCCTCCACCCTAACAGATGTAGATCCCAATTAATTATTGGCTTCACATTGCCAATTACAATAAATGTAGAAGTCACACTCTGGTATTCAAATTCTCCATGGCAGAGCCACAAGATACCTCTCCTGGTTTCTCAGTCACCACTCTCTAATTGTGCTCTCTTCACTAGCCTGGCATTCCCCAGTTGTATTTGGGTAAAGATGCATACTATATGTCTCCTTTGGGAGAAGCATAATCAATAATAACGTATTAAAGGTTCTGGGACTTCCCTGGTGGTCCAGTGGTTAAGATTTTGCCTTCCAATGCAGGGGGTGTGGGTTCGATCCCTGGTCAGGGAGCTAAGATCCCACGTGCATCACGGCCAAAAAACTAAAACATAAAACAGAAGCAATATTGTAACAAATTCAATAAAGACTTTAAAAGTGGTCCACATCAAAAAAAAAACTGTAAGAAAATAAAATTAAATATAATAAAGGTTCTGGGGGCTTCCCTGGTGGCGCAGGGGTTGAGAGTCTGCCTGCTGATGCAAGGGACACGGGTTCGTGCCCCGGTCTGGGAAGATCCCACACGCCGCGGAGCGGCTGGGCCCATGAGCCATGGCCACTGAGCCTGCGCGTCCGGAGCCTGTGCTCCGCAACGGGAGAGGCCACAACAGTGAGAGGCCCGCGTACCGCAAAAATAAAATAATAAATAAATAAATAAAATAAATAAATAGACGTTCCGCAAAAGTCCTGCAGTTAAAAACCAAAATCTTTAACCCAATTTTTCTTAGACTATTTTTCACTCAGTATTTGTCCCAACATGATGAGGTTCTCTCTTGCCTCCTTATTTCATTATTTATTTTTATTATTTTAAAAAATTACTTAGGCTGAATGGGGGCTAATAAGACATTGCTGGTTTACTCTATTATGCATCAGTAGATTCTGCTAAATGAAAACACACTTGAACCAGAGGACTTAATCACCCAGCTATTGGGATACCACTTCTGGGGGGATTTCAATAAACATAACTATCTCAGGAAGCCAAATTATTCTGAAGAAATGAGCCTCTAGCTTCCAACTCCAGGTTAGGATATTCTCTGGTTTCTTCTCTTCAGACAATTCTAGAATAGCAATATTTATTTACATTATGCTTTGGACAACACTACTGTGCATCAAAAAATTCTCATTTTATTCACCTGTGTTTAAAATGCCCAGTGACTAACTTAGACCCATTTGGGTTCTAGAAACTTTCAATAAAGTTCTCAGATTTTAAAGAAAAAAAAAAATTACTTAATTATTTTCTTGCCTCCTTCTCTCAAGCATCTCCACTCTTCAGCAATTCACCATAAATTCCATTTCCTCTGTCTTAGTTCAGACTGCTATGACAAATTACCATAGACTGGACAGCCAAGACAACTAACATTTATTTCTCACAGTCCTGGAGACTGAAAGTCCAAGATGAAGGTGCAAGCTGATTTGGTTCTTAGTGAGAGTTCTCCTCCTGCTTTGGAGAGGGTATCTTTTAGCGGGTGGGGAGGGCAGCAAGCTCTCTGGTGTCTCCTCTTATAAGGGCACTAATTCCTTAATGAGGGTTCCACCCTCATGACTTAATTACCTCCCAAAGACTCCATCTCCTAATATCATCACACTGGGGATTAGAGTTTCAACATATGAATTTTGAGGGACACAAACACTCAGTCCATACCATCCTCCATGCCACCTTTCCTGCTACCCCAGTATGTGCTCTCTCTCTTGCCTTTGAACCCTGTCATGTTAGTGTCTCTTTGTCCAGCACTCAGCTACAATTCAGGGCAAGATATGGTTTCCACAGGGTTAAGTCCACAATAAACTGTGGGCACTATGGTCACACTTAGGTAGAGCAGACTCAGCTGGTTCCTGCAGCGCTTAATCTTGGCAGCAAAGAAATACCCCCAGTTCACTTAAAAGGTACTCTCTAATTTTCCTAAGTAAACTTACACATCATCTGCCTATTTACTATTTAAAAAAAATTTTTTTTTTTTTTTTTTTGCGGTACTTGGGCCTCTCACTGTTGTGGCCTCTCCCGTTGCGGAGCACAGGCTCCGGACGCGCAGCCTCAGCAGCCATGGCTCACGGGCCCAGCCGCTCTGCGGCATGTGGGATCTTCCCGGACCAGGGCTCGAACCCGTGTCCCCTGCATTGGCAGGCAGATTCTTAACCACTGTGCCACAAGGGAAGCCCACATCTATGGTTTTCCAGTCACTAGTCTATAGCCCTAACTCTTTTTGGTGTTGGGAGTACAGGCGCATGTGGTGAATCTGTTACTTTTAGTCCAACCCTCCTAGAAACTAACAAGTTAATTTAGCCACCTAATTTGCCTAAGACTAAAGAACCCTGAGTACGGAGTTAGCGGGGACCCAGCAATCATAAGGACTGCTTGAGAAAAGTTCTCTGACAAATGTAAGGCTTTAAACCATGACCTACTTCCCTGAAGTAGAATGCATTCTTCGCATTCCTCCCTGTCCTGGAGGACTGTTTATCAGGCACAGTTCCAGAAGTGACTTGAAATCTCTGTCACTGTTGCAATTCTAGATAACATTGTAGGTTCTCTTAGCTCCATTTAGGACAAAAATCCTTTCAGCATTCAAAAGACCTTAGTGTGCCTTTAATTAACAACAAAAGAACAACCAATCAGCATTTTAATTGAAGTAAAACAAATTTCCTATATTGCAAACAAAACGGACAGATCTAACACTGCCATCACACTGAATTTAAAGGAAACTTAAACTCCTGAAGGTTTAAAAAAAAATCAGATATAAAATCAAATCAATTTGAGTTTTGCTCCCGGTACTGTCAAGAATTTTTTGTTTAAATTTTATACACTTTTGTCAGGATTGGAGAAAGGATCTTAATAATCAGGACTGATTTAGTAAACTTTAGTGGTGACATTTTCCACTGCTTTTCAGTAACTTACTTCATATAAAACAGAGCAGAACAAGAACAAAAATTTCCACTCAAATATTTAGATTAACATTATAGGAGTCAGGAACTCATGTCTAAATATTGGTTAAACGTGTCATTTCTGAAATAATTAAGAAAAATTCGTCATAGAGAGACTGTCTAATTTTTAGCAATTTCCTGTAGATTTCAATCCCTTCTCCACCTCCCCCATCCCACCCCAGTTGGTACTGCAGTGTATATCAATTGTAAATTCAACCACATCTAAGGTTGAAGTTTGCATAGCATTCAACGTTACTGGTGTGCAATAAACTGTTTTACATACATACCCAAGTGAAGGATAATTTCAAACAAAAGTTTCTTAAAAAGCATTATGCAAGCAGTTTGTTACCTTAGTGAAAAATTAACACCCAGAACTGAAAATGTAAAAAAAAGCTAACAACCATAACATACATCAACAATCTTGTTTTATGCATCACAACAATATGTATTTCAAAGAGTAAGGAAAACCATCAAGGACATGATGGAGCATGGCTTCAATAAGGGTGGTCAATATCTGAGCAAGGACAGAAAATTGATCATGAAGCAGACAAAACCCAGAGCCTTATGTAATGGTTCAATTCAGTAAGAAATCATACGCTCAGACATGAAGAAAAATAGCAAACCATAAATCGTCCTCCGAACGACACACCAAAGGGCATACACTGGAGATGGAAAAAATTGCGAAGAAGAAGTATCTGCTTTGAAAGTGAAGATAAACCTTCCCCAAGCCACCTAGATTCTTTGCCTACAAATGGAAGAAATGCTAGTCAACCATCAGTCTCTTTCATTTTTAGGTGGACCCAGATGTGCTGGGGTAAACCAGTCACTGTTGCATGATGAAGCGGTGACCCAATGGCTGGTGGAGCCAGTGCCATCTGTCTTCTCCTCTATTAATATTCACTGTTGGTTCCACCTTCTCCCCAGCCGCCACTCTCAGCCCCTTCGGTGTCATCATCTCTTATCCTGTGATATTTAATCTTTCCCTGTGCCCCCGACTCTGCAAGCCTGGATTGCTCGCAGTGCCAGTGATCTGGGCTCTGAGCAGATCACTACTTAGAGAAACCCTATTGATCTCATGGATGCCCTCTGTCATTCCCTAGACTCTGCTGCAAACCTCTTCTTTACATTAAAAAAAAAAAATCCCAAGCTGTTACTATCAAGTGATGTTCTCTCTTCTAAAGATACTACTGGTTTGAGCAGTTGGTTGGCACAGTTGGTTACACAGCAATAGACAACTGAAACCGACATCCTGAGGGGAACGTCCTTGTCTACTGGAGAAACTGAGGCACTCCGTATTCCAAGTCTTGAAACCTCAATTGTTTTTGGCTGCCCCCATGCCGAGCCTACACCCTACACCCATCCCACCGCATGGGCTAATATCTGCCCCCCAAGCTCCTAGGGGTGTCCTCTCTGCCGAGTGTGAGAGGGTCTGCCTCTTTGCTTTGTTTTTTATCGGAAGTCTTCACTTCACTGGCTCTCTGCTGCCTGTGCAGCTCTTAACATGATTGGCTGCAATTCTATCGGCATCTTCCCATTATCCTCTTACAACATTCAGCTCTTTCATATGCCCTGTACCTCCTGGCCTCCCGACTAACGGTCTTTATCTGCCTGCAACACTTGCCAAGATCTTCTTTTCTTCGTTCATCAGTTATCTGGACAATTCACTGAATAGACATGTACCAACTAATGGCAATTCTTCTACTCAACTTATTTGAATCTTTCTTATTGAATCTTTTCCTCTAGAGGGATCCTATACTTCACCTAGATCCTGAGGTGCTCAAGGATAATGCTGTGTGTAATTTACCTCAGGAAGCATCTAGACCAGGGCCTTTCATAGGCTAAGTGGTTAGGAAATACTTGAGTGACTATTTTTAATGCATAATGTTATCACATGCCAAGAAAATAAATTCACTTCTGAAGACAACACAGGCTCCCCACTTTTTTATATTTATGTGTGTATAAACTTATGATAGCCACAAGACAGAGATGAGCCCAGAGATATAGAATATAAAAGTATTTTAAACCAAGGGTCTGCCATTAGAATCAATTACATTTTTAGCCACTCTCTTAATGCTTTTTAACTACGTGTACAAATAAAGAGTAGGAAAAATTTTTTAAGTAAAAAGAAATCAATAAACATATATGCATACGGAAACTCAAGTTTTAACCGGAGGGACTATTTAGTCAATGGTACTGGAACAGGTAACCAGTATGGAAAATGAATTAAATTTCTCCCTCTAGACAGAAAATAATACATTTTAGTGCACTGGGAACACTTTAACCTTCTTTTTAGCACCGAGCTCTTGGATTTCTCTCTTCTTCAATCCCCATTTCCTGGAGTACAGGAGCCAGTAGAGAAATGTTAATGAAATCAAGTGGTGGGGAAAGCCACACAGCACTCTTCCTCTTTTTTTTTTTTAATTTAAAAAAATTTTTTTTAGACAGCCCCCTCTTCTGATCTTCAGAAACTTGGTTAGGTGTTAAGATTTCTTCACGGATTTTCGGACCAGCCAAAGGCCATAAACTAAGCCATCAGCTACTGTCTACTTACCCAACACAAGTGACGTTTTAAATTGATAAATGAGGGTTGAGGATTAAGAGGCAATCAGGTGGGAACGAAAAGTGAACTTTGACAAGTAGCTCCTGGCTCAGAAACGATGAGAGCATTTGATTCCACACCTATTTACCCTGAAGAGCACATTCCATTAAGAAAAAGCCTCTACTAGCAGCACACTTGGTTTCAAGACAGTAGAATAGGGACTTCTCTGGTGGCGCAGTGGTTAAGAATCAGCCTGCCAATGCAGGGGACATGGGTTCGAGTCCTGGTCCGGGAAGATCCCACATGCCGCAGAGCAACTACACCCATGCGCCACAACTACTGAGCCCGTGAGCCATAGCTACTGAAGCCCTCGCACCTAGAGCCCGTGCTCCGCAACAAGAGAAGCCACCGCAATGAGAAGCCCGCGCACTAGAACGAAGAGTAGCCCCTGCTTGCCGCAACTAGAGAAAGCCCACGTGCAGCAACGAAGAGCCAGTGCAGCCAAGAAAAAAAAAAAAGGCAGTAGAATAAAGGAGGGAAATTATGTAGGAAATGTTTCCGTTTATTTTCTCCTCTGTTGTGAGGAGGGGAAACACTTAATTCTTCTAGCATCATCTGAAACCCTCCCTCCCACCCACACAAGCACCAATGTCAATCAGTCTGTGCTGCTGTTACCTCTGAATGCCTCGCCCAAGTCTACACCCCAAACCGCTTCCTCCAGGCAATAGTGGCCTAACTAGGCAAATTAGGATCCCTGATGAGCATCAAGGCTACAGAATCTCAGACGCTGGGGTGGCCTGGGATTCTGACTGAATAATCTAGAAGGGGGCCCAGTGGTATCTTTAAAAAGCTCCCCAGGTGACTCAACTGCACAACCAGGTTTGGGAACCACAGAAAATCTAATCTCTCCAAACTCCACAATTTGCAATGTCTGCATATGACAGACAGAAGATCTGCCAATGATTTATAGTTATCTCCCCTTCTTAAAAGCTGGCCTATCTCATTTACATAACATCATGAAGAAACTGTAGGGAAGATGAAAACCTTTGAACTTGAATGAATACTTGTATTAAGAGAAGCCTAACAGTGTCTGGGAAAGACCCTGTAGTTTCCAGTGCTTTGAACACCTACGTTTTCCTGGGAAAACACATTTATTCCAGTTAACAGAGCCAGGCTGTCATTTGTTATGAGAACTGAGAACAGCACCCAGGGGAGGGGACTACTGTTTTCCCAGGAGGTGGATTTCTGCCCACAATCCCTGATTCCAACATTTCATGGATCAGATGTATGAAGAAATTTCTGGCAACTGGATGATTTTAGATTGTTCCCAGAGGAGAAATTTTTAAACTGATAGCTAAAGAAGTAGGTCATTGCAAAGTCAATCCAAGCAAATAAAATTAAAGACAGTTTGCTAATTTGGGAAGGAAAGGGAAAAATACCTCAGCCCCCTTTTTACTCTAAACTTGCTTTTTCCCAATTTTGATTAATTTCTGGAGGGAAAAAGTCTTTTAAAGTTAACTAACAATAAAATAAACTATACCCTTTAATGCTCTAAAAGCCAGTCCAGTTCCTGATGGAGTGGTGCACAGAAAAAAAGCATATGGTCAATATACCTGACAGGGCACCAACTTCATAATTAAAAATGCATCGAGGAAACTGAGGTGCCAACTGAGGTACAGATTGGCAAATACTAGAAAAATCTTCTATCTACTGAGGCAAGGGCAAGGGAAAGTGAGCGCTGCTCTCCACAGAGTAGGGATGCAAAGTGGACGAATCTCTTTGGAAAGTAAATTTAGCAAGGACTATCAAAATTTTAAATGCATGTAAATCCTGTGATCCAGCAATTCCACTTCCAGAAATATATCCTAGAGATACATTCGCACACATACAAAGATGTCTGAACTAGGATATTCCCTGTGCCAATTTAATATAACAAAAGACTAGGAAAACCTAAATATAAACACAGGGGGATTGCTTAAATCATTATGGTACTTCAATCCATAAATGAGAAATTTATGTAGCCAATAAGAATGAGGGTAGATCTTTATGTCCTGATATGAAAAGATATCCAAACTCTAAAGTTTCAGAATATATGTTATGATCTTATTTGTTGAAAGCAAAAGATAGAGCTATTCTTATCTATATACTTGCACATGCATAAAGGTTTTAAAAGAATATGCTAGAAACAACCAACATTGATTTCAAACTATTGTTAACAGTGAGTACTTTAAGGGGTGGGGAGGAACACGAGGCTTTCCCTTTTTACCATACTCTACAAATTAAGGTTCTCAACCATTAACGTTTTTAGAAAAATAAACATTAAATGAATCCTGTTTGCTATGACTTTAAATAAAAATCATTTTAATAAGAGTAAGCAAGTGCTTTTGATCATCCTTTTATAAAGCATTTATTATTCAAGAATGATGATGTCAGGTCTATAGTCAGGTTTAAATAAGTAAACTTAATTATTCACGATAAGAAATAAAAATGTATATATAATCAAAATTATTACAGATTAATATCTGCACCTTAATCCTTTTATTAGATGTACTAACAAGTAAGAACATAGGTATAAAACCCATACCCATTCTCTAATAAGGTGCTAACTTACAGGAAAATAGCCCCAAATCTAAACAGACAAGACAAATAATTATAATTATAGATTTTTAAAGAATTTATTGAAAATAAGCTTGCTGGGCTTCCCTGGTGGCGCAGTGGTTAAGAACCCACCTGTCAATGCAAGGGACAGGGGTTCGAGCCCTGGTCCAGCAAGATCCCACATACTGCGGAGCAACTAAGCCCGAGCGCCACAACTACGGAGCCTGCGCTCTAGAGCCCGCGAGCCACAACTACTGAGCCCGCATGGCACAACTACTGAAGCCCGCGCGCCTAGAGCCCGTGCTCCGCAACAAGAGAAGCCACTGCAATGAGAAGCCCGCGCACCACAACGAAGAGTAGCCCCCGCCCACCCACCCGCGTGCAGCGACGAAGACCCAACGCAGACAAAAATAAATGTAAATAGAATAAATTTTTAAAAAAAGAAAGTAAGCTTGCCTATTTACAAGATATAATGCATCTCCCTCCCAAACCCAGCTTTTTCCATATTTTTCTATTGTATTATTTTAAACTGAAACTTCTTCTAAATTATAATTTTTTAGGTTATAAGAGAACTAAGAATTGGCTTCAAGAATTTTTAGTTTTTTATATATATATATATATATATATTTATTTATTTATTTATTTATTTATTTATTTATTTATTTGCGGTATGCCGGCCTCTCGCTGTTGTAGCCTCTCCCGTTGCGGACCACAGGCTCAGCGGCCATGGCTCACGGGCCCAGCCACTCCACAGCATGTGGTATCTTCCCGGACCGGGACACGAACCCGTGTCCCCTGCATCGGCAGGTGGACTCTCAACCACTGCGCCACCTGGGAAGCCCTTAGTTTTATATTTTTCATGTGATAAAAGTACTGATATATTTTTCTCATAACGCTAAGTGCTGTAAATTCTAATTTCTCACTTCATGAATGACTACAGCAGTAAAAATTATAGAGGCCAAGGACGAGCACCATTTAGCTGGATTTTTTCATTGGTATTCCTGTAACACTGAACAGGTGTTAAAACTGGTAAAGAAAAAGAAACCATTTCTTAGTGCCTTTTATTTTATTTTTCTTTCATTTAAAAGAAAACATTTATTTATTTATTTGGCTGTGTAGGGTCTTAGTTGCAGTGTGTGGGCTTAGTTGCCCTGCAGCATGTGGGATCTTAGTTCTCCAACCAGGGATCGAACTCGCGTCCCCTGCATTGGAAGGTGGATTCTTGACACTGGACCACCAGGGAAGTCCCCTTTGTACCTTTTAAAACAAAACATTTTATTTCCATTTTATTAATTATCCTGTAAGATACCAAGCTGGAATCATCCTTTTAATGTAGTTTAAAGCTATCCCGGCACAGAGATTAGTCAATGCACAGCAAATTCAAAGAGGACGCATGTTTGGGGCCTTTTCCTCACCAAGGGAAGTATTTTAAGTGGAAATCTTCACTGATCTCACAAATCTAAGAGCTTAAAAGGCTATAATGGATTAAAGGAAGGCACTGCAGTCCCCACAGGCTATCGGTACCCTAAAGGACCATCTTCACACCCACAGCTCCAATTTCTAGACTGTGTTCTAATCAGAAAGTAGTACCTCTTACAATCTGAGGGAAAGCCATATGAATACAGGTAGTCACACACAAAAAAACCCACTCTGTTAACATATAATTCTCTCGAAATCATCTTAAATTCTGGCCCTTCTAGTGTAAAACTGGTGACAATCACATTACAGCCATCTCCATTCCTATTTTGTAAACACAGGGTAAATGGGAAACAGCACATACCTTGTGTTGGGAGAGGAATTATGAAATGCAGCTGGCCAAATCAATTGTCTGTTTTAATGCACAAAAGGTAAGGGCGTCCTCAACTTTATTCATCGGGACGGTGGACGCTTCTATATGAATACATCTGTTTGAGTCACAGCTCTTATAACCAAATGGAATCACAGCTTGAAAGACTGACAAGGGTCCCAGTCTCCCCACCTGCCAGGGACCTAGGCCTCACACTGCTGCAACTGAGAACTGTTGCATTTCTAGCTCTGAGTCACTGAACAGAAAAGACAGAAAGGCTAATTTAGAGGATTGGGATTGTCCAGATTTAGCCTGAAGCTTGGCTCCAGAAATCAAGATTTGCCAGAGATAGGGAAGTTTGTCACTGGCCACCCCACCCTACACTGCTACCTGAGTGAAAACAGGCTTTTCAGCTTTTAAAAGCAGATAACTTCAAATGTTTAAAAGCAGATGACTGAGGAATACCACGAGGCTTTGCTTACCACCTGTGTTCAGGTGCTCTAATCTTCCTGCACCCTGCAGTGGCCAAAATGGCAAACTCTCAAAATTAAACCTGGAAAATAACTGATCAAGCCATTTCCCTTCAGAATTAACATACAAAGATTGTAAAAGATTGACCGGAAGATAAGACTCCTTCCATTTCCATTAAAATACATCACAGATAAAACCAGGACTTGTCTCAGTGCATCTAAACTGTGAGGCTTCAGTAATCAAGTTTTACCAATGGGGAAAAAAAATCTAACAGCCTTTAATTAATGATCAGCATTCTACTGGGGGGAGGAGGGAAGCATTAGTCTAAACCTCCCCAAATGTCCACAGACCCAATCAAAAAAGCTCAAGATGTAATTCATCACTAATCCAATGTATGAAGTAGTCTCCTCTGAGTAACCTGCATTTAGAATGCATTTGTCTATCTGAGATTAAAGGCAATTTGAAATTGCAACGGTAAAAAGCCCTTCTAAAGAAACAGAAATCAGAGTCCCCAAATCTTAGTTTCTTGCTAGATATTCACCTGGTCTGTGAATAACCAGACTCACTTTGACTTAGTCACTATCTGATAAGTGACACAGATCATGATGATGAGAAAGTCAAAGAACAAGGAGATGGGCCAAGGTGTTCCCCAACTTGACCGTCTGCAATCAAAATCAGGGAGCCAGCCTCATCCTCCCGGCCAGCCACACATGTCACACATGGGGCAACACCTGTTATGAGCCAAACCAGATATGGTCCCTGCCCTTGTGGAGCATTCAGAACAGCCAGAAGAACACAAGTCACTAAACCCACAAATATGGAAGCTGCTGGAAAGAAGGGTCCGTGGTGCTGTGGGAACCTAGAATGGCAGATGAGATTACTCAGAGGTCAAGAACTGGGGCTGAACTGGGGCAAGGAGGGGAGGCAAAAGCTATGTGCGGAATCGTTCTTAATTAGACCATCCTTGTGAAAAGACTTAGGTCTTCAAAACCTGAGAAATAAATGTTGCTAGTTGAAATGAAAAACTACATACTTTCTAAGGATATATGTAAGTTTATTGATTTGTCTCCAAATTGATAACTGGGCCGTAGGCCAAAAAGTTCAATGATATTCCGGATGTCATTTAGGTAATTTTTTAAAGGAGGTCATCTGGCTGTTTCAAGATGGTGGTGACTAAGAAAAAGGGAGGATAAGGTTATGGAAGAAAGATAAAGAGAACAGAAAGGAGGGAATATTTTAAATGAACACACTGAAGTTATTGCGAAGGGAATCAGTACCATATCTCAGGGTGAACTGTTGATAAGACCTAAAGGACTGGTAAAAGCCAGGGAAAAAGATGTTCCCCAACTGCAAGCTTTTAGCAACGACACCTTAAAACTGCTTTCATTACTGGACTCTAAATACTGGTTATACAGCCATTTTGACAGTAGTCGGCATCAAAAAGTGATGTACAGTAAATATTAAAACCTAACTGAGATCTCAAAAGGATAGTACATTTCTTAGGCATCTCAGAAAATCTAGGCATTCCAGGCACAGTTGGTACCTGTGAGCACCTACAGCTCTAGTACAAGTAGTTATGTTAACGACTAGAGGTAATCTAGTTAAGAGCGGTCTCTCAGCCCAAACTAAACTAAGACAGCTAAAAGGTCAAGGCGATTAGGTCATATAATTCTGTGATTTTTACCTAGATTTCAGGGTTGTTTTTTTCCCCCCCGCACTGTAAACATCTATACTTCCTGAGATAACTCCTAAAGGTCCTCATGTACTCCGTATACCCTCAAATTTGACACAACGCGTTTTCTTTTTTCCTTTTAAGTATTAAATGTGGTTATCCACATCTTCTATAAAAATATCACAAAAAGGGTTGGGTGAAGCCTGGCTAAGGAACATAGATGCTGGAAAATAGATCTAAAAGACAACGATCTGAACAAGTCACAATCTTGGCGACTGTAGTCGCCAAGAAGAAATATTTCAGCCTTGAAGACTACGACTATAAAATGCAAAATGTCTAGGAGGTTCAGCACTGCCTCCAGAGACCAGAGTAGAGGGAATGCTGGCTTACGCCTCTGACCGCATTTGAGAACTTCTAACTACTCCTCCAGTATTTGTTTATCCAACTGAGTGCAATGAACTGAGCAAAAAGGAGGACGCCGCCGTGTTTGCGAAACCTGTCATTCCTTTTGGAAATGCAGCGTCGGCTCAGATTTTCTTTGGCTCCGAGCGAGCTACACCCCAGGCTTTCTCTGCATCAGGAAGGCGGTGTCTGCTCGAGCCGCTGCCGCAGGAGGACTGGGTACCAAACCCGGGTCGCTCCAGACACAGCTGATATCACGGACGGTGCGCTGCGGGGAACCCATGGGTGGAGGGCTCGCCAGGCTGCAACACGCGTCAGGGCCCAACAGCGGACTTTCCGCTTGGGGAGATAGCGGGGCGGGGGCTCGACACGCTCGGCTCGGGGGTCAGTTCTCCGCGGACTCCCCCAAGCAGCTCGCCGGTATCGGGCTGGGTCGCTCCCACCGGAAGAGCGTGGAGAAAGGCTCAGTTAGCGGCGGGCAGCCGGTGGGTTTTATTACTGCGGATGGCGCAGTCGCCACCCCTGGAGACCCACTACAAAGATGCAAGCCCCTCGCCGCGCTCGCCGCTGCTGTGGTCCCGCCCCGGCGCTAAAGACCCTGAAAAGCCTAGAAAGAGGGATTCATGCTCCCGAGTTTGCAGATGGGCTGGACCGGCCGGGAAGTTATCGCAGGCGGAGATCAAGGGACCCCCACACACACACCCACACACACACCCCACCCTCCGCCACCCCGGGGCAGGTGGCTCCGCGCGCCGGTACCTTGGTGGCGGGGTCCGCAGCGGCGATGGTCGCGTCCGCCGACGATCCGGGCGCCGCCTCCGCCGCAGAGCCTCCGCCGCTGGGCTCGGGCTCGGGCTCGGCCGGCGTCGCGCTCCCCGCCTCCGGCTGCTCCGGGCTCCTCTGTTCGGTGGAGCTCCCGGCGCCCATGGCTTGTCTGCGGTTCTCCCGCGCCCAGCAGCCGGGTTACGCCTTCCCCAAATAGCAGGGACGGGGAGAAGAGCCAGGAGCCGTGCGCCCGCGAGGTCTCAGGAGCGCCTTCCTCTCCCGTCGTCCTCCTCCGAACCCGCCCAGACAGCGAATGAAGGAGACGCGCTCGCTGCAAACTCCTTAAAAGAAAAAAAAAAAAAAAAAAAAAGCCACCTCTTTGCCTCCTCCTCCTCCCCCTTGTTTTTCCCTCGCTTCATCACATGAGCACAGCCCCAGACACGCCTTGCAGCAGCATCTCCTGCTAGGCTGCTAGGACCCGAGGAGCGGCCAGAGCCTCGAGCCAAGGGCCAGCCGAGCCGCCCACCCCGACCCCTAGGACCCCTCCCGTTCCTGTACGGGGACAGGAGCTGGGGGACCACCACCCAGGGCTGCCTCCACGAAGGGGAGGGGAGGGCGAGAAAGAGGGCAGGGCAGAAAGCCCCCCGAGGAGATCGGATTCGCTGGGGGTTTATTAAATGATTGATGACCCGAGGCAGGGCTTCTGCTGCAGCCCACTTTCAGCTGGCCCAGAGGCGAACCCAGATCCCCGTTTGCTTACCTTCAGAGTGTTTGCTTCCTCCCCATTAGCAGGAGAAAGGCAAGCGCTCCTGGGCTCCTGCGGAGTCTGACCATATTAGGACACCTCACGTGGCAGGAGCCGGGAACCGAGAGGTTAATGCAGTCAGACCACGGATGAGGTGGCCCAGGCAGCCCCACGCTCTCCTATCACCCGGAACAAGTGATATCAGGCGATGCCGTGGGCAACACCGGCTGCCCTCATTCCCCGGGGAATCTGGGGAATGGAGCCTGTTACTGGAAATGTGCCTGTCCTTAAGGGCCTGATGCTGGAGGTCCAGGCCACCTCTCCCTCACGCCACCGCTGAAACAGGATGACATGGATCTGCTCGTCGTTTGCTGTCAGTATTTCTCCATAGATAAGGGCTTTCAATAATAACTGCCTAAGTGGCTTGCATTCTGTCCCTTCATACTCTTGAATATAATACTTGTCATATGAACATAGCAGGCAGTCACTATATATTCGAACTAAATTAAAATGTTAGCTGAATTATCTGGACGTAAGCATGAAGGTAGTGGGGCTGAAAGAAAAATTATCCCAGTTTTAACCGACAACTAAGCGCCTTAGTTTTCACAAACAGAAGCTCATTAAAAATGAAGAAACTTTTGGAATATTGCCACTAGATGCCAGATAAATATCCCATACCCAGATTTAGGACAATCTAGTAGAGAACTGATGTAAACAATAGTTCAGCACCAGGATATTTGTGCCCAACTAATTGCATGTAGTAAAAGGGCTCCTTGGGAACCATAGCTTAGTTATCCAGCATAAAATTTTTCTGAATTTATCATTTTTATTTGAAAGGAGTACAGAACGGCCACCTTCTCTGGAATCTATCCCTTAAGAAGCAGTATATTTGGAAAATGGTTGGTTTTCCGAAGTTTTAAGCATTTCCCCCATTTTGACTTAAATATTTAGGAAACATTTGAGTACTTACTCAGTACCAGACATTGTGAATGCACTTTGTGTGTATAATCCCATTTCATCCTTACAGCAATACTGCCATGCTGATCCTATTGTTCTCATTTTACCAATGGAGTGGGGGAAAGTAGGCCCGGAGAGGTTAAATCAGGCCTTCAAGGCTTCAGAGCCGGTACATGGAAGACAGATTCCTCCCTGGCCAACCACTGGCCAACATTTCACTCCCATTCTGTGGGAAGCTTGGAATATGTTCTCTCTTCTTCTCAGGGATGTCAGTGAAAAGTGGCGTTTAGACCTCACCTGGGATGTTAAGAGCAAAACAACGCTGTTAAAACCTATTTGAGGGGCTTCCCTGGTGGCGCAGTGGTTGAGAGTCCACCTGCCGATGCAGGGGACACGGGTTCGTGCCCCGGTCCGGGAAGATCCCACATGCCGCGGAGCGGCTGGGCGTGTGAGCCATGACCGCTGAGCCTGCGTGTCCAGAGCCTGTGCTCCGCAACGGGAGAGGCCACAACAGTGAGAGGCCCGCGTAGCGCTAAAAAAAAAAAACAAAAAAAAAAAAACAAAAAAAACCTATTTGAGAATGACTAACCTCAGCACATATGAAAATGTACCATTAAGTAGTACAAATACTTTCAAAATTCCCCATTCTGTGAGATTATATTTATTCAGTTCTTGGGAAATTCTTAAAGCTTTTCACATCACACTAGCCTTTGAATTTTCAGAAGAGATTGCAAGGTCAAAGATTTCAAGCTGGCAGTGTACACTCGCATGCTGAAGAAGACAGTGCCAATGTCTGATTAGATTAGCAATTGCTTGCTTTGTGTTTATTTTTCAGTGTGAAATGCTCAGATACTTATTTTTTAATTGCAAAGTCTTACTTTAAGAAATGTGCATGTGGGCTTCCCTGGTGGCACAGTGGTTAAGAATCTGCCTGCCAATGCAGGGGACACGGGTTTGAGCCCTGGTCCGGGAAGATCCCATGTGCCGTGGGGCAACTAAGCCCGTGCACCACAACTACTGAGCCTGAGCTCTAGAGCCTGTGAGCCACAACTACTGAGCCCGCATGCCACAGCTACTGAAACCCGTGCACCTAGAGCCCTGCTCGGCAACAGGAGAAGCCACGGAAATGAGAAGCCTGCGCACTGCAACAAAGAGTAACCCCTGCTCGCTGCAACTAGAGAAAGTCTGCACGCAGCAACGAAGACCCAATGCAGCCAAAAATAAAATAAATTAAAACTAAATTTAAAAAAAAAAAGAAATGTGCATGTTCTAGTACTCCCTATTCTTCCTGAAACAGCACCATGATAAGGAGGTATTAAGGATAACAGGCTGCTTTGTAGATTCACACAAACACACACATTAAGTATCTTTGATTTTTAGACTGACCAAAGAATCCTTTCCATCTTACTCAGAGACTGTGGAATTACTCTTTATTTTTTTTAAGATGCTTCATTCTTTCTTAAAAATATTTCTTCATCAGATCATGCATTCAGCTTTGTTGTTTCTTAATTTTTATTGAAATATAGTTGATTTACAATGTTGTGATATGTTAGTTTCAGGTGTACAGCAAAGTGATTCAGATATGTATATATATACTTTTTAAGATTCTTTTCCATTATAAGTTATTACAAGATTTTTAAAAAAATAAATTCATTTATTTATTTTTGGTTGCCTTGGGTCTTCGTTGCTGTGTGCAGGCTCCTCATTGTGGTGGCTTCTCTTGTTATGGAACACAGGCTTCAGTAGTTGTGGCTCGCGAGCTCAGTAGTTGTGGCACACGGGCTTAGTTGCTCTGCAGCATGTGAGATCTTCCCAGACCAGGGCTCGAACCCATGTCCCCTGCTTTGGCAGGTGGATTCTTAACCACTGCGCCACCAGGGAAGCCTGATCAAGGTTTTCTTTTCCAGAGTTTTGGAGACACCTTCAGAATTGCTTGCATCAGTGTCAGCGATGGAGAGGAAGGCAGTTGTTCTCTGTTTTCCACTTCTCAGTCCAAGGCTGTCAGTTATCCCGATTTCTGACCAGCAGCCCTTTCTCTTCCAAATAGCAGGACGCAGGTGTCCCCGCACATCTTCTCCCATGGGGCAGTTAGTGGTAGAGTCGTTTCCCTGAGAGAGTTAATGCTCTCATAAAAACAGAGATTTCTCAGAAACAAATACGCATGGCCCACATAGCAGGCTGAACTTGTATGTCTAATGCTTACTTCTCCAGAAAGGCAGGTCACGTGAGATTTGCCAATAAAATTTAGAGTCATAGCTGGGCATCTTGTGCATACAAAGCATTTTCAAATATGTTTGAAAATAATTCACGTATGAAAAAAAAAATAATTCACGTATGTTAATACAACCCCTTGAAAGCACAATAATAACTATAGTGATTAAAACAGAATCTAAAACCAACACTCTCCCATGGATTCATTCTCTTGATTGCCTTCAGACAATTTCACTTAAAACTGGCAACTCTTCACCCTTGAAACTACCACTTATCACTTGTTTTCCCTAAATAAAAAGTCTACTTTTTTTCTGAAGCAATTACTTACATCAAGTTATCTAAGAGCCCAATTCTTACTCTCCTCTCCTGTATTTGCTGATTATTAACTAGAACACCAGAAAAATTAACAACTTTATTCAATTCATGAGTAGCTAATAATCCAATATTTGTATAGAAACTACAGAAAAAGTTCAACATACAGATTAAGTTCAAAGGTCATCTTCCGGTAAACATACATTATGTATATAGGCAAATATTATTCTTCTAACTTTTTTTTTTTTTTTTTTTTTGTCGTACGCGGGCCTCTCACTGCTGTGGCCTCTTCTGTTGTGGAGCACAGGCTCCGGACGCGCAGGCTCAGCGGCCATGGCTCACGGGCCCAGCCGCTCCGCGGCATGTGGGATCCTCCCAGACCGGGGCACGAACCCGCATCCCCTGCACCGGCGAGCAGACTCTCAACCACTGCGCCACCTGGGAAGTCCATTATTCTTCTAACTTTAAGGAATGTATTGCTTTGGGTTTAAGTATAAAGCCTGCTATTCATATATCTATTTCATTTACCAAGGTTTAAAATTGGCTCCTGACTCAAATCTAAGATTACTCTAAGGTAACAAAGCGAGGGAGCCGAGTTGAGGGTTGCGGAGGTGGGGTGTTGGAAGGGGACAGTTAGTTCTTTCATTCATGTCATTTATATATACATATACCTTTGTTCCCCCTCCAGCCACTGTGGAAGGCTTTCCAGAAGCAATTATTTACAGAAAACTGATTTAACATAGCTCCCACCACTTTGTTCAAAATGTGTCTAAATGTAAACAAATAAATGAATACTATTGAAATGTAGTCCCCAGTAAGCCCATAGAGCTTTGGCTTCTCATTTTTCTAGAGTTGGGCTGCTCTCCACCTATTATGGAGTGACTAGAACGCAGATACAGTAAATGATGTGCTCAATATGGAGGGAGAGTTTCTCAGGATACATTTATGGAGGGTGCCTGAAGTTATCTGGAAGGTTTCTGCACTCCAGGGCAGATCAAGTTACCATAATCCAACAACTTCAAATCCCTTCACAAATTCTTCAAAGGGTCCTGTAAATATCCAACATTTAAAAAAATATTTTGACTTATTAATTCGACAAACTTTTATTGAGTTAAGTGCCAGGAAAAATGCTTGGGGGTTTTCAAAGCTGGAAACTGGTTTCATAAGTCAACATTGCTTACTGGAAAAATAGACATTATAGAGACATACATTTTAAATCATTGAGAGATTTTTATGTTCCCCTATTAACTTGAATACCTTTATGAATTTTTAATCTTAGATCTGTTATATGTTGTCTCTGACATTAAAAAATACTTCAGTTATTTTTTGCGTGTGATTAAGAACCCAATGAAAAGACCAATGCTTGATCTAAAGAATTACTAAAATTGTATAGAAGAGAGGTTGACTATCTTATCCCATGTTATAGAGCTCCCATCCAAATCTCAGATGTTGTCCTGAGATTCTGTATTTGAATTGATCTCAGTTGTATTGGGATTGATCTCAAGTCTATCAGCTGCTTTTTGTTTGTTTGTTTTTTAATGACTTCTGTCACTCCTACAAATGCAGTATTTATAGGAGAGGTAGTAGAGTCAATGGTAACTTTGAAAAGTGAAACAATCACTTGATATGTTGTTTTGAATGTTATTATGCTCTTTGACAATTCTATAGAAGAAATCATGAGTAAAATATTTGAATTTTCCTTTCTGTTGGAGAACTTGAAACACTCATTATTTCAGAGTGTGAAATTATGGGGTGCTTTCCTGAGTAAAAATGATGGGTTAGTGAAAATAATATCCAGTAAGTGACTGCAATATCCAGGATTTCAAGCAAAACTTTACAGAACAAATTCCATGACTGGAAGTTGCCAACAGTCCCTTATTGTTTTGACAGCTTTATGGAGGTATAATTGCCATAGAAGGAACTGCACACATTTAAAGTGTACAATTTGATGGGTTTTAGGACAAATGTTTACATCCTTGAAATCGTCACCACAATCAAGTTAATAGGTATAACCATTCACCCAAAAACATCTCTGTGCGTCCTTGTAATCCCTCTGTTCAGCCCCTCCCATTCCCCATCTTGCCTTCCCAGGCAGCCGTTTACTTGCTTTCCGTCACTATAGAATAATTTGCATTTTCCACAATTTTATAGGAATTCATAGAAATGGAATAATCTACTATATGCTCTTCCTTGTCTGACTTCTGTTACTCAGCATAATTATACTGAGATGCATTCATAATTATATAGAGTTGTTGCATCTAACAGAAGTTACAGGCGATTTTTATTTTTAAAAAATGTTGAGGGGGTTACTTCCCTGGCAGTCCAGTGGTTAAGACTCCGCGCTTCCACTGCAGGGGGAAGTGTGGAACTCGTTTCCACGGGTTCCATCCCTGATCGAGGAACTAAGATCCCACATGCCATGCAGTGCGGCCAAAAAGAAAAAAGAATTTTTTGTTGTTTATGACTTTCCTAAATATTTAATAGTGAATATGTATCAGTTTTTTCCCTTGTAATGCAAAGATTTAGGCATATGCTCATGATATATGCATACATATCTCCTCCCATTGAAATCTAGAGAATAAAAATTCAACTGGCATTTGAGTCTGAGTTAGAGGAACGCAATTCCATTCTGTATTTAATAAGTCATATTTAATAAACATATTCACTTTATATGCTTTTCCTGGTTCATATTCTTATTCTAGTCTGAGTAGTTGAAGGATTTAGAAAAAAAATTAACTTTATTATCTTTACACAATAGTCATCAGTTTGGCTGGTAATGATGCATTTTTGGCATAATTCCAAAACTACACATGATAGCAGTACTTTGTCAACTTAGGGGGAAAATATTATGGGAAGTATAGTCATACGCCTTAAATGTTGTTTTGTAGCAATGTAAAATGCTTATTAAAGGGTATGACTTACCTGCTTATATCCATGACCCAGATCAAGGTGTGTGAAAGTGTAAAAATTATGACAGTTGCAAAGCAATACTGATTTCACACTTTCTGCTATTGATACTAATTTTTGCATTTATTTATGAGATTTCTAAAATAACATATAAAGCTATATTTTCAATATCATCTCAACGTTGAAAGAATAAAAGGTGAATGTGTGTGTGTATATATATATATATATATATATATATATGTTAATGTATGTGTATATGCCTAATAAAAAAACTAGAATGTTACAATAATTCTTTCTGGATGATAGAATTTAAAATGATTTTTTTTCCCCTTCATTATGCTTGCCTGTTTTTTCCCCAAATTTTCTTCATTGAATATGTATTACTCTTGCCAACAGAATAAAAAGAATGTTAGAAATTTTTAAATTATCCAAGGAAGAGTGAAACCTGAAAGATATAAGTTCACATAGTATATTATGACAACCCAGTACACTGTATTCACAGTACTGAGTGATAAATTATAGTAATATAAAGTTTCATAAAGAAATAAACAAAAGAAGAGACCTAACAATTGAGCAGTATTCTCAAACTTGGCTGCATACGGGAATAACCTGGGAGCTTTAACAAATACTAATACCTGCATCCTAACCCCAGAGATTCTGATTTAATTGGTCCAGGCTGCAGCATGGGTATTGGGATTGTAAAAATCTCCCCAGGTGATGCTAATGTGTAGCCAGAGGTTGAGAACCACTGCTCCAGGGCCTTGAAATTGAACCGATTTTCTTGATGCCACCTGGCTTCCTGATGGGAATTAATAGTCAACTGTAATAAGCAAGGATGTGGGAGAAAAGCAATTTCCTTTTAGCACGGTTTTTAAATGACATTACGGGAGGCGAAGGTCTATGCTCTGGAATCATCATAATTACATATATTCAATCTAATCCTTCCAAGAAAATCAATCCACCTGGAACGGGTTCAACGTAGGGTTTCACGGCATAATGAATTTTGTTTTACAGTGGGAATATCTTATAGTGAGACTGTATTTTTTAAAATCATGCCAAAGAAGATGGTTATTCCAGTATATAGTTACAGATAAATATAAAATTATCTATATTCAATTATATACTACTTATCATATTCCTAGGGAGAAAACCATTAGGTTATGAAATGTTGAATATTTTCTCTTAAATATAGAATTTAATCACTATAGAAAAATATTTGGTCAGCCAAAACCCACATGCCTTTAGTCATGAAAATAATCAGAGTGTGAACTGATAAACATCTTAACTAGGAATAAATTGAAGAAAGGCAGCTAAGTTCATCTAACATTTCTTTTGTATTCTTTTAAGTTGACTTGCTATAATATGCTTTTAAAATAAATGTAAAATAATTTTGTAACAATTTCAGTAAACCCATCCAAATATGAACAACCGATTTTTTACAAAGGTCCAAAAGCAATTCAGTGAAGGGAAAATACCCTTTTCAACAAATGATGCTGGAACAATTGGACATTCACAGGTAAAAATATTAACCTTGACCTAAAGCTCATATCTTATTTAAAAAAATTAACTCAAAATGGATCAGGGACTTAAATGTAAAACATAACACTGTAATACTTTTAGAAAAAAAATAGGAGAAAATCTTAGGGACATAGGCCTCCGCAAAAAGCATGATCCATGAGAAGAAAAACTGATAAATTTATGCTTCTTCAAAATTAAAAATTTTGCTCTGCATAAAACCCAGTTAGAGAATGAAAAGATAAGCTACAGACTGGGGGAAAATATTTGCAAACCACATATCCAATAAAGAACTAGTATATGGATGTACAGATGTCACCAACTTATGATGGTTCGACTTACAATCTTTGGACTCTATGATAGTGCGAAAGTGACATGCATTCAGTAGAAATTGTACTTCAAATTTTGAATTTTAATATTTTCCCAGGCTAGCAATACGTAGTACCTGCCTCTCTTGTGATGCTGGGTGGTGGCAGGAAGCTGCACTGACTAGACTAGAAGTAAACTATGATATTCTGTAGGTAAAGTGTATTAAATGCACTTTTTTTTTTTTTTTTTTTTTTTGCTGTACGCGGGCCTCTCACTGTTGTGGCCTCTCCCGTTGCGGAGCACAGGCTCCGGGAGCTCGGGCTCAGTGGCCATGGCTCGCGGGCCCAGCCGCTCTGAGGCATGTGGGATCTTCCCAGACCGGGGCACGAACCCGTGTCTCCTGCATCGGCAGGCGGACTCTCAACCATTGCGCCACCAGGGAAGCCCTAAATGCACTTTTGACCAATGATATTTTCAAGTTACCATGGGTTTATTGGGATGTAAGTTTATTGTGAGTTGAGGAAGACCTGTATAAGGAATTCTCAAAACCCAACACACAAAAAAACAAACAATCCAATTAGAAAATGGGCAAAAGAATTGAAGAGACTTCACCAAAGAGGATATAAAGATGGCAAATAAATACATTAAAAAGTGTGCAACTTGCAGGCTTCCCTGGTGGTGCAGTGGTTAAGAATCCGCCTGCCAGTGCAGGGGACACGGGTTGGAGCCCTGGTCCGTGAAGATCCCACATGTTGCGGAGCAAATAAGCCCGTGCACCACAACTACTGAGCCTGCGCTCTAGACCCTGCAAGACACAACTACTGAGCCCACGCGCCACAACCACTGAAGCCTGCGTGCCTAGAGCTGGTGCTCCACAACAAGAGAAGCCACCGCATTGAGAAGCCTGCGCACTGCAATGAGGAGTAGCCCCCGCTCACCACAAATAGAGAAAGCCTGCGCGCAGCAACAAAGACCCAACACAGCCAAAAATAAATTAAAAAAAAAAAAAAAAAAGAAATAGGCAACTACCACATGGTGCAGCAACTGCACCTTGGACCTTTACAGATTTATGTTAACACCAAAACCTGTACACGAGTGTTTATAGCAGCTTTACTTGTAATAGCCCCAAAGGAAAAACAACCCAGACATCCTTTAACACATTCAATGGTTAAATAAACTGTGGTATGTCTACACCATGAAATGCTGCCCAACAGTATAAAGAAATAAACTCCCCATATGTGCAGCAATCTGGACAAATCTCCAGAGAATTATACTGAAAGAAAACCAGCAATCCCCAAAAGTTATATACTGTATGACTCCATTTACATAACAGTCTTGAAATGCAAAACTGTAGAAATGGAGAAGAGCTTGGCGGTAGCCAAGGGTTAGGGAGGGGTGAGGGAGGAGAGAGTGGGTATGGCCATAAAACTGCAACAAGAGGGGTGCTTGTGGGTTGGGAATGTTCTGTACTTTGACTGTATCAATGTCAATATCCCGAGTGATATAGACTACAGTTTTGCAAGATGTTACCATGGGGGAAACTGGGTGAAAGGTATATGGGCTCTCTCCTGTACTATTTCTTACAACTGCTGTGTCTACAATTAACTTAAAAAAAAAAAAAATTGGGCTTCCCTGGTGGCGCAGTGGTTGAGAGTCTGCCTGCCTATGCAGGGGACACGGGTTCGTGCCCCAGTCCTGGAGAGGCCACAACGGTTACAGGCCCGCGTACCGCAAAGAAAAAAAAAAAAAGATTCAATTTTTTAAAAAAAAGAACAATAAAATATATATTCTTGGATGGGCTAAAATAAAGGTCTAAGATACCTGTTTTTATTCAATTTACAGTCTCCTCAACTTTCCAGCATCCTTGAAATGCCCTTTAAAATGAAAACTAAGCCAAATTAGATGTCAACTCAGTGTTAGTATTTTGTTTTGCTTCTAAGCTTGTTAACTCTGAAACAATCAGACTTGATAAAATACAGAAACAATAGATTTCCTGACTCTGCCCTGCTGTGTAAATACACTCTTTTAACTCCTTAGCTCCATCTGCCAATGTACTTGTGGACCCACCTATAATTATCCTGGCCAATATCATTTCCAAATTCTCCTGCTTGTGAAGGGCCTCAAAGGAACCAGATCAAACAAGAAATGAAGCAAGGAACATCTCAGACTCAAGAACAGTTTCTGCGAAGGTCCCTCCCTTTTCTGCTTCTCTCATCACCAGCATTTAGCATGGCTTTAGTTAGCAAAATACTCATAGGAATCCAGCAATATTATATCAGCTGTAAGATAAAGAAAGATAAAAAAGATCAGTTAAAGAAAGAACAGGAGGGGGCACTTAGGGTTTAAAATGCTAATTTCTAGGGTAAATTTAACTGGAACAAAATTGGATTTTATATGGCTTATATTTTCTGGATTTTAAAAAATGCACATCCTTCTTTGGCCTATATTTAATAACGACTATTATATATTTGCTTTTTTAATAAACATCTGCAACATGCAAGGCAATGCAGCAAAGCATTCCCCAAGATTAAGAAACTTATAACTTTATATTCATGTTTTTTTGCTGTTTTGTTTTGTCTTGTTTTGCGGTACGCGGGCCTCTCACCACTGCGGCCCCTCCCGTGGCGGAGCACAGGCTCCGGACGCGCAGGCTCAGCGGCCATGGGTCACGGGCCCAGCCGCTCCGCGGCATGCGGCATCTTCCCGGACCGGGGCACGAACCCGTGTCCCCTGCATCGGCAGGTGGACTCTCAACCACTGCGCCACCAGGGAAGCCCTATAACCATGTTTTTTAAAAACTCCAGTAATGGTAAAGCTCTCAGTCAGCACTTAGCAGCCACCAATATTTGAAGCTGATATTTTAGCAGAGTAAGACTCCAACCCAGGCAGTGGAGCTAGACTTACCCCAGAAATGTCCACATGAGAGTTTTTACTTCCCACGTTTCATTGTATTCAAGTAAAATGGTTTCTGGACAGTTTGGAGATTTGCAGAGAAAAATCCCATCTTAGCCTCTTTTCAAAATGATGCCATGCCTGACTTTGGTGGCCGAGAGAAGAGGTCAGAAGATTTTTAAAGATCTCAACTGTGTAAATAGCTCTTTTGCCAGTCTGGGCAGGAAGACACTGAACTTTCCCCATTCCTGAAAAGAAACCGCTCAAGGCACTAATTTCCCGTTTGTCTCTGGCTCCCAGGTTTCTTTGATATCCGGGAGGTGGGTTTGGTCTGAACAAATTAGCAGCTGAGGTGAAGAATGGTTGCTTTTATTATTAGATAATCTTTCTCTTACTGATTTTTCTCAGCATAAGTTGCAAAAGCAGCTCCTTTTAAATGCATTATCGTCCAAAACTCAAAGCCAAGTGGCTAACTAAACAGGAGTCTCTTCCTTCCCACCCAAGCCACAGTCAGGATTCAGAAAAGTGTGTGGAGCTGGTAAAAATGTTTGGCCTTGACCCTCACTTGGGTTTTTCTTTCCTAAAACTGCAAAGTTCCAGTTTGTGTCCTGTCACTCCATCTTTATACATTTATTTGGTTTTGGTTCATAATTCGCTGTGGAAACTGCTGTTCTGATTTGAAGTCCCTTATCTGTTCCCATCCGACCCCACCACTTTCAGCGGCCTGCTCTTGGGTTCTCCTGAATTCCTTTGCCAGCCCTGGGACTCTAAGGATGAGGGAGGGACTTTGCTGTGGGGGAAACTCATCTGGGACTCCCTCTCTCTTCCTGGGGCCTCTAACAGCCTAAGCCAAGGGTCTTGGAACCCCTAGACTCCTGGAGGAGCAAGCGCAATGGTGCATCTCTTCGGAAGGGGTGGAGGTGGGGGGCTTAGAGAGGAGGAGGGGCCCAACCGGGGCAGGGCCCAAGGACAATGAAATGGCACTCTTTTCTTCCTTTTTTTTTTTTTTTTTTAAACATATGGAATTTATTGTTTTCTGGTATTCCCTCCTGACATACCATTTATTTATTTTAAATTATTTTTTAACATCTTTATTGGAGTATAATTGCTTTACAATGGTGTTAGTTTCTGCTTTATAACAAAATGAATCAGTTATACATACACATATGTCCCCATATCTCTTCCCTCTTGTGTCTCCCTCCCTCCCACCCTCCGTATCCCACCCCTCTAGGTGGTCATAAAGCACCGAGCTGATCTCCCTGTGCTATGTGGCTGCTTGCCACTAGCTATCTATTTTACATTTGGTAGTGTATATATGTCCATGTCACTCTCTCACTTCAACCCATCTTACCCTTCCCCCTCCCCATATCCTCAAGTCCATTCTCTAGTAGGTCTGTGTCTTTATTCCCGTCTTGCCCCTAGGTTCTTCATGACCTTTTTTTTTTCTTTTTCTTAGATTCCATATATATGTGTTAGCATACGGTATTTGTTTTTCTCTTTCTGACTTACTTCACTCTGTATGACAGACTCTAGGTCCATCCACCTCACTACAAATAACTCAATTTCGTTTCTTTTTATGGCTGAGTAATATTCCATTGTATATATGTGCCACATCTTCTTTATCCATTCATCTGTCGATGGACACTTAGGTTGCTTCCATGTCCTGGCTATTGTAAATAGAGTTGCAATGAACATTGGGGTACATGTGTCCTTTTGAATTATGGTTTTCTCAGGGTATATGCCCAGTAGTGGGATTGCTGGGTCATATGGTAGTTCTATTTTAGTTTTTTAAGGAACCTCCATACTGTTCTCTGTAGTGGCTGTATCAATTTACATTCCCACCAACAGTGCTAGAGGGTTCCCTTTTCTCCACACCCTCTCCAGCATTTATTGTTTGTAGATTTTTTGATGATGGCCATTCTGACCGGTGTGAGATGATACCTCATTGTAGTTTTGACTTGCATGAAATGGCACTCTTGATAAACCTGACACATAAACTGGCACATCTGGCTTTTTTCTTGTTTGCTTTTGTTTTTTTCTTTTTGACTACGAAATAGGAAAACTTAAAAGTGATTTATTTCACCAACCACTGTGGGGTCCATAAAGAATATCTTGACCAGTTGTTAAGTGAGGATTTTGTCTGTGGAGCAATAACACACAAATAAGAGGTGAGATAAATTATATTACAGGCTTCACCACCTGGAGGACTTTTTTTCTAGAGGGAGCATTGGCGGAAACAATAGAAATTAAACTGTCCTTAAGGCCAAGAAAATGAGGAGCACTACTTACTTTGAAAAGAATCATTTGGATATGATCCTTACAGCACTTTCATTCAGATTCTCTCTTCCAGGCGCACCCTAGCGTCAAAATTTCCCACTAACTTGAGAATTCTGAGACTGAGATTCTCCAAGAATTTTCCATGAGCAACCTTTCTGAGTGGCACAAACGTGCATCTTGGGGGCCTGCCCCTAACAGGCCAGTTCTCAGAGGACTCGTGAAGTACAGCAAGAAAACAGGAAAACCTCTATTCACATGTATTTAACCTCATCCTATCTAAATTACTAATTGGAGTATATGATATGATATACCTAACATATTAGTGCTATAGCAATATAAGTATAATATTTATAAATAAGTACAAATATGTATATTGGATCTGAATGCTCAAGTTTAAAAAAGTTGACATTTATGATTTCACACTGTTTCGGAAGCTGGAAATGGCTTAGCTGTGTGATTCTGGCTCGGGGTCTCTCATGAGGTTGCCTTCGGGCTGTCGGTCAGGGTTGTCGTCATCCCCAAGCTCATAGGGAGCTGAAGAATCCACTTCCAGCTCACTGTCTTGGTAATTGGTTAGCATCATCAGTTCTTAGCTGGCTGCTGGCACAAGGCTTCAGTCTCTCGTTTCATGGGCCCCTCCACTGGGCTGCTCACAAGATGGCAGCCTGCTTTCCTCAAAGTGACAGATGAGAGAATGAAAAGCCTTAAAAAGGCTGGAGACCACTTTGCTAAAGGCAAAGAAAATCAGTCTTCTTCAATCAAGCCCATAGAAAGCGGCTTGTGCTTTATAACCAGAAATTCATAACTGGTATTAGCCGCTGACTGTGACACATCACACAGCTCCCCAAGGATGGGACCACATTTCATACCTTTTTATTTCCCCATGACCTAGTATCGTCCTTGAGAGTGTAAGAGAATTGTTAATGAAGGGTAAACTGGATTGTGAAAGGAGGTTGAGAGGAATGGAGAGGAACTGTTCTTAAGTTAGTTTACTTGGATTTGAGTCTTGGTCAGCCACTTGGTAGCTTGCAACTTGACTTCAGGCAAGCTGTTTAACCTCTCTGTGCTTTGGTTTGCTCAACTCTACAATAAGAATAATATTAATGCCTGCCTTATAAGGTCATGAAGAGTAATTGTGAGGATGCATATAAAGGGCTAAGAACAGTGCCTGGCACCTAGAAAATATTTCCAAAGCAGGATTTCTTGTTTTCTGGGGCAGTGGTCTCCAGCCTTTTTGACTATATGCTCCATCAATTAAAAAAAGAAAAAAAAAAGCATTTAGCTTCAATATATGTCTACATTATTTATTTAAATATTCTTATCTATAATATATTCTTTCCATTAATTAACCCCTTGGAGCACTAGCACTACAAGGCAAAATGTTATGTGAAGTTTTACCAGGATTGGACGGCATGCCTGGTAGAATATGGCAGAAGTGATGCTATCACTTCTGAGATTAGGATATGAGAGACCTTTGCTTCCACCTTGGTTGCCCACTGGCTCCCACTCTCTTGATCATTCTCTCATCTGTCACTTTGAGGAAGGAAGGCTGCCATCTTGTGAGCAGCCCAGTGGAGGGGCCCATGAAACGAGAGACTGAAGCCTTGTGCCAGCAGCCAGCTAAGAACTGATGATGCTAACCAATTACCAAGACAGTGAGCTGGAAGTGGATTCTTCAGCTCCCTATGAGCTTGGGGATGACGACAACCCTGACCGACAGCCCGAAGGCAACCTCATGAGAGACCCCGAGCCAGAATCACACAGCTAAGCCATTTCCAGCTTCCCGAGACAGTGTGAAATCATAAATGTCTATTGCTTCAAGGTGTTAAAAAAAAAATGCTATGTGTTTAAAGGACAAATAAACTACATTTTTTTTTTTTTTTTTTTTGCCACATCGTGCTTCCTGTGGGATCTTAGTTCCCTAACCAGGGATGGAACCGGCGCCCCCGGCAGTGGAAGGCGAAGTCTTAACCACTGGACTGCCAGGAAAGTCCCCAAATAAACTACATTTGAATTGGCAAGCCCAAGAATTTTTAGATGCTTATAAAAGAAGCAGATGGTAGATTCTTGTGATTTTTAGCCAATGTTTATTCCTAGTGGTCACTTGACCTATCTGAGTCGAGGGCTCGGTATTTTTTGTGTCACAGTTTGGTGACAGCCATACCCTGCAAGGCTGCCACACCATTTACTTTCCGAACAAGATCTAGATCAAGCTCTCAGAGGCAGATGTACGACCAGGAAATGAGCTCATTAAATGGCAGGCAGAGCCACAGAACAATTTCACAACAAAGATGTTGCTACAGAGTGGGCCTGTGCAACGACCACAGAGGCAGAGGCAGGATGGGCTGTGATAATCCCATGTGCAAATAAAAACCCAGGAGGTGCTCAGTTCAAACCAGTTGAAATAGGACTGTAGGTATAATGGCCTTTTTCTTATACCTGGGGGCTGTTTGAGAGGCTCCAGAATTTTATATGATGACATTAAAACAATACCTATTTTCAGACCTCATAGTGGAGGGGAAAATATATGTAAATTTACATACCAAAGGGGCAAGGTAGGGGTAGAGGATTAAGAGGTACAAACTACTACATATAAAATAAATAAGCTACAAAGATATAGTGTACAACACAAGGAACATAGCCAATATTTTATAATACTTTTTTAATTAATTAATTTTTTATTAAAGTATGGTTGATTTACAATGTTGTGTTAGTTTCAGGTGCACAGCAAAGTGATTCAGTTAGGGGTACATATGTATGTATTTTTCCCTTATAGGTTATTACAAAATATTGAGTATAGTTCCCTGGGCTATACAGTAAGTCCTTGTTGGTTATCCATTTTATATAGAGTGGTGTGTATATGTAATCCCAACCTCCTAATTGTAATAACTTTAAATGGAATATAATCTATAGAAAATATCAAATCACTATGTTGTAATATCATGTTGTAAATCAACTATACCTTAATTTAAAAATTAAAATAAATAAATAACCAATTTTAATGTGGAATAGGCTTAGGATCTGGGAGAGTTTCCCTGGAGGGGCAGGAGGTATCTGGAGTAGCAACCAGGAAAGGTAAAGAGGCCACCGTGGAAGGGGTGATATTGCCAAGGAGGCCAAGCACAAGTCGAACGTTTACCCCATACGGATGAAACTGCAAAGGAGTATAAAGGCAGCAACTGAAATCAATATTTGTAAAGGACACAACAGGTTGGCTTGAAGATGATTCAAGTAGGTCTCTCAGGTCTAGGTGGAAATTTGTAGGGTCCCATCTTTTCATCGAAAGGAGTGATTTTAAACAATTCTGGCTTTTAAATGTGAGATTTCTTTTTTCTTTCTCCCCCCCAACCCCAGCCCCCGCGTGGCTTGGGGGATCTCAGTTCCCGACCAGGGATGGAACCCCTGCCCCCTGCAATGGACGCGCAGAGTCCTAACCACTGGACTTCCAGGAAATTCTCTAAATGCAAGATTTCAATCATATTCAGTTCTAATTTAACAAAGACAATGATTCTAGGATATGACCTTCCTGGGCACTGTGATCTTTAATAACAGGTGGCCCACTTTTGGATTCTCATAGCAAAATTAAACAGTAGAACTCTTATGTGATACTGTTATTTTAATTTGTAGACATTAGGCCTTGTACTTTTGTTCCATGTTGCATTATTGCATCCTCCACGGTAGATAGCTGTGATAAGGAGGCCGTGGTCCCTGCTGCCCTCTCTGTGCTGCTAGTGGACCACCCTGGTCCCCCATCTACCATAGGAGGTGTGTGTCTCTGTGTGTGTCCAGTACCATCTCCCCAGGTGGAGACTGTTAATATATTGCAAATGAATCAGAGTTTTCTAATTTTTTTTTCCCCCAAAACAGCATCTCCTGTCCTTCCTTGTCACCGAGATCCCATTAATTCTCCAACTTAGCTGTTTAAGCAACTTCTCCTAGTATCCTAGCAGATGGATGACAGAGGCCCCTATTTAAACACTGGGCTACTGCCACTCTATGGGCTCCACACATAGTACCCCTCCCCCGCACCCAGCATGTCTGAATTCTCTTCCTCTGTTGAATTTTCTTTTATGCAAGTGCTTAAATCTATTTGAGATTTAAAAATAAACAATCACTGAGCTTTGCTCAATGCCCTTAGAGATTGCTTTTCTTTCACAATCCAGTTTCTTGGAAGCACAGTCTCTACAGCATTGATCTTCACCTTACCCTCTTTCATTCCTCAACTCTCTGCCATCTGGCATCTGTCCCCACCGTGGCAGTGGGCTGTGCTCTCTTGTCCTGGTCGCCTGCAGCAGAGAACAGGCCCCAGCCCCTATCTTTGTTCCCACTGTGCAACTTGACACTGTGGACCGCTCCTCCTGGGAAATTTCTTCGGCGGCCTCCCAGCTCTCACTTTTTCTCAGGCCACTGCATGTTGATCTCCTGCAGACGTACTTTCGACTGTCTTTGAATGTGGCTGCTCCACCCGCCTTGCCCCAGGCCCTCTCCTGTTCTTTTCTCACCTTGTCTCACACGCCCTGTCTGTCCTGAGTGGCTCAGCCCATTCACAGCTTCAGTAGCCACTTCATGTCCAAATGTGCCCCTCAGCCCAGGCCCTTTCTGTAACCAGGACAGATTATCCAACTGCGTTTGGTACATCAACAAGTACAGGCAGACCTCGGAGATTTCCAAGGTTCGGTTCCAGATGACAGCGATAAAGCAAACATCACAATAAAGCGAGTCACAAGAATTTTTTAGCTTCCAAGTGCCTATAAAAGTTATGTTTATACTATACTCTCTATGGAGTGCGCAATAGCATTATGTCTTTAAAAAAACAACGTAGGGCTTCCCTGGTGGCACAGTGGTTGAGAGTCCGCCTGCCGATGCAGGGGACACGGGTTTGCGCCCCGGCCCTGGAAGATCCCACATGCCGCGGAGCGGCTGGGCCTGTGAGCCATGGCCGCTAAGCCTGCGCGTCCAGAGCCTGTGCTCCGCAACGGGAGAGGCCACAGGAGTGAGAGGCCCGTGTACCGCAAAAAACAAAACAAAACAAAACAAAACAAAAACAATGTACATACTTTAATTAAAAATACCCTTGGTCCAGTGGTTAAGACTCCGCGCTTCCACTGCAGGGGGCATGGGTTCGATCCCTGGTCAGGGAATTAAGATCCTGCGTGCTGTGCGGCACAGCCGAAAAATACAAAACAAAACCCAAAAATATCTTATTGCTAAAGATGCTAACCATCACCTGAGCGAGTCATAATCTTTTTGCAATAATAACATCTAAGATCACCATTCACAGATCATTGTAACAAATATGATAAAATGAAAATTTTGCAATATTTCGAGAATTACCAAAATGTGACCCAGAGACACAAAGTAAGCAAATGCTGTTGGAAAAATGGCGCCGATAGACTTGCTGGACACAGGGTTGCCCCAAACCTTCATTTTGTACAAAACGAAATCTCTGAGAAGTGCCGTGAAACAAGGTATGCCTGTAGTTCAAAATGATCTCACTTTGGGCTTCCCTGGTGGTGCAGTGGTTGAGAGTCCGCCTGTCGATGCAGGGGACACGGGTTCATGCCCCGGTCTGGGAAGATCCCACATGCCGCAGAGCAACTAAGCCTGTGCGCCACAACTACTGAGCCCACGTGCCTAGAGCCCGTGCTCTGAAAGAAGAGAAGCCACAACAATGAGAAGCCCGCGCACTCCAACAAAGAGTAGCCCCTGCTTGCCGCAACTAGAGAAAGCCTGCACACAGCCACGAAGACCCAACACGGTCAAAAATTTAAAAAAAAAAAAATTTATTAAAAAAAAAGAATGAAGTAGGCACAACAGGGAGAAACAGAGACCACTGCTCAGCCTTGGAGAGAGAGAGAGAGACCCTGGGGGGAGAGAGAGAGAGCCACCTTCATCCTTTAACTGGTCTGGTATTCTGGCTCCCTTTCCCCCCGAGAAGCAATTAAGCAGTCTGTTCTTGCATCCTGGGAGTGAGTCTGAAAGCTCTTTTGTAACCAGCTGCGTCTTGACCAGGCGACCAGGTCTTCAGGGTCACCCTTTCCTGGGCTGAAGCCAGCCCACCTATACTAGAAGAACCGCCGTGGGGAGGGGGGTGACATTCTGTCCCTTCCAGAGCTGGGCAAAAGGATTTTGAAAGCACAAATAAATTGTTAATAATTTCTTCAAGAGGGGCATATATAACCTCAAAACAAAAGGAAAGTTAAGAGCGTAAACTATAAGGATTGTTTGCCAGGGACACGTTAAGCTGGACCAACACACGAAAGCTAACGTTCACATGGTATCTCTTTGGGTAAGTTCTGGACAAGCATTTCATTCTAGAGTCTCCATTCACTTACACTCCAACCTGAGGCTCTTCTTAGGAGCTTAGATAAAACTGGAGGGCTTCCCTGGTGGCGTAGTGGTTAGGAATCCGCCTGCCAATGCAGGGGACATGGGTTCAAGCCCTGGCCTGGGAAGATCCCACATGCTGCAGAGCAGCTAGGCCCGTGAGCCACAACTGCTCAGCCTGCGCTCTGGAGCCGGTGCTCCGCGAGGAGAGAGGCCACCGCAATGAGAGGCCCGCGCATGGCAATGAAGAGTAGCCCCCGCTCACCACAACTAAAAAAAGAAAGCCCACGTGCAGCCACGAAGACCCAACGCAGCCAAAAATAAATTAATTAATAAATTAATTTTTAAAAAAAGCTTTCAATTGCTCAAAAGCATTTGTGTAAGACATTAACATTAAAAGAAAAGACAACCTCAACTTTTACCAAAATCTACATGAGTTTGGAGTATCCTTTAAAAAAAGAAAAAGAAAACTGGAAATGTGAGTAAGCAACATTTTGGCGTTTTAATTTAATAACAGTAGAAAGATCAAGAATAGAATCTTGATGAAGTCAGTACTAATATTCGTACGGGACTTGTGTTTGTAGCTGATTTCCAATGAGAAACTGAGGGACTTTTTGCCGTCCAGCTGCACATGAGAACAAGAGGGGTCTAATCCGATGAGCGTCCCCCAGCCGTGCCAAGTCAAGGCATCCTCACCTGATCCTCCAGAAACACCACCTGTGGCCTGCAAGCTGATTTGCCAGTGACACACAGGCACCTAGCAAAGGCCCTGCCGGAGCGTCATCAGGTCGCAGGGCGAGCTGGGCTCCTTGGGAAAGGAGCGTGGCGGGGATACCAGGCAGGGGAGAAGTGCATTGAGAACCAGGGCAGGATGCAGAAAACGAGCAAACACCAAGCCTGAACTCAGTCTCTGTTACAGGTAAGTGTCAGCCACCGGAGAGCAACTTAAAGCAGAAGGCGGCCACCTCATCTGGCAACGCCGGCAGGCTCTCCTGACCAAGCCCGCGCTGCCTCGCTTTTCTTAGTCCTGGTTTTTCCCAGCCCCACCTGGAGTAGAAGTTCAAAGACTTCTCTACCTATAATAAACGGCTGTCCCTTCCCCTTTTATTTCCTGATTTTTACCCTTTGCTCTGTAGTCTTTATTAGTGTGTGTTCTGGACGTAATAAAATATGGATAATTCATGTAAGCAAAAGCTTGTGGGGAGCGAGCAAAGCATTGCCATTAATAAGATGACTAGCTGAGGGTAACTAGAGGTCAAAACTGGTTTTCTTTGTTTTAGAAAGTCCAAACTCCTTACCGATTATCCTAGGTAGCTGTGAGGGTTGGTTGGTTGGTTTGTTTTTTAGGCCTCTTGAATTTAAACTGGGTAAAACTTTTTTTTTTTCAAATGTATAGAATAACTGGGACTCACATCTACTAATACGTACAAGGCCTCACTGTGTAGTTTCAATGACTGTAAATGCTCCCTTTAAATTTAGTGTAATTTCTTTTTTTTTTTTTTGCGGTACGCGGGCCTCTCACTGTTGTGGTCTCTCCCGTTGCGGAGCACAGGCTCCGGACGCGCAGTCTCAGCGGCCACGGCTCACGGGCCCAGCCGCTCCGCGGCATGTGGGATCCTCCCAGACCAGGATTCAAACCCGTGTCCCCTGTGTTGGCAGGCAAATTCTTAACCACTGAGCCACCAGGGAAGCCCTTAGTGTAATTTCTTAATCAAAATGTTCGGAAACCAACAGGAATGTTTACCCGTAGGTAATAAATTAACTATGGCTCCAACAACTTTGTTCGTGATTTTATTTCGGAAGGGATTCTTTCTTCCTTAGTAACACTGGCTGGGTCGTGTTGTTATAAAAGCAGCAATGTGAATTCGTGAGATTATTTGGGATTTTCCCGGGTTGGGAGCGTCTCACTAGTCAGTTGGAGGGCAGAGAGAGGAATTGCAGTGTGAGGGGCAGCGCCTGAGTCTTGGGGGCAGCATGTACGCACAACAAGTGGAGACTGGGGGTCGAGAGAGAAGGAGGTGTCACACTGGGGCCCAGAACACAGCCTTCGCTGTCAGACAGACCCAGCTCTGCCGCTGCGACCTTGGAGGAGCTGCTTCTTGTCTCTTAGTCGTCATTTTCTGTTTTCTCATGTGTGAAGTGGGGATATAAAACCCAACTCAGGGCTTCCCTGGTGGCGCAGTGGTTGAGAGTCCACCTGCCGATGCAGGGGACACGGGTTCGTGCCCCGGTCCGGGAAGATCCCACATGCCGTGGAGCGGCTGGGCCCGTGAGCCATGGCCGCTGAGCCTGCGCGTCCGGAGCCTGTGCTCCGCAACGGGAGAGGCCACAACAGTGAGAGGCCCGCATACCGCAAAAAAAAAAAAAAAAGAAAACCCAACTCATACAAGACTGTTAAAAGGATTCCATGAGATAAGATGCAAGGCTTTTAAGCCCAATAGATAAAGATTTGCTACTGTTACTGTTCCATTACCAGCTTCAATACTTACTGACTCTGGAAGGTTGGGCAAGGCTGAGGAAACTTGGTTCCTCATGTGTAAAATGCAGCTATTAATACCTGCTTCTGGGGTGACTGTGAGAATGAAAGGATAGAATAGTGTACGTGACGAGTGCCTGACACATAGCATATGGTCAACTTGGTCCTGGTGCCTCCTTTCCACCCTGACCCCCTCGTGGACTCAGAATTAGATGGAATTCTGCCCACTAATTGTTTAGATTTATCTGGAATAGGTAGCCATTGTATTTGGAGGCCGATAGAAGGACTGGCCACGGAATAACAGAAAACACCATTTTCAAGTTCCCTTCTAATGTGTTTTGGTCATATCCGTGAGGTTACAACATCATTTATTCATTCATTCATTCATTCCTCAAACTGTAACAGTCTGCTACTCCCAGGCCTTGGGTTAAACACTGGAAATAGCATGATAAGCAACAGTTTCTGCCCACTGGGAGTTTACGATCTGTGGGAAGACTGCAGAGGATTACAATTCAAATAGATGGAGATGGGCCTGGGATCCAACTGGCTTCTGAGGAAGGGCCAGGGAGGATGGGTCAGGGAAGGTGGGCTTGGGCAGGTTGCAGGCTGAATCCGGAAGGGTGATGGGGTGAAGTGTAAGTCAGTGACAGCCACATGGACACGAAGGGGAATAGACTATGAAAGGCATCCACAGAGGGACGAGCATGGACAGAGGCACGGGTGAATGAGAGAAAGCTTGTTGCATCCAGGAGCTTTGGGCAGATTGCCAGGACTGGAGCACACAGTGTACATTCTGGGGGTATCTGCGGGTAAGGACTGAATATGGTGTTAGAGGGGTGGCCCCAGAGGCAAGCCAGGGTCAGAACGTAAAGGATCTTATAAAGGTTAGGATATTTTCAGATGGCCTTTAGGGAGTCATCGAAGAGTTTTTGTTTTGTGTTTTTCTGCATCTGTAAAAATTATTAATGTGTATATTCCATTTATTTATTGGGTAACAAATAGGATTTTCATTATAATTGTTTAATTTTATTTTTTCAAATTATCACATCCAAAATGGACCTTTTGGGGGGCATATAGTATCATGCATTTGAATGCACGTGGAGTTTCTTGTGATCATCACCACAATCAAAATACAGAACAGTTCTATTACACACACCCCGAAATCCCTTCTGTTACCTCTTTGTAGTCATACCCTCCCCCCACACCCCGACCACTTGCAACTATCGATCTGTTCTCCATCACTATAGTTCTGTCTTTTTGAGAATGCCATACAGATGGCATCTTATAGTGTATAAACTTGTGAGACTGGCTTCTTTTATTCATCTCAATGTACTTGAGATTCCTCCAAGCTGTCCTACGTATCAGTACTTTTTCCTGTTTACCACGGGTAGTGTTCCACTGTCTGCACATAGAAGTTTTTTTATCCATCCCTCGGAGAAGGACATTTCACTGAAGAGTTTTTTAGCTCTCAGGAGAGATGGGAAGAGGACTTGACTAGGGGGAGGGAACAATTTCAGGAAACTAAGACAGTGGCCACGAAGCCAGAATAAAAGGGGACAGGTAGAGAGATTTCTGGGAGGGAGAATGGACAGGGCATGAATGACTAATTGGATATGAGCTGGAGTGAGGAAGACAAGTCCCGGATGAAGCCCAGCTTTCCGGTTTGGAAGATAATTGGGATTATAAACTAGAGAACTCAGAAAGAGGAGCGTGAAGCAAATCATGTCAGAGGCCCAGGTTTGACCTCGCTGTGAAAGTCCTTCGTGGAAGGATGAAAATATGTGCACATGGCACATAGCAGAGGCTCAATAAAGGGCAGATAACTGGGAGCCTCCCACGTCCCAGGCACTGGGGTAGTGCTACAGGCACAAAGGTGAAAATAACACAGTCACTGATGTTAAAGAGTCAGATCTGTAAGTGGGTCATTTTAATATAACTGTGACAAGTGCTAAACTGGAGATGTGTACTGGAGATTTCCAAAGTATGCAGGAAGGGCCCTGAGCTGAGCCTGGGCTATCAGGGATGGCTTCCTGGAGGAGGAAGTGGCTGAAAGCTTGATGCAAAATCTTTCCTTTGAGAAAAACACTCTCCTCCAGATGGAACCACTTACTTTGAAAATATCGACGGGGAGGGACGACAGTTTAACTCTTCGGCATCAGGAGCACGCTAGTCTGCAGTAGATACACCAGTTCATCTAAAGCAAAGGATGCGGGAAAAGTTTGAGTGGAGGTTGGGATGAAAACCTAGCATCTGGGAGTAGGGGTTGTTGAGTTACCTAATTTGGGAAAGCTGACTAAGCAACTAGAACCAATCAGGAGCTTTTAAAAATTCAGGTAACTCAGCCTTGTCACAGACCAAAATCATAGGCTCTCTGGGCATGAGGTATTAAAAAACAAAACAAACAAACAAACAAAAGAACAGAAAATGGGGCTGCCCTGGTGGCGCAGTGGTTGAGAGTCCGCCTGCCGATGCAGGGGACATGGGTTTGTGCCCCAGTCTGGGAAGATCCCACATGCGGAGTGGCTGGGCCCATGAGCCGTGGCTTCTGAGCCTGCGCGTCCGGAGCCTGTGCTCCGCAACGGGAGAGGCCACAGCAGTGAGAGGCCCGCGTACTGCAGAAAAACAAAACAAAACAAAATACCCCGAAAACAGAAAATGACTCTGCAGATGATTCTTAATGTCAAGTTGGTTAAGACCCTAGAGCATCTGGAGAGTCTGGCGGCACAACCCGGGGATACTAAAAGCTACCCACCCTGATCTTTGCCACAGACACAGTCTAAACCTCCATCCTCACAAATGCCGGCCATTTGTCATGAGGAAATAGAGTGTGTGAACGATTCAGTCCAGCCCATCCTTGTTCTTGAAAAACCAGCTCCAAGAACAGGCTTCACTGACTAGGGGTTAGTTGTCCTTATTTATAGCCAAATAACCCTGGGGCACCCAGTAAAAAACCATAGGCAAGTTAAATGCATGAGTTTTATAAAACAGCAATAATAGCTATACGTTTTTGAGTTCTTACTATGTCTCAATTTTTGCATATACATAAAAGTTTCTCATCTTTCTGATAACTTGGGGAGAGAATTGTGAAATAGGCCCATTATTACTCTTTCAAGTTTGTGCATCTCCCAGGGGCTGAACCATCAGATTCCAAATCTCTTCTTTCTGTTATAACAAATAAATGACCTTGAAAGATCTGTAATGAGGACAAGAGTAACCAGTCAGAAAAATGCTGAAGGAACCAGTAAGAAAAAGGAATATGGTAATTAAGTGCATAATCAATCGGGTAGAGGAGATAATGAAAACGAAACAAACGAAGGAAGAGCGAATGAATAGAATTTAGGACAAGCATCTGTTAACAAAAGAGACTGAAAAGTCTGAGGGAACCTTTTGTGAAAAATAATGAAGTAGGCCCAGCATGTCCTGACCCATGTTTTATGTGTGTGCAAAGCTGGTGATTATAGTTATTCCTGAACACTCCTTACCCTACCCCACTTCCCGGGTTTTTTGACCTCAGGAAAATAAGTCTAAAGAAACTGTTTCTGTTCTCTCCAGCTGTCCTAATTGTCCATCAAATCCAGCCTTTGTTGCTCTTGCATCCTCTCCGCCTCTGGGTGCAGCTTCAACTTGGTCTCGAATTGTCTTAGATGCTGAGGGCTGACAGCTGAATCCAAGTCCCAGAGACACAGACCTTGACCTTAATAACACATTGACCTACAAAACACATCAATTAATATACATAGGAAGAGATGGAAGACAGAGAAGGAAAAAAGCAGACAAAGGATCATCAAAAGAGGAATAAAGGGACTAAAAGGCAAGCAAGCTGACCAAAGACATCTGGATTAATGACAACATGGCCAAGATATGGCTTTAACACAGACTGTGAAGCGTCATGGTAACGAGAGCTCACAGCTACTTTTTTTTTTTTTTCCCAATCTAGGCCAAAATAAAAGAGTTAAATATAGCCTGGAATTTTTTTTTTTTTAAAGAAATGTTGGGAGTAGGAGTTTATTAATTTATTTTTGCTGTGTTGGGTCTTCGTTTCTGTGCGAGGGCTTTCTCTAGTTGTGGCAAGCAGGGGCCACTCTTCATCGCGGTGCGCGGGCCTCTCACTATCGCGGCCTCTCTTGTTGCGGAGCACAGGCTCCAGGCGCGCAGGCTCAGTAGTTGTGGCTCACGGGCCTAGTTGCTCCACGGCATGTGGGATCCTTCCAGACCAGGGCTCGAACCCGTGTCCCCTGCATTAGCAGGCAGATTCTCAACCACTGCGCCACCAGGGAAGCCCTAGTCTGGAATTTTGTTAGATATAAATAAAAACTTTTCAGGAGTAAGATGGGTTTTAATAAAGGAAAAGATTATACACAGAGCTATATAAGTCACCCTTCTGGATAATTTTTGTTTGTTTTTATTGAAATATAGTTTATTTACAATGTTGTGTTAGTACAGCAAAGTGATTCAGATATGCGTGTGTGTATATTTTTATATTTTAGATTCTTTTCCATCATAGGTTAGTACAAGATATTGAGTATAGTTCCCTTTGCTGTAAAGTAGGTCGTTTTCCCAGATAATATTGAGGCATAATTATTATTCTCCAGCACGAGCTATATGCATGGCAGAATACTGGGCACTTCAAATACATTCATTGCTTCATTTAATCTTTTTAGGAACTCCCAAAATAAATATTATTACCCACATTTTATAGAAAAGTAAACTGAGGCTCAATGATGTTAAGGGGACTTTCCTGGGACACATGTAGTGAGTGGCATGGCTGGGTTTAGACCAAGTTATTTTTACCCTAAAATTGATGCTCTTGCCACCATATCGGCCGGAAACATGGTCTTGAGTTGGTTCAGACTAGGTGATGACTAATTCAACATGGGTGGGCACCAATCCTGTCTTATCTTAGAGACTGGATGGAAGAAGAGAGAAAGGAGAAAAGAGGAGCTGAGGACCTCACATGGGACAAGCCTCATGGTACTGCCTCCAGCATAAAGGCCAAGGAAAACCTTCACCCATTTCCTTTAGGTAAACCCTTTTGGATTTGTATAGCTGATAGTAGCACTGCATTGTGTGCCTTACAAGCACTGTCCTGAGCACTGTTTTCTGGATTGCCCCAGGCCATGTGGACAGCACTGAATCCAGAGGGAACAAATCTCTCACCCAGGTTCCAAATGTAAGAAAAAAGGATGTCAGCCAAAATGGCAGAGAAAGGACCTCTGAAAATTCTCTTCTCCATAAAAGTAATAAGAAAACTGGTCTGTGTTCTAGTGTACAATTTCAACTCCCTAGGGTAATCCTAAAGAGAGTCCTTTAAAAAACTTTAAAGCCAGGTTGAAATGAAAAGACACTAGACAGTAACTTGAATTCACATGGAGAAATAAAGGGCACTGGTGAAGGTACCTACATAGGTAAATATAAAACGCAGTACAAATTTATTTTTTGTTTGTCACACTTTTCTTCTCCTATCTGATTTAAAGGAGAACTTCATGCAGCAATAATTGTAGATCTGTGTGGATGGGCACACAAGGCGTGTGTATACATCGTATAAAAGTGTAATTTGTATGACAATAACAGCACAAAGGAGGGGGAAGGAACAGGTCTATATATGATTGTGTATATGATTGAAATTAAGTTGTTGTTCATCTAAGCTAGGTTGTTATCAATTAGGATGTTAATTTAAATCCCCAGGGCAACCACTAAGAAAACAGCTAAAAAAAAAGTTAGTAAAGGAAACAACTAGGGACTTGAAATGGTACACTAGAAAAGAACTTTATTAATTATTATTATTTAACACACAGGATGGCAATATGGAGCAATAGAGAAACAAAAAGACATAAGACATAGAAAATAAAGGACAAAAATTACAGGCATAAATCCTACTTTGTCAGTAATTACATTAAACATAAATGAATTAAACACTCAAAAGGCAAATATTGACAGAATGGATGAAAAAAACCAAAAACAACCCTATGATCCAATGTTTGCTGTCTACAGGAGACACAGTTCAGATTCAAAGACACAAGTAGGTTGAAAGTAAAAGTTTGAAAAAAAGACAAACCACACAAACAGTAACCAAAAAAGAGCTCGAGTGGCTATACTAATACCAGATAAAAATAGACTTTAAGACAAAAACTGTTAATAGAGACAAAGAATGACATCCATCAAGAGTGTTCTTAAAAACAATTGTTCTCATGAGATTGTTATACCTTATAACAATTGTAAACTGTTATGGACTAAATTGTCCCCACCTCCACCCCCTGCACTTTATATTTTGAAGCTCTAACCCCCAGAACCTCAGAGTGTGAATATATTTGGATATAAGGCCTTTAAAGGCATAATGAAGTTAGAGTAAGGCCTTTAGAGTATAATCTTATTTGACTGGTGTCTTTATAAAAAGAGGAGATTAGGACACATGGAGAGACACCAGGGTGGGCAGAGGACAACCATGTGAAGAAGCAGCAAGAGAGTGGCCATCTGCAAGCCAAGGCGAGAAGTTTCAGAAGAAACGAGCCCTGCTGGCACTTTGAACTTGGACTTCCAGGATCCAGAACTTAAAAAATTAATTTCTATTGTTTAAGTCACTCAGTATGGGGTATTTTTTAGGCCAACTCTGGCAAACGAATACATAAACATATATGCACTTAACAACAGAGTCCCAAATAAAAGAAACAAAAACTGACAGAAATGAAGCGAGAAATAGACAATTTAACAATAATAGTTGGAGACATCAGTACCGTACTTTCAATCATAGATAGAACAACTATACAGGAGATCAAAAAGAAAACAGAAGAATAAACAAGACTAAAAACTGTTTAGAACTAACAGACAGATGTTAAATTAATCCTCCTAACTACTCCAACCAACAGCAACGGAATGTACATTCTTCTCAGGTGTACGTGGAATATTCTCCAGGATAGGTCATATGTTAGACCATAAAATAAGTCTTTTTTTTTTTTTGGCTGCACCATGCAGCACGCAGGGTCTTAGTTCTCTGACCAGGAAACAAACCTGTGCCCCTTGCTGTGGCAGTGGAGTCTTAACCACTGGACTGCCAGGGAAGCCTCAACAAGTCTTAAAAAATGTAAAAGGACTGAAGTCATACAAAATATATTCTCTGACTATAACGGAATGAAATTAGAAACCAAAAACAAAAAGGAATTTGGGGTACCCACAAATAAGTGGAAATTAAACAACACAGTCCTAAATTAGCAATGAATAAAAGAAAAATATCACAAGGGAAATTAGAAAATACTTTGAGATGAATGGAAATAAAAACATAACATAGCAAAACTCATGGAATTCAGCTGGAACACTGACTAGAGGGAAATTTATAGCTGTAAATGCCTGTATTAACAAAAAAAATTTCAAATCAATAATCTAAACCTCCACTTTAAGACATTGGAAAAAGAAGAGCAAACTAAACCCAAAGAAAGCAGAAGAAAGGCTATGATAAAGATAATAATATAAATAAGCGAAATACAGAATAGAAAAAAAATAGAGAAAATCAACAAAACCAAAAGTTTATCTTTGAAAAAAATCAACAAAATTGACAATTTAGCTTCACTGACAGAGAAAAAGAGGGAAAACTCAAATTACTAAAAGCACAAATGATAGAAGAAACATTATTCTAGGCCTTACAGAAATAAAAAGAATTGTAAGGAAATATGTATTTTGAACAATTGTGTACCAGCAAATCAGATAATCGATATGAAATGGACAAATTTCTAGAAAAGTACAAACTATCTAAACTGATTCAAGAAGACAGAGAAAATCAAAATAGAAGATTGAATTAGTCGTAACAAGAAAAAAACAAAACAAAACTTCCCACAAAGAAAAGCCCAGGACCAAAGGCAAGAAAAGAAAGGGGTAATGGACTCATAATAGACCAGAGGTAGGAAAAGGAGGGAGAATTCCAAGCCCTCAATTATCCTAAACTTCCTTTTTAAAAAAATTTATGAAGAAAAACACATAAAATTTACCATCTTAGCCAAGTTTAAGTGTAAAGTTCAGTAGTGTTAAATATATTTATGTTGTTGTGAAACAGATCTCCAGAAAATTTTCATTTTGAAAACCTGAGACTCCATACACCTTAAACAATAACAACCTTTCCTCCCCTGTTCCAGCAGCCACAATTTAACATTCTGTTTCTATGAATTTGACTACTTCAGATACCTCACATAAGTAGCATCATACAATATTTGTCTTTTTGTTGGCTTATTTCATTTCACATGGTGTCCTCAAGGTTCATCCCTGTTGTAGCATGTGGTAGGTTAGCCTAGATTTTTAAAGCTGAATAACATTCCACGGTATGTATATACCACATCTTGTTTGTTCATTCAACCAACAGTGGGTACTTGGGTTGCTTCCACCTCTTGGCTATTGTGAGTAGTGTGCTGCTGTGGACACAGTGTGCAAAAATGTCTTCAGGATCTTGTTTTCAATCCTTTTGGATGTACATTCAGAACTGGGATTGCTGGATGCTGCAGTACATTTATTTTTATTTTTTTGAGGACCCTCCATCCTGTTTCCCATAGGGTTGCACCATTTTATAATCCCATGAATACTGCACAAGTGTTCCAATTTCTCCACATCCTCACCAACACTTGTTATTTTCTCTCTCCCTCTCTGCTATTAATTGATAATAGTCATCCTAATGGGTGTGAGGTAATATTTTATTGTGATTTTGATCTGTGCTTCTCAGATAATTACTAACGTTAACCATCTTTTCATATACTTGTTGGTCATTTATATATCACCTTTGGAAAAATGTCTATTCAAGTCCTTTGCCCATTTTTTTTTTTTTTTTTTTTGCGGTACGCGGGTCTCTCACTGTTGTGGCCTCTCCCGTTGCGGAGCACAGGCTCCGGACGCGCAGGCTCAGCGGCCATGGCTCACGGGCCCAGCTGCTCCGCGGCACGTGGGATCTTCCCGGACCGGGGCACAAACCCGTGTCCCCTGCATCGGCAGGCGGACTCTCAACCACTGCGCCACCAGGGAAGCCCTTTGCCCATTTTTTAATCAGATTGTTTGATTTTTTGTTGCTGTTGAGTTGCGGAATCCTTTATGTATTCTGGATATTAACCCTTATCAGATATATGATTTGCAAATATTTTCTCCCATTCCTGCGGTTGCCTTTTCCCTCCGCTGATTATATCCTTTGATGCACAAAAGATTTTAAGTTTGATGTAGTCCCATTTTTTTCCAATCTTACTTTTAAAGCTAATTTCCCACCCCATGCACCCCCAGGTGCATCCACCTTTATTTAGTGACTCTCAAACTCAAATATGCATCAGAATCTCCTGGAGGGCCTGTAACACCACAGATTGCTGAGTCCCACCACAGGGGCTTTATTTTTTTTGTTTTTTTAGCCATGCCGTGTGTCTTGTGGGATCCTAGTTCTCTGACCAAGGATCGAACCCTGGCCCTCGACAATGAAAGCACAGAGTCCTAACTACTGGACAGCCAGGGAATTCCCTCACCACAGGGATTTTGATAGAGTAGGTCTGGGTCTTGGGGACTGACAGGTCTGACAAGTTCTCAGGTAATGCTGATGCTGATGGTCTGGGGACCACACCTTGAGAACTGCTTTTCTCGTCAAACTCAATCCCTCCATGTTCTTTGGAAATTACTGTCATGCCTTCACGCCTTTTCTCATGTTCTCATGTGGATGTTTCTCATCCACACACCTCTTCTGTGAACTTTCCCTGAACCCTCAAGCTGGAAGGAAATCTCTCTCCTTCTTAGTTTCCATGGCACTTTATATATTTTTTGTCCCTTACCATCTTTTTTTTTTTTTTTTTGTGGTACGCGGGCCTCTCACTGTTGTGGCCTCTCCCATTGTGGAGCACAGGCTCCGGACGCACAGGCTCAGCGGCCATGGCTCACGGGCCCAGCCGCTCCGCGGCATGTGGGATCTTCCCGGACTGGGGCACGAACCCGTGTCCCCTGCATCGGCAGGCGGACTCTCAACCACTGCGCCACCAGGGAAGCCCCCTTACCACCCTTTATACTTATTTATGTATCAGTCATATGCTCTACTAGGATAATAAACTTTATTTTTAATTTAATTTCATTTTTTCTTTGGCTGCATTGGATCTTTGCTGCTGTGCGCAGGCTTTCTCTAGTTGCGGCGAGCAGGGGCTACTCTTCGTTGCGGTGCACGGGCTTCTTATTGTGGTGGCTTGTCTTGTTGCACAGCACGGGCTCTAGGCGCATGGGCTTCAGCAGTTGCAGCACGCGAGCTCAGTAGCTGTGGCTCGCAAGCTCTAGAGCGCAGGCTCAGTAGTTGTGGCACACGGGCTTAGTTGTTTCGCGGCATGTGGGATCTTCCCGGACCAGGGCTTGAACCCATGTCCCCTGCACTGGCAGGTGGATGCTTAACCACTGCGCCACCGGGGAAGTCCTAGGATAATACACTTTTGATGTCAGTACTCACGTGTAATTTAGCTTTGTGTGGCTGAAGGGTGCCCAGCACAGTACTTCACCAGTACTCGGCATGCAATGGTATTTGTTAAACGGATTATAAAAACAAGCAAATGCCCAGCGACTAAAAAGACAGCAACATTGCAAAATTAAATAAAAGACGTAGGAAAAGTGAGGAAATATGTAGTGAAGTGGAGTTGGGGAATTCTTTCCTAAAGGGAATTCTGTTTTGCCAACTAAATGGAAAACAAAAATAGACCACGTCTTCCCAGCCCTTCTGTTTGTTTTCTTGCAGCTGTGCTAGAATTCTTTTTCTTTTCTTTTTTTTCTTTCTTTCTTTCTTTCCTTCTTTCTTTCTTTCTTTCTTTCTTTCTTTCTTTCTTTTTCTTTCTTTCTTTCTTTTAGGCTACAATTGCTAATCACTATGCCAGTAGGGTCCTTGTGATTTAAAAAAAAAAAGAAAGAAAAAGATTAATGACTAATTCCCAGACACGTAGGGAATTGAAGCGTGGAGGCATGCAGCGTTCTGGAGAATCGACTGGAAATCTGTACCGAATGTGCTTTCATCTCATGAAAGAGCAAGACACCTTTCTCCAAGGAGAACTAGACAGGTGCTGGTACCATGTAAAAAAACAAGTGTTGAGGGAATCATATGAATTAGTGCTCTATAAATGAAATTTTAAACGAATGTTTATAAAATGATCCCAATGTGTTGGGATGTATCCCAATGTATCTTTATTACATTTATGGTCCCACTTCTCTGGCAGGTTGGACTGGACCGATTTCCAATTTTATTTTATTTTTTTTGCGGTACGCGGGCCTCTCACTGCTGTGGCCTCTCCCGTTGCGGAGCACAGGCTCCGGACGCGCAGGCTCAGCGGCCATGGCTCACGGGCCCAGCCGCTCCGCGGCATGAGGGATCTTCCCGGACCGGGGCACGAACCCGTGTCCCCTGCATCAGCAGGCGGACTCTCAACCACTGCACCACCAGGGAAGCCCCCGATTTCCAATTTTTGCTTCTTAGTGTGTTTATTAAGATAGCCTTCATTTAAAACTAGCAATATGCAATAGGTTGTTTCCTCTGCCATACTGTGCCCTATGAATGGGCAGAAGACCCTTGAGCCTGGAATGTGGTCCCATTGCAAACACCATGAGCCGGGGAAAGAAGCAAACCACAGAGAGCTCAAGGGTTTCTGCTGGAAATGTGTCCTGAGCACCCTTTGGAAATTTCTGTGATTTTTGTCCCCATGGCAGTGGTTTACGGTGGGTCAGGGCTGCTCCCCTAGGATGTTCTATTCAGCTGGTTTCCATTTCCATTTTTGTTTGCTTGCTGTTTGGACACTTAGGCAGATCCTACTGTGTTATCCAGTCATTTCTGTCCCCAGGTGCACTACCAGAGCGTTCTAAGTGCTAGACATGTGTTACTCTTTAATGGTACATAGGAAATTGAGAGAATCTTGGGAGCTGGCCCGAAAAATCTATTAGGCTCTCACTAATGCTTCATCTTTTAAAATCATTTCTCCATGGTGTGGTTGCACCTGGAAGAACTGGAAATCAACGATCAATTAGGAGCCTAAGATTCTATGAAATTAAACATGTCCAGAAATTAATCATTTTTTCTCATTTCTTCTGTGAATATCTCAGCAGTCAAATTATCTCCTGCTACTAGGGAATATTCAAGAGTAAGAATTTGGAAGCTCTTTCTAAAAGACTTGACATAAGACTTTAAAATAGACTTTTGCATTTGTATGCAAATTCATCTTTACAAAATTTTATCTATGTATGCTGAGGGAAAAGATGAGGATGCCTAGGTATGTCTGTGTGGCAAAGTTGGGGCCTGTTTTTTTCCGGTTGGTGCCTTGGGGAAATTAAAGTGTGGGTATAAGGTTGAATGAAATTTAACCCAAATGCTGAAAATCCTGGAGGAAATTGAATACATCATATATGAACCTGTTCTATTATCACACAAAAGAATTATTTTGATGTTCAACCAGGGCAGAGCTAAAAGTGACACTAAGCTGGACACCAGTCACCCTGTTTCTGCAAGGACTTCCAGTACATAGCGACCATATTTAACCATGAATTGGACAGAGATGCTGAAATGCATTCTAACGAAGACAGAGTAGAAATAAAATTGAGAAAGATGATTTTGAGTACCCCCAATTTTTTTCTTTTCCTCTTAAAAGTTGTTGTATTTTAACATTTTGGAAAATAAAAGCCAAAACTACACATATAGAAGACATTAAAAAAAAATCTGCCCAGTAATAACCCCTGTTCTTGGGAAGTGCTCCTTCCATCACTTCAAACCTATGATGCTCGTGGGAGCAGCCATGCTCTTTTGTGACCTGGCCCCCTGCCTATGGTTGATTGAGTGAAAGGTAATACCAACGATTCCCTTCCCTGGGATATCTGAAACTAATTCCAGGGATGATCGTCAATGTCCGTAACCAGTGCATGCTGGCTGAACAGCAGCCCTGTTAGAGACTAGGGAAGATAGCGAGTCCCTCTTTAGAGGCAGAAGTTGTTACGTGTGACTTGAGGAGCCATGTTTTCTGCATGTAGACAAAGCCAATTGTAGTGAGTAGGAGTGAGGCCAACAGAGAATCGAGGGATGGAAAAAGGCTCCTGAAGATGTTGAAACTCTTGGTCCCAATGGCTCCAGTGGGCCAGCTGGATTCTTGTTCTTCTACAGCTGCATTGCTCAATCATTCCTTGGGATCTGGGAGCAAGTAAATTTCAGTTTTGGCCTAAATCCCAAGTTCAGTTGTTTCCCCCATAACAAAGAGTCCTGATTCAACATTAAAAATTATATTTTCACTTACACATTACCTTTCAATCTTGTCAACAAGTAGGCATAATTTTTATACAGTTGTAATTAGCAGTTTCACATAATTTTTATCTTGCTTTCTTTTATTTAATAGTGTATTATTAATTTTTAATATATTTAAAATATTGTTATATTTGGTACTTAAATGTCTTAAATTATATATTAATAATAATTAATCAGTAAAATATAATATTTAATATAAGAAGGCTTATTGCTACACAGTATTCAGAGTGATCATATTTTTAAAAATAAATTTATTTATTTTTGGCTGTGTTGGTTCTTCATTGCTGTGCGTAGGGTTTCTCCAGTTGCGGTGAGCGGGGGCTACTCTTCGTTGCAGTGTGTGGGATTCTCATTGCTGTGGCTTCTCTTGTTGCGGAGCACGGGCTCTAGGCATGCAGGCTTCAGTAGTTGTGGCACATGGGCTCAGTAGTTGTGGCTCGCAGGCTCTAGAGCTCAGGCTCAGTAGTTGTGGCGCACAGGCTTAGTTGCTCCGCGGCATGTGGGATCTTCCTGGGCCAGGGCTTGAACCTGTGTCCCTTGCACTGGCAGGCAGATTCCCAACCACTGCACCACCAGGGAAGCCCCAGAGTGATCATTTTAATGTTTATGAAATATTCCATCTCATGACAATTAAGAGTTATCCTTTCTGGACAAATACCATATGATATCACATATATGTGGAATCTAAAATATGACACAGGGAATTCCCTGGCAGTCCAGGTGTTAGGACTCTGCACTTTCACTGCTGAGGGCCCGGGTTTGATCCCTGGTTGGGGAACTATGGTCCTGTAATCCGTGAGGCATGGCAATAAATAAATACATAAATAAAATATGACACAAATGAACCTATCTATGAAACAGAAACAGACTCACTGACATAGAAAAGAGACTTGTGGTTGCCATGGGAGAGAGGGTTGGGGGAGGGATGGAGTGGGAGGCTGGGGTTAGAAGATGTAACCTATTATATATGGAAGGGATAAACAACAAGGTCCTACTGTATAGCACAGGGAACTATATTCGATATCTTATGATAAACCATAATGGAAAAGAATATAAAAAATAGAATGTATATATATATATATATATATATATATATAAAACTGAATTGCCTTGCTGTACAGCAGAAATTAACACAACATTGATTTTTTTTAATATTTATTTATTTGGTTGCACTGGGTCTTAGTTGCAGCTGGTGGGCTCCTTAGTTGTGGCATGTGAAACCTTAGTTGCGCCATGTATGTGGGATCTAGTTCCCTGACCAGGGATCAAACCTGGACCCCCTGCATTAGGACCGTGGAGTCTCAACCACTGTGCCACCAGAGAAGTCCCACAGCATTGTATGTCAGCTATACTTCAATTAAAAAATGTTGAAAAATACAAAGCTATACTTCCTTGAGTGTTCTTTCTGTTTCAAGTACTAGATATATATTACACATATTCCTAATAACAACCACAGAGGAATTATTGTCTCTAGTGTAGTGATATGAGAAGTGGTTTAGAGAGGCAAAGTTACTTGCCCAAAATCACATAGAAAGTAATAGACTAAGTCTTGGTCTGTCCCACTGCAAAGCCATCCCTTCTTTCCATGCAATGTGGCATTTTCCTACCATGGTGTATTAGTCTGCTCAGGCTAACATAACAAAATATCATAGACTATGTTGCTTAAACAACAGATATTTATTTTCTCATGGTTCTGGAGGCCAGGTGTCCAAGATCAAGGTGTCAGAAGATTGGATTCCTTCTGAGGCCTCTGTCTTGTAGATGGCCGCCTTCTTACTGGTCCTCATACGGTCTTTGCTCTGTGCACACACATCCTTGGTGTCTCTGTGTCTAATTTGCTCTTATACTGGCACCACTTAGATTGTATTAGGGCCCAACCTAACTGCCTCATTTTAACTCAATCACCACTTTAAAATCTCTATCTCCAAATATAGTCACTTTCCAAGGTACCCGGGGTTATGGTTTCAACATATGAACTTTGAGGGGACACGATTCAGCCCATAACACAATTTACTACAGCAATTCCACCGTTGGCTGACATTTACCTTCCTGGATTTTGGATGCTTTGACTTGGGTTAGATATTTGGCTTTTAACTCTGTGCTTCTGCTGACCTTTTGAAGAAAAATCCTTTTTTCATCTGCAAACACAAAGAGTGTTTAATCTAAAGATATGCACATTGTGTCAGATTGTTGGACTCCATTATATGTTATTCTGTTGTGTCCAGTTAGTCTCCCTTTATTAATATACTAAACAAATATTTATTGAACAGCCAGCATGTGTTAAATATGAACATGTAGTGTAAATATGAAGAAATATGATATCATTGGGAATATGAAGGTGAATCAGCATAGATCCTGTCTGATGCTTTTTGTCTAGTAGAGAAAAAAAGACCAAAAAACCCCCAATAATTATAGTGAAAGGAATAAAGGTTTAAAGCAAAGTGTACTTTAAGAGATGTATAGAAAAATAGTGTAGAAATTCTGAGGAAGAAAAGATAATTTGCAGCTTGGAAGACTGGGGAAGACTTTCAGAGAAGATTAGCTGGGGATCTGAGCCATGTTGAAGGACAAGGGCAGGAGCGAGATCAGCATCAGTGCTGTGCTTGCCAGACAGACCTGGAAGGCCAGCGTGCTCCGAAAGGAAGCACTAAATGAGGGCCCAGACATCTCCAAACAGCAGGAGGAGAAAAGAGGTCAGCGCCGTGATTTATCAACCTGAAACGTGTTATTAAGCCAGAAGATGGAGTTTATTTTCCTTTCAGATAATATTACCCTGCTTATTTCCCATCCATCCCTCCATCCATTGCAATCTGACTTCTAAAGTCAACAAAACCTCCTAAGTACCAGAGGCGGTGGGCCCCGTTCAGTATGCATCCCACTTGCCTTTCTAAGGAATTAGATTTTTCACCTTCTTGAAACTTTCTCCTCCCCTGCCTCTGTGATGCCCCTTGTCTCCGCTCCTCTTTGGTCCACTCCCAAATCTGCACTTCCTGGCTCCATTCCCACCATGTAAACCTTGGCATTTTTAAGCATTCACGTCCACGTTTTAGCTACTATTTGCTGACACCTTCCAAATCTGTATTTTCAGGCAGATTGCTCTTGTAGTATTTTCAGTCTCTACCTGGATGTGCCATGAGTTTCTCAGACTCAGAAACCAGATTCTTTTCCTTTTTTTATGCACCGCGGGATCTTAGTTCTCTAATCTTGGATTGAACCCGTGCCCTCGTGCAATGGAAGCGCGGAGTCTTAACCACTGGACCACCAGGGAAGTCCCTCATTTTCTTTTTTTAATCTGTACTCACTTCCTACGTGATTTCAACAGTCTGTGGCTTTAAACGCCCTTCATATGGTAATGACTCCAAAGTGTGTATCTCGGGCTTCCCTGGCAGCGCAGTGGTTGAGAGTCCGTCTGCCGATGCAGGGGACACGGGTTCGTTCCCCGGTCCGGGAGGATACCACGTGCTGCGGAGCGGCTGGGCCCGTGAGCCATGGCCGCTGAGCCTGCGCGTCCGGAGTCTGTGCTCCGCAGCGGGAGAGGCCACAGCAGTGAGAGGCCCGCGTACCGCAAAAACAAACAAACAAACAAACAAAGTGTGTATCTCTAGCCTGACCGGCTACCCTGAATTCCGGACTCATGCCTTCTCATTACCTTCACTTGGATGTTTAATAGTTGTCTCAAGCTTAATATATCCAAAACTGTACTCAGGATTCTCCCTTAACTCTGCTCCTCCTGTCGTGTCCCCATTTCAGTTAATGACAACTCTGTCTCTTTCAATTGCTCAGATCAAAAGTCTTAGGGTCACCCTTGCATCTTTTCCTCTTGCATCCTGAATCTTGTCTGACAACAAATACTGTTGGTTCTACTTTCCGTGTACAGTCAGAACGTGACCACACCTCCCCACCCCACGACCCCAAACCCAGTCCAAACCATATCATCTCTCACTTGGATTCTTGCTGTAAATTCCCAACTGGTCTCTCTGGTTCTAACCTTGACCCCCATCAGCCTGTTCTCAACAAAGCAGCCATATTGAAAACTATGTCAGATGGAGCCACTCCTCTACTGGAACTGGCCAAGGGCTCCCACATCACTCAGACTAAAATCAAGTCCTCCTTCTACGCCCTCAGTATGACAGGCTTTCGTTATTCCTGGGACATTGCTGTTGCCCATGGCCTCACCATGTCCATCCTGCCGCCTCTTGGCCCCATGCTCTTCCTCAAACAGACCAGCCACTCTAAGGTCCTTTTTTTTTTTTTTTAAGATTTATTCTTTCTTTCTTTTTTAAATTTATTTTTGGCTGCGTCATGTCTTAGTTGTGGCACGTGGGATTTTTTTTTAAACATCTTTATTGGAGTATAATTGCTTTACAATGGTGTGTTAGTTTCTGCTTTATAACAAAATGAATCAGTTATACATACACATATGTCCCCATATCTCTTCCCTCTTGTGTCTCCCTCCCTCCCACCCTCCCTATCCCACCCCTCTAGGTGGTCACAAAGCACCGAGCTGATCTCCCTGTGCTATGTGGCTGCTTGCCACTAGCTATCTATTTTACATTTGGTAGTGTATATATGTCCATGCTACTCTCTCACTTTGTCCCAGCTTACCCTTCCCCCTCCCCATATCCTCAAGTCCATTCTCTAGTAGGTCTGTGTCTTTATTCCCATCTTGCCCCTAGGTTCTTCATGACCAATTTTTCCTTTTTTAGATTCCATATATATGTGTTAGCATATGGTATTTGTTTTTGTCTTCCTGACTTACTTCACTCTGTATGACTGACTCTAGGTCCATCCACCTCACTACAAATAACTCAATTTCGTTTCTTTTTATGGTTGAGTAATATCCCATTGTATGTATGTGCCACATCTTCTTTATCCATTCATCTGTCGATGGACACTTAGGTTGCTTCCATGTCCTGGCTATTGTGAATAGAGTTGCAATGAACATTGGGGTACATGTGTCCTTTTGAATTATGGTTTTCTCAGGGTATATGCCCAGTAGTGGGATTGCTGGGTCATATGGTAGTTCTATTTTTAGTTTTTTAAGGAAGCTCCATACTGTTCTCCATAGTGGCTGTATCAATTTACGTTCCCACCAACAGTGCAAGAGGGTTCCCTTTTCTCCACACCCTCTCCAGCATTTACTGTGTGTAGATTTTTTTGATGATGGCCATTCGGACCGGTGCGGCATGCGGGATCTTCATTGAGGCATGCGGGATCTTTCGTTGCGGCGTGCGGGCTCTTCATTGTGGTGCCCAGGCTTCTCTCTAGTTGTGGCGTGCAGGCTTCAGGGCGTGTGGACTCTGTAGTTATGGCACACGGGTTCCAGAGCATGTGGGCTCTGTAATTTGCAGCATGCAGGCTCTCTAGTTGAGGCGTGTGGGTTCAGTAGTTGTGGAGTGTGGGCTGCGTTGCCCCACGGCATGTGGGATCTTAGTTCCCTGACCAGGGATCAAACCTGTGTCCCCTGCATTGTAAGGTGGATTCTTTACCACTGCACATCCAGGGAAGTCCCCATTCTAAAATTCTTACTTAGCTCCTTACACTTTACATTTTCCTTCCATATTTTATTTTTTCTCTTAGTGCTTATTACTGTCTAAACATAAGATGCATTTAACTTATTTGTCTATTGTCTGTCTCCCCATGGAGACCCAAGAGAGCAGAGAATTTTGCCTGCTTTTTTAGAGTTGTATCTCCAATGCCTAGAACGAGGCCTGGCACTTACCAAATATTTGCTGAATGCTGACACCACTTATATATAATATTCACTTTTTCCTCAGTTATGTACCAAATCATGTAGTACTTACACTGCTGTTTTTAAACAGGTACATGAACATGGTAAAAAGTTCAAATAGTATAAAATGGATTACTTCATTTGTTATGGATTCTTAGTTCAGGCTGCTATAACACATTGCCATAGAGTGGACAGCTTAAGCAACAAATATTTATTTATCACAATTCTGGAGGCTGGGATGTCCAAGATCAATGTGCTGGCAGATCTGGTGTTGGGTGAGAGCCCATTTCCTGGCTTGCAGATGGCCATCTTCTTGCTGTGTCCTCACCTGGTGAAGACAGAGAGAGAAAACAAGCTCTCGTCTTATAAGGGCACTAATCTTATTCATGAGGGCTCCACCCTCTTGACTTTATTACCTTCCAAAGACCTTAACTCCTAATGCCATCACATTGGGGGGTAGGATTTCAACGTATGAATTTTGGAGGAACACAAACATTCAGTCCATAATATAGGTTGAATTACATGTGACTTGCTCCCTCACCCCGCAACAAAGATATGTTAAAGTTCTAACCCCCAATACTTCAGAATGTGACCTTATTTGGAAATAGGGTCATTGCAAATATAATTAATTAAGAAGAGGTTATATTGGAGTAGGGTGGGCCCTTAATCCAATATGACTGGTGTCCTTATAAGAAGATAGACGTGAGACACAGGGACACAGGGAGACAGCCATGTGAAGATGGAGGCAGGGATTGTAGTGATGTATCTATAAGCCACGTAAAGCTAGGGATTGTTGAGCACCACCAGGAGCAGGAAGAAGCAAAACAACAAGCTTTGTCCTTAGAGCCTCTGGAGAAAGCATGGCTCTGACAACACTCTGATTTTGGACTTCTAACTTCCAGAACTATCAGATGATAAATTTATGTCATTTGAAGCTACCCAGTCCATGGTACTTTGTTACAGCAGCCCTAGGAAACTAAAAATCATTTAAAAAATACATCCTTTATAGATATATATTAATTTTCTTGCTTAGGCTTTGTCTGACCTAAAGTTAGGCACTGAAGTATCATTGGAAGAGTGAATTCATTAAATGAGAGTATTCTTCTCAGTAGATAGTCCATTTTTAATATGGAAAAAAAGTGTTAACATCCACCATAGCTTCAAATCCATAAATATCAATCAATACTTATGGATTTGCAGTAAATTACTGAAAAGTAAGCTGTGACTATGCAAAATGATGGGTGTTTAGAGATATTAATTGCAGCATTGTTCACCATAGCAAAAGACTGCCAATAACCTAGATGTCCATCAATAAGGGAATTAGTCCAATGAGTGATCATTCTAGATCTACTCAGCTATTAAAAATTATAACGTTGCTCCATGTGTGAGAAAAGCAAGGCTAGACCCCTATGTATAGATTGCCACCATTCATGAAAAAAAGGAAAAAAAATTTACACACACACGCGATGTGATAGAAAAATCTCTGAAAGGAAATAAAAGAAAATGGCAATACTTGCTTCTAGGGAGAAGAAACTGATGATCTTCAAATAAAAAAACGGACAAATAATTAATAAATTAATGAAATTTCAAAGCGGAGCGTGCCGAAGTGTGTATGTTTAAATTCATTCAAGCGTGTCATGATGTTTAGTGGCATTTCACTGGATTTTTCTAGTCTCCTGGCTTAAGGGGAATATTCTGTGATGAAAAATCAGAGGGAAGCCAAAAAGTAAATGAGAGAAAAGAAGATAACCATTACAAGGTGGTCTTTAGTGTAAATTTTTTAAACGTTTACTAATCCCACCAGACCACTTCTTACTATGTGAAGTTTTTAACTGAAGTACAAAACGCACGAAGCAAAGCTCACCCATCATCTAAGTAAACACAACCTGTAAACACCACCCAGATCAAGACATGGAACGTTCCAGCACTCCCAAAGCTCCCTTGTGCCTCATCTCAGTCCTTTCCCCCAACAAAGACAACCACTCTTCTGACCTCTGTAAGGGGAACATAGTTCTGCCTGGTCTTGAACTTTCTACCCATGGAACCACGCAGTCTGTCTCCATATTCCATACCCCCTCCTGCTGTGAGACCCATCGCCACCCTGTCTCCACTGCTCCACGCCCCCACTTATGCCCAGGCCAATTCATCCACCTATCCTGTTAATGTCCACATGGGACTTTCCACTTTGGGGCTCTTACAAATCATACTGATGTGGATATCATAGTACATATTTTCTGCTGCACAGACATACACATTTCTGTTGGGTACTGTATTCATTTTTTATTGCTGCTGCAACAAATTACCACGAAGTACTCAGCGTAAAACAACACACATGTATTATCTCTCAGCTCTGGAGGTCGCAAGTCTGGCATGGATCTCACCAGGCTGAAATCAAGATGTCAGCAGGACTGCCTTCTTTTTTTTTTTTTTTGCAGTACGCGGACCTCCCACTGCTGTGGCCTCTCCCGTTGCGGACGCGCAGGCTCAGCGGCCACAGCTCACAGGCCCAGCCGCTCCGCGGCATGTGGGATCTTCCTGGACTGGGGCACGAACCCGTGTCCCCTGCATCGGCAGGCGGACTCTCAACCACGGCGCCACCAGGGAAGCCCCTGGACTGCCCTGTTTTACGCAGGCTTTAGGTGGGGATTCATTATCTTATTCTGGCTGTTGGCCGAGCTGTTTCTTGCTGCTGTAGGTCTGAGGCCCCCATTTTCTTGCTGGCTTTCAGCTGAGAGCCATTCCCAGCTTCAAGAGGCCTCTCTGCCTTCCATGCCTCATGACTCCTTCTCCATCTTCAAAACCAGCAGCAGTGGCTTCTAACCCTTTTCCTGTTTTGTGCCTCTATCATGCATCTCTCTCTGACCACAGTGGGAAAGGTTTCTGGCTTTTAAGGATTGACATGATTATATTGGTCCCACCAGTTTAATTTAGGATAATCTTCCCATCTCAAGGTCTGTTACCTTAATCACATCTGCGATTTACCTTTTACCATGCAAGGTAACATAGTCATGGGTTCCCAAGGTTAGGACAGGGACATCTTTGGGGGAGGGGAATGGTCCTTATTCTGCCACCTGGAAGTAGAGACCTGAGAGTGTTGGGTCATAAGGTGTGCATAAATTCCACAGAGTAGATAGTGCCCATAGTTTTCCAGAAGGTACCAATTTACACTCCGGCAGTGCGTGAGAAGCCAGTTGCTCCACAGCCCTGCCAATTCTTAGTCTCGGTAGCATTTATCAATGTCCACCATTCTGTTGGGCATGGAGCAGTAAATAAATGTGGGTTTAATTTGCATTTCCTTGGTGATTAATCATGATCTCTTTTCATATGTTTATCGGCCACTTGCATGACTTCTTTTGTGAAATGCCTGTTGAAGTCTTCTGCCCATGTAAAGAAACAGATTGAAGGGCTTCCCTGGTGGCACAGTGGTTGAGAGTCTGCCTGCCGATGCAGGGGACACGGGTTCGTGCCCCGGTCTGGGAGGATCCCACCTGCCGCGGAGCGGTTGGGTCCGTTAGCCATAGCTGCTGAGCCTGCGCGTCCGGAGCCTGTGTCCCGCAAGGGGAGAGGCCCGCGTACCACACACAAAAAAAAAGGATCAAATTGAAAGCAGACCACTTTTTGAACTGTGAAAGCATTCATTAGGGTGGGATTTTCTATCAGAACTGTTAAAATTCCTAGAAAGTAAAATACATCATTCAAATGCATTTAGAATTCCTTCCTGTAAAGTACCTTATGTAGTTCTTTTCTTAGTTTTTATCCTTCTTATTTTTTGCGGTACGCGGGCCTCTCACGGTTGTGGCCTCTCCCGTTGCACAGGCTCCGGACGCGCAGGCTCAGTGGCCATGGCTCACGGGTCCAGCCGCTCCGCGGCATGTGGGATCTTCCCGGACCGGGGCACGAACCCGCGTCCGCTGCATCGGCAGGCGGACTCCCAACCACTGCGCCACCACGGAAGCCTGCTTTTATCCTTTAAGTAAAACTTAACTGATAATGAAATCGATAACAGTAACTCACATCTGCATGTGCGTTAGAACTTACAAAGTGCTTTCATATCCATTTTCTCATTTTGATTTGTTAAGAGGAACACATGAAATGTTGCTTGCTAGTCTTGTTTTCATACCATGTATTACTTTCCCCAAATGCAAAAATCAAGGCAAAATGCATGTAAAATGCATGTATTAAAAATAATTGTAGTTGGGCTAATCAGCAGCATAATTTGTGAATTTGAGAATTTTTCTTCTTTGCTCACCATTATCTTTAATTTGGTGGTAAATACGATATACGCTTGCAGAATGTCTAACAAACCCTCCAGCTCGCAATGCTGAAAGCCATTGCTTTCTGGGAGTTGCTGTTTAAATCAGGAAGAGACCATAAATCCACAGAAGTCTGGTGATTGGAAATGTGTCTGTTGCAGAGACCAGAGCAAACCTCCATTGTTGAGAGCCGCAGAAACACACAAATCAGGCAGACATTTTTTCAAGAAGCAGATCACAAGTAACCTTTCTATTATACGTTACAGATGCTTTTTTTTTTCATTCCTTCCAGACTAGACACTAATTAGATTAGCCTTCTTTACTCGGATGCTCTAATAAGGGATTGTGCTTCTGTTTTGATGTCACATCTTTCCCAGGACTAAATGTGTGTGTCTGGGGGCAGGGCAGGCGGGGGCGGTAATATCTGTGCGTATGTGTGAAATGAGAGAAACTGTTGAAGAAAAGCACTGAACAGGCATTAAAATTCTCAGGCTAAATGGTACCCTTAAGTTTTTCGCTTCTTGACATTTTAAATACCACAATGCTATAAAATATACAGCCTACGTTCTCATCAAGTTTACAACCTTAAAAGATAAGACAGGCAAATGTAAGAATGACATGAAAAATATAAATTTAATGACTTTTTTCTTTATACGGCCATCTCAAAATCAGAATCACATCTCATAAGAAGTGGTCTCCTCCTAACCGCGGTGAAAGCCACCAAGAGTAGAAGGTTTTGCTTGCAAATGTGTTACCTACGGTAACTGTGTGAGGTTTTATCTCCTCTTCTTTTTTTTTTTTTTTTTTTGCGGTACGCGGGCCTCTCACTGTTGTGGCCTCTCCCATTGCGGAGCACAGGCTCCGGACGCGCAGGCTCAGCGGCCATGGCTCATGGGCCCAGCCGCTCCGCGGCACGTGGGATCCTCCCGGACCGGGGCACGAACCCGCGTCCCCTGCATCGGCAGGCGGACTCTCAACCACTGCGCCATCAGGGAAGCCCCCCCCTTCTTAAACCACCACTGACCCCAACACAGAATATCATCTTGAGGCCCTTCTTTACTTTTCATGCTTCTGTTGCTATCATATTACTGCATTGGACATCATGGGGCCACTCAAATTCACTCCCTTTTCCTGTAACTGTGCTGCTCAGGGTCCGTTCAGGAGTCCACACCTCCCCCATGCAGCTCTCGTGCTTCCTGGAAGCTGAGCCCTCCTGAGTCTAGGAAGGACAAGAGGCTCAGGTCCAAACTCATCTACAGAATCTCATTCTTGGACAGGGATAGACACATGCCCCAATTTTCCAAAGAGGTTTGCTGGGGCTCCTGGGGATGAAGCTGCCCCATTTTCCTGAGACAGCTTCCAGAAGAGACCCGGTCCCTTTCCCTCTGCTTGAATTAGGAAGGCTGTGGGCCTAGGTGTGGATGGATGAAGTTGCTGCTGCAGAGTGCAGGTGAGCGACTGGAAGACACTGAGTCCTCGAGGATAACCACAGAGACTGAAATAAACTAACCCTGGTGGCTGCCCTGACTCTCAACTTACAGCACATCTCCTTTATGGCTTAAGGCAGTTTGAATTGGGTTTTCTGTTACTTACAACTGAGCAAATCTTAACTGGTATATTGTTTTCAAAATATAGTGTAGGGGCTTCCCTGTGGCACAGTGATTGAGAGTCCACCTGCCAATACAGGGGACACGGGTTCAAGCCCTGGTCTGGGAAGATCTCACATGCCCCGGAGCAACTAAGCCTGTGCGCCACAACTACTGAGCCTACGTGCTGCAACTACTGAAGCCTGTGTGCCTAGAGCCCGCACGTGCTCCGCAATGAGAAGCCACCGCAATGAGAAGCCCGCGCACTGCAACGAAGAGTAGCCCCCGCTCGCCGCAACTAGAGAAAGCCCGTGCACAGCAGCGAAGACCCAACACAGCCAAAAATAAAAAAATTAAATAAATAAATGTATTAAAATATAGCGTATTCACAGGAAATCTGAGGTATAGTAAGATCAAAAGATCAGGAGATGATTGTCGCTGAATATATAATTTCTTACTCACAATTCCCAAGAGAAATGGGTATGCTGCACCAGGAGGGTCCACATGGGGAAGCACCAGGGTTGGTCAGGACCAGAGCGGGCAGGAGCCTATATTGTGGTTTCTGTGGGAAGGTGAGGCATGGTAAGCATCTCATGAAGCACATGAGCTTACTTTGGTCAGCATGGTTAGTTTGAATAATTTCAGTGGGATCTGGGGCACAGGGGTTGGCTGTAGGTGTTGGGTACCTGGAGCTGGGGTGATTAGGGCAGATGGATAGTGACCTGGAATGTGAGGGCCTAATAAAAGGGGTGTTGGGGTGTGGGCTGTGGGTTGATTGGTTTGTATTTAAAAAGCACACTCGTGAGTAGGCTGTTTACTATTTCCAGGAACTGCCTAAGCCTGAAGGTGCAGTCCCTTCAGAATCAGCAAGGACCCAGATGTCAAAGCATTGGAATACAGAAAATAAAAGACGTGGTTAGCACATAATATACACTAAAAGCTTAGTAAAGGCACTTAAGAGGTTATATTTTTACTACTGATATTGCAACAGAACAGGGAAACAACTAAAGCTGATTTTTCATGACCTACCACAGAGTTTTCTGACCAAAAATATGTTGATTATGCATAACCTTTATGGAATGAAGCATTCTGGATTGTCAAGCTACCTATGGAGTTATTAATTACTTGGGTGTGATCACTTTTATTAAACTCCCTAATATCCTTTGCTCTTTCTCCTTTATTCATTCAACAGTGTTTTTTGAGTACCTAGTATGTGCTAGGTACCGTCCTGGGTACTGAAAACACAGCAAGGACCATGAGGAGGTCCTTCCGTTTTAGAGCTTATATGCGGGAGGTGGTGACGGTAGACTATAAAAAAATAATCTAACAGTTATATAAGATCATTTCATATAGTGATAAGTACCAAGAAAAAAATAAATATGGTGGGGAGATAATAGGTACATAGATGAGGCCTGGGGGAGAATCTACTTTTGATTGATGATCAAGGAATGTAATCTGTTGCCTTCTTCTCCTCCCACGTCCCCTCCTCTGTGGATACATTCTGGAGATATCTTATTTCATGTTTAGGGCTTCGAGAGTTTCTGAATTCAAGTGTGGGTGGCTTTTGCCCCTCTTCTTCCATCCCACTGCCCTAGATGTTAAGGGTTTTTTGCCCTATGGCTGTTGTTAGAATAAAGGCAACTCACCAACACCAAAGATGTTCTCTCTTCCTCTTCCTGTTCTTTTTTGTAAGTTCAGTCTAGCCATTGCTTCCTGTGTGTCTACTCTGGACAGAACACTGTATTAGGCGCTGGGTCTTCCATTTTGGCATTTCCCAGTAAGACTTGGAGTCACCGTCCTTCCCCACAGGTAACCAACTAGTTGCAAAGCATTTGTGCAAGTGCACCTAGATTTCTGAGTCTCTTGGTTGGATTCTTTTGTTTGTTTGCTTGATTTTAGCCATGCACTGGCCTGTCTTAGCCTGTTCTGGCTGCTATAATAGGCTCCCACAGACTGAGGGGTTTATAAACAATACAAATTTATATCTCACAGTTCTGGAGGCTGGGAAGTCCAAGATCAAGGTGTCAGCAGATTTGGTGTCTGGTGAGAGTCTGCTTTCTGGTTCAGAGATGTCCATCTTCTTGCTATGTCCTCACCTGGCAGATGGGGTAAAAGGTGCTCTCTGGGGTCTCTCTTATTAGGGCAATAATCCCATTCACGAGGGCAGAATAAATCACCTCTCAAAGGCCCCATCTTCAAATACCATCACGGCGGGGATCAGGTTTCAACACAGTGGGGATCGGTGAACAGAGGGATGGCCATGTGAAAAGGCAAAGACAGCCACCTCCAAGCCAAAGACAGAGCCGCAGAGGAAGCCAACACTGCCAGAACCTTGATCTTGGACTTCCAGCCTCCAGAACTGTGAGAAAAACAATTTCTGTTATTTAAGCCATCTACTTTTTTACGGCAGCCCTAACAAATGAATACAGGGAAGCAGAAGGGGGTGCTCTGAAGCACATTTCTTGCATATAGGACTTCTCTCTTCCATGCAGCCCATCCTGTCTCACTCATTTCAGACTTCACATCTTTGCTATTCCTCTTCTCTGCCCTAGAATTTGAACAATATTCTTCCCAGCATCCATTTCTCTCCTACTGCCAATTGCATCTCACTTTTCCTTTAAACAACCATCTTGCTCAAACCCTCAATCCTTGGGTGGGATACCCCACCCAGTCCAGAGATGGGGACATGAGCAGATCTGCAGAAGCAGAGTCACAGGGAGTCAGGTAGGTTGAGGCTTCTGTGCAGCCCTAAGGAAGGAGGTATTTTCTGCCTGGGCTGTTAAATGAATAGGTTGTGAATCCACAGCTGCCAGATGCCACCACTGGCCTTATGACAATGCAGTGAACTCAGGGAAGCAGAGCTGAGATCACATCCTAATGACATCATCTGGTCTTGATCCAGCCTTCCCGGCCCTTTTTGCCTCTTTAATTTATATGAGCCATCCACCAACCCTCACCCTGCCCACTTGTTTTAAAAGCAGGGTCTAATTGAGTTTCTATAACTTGTAGCTAAAAGAGTCAAGACTTACAAACTAAATTGGACTCATTCCTAACGCCCAGCTCATACCTCATCTCCCTCATCAAACCCTTAATCATTTACTCCAGGTCACAGCATTTTTCTCCTTTGAATTCTCCAAGATCTTAAAGTGTGTGCTACACAATTGTAGACATTGCTCTACATGTACTAGTCTTTCTTTTTAAATTAATTTTTATTGGAGTATAGTTGCTTTACAATGTTGTGTTAGTTTCTTTTTTTAAAAAAAATTATTTATTTATTTTTATTTTTGGCTGCGTTGGGTCTTCATTGTGGTGTGCAGGCTCATTGTGGTGGCTTCTCTTGTTGCCGAGCAGGGGCTCTAGGCACACGGGCTTCAGTAGTTGTGGCTCGCGGGCTCTAGAGCACAGGCTCAGTAGCTGTGGCGCACGGGCTTAGTTGCTCCATGGCATGTGGGATCTTCCCAGACCAGGGCTCGAACCCGTGTCTCCTGCATTGGCAGGTAGATTCTTAACCACTGTGCCACCGGGGAAGCCCAGTGTTGTGTTAGTTTCCACTGTACAGCAAAATGAATCAGCTCCACATATACACATATCCCCTCTTTTTTGAATTTCCTTCCCATTTAGGTCACCACAGTGCATTAAGTTCCCTGTGCTCTACAGTAAGTTCTCATTAGTTATCTATTTTATACATAGTATCAATAGTGTACGTGTCAATCCCAATCTCCCAATTCCTTCCCCACCACACACATGCTATTCTTTAAGCACTTCAGGAAAATTGTGAGTTGATGAGTGTTGTGCGTATAGCTTTTGAATTTTCTCACCCCTCCCTCCAGCCATACTGTGTCACAACAGACCATCTAAAACCCCCAAGTGCTTTCTCCTGCTCTCTCACTGTTTCATCTCTTTGGATTCTCCAGCCACCTGGGAAAGGTTAAGTGATTTGCCGAAGGTCATGTAGTAGAATCTGGGGGGGTTGTGGTGACGGTGGTCGCAGAGCTGTGCTCTTTTAGCAGTTAGAATTAAATTTGCCTGTGATGACAAAAGCCCCAAATAACAACGGCTTAAATTAGATAGACGTTTATTTCTCTTTCACATGAAGGAGGGAAGGTTGGCAGTCTGGAATAGGGGCTGTGCTACAGGGAGTCAGATCTCTGCTTCTCCCACCTTGTAGCTCTGCCACCAGTGACTTCCTCCCAAACCTGCCTCATGACTCAAGATGGCTGCTGAAGCGCCAACACACAGGGAAGAGAAGGGATGTTGTTTTTCTCTTTAAGATTCCCTGTCAGAAGTTGCACCTGTCATTTCTGCTTTCATCCCATTGGACAGAATCTAGTCACACTAAGCTGTGAGACAGGCTGGGAAATGTAGTATATATTCTGAACGGCTGTAGTCCCCCAGCTAGCAGGGGGCAGGAGTTGTCTTACAAAGGAAGGGGAAATGGACACTGGGGGGTTACTGGTAACTCGAGCCTCTGTCATGTCCTCTGAGTTTTTCCTGCTCACTGGTTGCTCAGCGCAATCCCACCCTTACGTTGTTGTTTATTGCTTCCTATTTGGGTACCCTTTCCCCAGATAGTTTGTGAGCTCCCGATGGGCAAAAGTTGTATTAAACTCTTCTTTACATCCCCAGCTCCTTGGAGTGTGCTTTATACATTAAATCTTGATGAGCACTAATCTATATATGGTAAGGAGAGGAGGATTTGAAACAGGAAATCAAAAGCTAGGTGTTATGCAGCTTAACAATTCCTCAGAGACACCACCCAGCATGAAGCCAGGACCACAGTCTTACCCAGGCTTTGAAATCAGACAGTTCAGTTTTAGAATCCTGGCTTTACTTCCCATGAGCTGGAAGGTCATGGAAAAGCGAGTAAAGCTCTCTGAGCCTTATTTTGCTTATCTATTAAAATAGGAATTATGATACTTTCCTTTCAGGGTTGTGAGAATTCCAAAGATGATTTATGTAAAATGCCCAGCACATTATGGGTTTCATTCATTCCTCTCTCTAATCTTCAGTAAGTGATAATGGATTGGGGGTTGGTTAGAGTTGGATGCTATCCAGCTTTGTGTGTGTCTAAGTCATCAGATCAGGATTACTCCAGGCCATGAGAAAAGTGTCTTTTCTTCCTCTGACTTCTACATTTAAGACTTAATCTTTGTCCTTGAAGAGCAAAACAAAGGAAGCTCCACAATATAATTACAATGTTAATATAAGAAGTATCTAGGTTCGCACACATGACTGAATAAATAGCATCTATTGGAAGATTTTCTCTGCAATGACTTGCAAATAGCAACTGTAAATTATTCAGAGAAGTTCCAGGTACCGTTCCTTTGCCTTTGTACCTCCCTCTTCTGGTACATCAACAAATCATTCCCTGGGCGACTTTCAGCAAGTTATTTAGAAGGTTATTGCAACTTGGATAGAAGATACTTGGTCCCAAAATATCATATTTACTAAAGGATCAACTCCTGATCAGAAAATGCCTACAGTCTGCATCTTCTAAATATTTCTCTAAATGAGCCAACAGATCAATTTTTTGCTTAATTCATATTAAGTCCGGTTTCCCATGTTTGCAACTGTAAGAGTCTAATACATAGGGATTATAAATGATCTTTTTTCCCCCTTGTCAAGCACATTTCTTCTGTATTTTAGGGTAGGGTTATATCCATCAGACATAAGCCTGTCCATCAAACATAAACTGAGACATCAAACATAAACTGAGACAAGCTTGTCGCAGTTCAGAAGGGAACCGGAAATTTCTCATGTCTAGAAGAAAGGACTACTCCAACCTCCACTCAGCCAGGGGCAAAATCATTCATACAGATAAATGTTACACCTTCTACCTGTAATACTCTGTTTCATTCCTTCTAGCAAGTACTTCTCTTTTCTTTAAACATCTTAAGCGTCACCTAATTTAGCAGGAGGCGCTTTCAAAGCTCCTTCCTGAGCCATCTGTCTTACATCCACCTGTGAATACTGTCCCTGTTTCAGATGCACAGACATCAATACTTGTGACCAGAGAGTAGCTGAGCTCTTCATGTCCTTCGTCCTCTGTCGTCACGCTGTGACCACTGCTACAATTCAGCTCCCCCTTCTTGCCTGCGTGTCCTCCTCAGCAAAGCAAAGTGGTCCTTTTCAGGAGGAAGATTCTACTGTGGCGCTGGACACGTTTATTCTTTTTTTTTTTTTTTTGATTAATCTGTTCCAGCACCCTTTGCTTTTGTAATTGTTTTTGTCTCAGCCCATGTGACTATAGTGTGGTTGTCAATTACAAAGCCCAAGATGTGACTCAAGCTGGTCTGTGTTCCTCACTCCTTGTGACAAGTTTGGGTTGTGATGCCAGCACGGCCAGGCTAGATCATTCTGAGGGACTGAGATGGGCACAGGAGAGACCGTCTCTCTCTCTCTCCTCTTCTGCATTGCGGTCTGGAGTGATCATAAGCAGAGCAACTCCAGGTGCCATCTTCCCCTCCATGCAGCAAGAGCTCGCCTGACTGTGGAACAATGGAGAAGAAAGCTGGCTGGGTGGGGGAGGTGGGAGAGAGAGTCCAGTGACCAAAAGGATGAGGCTCACCCAAGCCTGGACCTTCAGTGACGTTTCTGATGCTTAACAAGAGGAAGACTCTAATATATAGCACGTAGAATCATTTTTCCCATCCTTGTCAAGCACATCTATTCTATATTTTAGGCCAAGGATCTAACCATCAAACACAATCCTGTACAATTTGGGGGCACTGACATAATATACAAATATTCACAGGCAGTACCGTATATCTCTTCACTTCAATCCAGACCAGGATGACGTATTTGTTTAAAACCTTATTTGGGGCTTCCCTAGTGGCGCAGTGGTCGGGAGTCCGCCTGCCGGTGCGGGGGACGCGGGTTCGTGCCCCGGTCCGGGGGGATCCCACATGCCGTGGAGCGGCTGGGCCCGTGAGCCATGGCCGCTGAGCCTGCGCGTCCGGAGCTTGTGCTCCGCAGCGGGGGAGGTGCCACAGCGGTGAGAGGCCCGTGTACCGCAAAAAACAAACAAACAACAACAACAAAAAACACCTTATTTGAAAGCTTTAAAGTTTTTCTTATGCATATATCTTGCCATCTCAATTTGGATTGTTAGCTCCTGGATGACAGCACGTATATTTTTATCTTTTTGGTGTCCCTGGACACTGCCCAGTATATTGCAGGTACACAGTCTCTTACCCAAAGTCCTGGGGGCCATTTGTGTTTCAGAATTCAGAATCTTTTCCATTTTAGAAAGGTTACACAGAGCATAGAAACACCCCCACTGAGGTCTCAGGAAGTTCCCTGTAATTAAATGCAATAATATATTTGCATATGATATTAATACTGATGGCAGTAAATTAAGACTGAATAGCCTCATATCATTTTAGGCCAAGGTTTGCTAACAAATGAGTTTTTTAATATTTTTGTGTATTGGAGCTTTTGGGGTTTTAAAATTGTGGGTCAGGGTTTGTGTCCTTATGATCTGTCTCTCATCACTCTTCCTTTCTAATATTTAGGTGTCTTTGTTTCCTTGCTCTGATTTCATTCTCCGGGATTAAAAGAGTGTTGAGAAATAATGTGACAGGGACCATTCTTGCCTTATTTCTGACTCCAGTAGGAAAGAACATATTTATAGAATTAAAAATTAAATGAACATTATTTTTAAAAGCTTTCATAGTTTTGATTTATACCATATAGGATGTTTATTTTATTTTTTTAAACTTAAAAAAGATATATATTTATTTATTTATTTGGCTGTGCCAGGTCTTAGTTGAGGCATGTGGAAAGTTTAGTTGTGACATGTGGGATCTAGTTCCCTGACCAGGGATTGAACCCAGGCCCCTTGTGTTGGGAGCACAGAGCCTTAGCCACTGGACCACCAGGGAAGTCCCTAGGATGTTTAAATGGGATAGATGAAAGATCTTTCTAAGTAAAAGGATCCAAACAAGGGTATAACATAAACTATTTCACAATTATAATCTTCACCACAGATTTTCTAGAGGATAGACAATTGGAGCTGGAAATATAATGTCAATAATCATCCAAACACTGATTTATTCTCTATTTATGCTTTGAAGAAGCAGTCTTAGAAAATAAATTCAAGAAAATATAACATGAAAGCTAAAATGAAAATATTTTAAAGGAATGGGAGAAAAGGTAAAAATATAGCTGCAATAAAGTACTCTAGAAAGATCATTAGGAAACCAAAAAAAAAAAAAAAAAAATCAGAAACAGAAAAAGTCTGGACAGAGTCCAACAAGCATTACCAAACAAACAAGATAACAATAACCAAACTACACAAAACCCTACAAAATGCCAGGAAAAATATCTCACCTGTGGCTGACTAAGGAACGGGGTACATCACAACTGTGTTAGGAGGAGGATAATTTAAGATCAGTTTGACGTTTATAAGAACAGATTGAAATAAATAGAGAGAAAATAAGTAAGAGAAAGGCACTGTACCGTGCACGCTGCTCCCTTAAAAAAAAAGAAAAAAGGAACTGTGTATTTGTGTACATCACACCTGCCAATGTGTGGTAGTGAGAATGCTGTGATATGGGGTGTCCTGTCTGAGATTTAAGTCCCAACTCCTGGCCCCCAGCTCCCCTCCCCCAAGCACTGGGATTTTTCCCAGGGTCCTCACTAGCTTGTTGCAATCCAGAAAGGAGCCAGAAATATTTACAAAGAATTTACATCTCCCCCACCCCTTAGGCCACTAAATTGCCTTTCACTCCAGGACTATTTGTTTAGAAAGAACTAAGTTCTGGAGAATCATGCATATCATAGCATTTTAAAAGGAAAGCAAAATCCTATTTTAAGGGCAACTTTGCAGAAGCAATGCTGAGACCAGCTATTTTTGGATCACAAAATACTTTCATACTTTAAAGGAGAGACTTTCCTATTTCCTGTATAGCAGTTGAAGGATATTATAGCTGTTAAAAAATTGTTGCTATTCTATTCTTTTATTTATTTTCTACAAATAATTTCCCCAGCTCAAGCTATTATCACCTCATCATGATAACTTCTCTTCCAGTGTTTAAAGTGTTAAGTTTGAGCATATCCAAAATATACCAATGACTATGGTATTGTGACTTGCTTGCTATCAGAAGACTTGTTTTTCCTTGGAAAAGTCAGGTTTTAGCTCTCTAAAAGAAGGAGCACAGGAGAATTTCCTGGTGGTTCAGTGGTTAGGACTCAGTGCTTTCACTGCTGGGGCTCACGTTCAATCCCTGGTTGGGGAACAAAGATCCCACAAGCCGCTTGGTGCAGCCAAAATACTATAATAAAAAGACAGAGAGGGCTTCCCTGGTGGCGCAGTGGTTGAGAGTCCGCCTGCCAATGCAGGGGACACGGGTTCGTACCCCGGTCCGGGAAGATCCCACATGCCGCGGAGCGGCTGGGCCCGTGAGCCATGGCCGTTGAGCCTGCGCGTCCGAAGCCTGTGCTACGCAGCGGGAGAGGCCACAACAGTGGGAGGCCCGCGTACCGCAGGAAAAAAAAAAAAAAGAGAGAGAAAGAAAAGTAGGGAGTGAGGGAAGGAAGGAAGGAAGGAAGGAGGGAAGAAAGAAGGAGCACGATTTTAGGACAGAATGCTGTTTCCAATTCAAAAGGATCTCAAGAATAAGGTGGAAGTTCATTTATAAGCATATGTATTGAGCATTTACACCCAATCACGGCAGAGTAGTAAGTCCGCACCCCAGCCCTCACTGCAGTCACCATGGGAAGAGGCAGAAGGATGGCCTGCCTCCCCCTCCTTCTCCACTAGAACATGTTGAACGGATTCCCTTCTGCAAAAACAAGCGCTTTAAGAGCTGGAGGCTGAGGACTAGAGCCCATCTGGAAGCTGAGCCTGGCTGAGAGCAAAAGCAACGGCCAATATCCAGTTTGGGGGATTATCATAGGAGCTGGGAGCGTACAGATCCCCACTGAGGGAATAAGGAAGGAAACCAGCCCCAGCCTGAAGAATATGTCTCTATGGATTGCTGTGAGTATTAAACAAAAATAAATGGGACCAACTTCTAGATCTGTGCTGCAAAGAACTGAAGGCAGGGACTCAAGCAGATACTTGTACACACATGTTCATAGCAGCGCCAAAAAGTGGAGACAATCCAAGAGTCCATCAAAAGTTAAAAGAATAAACAAATTATGGTAGATACATACAATGGAATATCACCCAGTCATAAAAAGGAATGAAATTCCGATGTAGGCTACACTGTAGATGAACCCTGAAAACATGCTAAATGAAATAAGCCAGATACAAAAGGATAAATACTGTATGATTCCACTTATACGAGGTACCTAGAATAGGCAAGTTCATAGTGGTAGAAAGTAGAGAGGGACTGGAAGGAATGGATAGCGGGGAGTTACTGTTCATCGGGTACAGAGCTTTTTTTTTTTTTTTTGCGGTACGCGGGCCTCTCACTGTCGTGGCCTCTCCCGTTGCGGAGCACAGGCTCCGGACGCGCAGGCTCAGCGGCCATGGCTCACGGGCCCAGCCGCTCTGCGGCATGTGGGATCTTCCCGGACCGGGGCACGAACCCGCGTCCCCTGCATCGGCAGGCGGACTCTCAACCACTGCACCACCAGGGAAGCCCCAGAGCTTTTGTTTGGGGCGATGAAAATGAAGTCCTGGAGCTGGAGAGTTGTGATGGCTGCATATCATTGTGAAGTACTCCATGCTTCTGAATTGTACACCTAAAAGTAGTTAAAATGGTAAGTTTTATGTTATATGTGTTCTACCACAATCAAAACCAAAAACAAAATAAAGGCAATAAATACTCAAAACTTAAAAAGAAATATTACCACAAAGTTCCCATGTCTGCCTGACACAGTGGTATGCCCAGTAAATGCTGGCTTCTCTTCCTTCTCTGACTCCACACTCCCAACCCACCCACATTCCCCACACTTGGCTCTCAGTGTAACATTTAATACTCCGGGACACGACATATACTTAACTTATTCTTACTTCAGAGAAAGCTGCTCTTAAACATCCTCGAAAGAGGCTGCAAAGCGGATGTCATTCCAGGAGCTTCCTTTCTGTCTCTGGTGTCATCAGTTTCTTCCTCTCTATTTTCCCAACCGCAGACCCATGAGTGCCTCCTCGTTAAAAAAACCAACCAACCAATCACACAAACAAACAAAATACCTTGAACCCTTATTCTCCTCCAGAAACTGCCTCAATTCAGAACTGCCTATCCTGTTTCTACTCAACTCTGTCCTCGACTTCTGCCATCTGGCCTCCCTCCCCACCACACAACTCAAAGGACTGGTGTCAAGATGACCAGTGAGGCCCCTCTGCCCAGACCAGGGGTCAGTCCTCACCTCCCTTGGCCTCACTCCGGCACTGAGTGGTGACCACTTCCTCCTGATGCGCCGTCTTTTCTTGGTTCCTTGGGCATCACCCTCTCCTGGCTTTACCCCTACTTCACTGACATTCCTCCTCCATCTCCTTTGCTGACTCCTTCTCCTGTATTCTAAAGTTTGAAGCCCATTTTCTTTTCTATATTTTTGCCCTCAGTGAGCTCATCCTGCGTCATGGCTGCAAATGCCATTCATGTGCTGACGACTTTCAAATTTATTACTCTAGTTCTGACCTTTCTCTTGAACACCAGACTCATAAATTCAGTAGCCTGCTGGACTTCTCCAAGACTGTTTGACAGGCATCTCAAATTTAAGAGATCTGAAAAAGAACTCTTTATCCATCTTAACCTTCCTGCTCGCAGACAAGCTCTTCCTTCATCTTCCCCATCTTAACAAACGTAACCACCATCTACACAGGCTCCCGCGCCAAAACCCTACAGATCTGAACTCTGCTGAAAACCCTCCGATGGCTTCCTACTGCAGTCAGAATGAATGACACACTCTAGGCAAAGTCCATCAGGCCGACGTGAGGTGGCTCCTGCCCGCCTGTGACACCATTTGGTACACCTCACCTTCTCTCAGTGTGCTACTTTGGCGAGTCTTCTTTCTGTTCCCAGGACACACTGAGCTCAGTCCTACATTGGTGTCCGCTGTTTCCCTGCCTGGAAGGCCCTTTCCCCAGATGTGCACTTGGATGTTTTTTTTTTGTGTGTGTGTGTGGGATCTTAGTTCCCCGACCAGGGATTGAACCAGGGCCCTCGGCAGTGAGAGCATGGAGTCCTAACCACTAAGCCGCCAGAGAATTCCCCAGCTGATTCTTTCTTGTCATTTAAGTCTCTTCTCAGATTATATCTCCTCAGAGGAGACTTTCTTTACCATCCGGTCTAGAGTACTGCTTTCCCCGCCTTTCCTGTTGTATCACCTTCTTTCATTTCCTTAGAATTTGTCATTATTTGCCATTATCTTGAGTATTATTTGTTTCGTTTTTTAGATTTTCTGTTTTCTCCAATTAGAATGTAAGTTCCATGAGAAAAAGAATGTCATCTGTCTTGTTTACTGCTATAACCCTGGTGACCAGAACATGCCGGGAATTTGAGGTGCTTAATAAAAATCTGGAAATAAATGAATGAATAATTCTCTACTTTAAGAAATGCATAGCTGGGGGTTACCTGGTTGTCTAGTGGTTAGGATTCAGTGCTTTCACTCCTGTGGCCTGGGTTCAGTCCCTGGTCGGGGAACTTAGATCCTGCCCGCCCTTGGCCAAAAAAAAGAAAAAGGAAAAAGAAATGCATACCTCACTGTCCTGCACATTAGTAATCGGACACTGTGGTGACCCTCAAGTCTCTGTTAAATTCAGCTTCCCAGGCAAGCAGAGTGTCTCAGGGTCTTGGAGGGGCAGAGCTACGATAGATGGAATATATATTAACATTTATGCAGTGGCTTTTGAGTTTATGTGCACTTTGCCTTGGTGACACAGAGCAGGCGGGGCAGATGCTCTCTCTAATGAAGCCCACAAGGGAGACTCTTCTGTAGAATTCTGGTTCAAAAGCCCCATCTTCAGATGCTCTACCTGCTGGATGGTGTCTTAGAATTTGAAATCATCTTGTCTGTTTGCATCTCAGCTGTTTAGGAATCTGATGAGGAAAACCACCTTGGGATTGGTTTAGGCCTGCTGTGCGGCCTGGCTCCTAACAGGCTGCGGACTGGTACTGGTCTGCGGCCCAGGGGCTGGGGATCCCTGGACAAAGGGCTCTGGAGGAGAGGACCAGAGAGCAGTGAGTGAAATGGTTCTGGGAAGGGAAGCCAGCAAGCCCAGGAGGAGCAAGGTAAGGGCGGAGGGGAGGTGCCGAGGGGCAGGGGCTCTGGATTTGGTCGAAGAGTGTGGGTGGTGGGAGAGCGGAGTGAAATTCTGCTTCTGGTCCAAGTGCGGGCTTTGAAAGCATGAGATTTGAAGGCCATGCCATCATAAACCACCGTACATTCACATAAGCAAGTGCAAAGTAGCTCTTACGCAAGGAAAATGGGAAAAGCAGAGGTAAAGAGGTGAGAAAATGTAAAGGGGGGTGAGAAATGTTAAATAATCCTGCTTGGTTAGAATGGAAGATCTACATATGGGTTATTTTGGGACATATATTGGAAAAGATAAGTCAGGGCCAGATATGCCAAGTTTCTGGTCTGGAGAAGGGGTGTCTGCATACAGTGCAAATAATGTCTTCTTGTTCAAGCCCAACCTCCTTGGAAGATTAGAGATGGAGATAGAGATGGAGCTCACAGAGGTAGATCGAAAGATTCAGGCTGACGAGCAAACTCTCCTGGTTTCCGGAGCAGGTCAGTGGCATTAAGAAAAAAGCAAGAAGGGGCTTCCCTGGTGGCGCAGTGGTTGAGAGTCCGCCTGCCGATGCAGGGGACACAGGTTCGTGCCCCGGTCCGGGAAGATCCCACGTGCCGCGGAGCGGCTGGGCCCGTGAGCCATGGCCGCTGAGCCTGCGCATCCCGAGCCTGTGCTCCGCAACAGGAGAGGCCACAACAGTGAGAGGCCCGCGTACCGAAAAAAAAAAAAGAAAAAAGCAAGAGGAGCTGCTGTAGATCGGAAGGGTCTTAAGAGGCATAACAACCAGATGAAATGTTTGGCTCTTTTTTGGCTACCGACACAAAGAAACCAACTAAAAAGACAGTTTTGTGGAACAGGGGAAATCTGTATGAACTGTGATTTTGATAATACTGAGGAAGTAATGTTAATTTTTTCGGAGTGACAATGATATAGTTACGTGGAGAATGTCTGTAATTTTAGAGACGCTTCCTGAAGTATGAGGGGCTGAAATGACATGATATCCAGGATTTGCTGTAAAGAAACAGGAAAAATAGGATAGATGAAGAAATATACAGATCTTGATAGCTGCTGAATCTGGGGTTTGTTGCACCATGTTCTCTCTACTGAGTATGTTTGACAATTTTCATAATACAGAAATTAAAAAAATAACAGCTAACAAAAGATTGGGGTTAAGAGTCGAGTTAAAAAGGTTGATTCCGGGGCTTCCTTGGTGGCGCAGTGGTTAAGAATCCGCCTGCCATTGCAGGGGACCCAGGTTCCAGCCCTGGTCGGGGAAGATCCCACATGTCACGGAGCAGCTAAGCCCATGCGCCACAATGACTGAGCCTGCACTCTACAGCCCGCGAGGCACAACTATTGAGCCCACACACCTAGAGCCCGTGCTCCGCGACAAGAGAAGCCACCGCAATGAGAAGCCTGTGCACCGCAACGAAGAGCAGCCCCTGCTCACCACAACTAGAGGAAGCCCGCGTGCAGCAACAAAGACCCAACGCAGCCAAAAATAAGTAAGCAAAATTAATTAATTAAAAAAAACCAAAGCGTTGATTCTACCTGCAATCCCAGGTGAGTAAGAGTCCAGGGTGACACGGCTGTGGCAGCAGGTAGGTTGTGTGGGAGGGCAGGTGATGGAGGTGGGTGGCCCGCCCCTCGTTCCAAGGCAGAGCCAGGGTGGCCTCTGGCCCCAACCTGAAGCTGAGAAAGGGGAGTTGACCCCTGTAGGACTCATTTTCTCCTGTTTGTTCAAAGGTTGGGAAACCCTGAGGCTCCTACTTCTGGTGTTACACCCTGCTCTCCAGCCCTGGGAGGACAGGCTGGATGATGGAATAAACAGAAGCTTCCACTCCACTTGTGCATTTGTGGCTACTTAGCAGTGGAGCAGGCGTGTGGTAAACAGCGATTACGGGTAAAGCTGACCATGTTGTTTTTCCCAAGATCAAAACTCCATCTCCCCTCTGTTAACATAAGCCATCAAAAGTTGATCTGTATTTAATTTTCCCTGGGTGGTCCTGGGTTCACATCTTGCCCTTTTGCCTCACCCTAGGAACTCGGGAACCCAATCTTTTGTTCCATCTGCTTCTAAGACAGCCCGCCTCCCGCTGCTGGCCTGGCGGTTCCAGCCTGGATTCTGTGTTTTGAAACCTCGGCTAATGTTACAGAGAACAAGGGATCCTTACATTTCGTGTGAATATGCTGCATGTGTCCTGGCCACATTCGTGCACAATTGGTCTGCATTCATGAGAAAGCTGCAGAGCGGGAGCCAGGCTGAAAATGTGACCTCTCCCTGCTCCCACTTCTTCAAGGCTCCCCGAGACTGGAGGTTGTCCTGCTGCTTGAAATGGAATAAGTGAACCCCATTTTGGTGCGAGCAAAGAGGTTCTGAGGGCTGGCCATCTGGGTTCACAGTGAACGGACCCTGCCCAGTTGGGGACTCTTCCCAGAGGTAGAATTACGGGGGTACGAGTGCGGGTCGAGACAAAGGGTGGTGGTAAAATCTCGGCGAAACCTGAGCTCACCGCGTTTTGAAAGAGCCTTTGCATGCTGGAATTCTTCCCGAAGGCGCTTCTCTTTCTTCAGTAATGAGCACTGACGTCTGGCCAGCCCGCCCCCTCTGAAGAATGTGTTTCTCTGGCACCTGCAAGGCGGGGCTTTCCCAGAAATGGAGAAATGTGCACAGGGCCACGTGCTCTGGGACCAGTCACAGTGCACGGGGCGCACGGAGGCCAGGGAGAGGGGCGCAGCAAGTTCAAGGGTCCTTCCTACCTGAGCATCTCAACCTGGACCCATCCTCACACCGCACAAAGAAACATGCCGCTTTGTTACTTATCTGGCGCTCTCAGGCTACGGGACAATAGCTTTTGAAACTTAGCAGTCATTTGAAACGTCCTTTCATTGTCCTTCATGTCCCTGGCAGTCTGAAGTCTGTTCCTGTTGAAAATCCTAAGAAGCCTGGATCCAAATCATAAACACAGCTTTATGCAGAATTTCTATGATGTGGGCATCTTGAATTCATTACGCCTATGGCTTTATAGGGTATATTTAAAATGTATACACTAAAGTGAATATAAACTTTATGATTCATTTTGCCCAAGAGGAAGAAAAGGATGAGAGGAAATTAAAGTTGTGCCTTGGCACACTGACCGTGGTGGAGCCTCAGTCAATGCCGCTGATGTACTTGGATTCCCGTGGTCGGGACAGCGCCGCCTCTCGGGTCAGCCCTTCTTTAAGAGCGTGCTCATTTCTCTGGAGGGCGATGATCTTGTTTGCCAAGGTTTTCGCTCATCAACAGCTGAGAATCTGCTAACACGAAACTACCTCATGGCTTGGAGCAAAATTGTTCACATTTTTCAGGTCTATGGATGAAAGGATACATCTAAAGGTCTGGGACTACCGCTCACCTGTGCGTGGGCATTTATCAATCCTGCCGGAGCCTTCCTGGAGATGGGTTCAGAGATAAACTCATACAGATATGATCATGAAATTCTAGCCTGAGAAAGCAGACTTGAAAAACTCCGTTGAAGCAACATTGCTTTTCAGGTGAGGCAGAACTCCCTGACCTTACTAACAGAAGCTCTGATGAAATGCAGGGCAGCCCCAGGTCTCCTTGGCATTCTGTCACCACTTAAAGTCCTTAAAGTCACTTGCAGTCCCTGAAAATGTCTGGATGAAGAAAATGTGCTGACTTAATGGATCAAATAAACCAACATATTTAAAACAATATATATAAAATATATCAACATATGTAAAATCGATATATGTAGAAGGGCAATTGGCACATAATAAATGAAGTATACTATTTGTTTCAAAATCTGTTTTCTAAAACAATGTGATCTGACCTATTTATCTATCATCATCTAATGAGAGACATTGGATTTGAATCCTGGCCCTGACACTTTTTAGCCGTGTAACTTCAGGCAAGTTAAACAACTTGCGCCCTAGGTTTCTTCCTCTGCACAATAAGAATATGCATAGTACCTTGTAATACTATTTTGAAGTTAATTGAGTGAATAGCAAAACTCTTCGAACAAAGCCAGCACACAATAAGTGCCCATGAGGGTTAGCTGTTATAACTATTGCACCTGGGAAGATATACACTAAAGTGTTAAAGTAGTATTTCTGAGTGGTAGAATCATGGATGGATGTCTATTTCATCTCCTGTTGAGTAAGTTTAAGCTTCCTCCAGGACACATTTTCTTGGCCTTCATAATCTTTGTGTGCCTAACCCTTGTGCCTTGCTGATAGTAGTCACTCAATAAATACTGAATTCAGCTGTTAGGATCACACTGGGTAATCAGCATCTCTTCCAAATATCAATCTTCACTGTCTCATGTTTTCATAACTATTTAGTAAGTTTCTAGAATAAATTTAGTAAAGTGAGATGAAATAAGGCTTAGTAAATACCAGTCATCGTGAACGTGTTTCTCACCAAATTGTGTGTCTTTTTCAAGACTCCTTGAGGGCTTAGATAATAGGTTCTGGACTTGCCCTCTCAAGTGGGGCCCCTCTGTAAGCCTGCACTGTGTGGTTTGCCATAAAAATAGCAAACTACTAGTTAATCATCTGCATATGTAGCCCATGAACTGGTGGCCCCCTGGGAATGGTAAGTAAATGGGATTTTATGGAAGTTAGACCTCTAGATAGGCAGTGAAACTGGCAGTCAAGGAAAACATAAACAGCAAAAAGCAGGATAATGGGAAAGCATATATGGTATGATTCTATATGCATGTAAAATTACATATGTAAATTTGTTTGTACATATATGTATAGACTGTCTTAAATGTAAGAGGAGGTTATCACTATGTAGTGAAGTTTGGGGTGATTCTTTTTCTCTCTTTGTACTTTTCTATGCAGAAAAATGTGGGTGCACATACATATGATATATGAGAAAAAATAACCACCTACTTTCAATTAAGTGCTCGTCCACAGGACTGCTCTGTTCAACAGACTTCAAAAATTAACTGTAAGAAAAAAAAATTAACTAAGGATATGAAATCTGATGTCTCGTAGGGTCGCCAGACTTAGCAAATTAAAATACAGGATACTCAGTTAAATCTGAAGTTTGATAAACAATGGTAAGTATATCTTATGCAATTTTGGGACATCTCTTTTCTTCTACTATTCTATAGAAGAAAAGAGTCAATACTCCTACCATTATTTACATTTCTTTTCATTCTTTTTTCTCTAAGTAGGTTTTTTTTCATATGGCCAAAAATCATACTGTCTGTGTACAGTTTTCATTCATTTACCAAATTTGTACTGACTTCCTACCGTGGATCAGGCACTGTGCTAAGCACTGGGAATATCCCAGGAGTAACACACCATTGACTTTGCTACCACTAAATATAAAATCGTTTTTAATTACATGGCTTTTGTTTGAAACAATTTAAATGAGTGCATAATCTACATCAGGTTGGTACATTCCATTTTACGTAACCAATTTTCTATTGTGGGTTAATTTATTCATTCATTCACATGTTGGCTTTTTGCTAGTGTAAATAATACTGCTCTAAATGGCTTTGTGCATCAAGCTTTGCTCAAGTTTTAGCATTATTTTATTTTTAGGCGATATCTAAAAATATTATTTTAATTTTCGGAGAGATGGAATTTCATATTAATTTTAAAAAAAAGGTTAATCGACTAGAATGACAAAAAGTTTAAGAGTCTGTATGTCTTGACTACTAATATGTTTGATTATCTTTCCATATACGTGCTGACTAATTTTATTTTCTGGATTGTCTATTTATTTTTAGGGGTAACGTCTTAGTGATTTTTCTTATCTGTTTATGAACTTGTATAAAATGGCTGTTAACTTTGTGTCAAATTTGTTATTTGCATTTTTCAGCCTGTTGGTGTTTTATTTTTGGTTATTGGTTTTACTTTTATTTTGGACCTAGAGCAACTTAACATTGTATCTAGTAAAATCTTTCAGCCTTTGATTCTTTTAAACTGCTTCTCAGTATAGAATGTCATTTTGCTATTCAGATGTTTACTATCTAATTAATTCTATTTTATTATATATTATATTTTAAAATATATTAAAATCTTAAATCATCTGGAATTTATTCTGGTGTAGACATGTAATGAATAACTAATAGGATTTTTTTCCCAAATGGCCTACCAATTATCCCCAAAGAAAACTCCATTTTTCTTTATCTTTCCAATTGAATTTTGTGATAACTTTTTATCATATATTTAATTTCCTTATATAATAAAGTTTATCTCAGGACTTTACATACTATTTCTCTGATCTGTTTAGTTGAATACCATTATCACACTTTTCTACATTATAAAATCTAATAGCCAGGAGATGGAAGCAACCTAAGTGTCCATCATGGGATGAATGGACAAAGAAGATGTGGCACATATATACAATGGAATATTACTCAGCCATAAAAAGAAACGAAATTGAGTTATTTGTAGTGAGGTGGATGGACCTAGAGTCTGTCATACAGAGCGAAGTAAGTCAGAAAGAGAAAAACAAATACTGTATGCTAACACATATATACAGAATCTAAGGAAAAAAAAAAAAAAGGTCATGAAGAACCTAGGGGTAACACGGGAATAAAGACACAGACCTACTAGAGAATGGACTTGAGGATATGGGGAGGGGGAAGGGTAAGCTGTGACAAAGTGAGAGAGTGGCATGGACATATATACACTACTAAACGTAAACTAGATAGCTAGTGGGAAGCAGCCACATAGCACAGGGAGATCAGCTTGGTGCTTTGTGACCACCTAGAGGGGTGGGATGGTGGGGGGGAGATGCAAGAGGAAAGAGATATGGGAACATATGTGTATGTATAACTGATTCACTTTGTTATAAAGCAGAAACGAACACACAATTGTAAAGCAATTATATTCCAATAAAGATGTTAAAAAAAAACTAATAGCATTGTATTATAAAGCACTGTAGTATTATAAAGTCTATAGAATGCAAATTATTACAGCTTTACAACATATATATATATATTTTAATAAATTTATTTATTTATGTTTGCCTGCGTTAGGTCTTTGATGCTGCGCGCGGGCTTTCTCTAGTTGTGGTGAGCAGGGGCTACTCTTGGCTGCAGTGCACAGGCTTCTCATTGCGGTGGCTTCTCTTGTTGCGGAGCACGGGCTCTAGGCACGTGGGCTTCAGTAGTTGTGGCTCGCGGGCTCAGTAGTTGTGGCTCGCGGGCTCTAGAGCGCAGGCTCAGTAGTTGTGACGCATGGGCTTAGCTGCTCCGCGGCATGTGGGATCTTCCCGGACCAGGGCTCGAACCCGTGTCCCCCCGTATTGGCAGGTGGATTCCTTTTTTTTTTTTTTTTTTTTGCGGTACGCGGGCCTCTCACTGTTGTGGCCTCTCCCGTTGCGGAGCACAGGCTCCGGACGCGCAGGCTCAGCGGCCATGGCTCACGGGCCCAGCCGCTCTGCGGCATGTGGGATCTTCCCGGACCAGGATTCAAACCCGTGTCCCCCGTGTTGGCAGGCAGATTCTTAACCACTGTGCCACCAGGGAAGCCCTACAATTAACTTCTTATATTAGAGTGAATGAGAAGGCATGAATTTGAAGAATTGCTCACAGGACAATAAACCAGTGTACTCTCACCTTATAGTTGTGTGAAAATCTGCTTGTGATCACACTCACACAGTCTCTAAACATTAGAAAATGTGTGAGGAATTGTCCCTTTGCGGGGAGGGGTGGCAGCTGTGGAGGCCAGAGAAGATTTTGTTTGCCTGTTTATTTATTTATGCCAACAAGGTTCTCCTCTGATTAAGACAACACAGCACAAACCAAGAGGGATTTGTGTTTTGGGGTAAAGCCAAGACATTCTGAATAAACGTTTCTTTAAGAGGAGGACTTAGCATCCTGAAACTTGGGCCAAAAATCCAAAAAAGGAGTGGAACCAAGTGCTGTGGGGCTGGAACAGGGCTGGGGCTGGAGGTTCCGCTCATAGCAAACCTCTTCTGCATGTATTTTTTCTGTTCCTGGCATTATATATATATATCTCTATATATCTATATCTATATCTATATCTATATCTATATCTATATATCTAGGAGAAGAATCTTTCCTGAGGGTCTGCTCCATGTTAGGTACTGTCTGAAGCACTCCCTAGCCAAGCGTCAGTACACAACCTCTATTTGACACCTACCAGGTATTCGCATTATAGGAAAAGTCTATAATCCCGCAGTCTTGCTCCTTCCTTGCTGATCCCTTCAGCCCCATTGATTTAGCCATTCATTTCCTGAACACAGAAAAGGAAAGAACTTGATATTTTTTGCCCCTTCTCCACCGCACAATAGCACTGAAGCATTGCAATTCTAGAGAGCAAGCAGCTTCCTAGGGCTGCCAAACAAACTGGATGACTTAAAATAACAGAAATTACTGTTTCACAGTTCTGAAGGTTTAGAAATCTGCAATCACCATTTTGGCTACGTCCTCTCTGAAACCTGCAGGGGAGAATCCTTCCTTTTCTCTCCTCTACCTTCCAGGATGAACAGCCATCCTTGGCATTCCTTGGCTGGTAGGTGCCTCACTCTGCTCTCTGCCTCTGTCCTCACATGGCCATCTTCTCCCTTTGTATCTCTGTCTCGGTGTCTCTCTTTTTATTTACATTTATTTTATTTTATTTTTTAAAATTTTAGGGACTTCCCTTCTTGTCCAGTGGTTAAGAATCCACCTTCCAGTGCAGGGTACATGGGTTCGATCCCTGGTCGGGGAACTAAGATCCCACATGCCGCGGGACAACTAAGCCTGCGCACTCTAGAGCCCGCGTACCGCAACAAAAGATCCCATATGCCGCAACCAAGACCCAACACAGCCAAATAAATAAATATTAAATGTTGTGTTAATTTCTGCTGTATGGCGAAGTGATTCAGTTATGCATATACATTCTTTTTCATATTCTTTTCCATTATGGTTTATCACAGGATATTGAATATAATTCCCTGTGCTCTACAGTAGGACCTTGCTGTTTATCTCGATGTCTCTTTTTATAAAAACACCAGTTGTACTGGACGAAGAGCCTACTCTTACTTCACTATGACCTCCTTTTAACTAATTACAACAGCAGTGGCCTTATTTTCAAAGAAGGTCGAATTTTGAGGTACTGGGGGTTAGGACTTGATATTTCTGGGGGACACAATTCAACCCATAACAGAGACCATCACATCTCACCAATTCCTTTTACAACTGTTTGTCTCCAAGGGAAGTTAGAATCTCAGAGGTTGAGTTGGAGAGTAAACTTGTAGGAAATGGTGCATTACTACTCTTGGTACTTTTGAAACCCATCTTCCTCTAGATTAGGCTGAAAGGAATTTTTGGATTATGGAGCTGAAAGAAGAATGAACCAATTAGACTGTGAGAGGTCAGCAATCCAGTTTGGCCCCAGAAGCTTCTGGAACAAGGGGCTATAGAGGAGCAGGGTTTCTTTCATTCTCTTCTTTGGGCTTCATTCTCTCCATCGAAAGGATTGCTCCTAATGGTAGGGTAACATGGCTGCTGTCTGGTCTGAAGTTTTACCCTTAAGCTCTCTAGCACTAGAAAGGACTGCCTTCAAGTCTGGATCTCAGGGTCAGACACCCTGCAGGAGAGAGACAGCAGCCCACGGGGACAAGGGTGCCTAGCCATGGACCAATGAACTAGTGAACTTTGACTTGGGGGATGGGGTCCCTATAAAAACAAGGTAGTTCCTGTAGTAGCCATGTAGATGTGGACAAGTGGAGAACGGAACCGAACAGACAATATTACAGATGTCCACTATAAAAAGATAATTCAGGAGAGGAAAATCCAATTTTCATGTAAATTATCCAGATGGGTTCCAACGCTGGTTCATATTCACCAGAGAAATTACTCTGTTCTCTATTTCATGTCATTTAGTAGATCAGGTTTCTATCTGTGCCCCAGGGCAATGACCCATGACATTTACGATATCTGAATTCAAATAGTAATTTCAGATTAATCTGAAAATTGATTAGGTCACATGTCTTTGTATACATGATTTTTGTCCTTTTGTGGTAGGGGGTGGAGTCTTAATATCTATTTATGGATCCAGGATTTATTTGTAAAAACAGTCTTTCAAGTCAATTAGTAACATTCACTAGAGTTTAAAAGTGATCATTTTTGGAGTCCATATTTTAGCAAAGATATCTTTCCTTTAATTTTGTTTAAAGCATTTAACTGTCAGAAATAAGCAACTATGCAACTGTTAATTCACTCCAGAACTATAAAGAGCACATTAAGTGTCCTTACCTCCTTCTAGATTATCAGTACTGATTGTCTGGCTAAAAGGTAAAAGCAAGCTTTACCTGCCTCTGCTAAACTACGGAGACCAGCCATTACGGGAGCATGGTCTTTTTCCTACCAAAGTCAAGTTCTCAAGGTCATCAGTGACAGATGGCTCTAGTGAGCACCACGCCTGAATCCCAGCCGCTGAAGGGACATCTGCATCTGGACCCAAGTGGGTACCTCACACCCAACTTGTGCAAAAGCAACGTAACCCTCTGCCTTCTCCAGGCCTCCCTTCCTCACATGGCATTACTGTCTTCCTTGCAGATCAAGTCCAGGGCTGAGACAAATCTTTCCCCTTGTCCCTGCCTTCTGTGAGTCACCAGAATTTGATCCACGGTACTGCCTATGTCAGTTGTTCTCAGACTTGGCTGCGTGTCAGAATCCCCCGAGGGGACTTTAAATGAATTCAGATTTGAGGTCCTATTTCTGGAGGTTCTGAGTCAGTAGATCTAGAAGTAGCCTGAAGATCTGCACTTAAAGTACCTTTGCCATGTGATCAGGGGACTACCAAGATTTAGGAGTCAATGTCCTAAATACCTCCATTCCCACTGCTGCTACCCTAGTTCAGGCCCCACTGCCTCTAGCCCCACATCGACATCCAGATCCATTCTTGAACCCAGTCAACCACGGCAACACATGCATTTGAATGCCTGCTTTTCCCAGACACTTTGTCAATCAGTGGAAGTACAAAGATGAATCAAACATACCCTTCCTCTCAGGACAACTCTTCACTGAGGGAGATAATCCAGGAAACCACATTCTGTTCATGAGATAGGTGCTCCAACCGGGAGAATAGGAAGTACCCTGAGGACCCCAAAGTGGGACTGGTTAACTCAACCTTAGAAGGTCTCGGAAAGCTTCCCAGAGGAAGTGATGCTGAATTTCGGATAAAGACGAGTTTATCAGACAGAGAGGGAAGAGGGAGAGGACATTCCAGACAGCGTAAACAGGGGAATAACACGGCTAGACTGGTGTTTTAGATTTATTTCCAGACTTATGTTCTGGAATCACACTTCAGAACCTCCTCCAGGCCTGTTTGAAAGCTCTGGGCGGTTCTCCACTGTCTTGGGCATCAATTCCTAACTCTGTGGTCTTCTATTCAAGGTCTTTGGTGACCCAACCATCTCTCCATCACTATCACCTCTCCTCACCTCCGTTCCTGTGCTCTGGTCACAATGGATGATTGGCTTTTCTTTTAAAAAGCTGTGATCTTGGGAATTCCCTGGTGATCCAGCGGTTAGGACTCCAGTGCTTCCTCTGCAGGGGGCCCGGGTTCGATCCCTGTTCAAGGAACTAAGATTCCACAAGCTGCACGGCGTTGCCAAAAACAAAAGTAAATAAATAAAATAAAAAGCTATGATCTCACTTCTCTAAGACGGTTCCCATCGCTCATCTTGCAGTTCTCCCCCTGTCCTGTTCTTCTGCCGTTATTGCTTTGCCCACTCTCATTTTTTTTTTTTTTTTTTTTGTGGTACACGGGCCTCTCAGTGTTGTGGCCTCTCCCGTTGTGGAGCACAGGCTCCGGATGCGCAGGCTCAGTGGCCGTGGCTCACGGGCCCAGCCGCTCCGCAGTATGTGGGATCTTCCCGGACCGGGACACGAACCCGTGTCCCCTGCATCGGCAGGCGGACTCTCAACCACTGCACCACCAGGGAAGCCCCCACTCTCATATTTAACAGTTCATTTCTTCACCTAGTTCATTTCAAGAGACAAATGGACAGAGGCCAGACTAGAGTCTAAAACGAGAACTCTGACCTACCACCTGTAGCAACCTGTTCAGGAAACCAACCCCTTGTCTGCAATAAATAGACCAGGAAGACACCCTGCTATAAGTCAGACTTGTAGGAAACCAAACTGCTATCTCTAGTGACAATTCAGGGAGCTAAACAATAACTTCTGTAACAATAGGCCCCAAATGGCCAGGACTTAACTAATAATTGACAGCTTCCCTCATTTTTATCCCACTTCCAGCTTAGGACCAACCGCAGAGAGCCAGGTATGTACTCCTAGCCGACCGCATGCATGTCCCGCTTCTAGTTAGCCAGCTACGACTTCCTCGGAACCACGGCCTCCACCAGGGCACACCTGAAACCTTCCCACTCCTCTGCCTGCCCTGAGTCTCTGCCGAATGCAAGTGACGGTGGCCGGCTCCTGTGCCTTAGCAAGCTCTTAATAGCCTTTGCTTTTCTCATCTGGTTGGTGTTCATTTATTTCCACAATTTGTGAAACTGTTAAAAAAAAAAAAACCCACATGAAACGATTTATCACTGGTCCCAGTTTTTGGTATATTCAAAGAAATGCCTGTTTCTTTCTTTCCTTTTTAAAATCAGTTCCCTAACCTGCACAGAAAATGACTAATCTTCACACTAGTCTATAGAGAAATGGTCAGCCTCCCCAGGTCACTATGGGAATCTTCTGGCCCATTTTGCCACAGCTATGTTCTTCCTGGCAGGAGGCAAAGACCTCGTAGTCAACATTTTCTAGCCCCTTAGGCAGCCTCTTGGGCCACAGCCTCCTAAGGGCTTGTCTTGTCATTTCCTTCTGCTCTCTTTTACCCTGAAATATCTGATCCCCTGAAATTAGAACCTCAATTTTCCAAGACTTCCAGAAACCCCAATTAAGCAGTACAGCCTGCCAACCTGATAGAGCTACCTGGTAGGACAAGGTTCTATACAATGACTTGTTTTATCCTAAAGCAGCGTTCTCAAAAGCTTCGGTGGCTTTTCCACTGATACAGAATAACATCCAGGTCTGTGAGCCTATCAACCAATATGGCCTCATTTGCAGCCCCTATTCTCCCACCAGGATCCTGTGCTCCGGGAATGTTAAACTACCTGGCCCCAGGGCACATGCCTCCTGCCTGCTTGCCTTTGCTCTCCTGGTTTCTCCCGCTCAAGATGCCCTTCTACTCGCCTCATCTGGGTCGATGGCCACATCTCTCGTTCCTCATGTCTGGCACCAGCAGTGGGAAGACCAAGGTTGGGCAGTCACTCTGCTTCGTTACTTCCCAGCTGTGGGATGCTGGCGTGCGGCTTCACCTTTCTGAGTCTGTTTTATCATCTGTAAACCAGGTTTAATAATAATTACCAAATAGGTCTGAGGATTTAAAGAGAAAAATGCTTATTAAAACATTCCCAGCTTAATGCTCTCTTTCTTGACATGGGCGGTTACACAGGCATTAGCTTTGTGATAATTCATTGAACTGTATATTTATGTTTATTTGTGCTTTTCTATGTGTGTGTTGACGTCAGTGAAAAAGAAATAACTGTCTAGCTCAGCTTAGTAGAGTCTTGATAAATATTATAAATATTATAAATATTGGTTGTCTTTCCCCTTTCTCTTTTCTTGCTGGGAGACAGATGACCCAGAGTTAGGATGGATGGTTAATGCAGGAATGACAGATCAAGATTTGCAAGGGTCGAAATGTGCTGCATTGAAGAAATGTGAGCAGTAAGAGGAAATTTAATAGGAATCAATACGCAGGGTGTTCAGAAGGAAAGAGTGCGGTAACGAGTGGGAAATGTGCTTTACGAGGAATTGCTATGAAAAAGCTCAGAGATTTCAGCTGGCTGCAAACTTGATCTGAGTCAACAGTCTAGCTTGGTCACGAAGCTCTATGTCCCTCTGCAAAACAAATAAGCAAACAAAACCCAAGCCAACCAGAACAAAACAGAAATCTCAACGCAATTTGGGGTTCCAATAGATGTGTAACACTCAGACTTTAGGAGGTAGATGCACTCATCGACTCCTGTACCTGTCAGTCTACACCTGTATTGTGTGCTTTCGGTTATGAAAGCACATTCTTCCTTTCTTTCTTTTTTGTGGCCGCACTGTGCAGCTGGTGGGATCTTAGTTCCCTGACCAGGGATTGAACCCGGGGCCTCAGCAGTGACAGCATGGAGTTCTAACCGCTGGACCACAAGGGAATTCCCTTTGAAAGCCTGTTCTTAAGATGGGCCTATACCAACGACCAGGTACAGAGTTCTATGGCTATGATGATAAGAGGGGCCTAAAACCATGTTATGTGAAGATCTGGAGAATTTAGCCTTAAGAAAATATTTGGAGGCAGACCTGCACAGCTTAATATACGTAAAAGGATTTTGTCAAGAGTGATTGGTTTTACAGCCTGCCAGTGCAGGGGACACCGGTTCGAGCCCTGGTCCGGGAAGATCCCACATGCCGCGGAGCAACTAAGCCCGTGCACCACAGCTACTGAACCTGCGCTCTAGAGCCCGCGAGTCACAACTACTGAGCCCGTGTGCCACAACTACTGAAGCCCACGCACCTAGAGCCCGTGCTCCGCAACAAGACAAGCCACCGCAATGAGAAGCCCGCACACTGCAACGAAGAGTAGCCCCCGCTCACTGCAACTAGAGGAAGCCTGCGCGCAGCAACGAAGGCCCAACGCAGCCATAAATAAATTTATTTTTTAAAAAGTCTGAAAAAAAGAGAGAAAATTTAAAACAGTGTTTCTTAAAAAAAAAAAGAAATTGGATTTATTCTATGTGGTTTCCTAAGGCAAAACTGGAATCAGTAGGTGAAAGTCTAGAGCCAGATGTTGGACCATATTAAGGAAAGAGGTCGCTCATGACGGAGGCAAGCTGAAAATAGAATGGATTGTCTGTCTGTCATTGGCGGTGTTTAAACAGAGTCTTTGTGGTTATACATCATGGCCCAATCCATGCAATATCCATGACCATTCATAGCCTCTGAATCCTTACTAGTCAGATAGCGATAACATAGGTAGACCTGCCTTACGGGCTTATGTCCGGACATTTGGATATCCGTGGACCTCTGCAGCCACCTCACGGTGACAGTCTCATCCCCAGATGCTCTGGTCCTTTGTGCCTTCCCCAGCATTGCCCATGGCTGCTGAACCCCTGGGAGAAACCTATGCCAGTTGTCTCCCTCTCCTTCCGGTCCTGATTTCAGGCCCAGTAGAGCCCAGGACTCAGAGTTTGGGAGGTCTCTGAGGTCTGGGGTCAAGGTCAGGGAGCTACCAGAACTCTGCCTTTGCTTACAGTAGGAATCAATAAGCTTTGGGAGCTCTAGCCAGAATATATGGAAAAAGGGACTCTGAGTTGCAAATAACTCACCTGCAAATGAACTTCTGGAACATGATCATTTGTGAGTTCAGGGACAGCCTGTGTTGGACACCGAAGCCCAGTTTATAGATAAGGTTATAACATTTGCAGCATATTGTAACATTCAACAGTTCAGAAACACGCTGAAAGAGCTCATAAAGCAACTCATTTTTCCTCCCACTGAAACTCAGGAATGTCCTTTGAGGACATTTGCTGAGATAGTGAATGATTTGCTTTTCAAAAAACTGTAAATCAGGACCTCCGTGTGATTCTCGCACAAGAGCAGCTGATCACGTGCAGGGCTTCTCTGGGTGCCTGATTCTCCTTGGAGGGAAGCAAGACAACGCCTGCTTAGGCTGAGACCCAGATCCAGAGAGGGAGGGTATGAAGAAGTTCTCCCCCAGAAAAGCAAGTACGACTTGGTCCTCCCTCCTTAAAGAGCCAGCGAGAGCTTGAGTTCTTAAGTCCCTACAGACCCCTGTGTCCTTGATCCAGTGTGTGCCTCTGCATGCTCGCCTCCCTGCACCCCACCTCAGCCACACAGCTCGACTTCATTTCTTTACATATTGGAGTTCCACATAATATTGCTTTTTTTTTTTACTTTTTTTTTTTTTTTTTTGCGGTACGCGGGCCTCTCACTGTTGTGGCCTCTCCTGCCGCGGAGCACAGGCTCCAGGCGCACAGGCTCAGCGGCCATGGCTCACGGGCCCAGCCGCTCCGCGACATGTGGGATCTTCCTGGACCGAGGCACGAACCCACGTCCCCTGCATCGGCAGGCGGACTCTCAACCACTGTGCCACCAGGGAAGCCCAATACTGCATTTTTTTAATCAATATTATTTTATTGGAGTATAGTTGATTTACAATGTTAATTTCTGCTGTACAGCAAAGTGATTTAGTTATACATATATATACATTCTAATATCATGTGGTATTTGTCTTTCTCTTTATGACTTACTTCACTTAGTATGATAATCTCTAGTTGCATCCATGTTGCTGCAAATGGCATTATTTCATTCTTTTTTTATGGCTGAGTCATATTCCGTTGTATATATGTACCGCATCTTCTTTATCCGTTCATCTGTCCATGGGCATCTAGGTTGTTTCCATGTCTTGGCTATTGTGAGTAGTGCTGCTATGAACATAGGGGTGCATGTATCTTTTTGAATTAGAGTTTTGTCTGGATATATGCCCACGCGTGGGATTGCTGGATCATATGGTAACTCTATTTTTAGTTTCCTGTGGAATCTCCATACTGTTTTCCACAGTGGCTGCACCAACTTACATTCCCACTAACAGTGTAGGAGAAAATAGAGTCCACTGCTAATGTGTGTGTGTGTGTGTGTGTGCACGTGTAGCAATTTGAAAACCACTCTTTATGGTCTGGAAGAACATTGCAGTGGGTTGAATGGTGACCCCCTCCAAAAGATATGCCCTTGCCTTCACCCCTGGAACCTGTGATGTGAACTTACTTGGAAAAAAGCATCTTATCAGATGTAATTAAGAATCTGGAGCTGAAATCATCCTGGATTATCTGGGTGGGGTCTAAATCCAATGACAGCTGTCCTTATAAGAGACAGCAGAGCAGACACAGACACAGAGGAAGGAGGAGAAAGCCACATGAAGACAGAGGCAGAGAGAGGAGGGATGCAGCCACAAGCCAAGGGATGCCTGACCCCCAGAAGCTGGAAGAGACAAGAAACAGATTCTCCCCTGGAGTCTTCAGAGGGAGCCTGGCCCTGCTGACCCCTTGATTTTGGACTTATGCCTTCTGGGATTGAGAGGATAAATTCCTGTTGTTTCCAGCCTCCACATTTGTGGTAATCTGTTGCAGCAGTCACAGGAAACTAGTTAGAATCATCACGAGGTATCTGAGGATTCCTGAGGGATGGGAGTGCTGAATCCTCGCATTACTAATCCTTAGACCTACCCATGCTTGGTGTACACCAGTGATTTCAGCCCCATGTTAAAAGGAACATTATGATTCTACTGCTGGGAGTCTATCCTGAGGAAATAACTAAGAAAACATGCAAGGATTTAATGCTAAATATATTCACCCTAGTGCTGTTTGGAATAAAGGAAAGTTGGAAACAATCTGAATGCCTTGGAGGGGATCAATTAAATAAATTATGGTGCAGCCATACAAGAGAATCCTATGTAACTATTAAAATAACATTACAGAAATGTAACTATTGATGGGGAAAGATGCTACCAATTTTCTTGTATAAAAATACATTATGGGGCTTCCCTGGTGGCGCAGTGGTTTAAGAATCTGCCTGCCAATGCAGGGGACATGGGTTCGAGCCCTGGTCTGGGAAGATCCCACATGCCTGGGAGCAACTAAGCCCGTGCACCACAAGTACTGAGCCCGCGCTGTGGAGCCCGCGAGCCACAACTACTGAAGTCTGCGCACCTAGAGCCCGAGCTCCGCAACAAGAGAAGCCTGCACACCACAACGAAGAGTAGTCCCTGCTCGCGGCAACTAGAGAAAGCCTGCGCACAACAATGAAGACCCAACACAGCCAAAAATAAATAAATAAAATAAATAAATTTATTTTAAAAAATACATTATGGTGTGATCTCATTAAAAAATACATAGATGCATGTATTATGTATATATACACAGAAAAATCTGGAAGGGAATGTCAACAGTGGTTTTCCTTGAGAAAGTGGGTGTTTTAGGTTCTTTTGCTTCTCTGTGTTGTCTGTAATTAATACGTAATTTATAACAACAGTGAAAAGTATTTGTGAGAATAATACTAATAATAAGCAATGAAAGACATTTCATTTGGGGGAAGAAGAAAGCCTGAAACCTGTCATCAGCCACATGGGGTGTCAGGGGGAGTGTTATTTTGCCACGTGGAGGCTTTAGGGGGACGGGCCTGGGAAGGGGTCCATCCAGCACCAGGACAGCCCTTACTCCTGGGAGGTCAGAAATTGATGCTGGCAGTTAGGGTGCGAGGAGTAAGCTAATAAGCAGAAGACGCTAAATTAGACAACTGCAGGACTTCTCAGGACTTCTGCACACTCACGCCATGGCAAATCTCCACGAAACCGAGGGGATATCAGTTCCCTCCCACCTTATTTGATCACTGAGCTAGGAACATATGATCGTACCCCTGCTCTGAGAAACACAGCTGGGAAATTTTGGAATACTATCTGACATGCACCAGTTCAATTAAGTGAGAAGCATAAACCAGCCAGATAAGAAACAGGGCAGAAGGTTTTCAGTTCCTAGATTGCTGAGAAAGACAGGCTGTTCCCCGGGAGCCATCAACTGAACACAAGCAGTGTCCTAAGATAGTATTAAAAGTCTGGCAAATAAGGATGAGGAACCTGGAGTGGACTGGCCACTCGTGGCCGTTCGGGCCCTGCATTTGAGAAGGAATGTCGACATTTTGGAGAAGGTCCTGAGGATAGAGGCCATCAGCGATTACAGGAGGCGATTATGTTATGTGATGGGGGAAGCCAAAAGGAATGAAAGCATCGACAGGCTTCAGCCCAACATGATCTGAGTCCATGTACTGGTGTACAGAAAAGAAGCCTGCCAGCAGCTGCCTTCCTGGAGCTGACCGCTGCGGAGACAGCCAGCCCCTTCCTGAAAAGGGAGGCAAGTGTTCAGCTCCACCTGGAGAAGCTGTTCCCAGGCTGGCGCCTCCCTGTCAGGCTGACTTACCCGGCCTTCCCTGTCCTGTGTGTGTCGACGACACACACGTACCTCATTTTACTGCACTTTGCTTTATCGCATTTTGTGCAAATTGAAGGTCTGTGGCAACCCTGCGTCGAGCGAGTCTATTGGTGCCATTTTACCAAGAGCATTTGCTCTTTCTTTGTCTCTGTGTCACGTGTTGGCAATTCTCGCAATATTTCAACCTTTTTCATAATTATTATATGTTACAGTAGTGATCTGTGCTCAGTGATCTTTGATGTCACTGCTAAGACTCGCTGAAGGCTCAGATGATGGTTAGCATTTTTTAGCAATAAAGTATTTTTCAGTGAAGGCACGTACATTGTTTTTTTAGAGATGATGCTACTGCACACTTAAATAGATGACAGTACAGTGTAAACATCACTTTTCTGCGCACCGGGAGACCAAAGAATTCGTGTGACTCCCTTTACTGCGATATTAGCTTTATTGCAGTGGTCTGGAACTGAACCCGCAATGTTTCCGAGGCCTGCCTGTCATTCTAAGTTTGGCTTTTCTTTTTCTAAATTCTTTTCTTTCCCCCCCAAAATAAGCCTTTAGGAACCCAGAGGCATGGGCTCTATTTGCAGCTCGCTCTCAGGCTCTCCGGGGCAGAGGGCAGCGGGGGCTAGGTGTCCAGCCCTGACCTGTACAGGATGCAGGGGGCCCAGGACCAACAGGAATGCAAGGGAACATCCTGCATGGGGGTGACACTCCTGGAATGTCCCTTCCTGCCCCTCTGCTCCCTGCAGAGACCTGGCTCTTACTGCTTTCCTTCTTCCTGTTGTCCTTCCCTCTGCTCAGCACACGTCATTCAGTGTGAGGGCAGCCGAGGTGCCTCTGCGCAGGTGGTATTTAGCTCTTTATGGCTCTTAGTTTACGTTCTCTCCAAGCCCCCCGGGGCTGAGGTCCACTTCTGCCTGGATACCCAAGGCAGTCCCGCCCCAGAGCAGACCTGCTGTCCTCCCCGCTCCCCCCGCCCCCCCCCCCCCCCGCCACCTCACTCAAGGCCCCTGTGGTTTTCATCCTTCATCTGCAGGAAAACTACCTGGGCAGCTTGTTAACCCTAAAGTTTCCTGGCTCCTCACCCGGAGACTCTGATAGTGGGGGTCTAGGTTAACGTGAATCTGCATTCGTTAAAACAAAACAAAACCCAAGTGATTTGTGATGGACACCCACTGACAGCAGGTGGTCAGCTACACACGGGCACAGCTGGACTCTTCGCTCTCCCTCTCCCCCCAGGTCTACTTGCAATCCTATTTTTAAAAATTTTTATCTAATTAATTTATTTATTTTTGGCTGCGTTGGGTCTTCGTTGCTGCGCGCGGACCTTCTCTAGTTGTGGCGAGCAGGGGCTACTCTTTGTTGCGGTGCGCGGGCTTCTCATCGTGGTGGCTTCTCTTGTTGTGGAGCACGGGCTCTAGGTGCATGGGCTTCAGTAGTTGTGGCACGCAGGCTCAGTAGTTGTGGCTCGCAGGCTATAGAGCACAGGCTCAGTAGTTGTGGTGCACGGGCTTAGTTGCTCCGCGGCATGTGGGACCTTCCCAGAGTAGGGTTCGAACCCATGTCCCCTGCATTGGCAGGCGGATTCTTAACCACTGCGCCACCAGGGAAGTCCCTTGCAATCCTATTTATTTTATCATATTAATGTTTCTCAAGTATGTCCTCTTCTCTTCATTTCCAATGCGACTGGATGGATAAAGGCCAAATCCTTAGTCTATAATATGTCTGTATAATTGCCCAAATAGTGAGTGACTTTAGTGAGTGGCGGGGACACTGTTAACAATTATGCCAAGAAATAGGCGAGACCTGGCCAAGTTGGATGTATACAAGCCCTCTGTGATCTGGCCCTTCCTTACCTCTCTGGCGTCTCCTAAAGACTCTCTTCCCGGGACCCCAGCATTCCCCACTCGCACGGATGCCAGGCTCCCTGTACTACTTGAAGTTCCTCACTGTGCCTTCCCCTCTCTTTTACCTCCAGGGCCTTGATCTGGTTGCTCTCTGCCATCTTCACACAGCTAAGTCCCCCTTTTCAGCCCTCAGCTTAGGTGTTATGTCCTTGTGAAATTTTCCCTGACCACCACTCTGCCCCTCAAGGTTGGGTTAGGGCACCCACCACATGCCCCCATAGTGTGATGCTCTGTACACCCAACTGTGGCCCTACTTTCCATAATTGTCTGTACTGGTCTATCCTCCCAGGAGGCTGGAAGCTCCTTTAAGACAGGGACTAGATTTTGTTCTTTACTACAGTTAGGGCTTAACTTGTTTAGTAGGAGGGCAAGACAATCACTCAGCAAGTTTGGCTCAGAAGACAAAGTACACAATACCATTTATTACTCCCCCAAATTTGTTCAACACTTACTGGGCATGCACTACTGGTATCTTGCTGGGTGCTGGGCACACGGATAAAGAAGGCCCCTGTCCTCACCCAGTTCCCTCTCCAATCCAAAGTCATTTCTCTCTTGAGAATGACTGGGAATTCCCTGGCGGACCACTGGTTAGGACTCTGTGCTTCCACTGCATGGGACACAGGTTCTATCCCTGGTCAGGGAACTAAGATTCCTGACAGCGCGGCCAAAAAATATCCCCCAAAAAACAAAACCCTAAAAAAACCAAAGTCATTCTCTCAAACACATTTGCATTTTAAAGGAGTTTTTTCTGTGCAGCCTTTGTCTTGATTGGAATTTCACCAGCTTTAATTTCCAGATTAAAGGGTGTAACTGAGTCACTTTAGACCCCTTTCTAGTGTGAAACATTTTTTTCCTTGTTGGCTAAACAAAATGGCCATAACAAAAAAGATAAGCATGGCGCCTCTGTTGCCTGAGGGCCGTCAAGTCTGGGTCCTTCACCTTCTGGACAATTTACTTACACTCTCCGTGCTTCAGTTTCCACATCAGGAAAACGGGGATGAATAACTGTGCCTGGCACATAGTAAGTGCTCAATAAATATTACTATCAATAGACGGTGTGGTCCAAGGGCTGCATCTCCAACTAGGGATGGGCATGGCAGGGTCCCAAACACGTGAAGCAGACAGTCAGGGTCACCAGGAAACTGCAGCACAGTGTGCAAGCCCCTCCTCACCTCTGTTCAGCTGTTGTAGAGAAACATCTGGAGGGTTAGGGCCAGCTGGAAACAGCTTTAGGCTTGGACAACAGCCACTCTCAAGTTTTGTCCCAACCGGAGCAATCTTGGCACTCAACTAGGGACAAAATAAATACAGATACAGCACGAGTGGCCGGGCATCGTGGGGAGAGCAGTGCAAGGAACACAGAGGACCCTGTTCATGTGAGATTTTCCCAAAGATTAAAGGAAACGATTAAAATTTCTTTTGGGGGCCCTTGATATCACCTGCCTGTCACTGTCAATGAAGAGTGACTAGCTGGTTAGTAGTGCTTGGTACACATTTCTTTCACACCCAGAGCAAGAATAATTTTGATGGTAGGAGCTCCATTTAGTGGATGAGCAAAGTAGAGAATACTGCTACTGGAGCTGAATTTGCCCAAATGCCCCCATTAACTGTCAATTGGGTTTAATTCAACCTGAATCTCTCCTACTGGGGAGGAATGTTCCAGTTGGGGAGGCACATTCACCAAGGGCCCGGTGAGGGCTGGTGATCAAAGGCAGACAACAGACCTTGAGCACCTGCAGGGTGTATTTCTGACTTTTCAAACCCCTGTGATGCAGGAGCTTCTCTTACCCAAGGCTCCTCCCTGACCCTCCTCGCCATGATCAGAGCGGCCAGTTTTGAAGGGAGAGGGCATCAGTCTGATTCATTTTCCCTCCAGGGGATTTGAGTGCAGGCCCTGTACTGGGCATCTGGGTTACAGCTCTGAACAAGGCACGGGCTCTCCCAGGCCTCTTGTTCCTTCGCTTCTTAGCTAGAAAGACATGAGGATTAAATAACAGCTGCACAGGTACTGCAGACCTGGGCCTCTGCTTCTGCTGGAAGTGTGCCCGCCTAAGAGATGGCTGACGGGCCAGCGCCCAAGAGAGGAGCTGCCTGAGGGAGAGGCCGGTGAGAAATTCACGGGGATTCTGCCTGCCCCTCCTGACTTGGAGGTGTGGGACCCTGGTGTGTGTGTGTGTGTGTGTGTGTGTGTGTGTGTGTGTGTGTGTGTGTGTGTGTGTGTGTGTGTGTGTGTGTGTGCGCGCGCGTGTGCGTCTGGGGCTGACACACCTAACTGTTTACCCTTCAGCCCAGATGTGATTTCTCATGGAAACCTTTCCTGCCCATCCTCTGGGTTGGCTGCACGGCCTGCCTCGTGCCCTCTTGGTCTCCTGTGCTCACCCTGATGCGGTCCTGAGCGCACGGTGCTCTAACTGCCAGCTTCCTGCCCAACTGCAGGCGTCTTGACATCCATGAAGCAGGATAAATAGTGCCCGGCATGTTCACCACTGTTATCTCCAGCCTAACACAGGCCTGGCTTATGACAGTCACTCATCAAATATCAGTTCCATAAAAGGAAGGAAAGGGGCTTCCCTGGTGGCGCAGTGGTTGAGAGTCCGCCTGCCGATGCAGGGGACGCGGGTTCGTGCCCCGGTCCGGGAAGATCCCACATGTCGCGGAGCGGCTGGGCCCGTGAGCCATGGCCGCTGAGCCTGTGCGTCCGGAGCCTGTGCTCCACAACAGGAGAGGCCACAGCAGTGAGAGGCCCGCGTACCGCAAAAAAAAAAAAAAAAGAGGAGGAGGTGAGGACTAAAGATAAGAGATGAAACTGGGACTTCATCTTGCTTGACCCATGATCATGGAGCTACCATTGAACAACCCTGGCTATTTCAAAACTGCAGGTTGGCTTTGAAGACCTAGGCTTTTATCCCAGTTTCCCCAACCATCTGCCATTTGACTTTGGGCAATTTAACATAATTTCTGGAGCTTCAATTTTTCGGCTTTCAAATGAGGATAATACTAGGAATTAATAAACATGTGGGTTTTTTGGCCGTGCTGTAGGGCAGGCGGGATCTTAGTTCCCTGACCAGGGATTGAACCCAGGCCCCCTGCAGTGGAAGTCCTAACCACTGAACCGCCAGGGAATTCCCAATAAATGTGTGATGAGGTTCAAATAAGGTGTTCGTAAAATAGCTATAAAAATTCAATATATGTTGTAAACTGCAAAAAACCGTCTTTGCATATAAGTATAGAATTAAGGGAACTTGATTAAAAACTTCCTAAGCCAAAGTGGTAGCTGGGGGTAGAAGTTCCCCCCGACACACAAAAGGTCTGGCCAAATGCACTTCTCCTTGCCTTTCACATTTTCTGCCTGGGTCAGATTTATAGGTGTGGTGTTTGTGATACCCAAGGCATTGAGTCCAGGTTGCTCTATGAAAAGGGGGTGCAGGGAAGAGGAGGAGCCATGCTGCACTTGACTTCACTTCTCAGCCAGAGATGTGGGAAAAAACACATCCTGGCCAGCCCTGAAATCCTCCCTTGTGAGCACTCTTAGCACCATATTATAGGAACAATTTCATAAAAAGAAAAACAGATGACAGGATATCAACAACTCGTACACATTTGGAACTCGAAGAATTTTATTTGCCCTTCAGCCCACTGGACTCTGGTTTCTGGCCCCATCATGCCACAAAAACTGCTGTTACTGAAGTCAACTCTTCCCCGTCCCCTGGTATCTCTGGCTTCCAGAACGCCCCTCTCTCCTGTTTCTCCTCCCACCTCTCTGGCCACCCTTCCTCAGGTCTCTGTGTGGGCTCTGCATCCTCCTTCTTCCCCTACCGTGGAGGAGTTTCCCACAGTTCTGTGTTGACACTGGTTCTCAGTCTCCACACTCTACTTCACAGAGCTTTCCTTCCATGTAAACAGTTACCAACTGTACTGGGTTGAAGAGTGTCACCCCCAAAGTCATTCCTTCCTGCAACTTCAGGATGTAACCTTATTTGGAAATAGGGTTGTTGTTGCTATAATTAGTTAAGATGATGTCATACAGGAGTATCGAGACTCCTTATAAGAAGGAGGAAGGAGAGACAGACACACAGGGAGAACATCACGTGACAGCGAAGGTAGAGATTGGAGCTATGCGGTTGCAAGCCCAGGAACACTAAGGATGGCTGACCACACAGAAGGTGGAGAGGATCCCTCCTCCCCCCATCCCCCCTGAGCCATCAGAGAGAGAGAGCGTGACCTGCCACACCTTGATTCCAGACTTCTAGCCTTCGGAAATCAATGTGTCAGTAAGGCCAGTGTCTCTCTGAAAGTTTTAGGTGAGGATCCTTCTTTGCTTCTTCCTAGCTGGCAATCTTTGGCATTCCTTGGCCTGTAGGTGCATTACTCCAATCCAGTCTTTGCCTTTGTTGTCACGAGATGTTCTCCCTGTGTGTCTGTACACCAGTCATATTGGATTAAAGACCACCCTCATCAGCATGGCTTCATCTTAATTTGATTACATCTGCAGAGACCGGACTTCCAAATAAGGTCACATACATATGTTCCAGGTGGACGTGACTTTGCGGCGGGGAGACCCTATTTGGCTTTTGACTGCAGTGACCCAGCACAGTGCCTTCTGATTGCAGATTCTTCCATATCTTTTTTAAAAAAATATTTCACTGAAGTATAGTTGATTTACAATGTTGTGTTAATTTCTGCTGTACAGCAAAGTGATTCAGTTATATATATATAAGTATATATATTCTTTTTCATATTCTTTTCATTATGGTTTGTCACAGCGTACTGAATATAGTTCCCTGTGCTTTTTTGTATCTTTTGAATGTTGCCTATTAAACGTATTCCTAGCCACTCCATGCTTATTCGATGAGTATGTTTTAGCCTTATTTCATCGCAGAAGATTCAAAATCCCTAAAGCAAAGCACAACACCAATGGGGACTTCCCTGGCGGTCCAGTGGTTAAGACTCTGCACTCCCAATGCAGGGGGCACGGGTTCGAGCCCTGGTTGGGGAGCTAAGATCTCACGTGGCCCAAGAAACACCACATCGAAAGCGAGGTGGTCAGCCCCAGCACTGCTTCCCCTTCTCTTTGAGCCATGATTGCAATAATTCCTGAGGCTATAAACCCTCTAAGGGCAGGGTTTCCTGCCCTTAGAAACTCTGTTTTCTTACCAATTGCAGTACCCAGGTCTTGGTACATGTTTGTTAACGAATGGATATAGGGATGAAAAGGGATGGATATTTCCTTCAGGCTTGAACGGGCTTTTGGAAATCATTTGGAGCACTGGCATATTTAGGCGTGAAGAATGGAAAATGAAAAGGTAATAGCCTACATGTATATATGCTTTTGACAGTCATAAAGTCCTTTTGCATATGATTTAATCTGATCCTCCCACACTCTTGAGAGAGCTGAGCCCCCCAAAAATCAAGATTCTTGCTCAAGTTTATGGGGCTAATAATTGGCTGGTTGGAACCCAAATCTCCTTGCTACTGTTGGGCTTTTAGTCTTTCTGCTGAACCAACAAGTTTTGATGAAACACAGTCCTTCTTCCTCTACTCAACTCAGTCTATCAGGAAAGAAATTTCAGTGGGGAAGACCATTTTTCTCTTTGAAAATGAATAAAAGATACATATGAAAACAAGAAAGTAAAATTCCAATTTGATATGAGAAAAGCCAAGTGAAGGTTTTTTCCGCCCTAGGCTAAAAGTTAACTTTATTTTTATTTTTTTAAAGAAGATGTTGGGGGTAGGAGTTTATTTATTTATTTATTTTTGCTGTGTTGGGTCTTCGTTTCTGTGCGAGGGCTTTCTCTAGTTGTGGCAAGCGGGGGCCACTCTTCATCGCGGTGCGCGGGCCTCTCACTGTCGCGGCCTCTCTTGTTGCGGAGCACACGCTCTAGACGTGCAGGCTCAGTAGTTGTGGCTCACGGGCCTAGTTGATCCGTGGCATGTGGGATCCTTCCAGACCAGGGCTCGAACCCGTGTCCCCTGCATTAGCAGGCAGATTCTCAACCACTGCACCACCAGGGAAGCCCCAAAAGTTAACTTTAGAATACCTAAATATTAAACATTCAATATTTAAAGCATTTGCTTAAAAAAACTGGCCCTAAGATGCTCAGATCAGATTATTCCTAATTGTTATTATGCATCACATTTTAAACATTTCTATCTTCCTATTTCTTACTCATGACACACGGTCATCGTTGGTAACATTTTCTATGAAACTCCAAATACAAATAAATGTTTTCATCTGGATGGCCTATATCAAGGGTTGGCACACTATGGCCTGTGGCCTGTTTCTGTATGGGCTGAGAGCTCAGAATGGTTATTACATTGATAAGAGTTGTAATAAGAACAAAGACTATGTGGCAGAGTATGTGGCTTGCAAAGGCTACATTTACAGAAAAAGTTTGCTGAGCCCTGGTCTATATTGATATTTTTATATTGTTGACCTGGAACAAATAGACTGGCGGATATTATGGGTTTATTCAGATTCAGTAGAGAATTGCAATTCAGTGTCTGCAGCCTTGAGGAAGTCCCCACAGGTAAGGCAAGGAGAAAGCTTTTATAGAGAGGAAAAGGAAGTTGGAAGGGCTGAAGGAAACAAAGAGCCCATGGCTCTTCATTGGCTGAGTCTTTGCCAGGAAAGAAGAGAAATCTTTCTTCTTCCTGTTGGGCTCTGTTACTGTCACAGAACAGGGGAGCGCCCCCTTCTGGTCTCCTGACAATTGAACTGAGGTTTCCATAATTTAAAAATCCTTGGGCCATATATCTGTATCTATCTGTCTAATCTATCTCTTCCTTCCTTCACCCCACAAAGGGTTCTATGGAAGCAGAGGAACTCCCAAAGGTTCTATAAGTTTTCTGCAAAATAAACTCCCTCAGCTGTATAGTCATAGTATCCGTAGCTTAAAAGCTGATAGAGAGAACAGAGAATGGAATAGTCAGGTGCATTCAATGAAAGATAACGAGAAATGATGAAAGGCATGGAGGATGAAAGCCGATACGGAAGAGCAACCCCGGCTAAGAAGGATGATTACAATTTATATAGAGCTTCATATTTTCCGAGTGCATTTTAATTCCCTTTCATCAATTTTCCAATAACTCCTTGATGGTCTGTGTCATGTTAACTACAGAAAAATCAACGAAAAAATAATAGTCTAAGTAGATGCTAAGCGGTGATCTTTCAGTCTAAAAATCTGTTTTCTGGTGCTGTATTGATACAGATTTTAAATATTCCTGCTTTCTCTGAGAGGTGATTGAATTGAGTTCTGATATCTGTCATTGTTATGATTTCCTCCTCTGAGATTTGAAAATGGTCTTTAAGCTCTCAGAATCCCTCAGTTAAAGTGGGGATGCAAAAGGCTGGAGGAGAGAAGGGCAGAACTGGGAGGGAAGGCAAATAGAAAAGAGGAGTTTTGTCCCAGATCCGGGCCTTCTACATTTGCTTTGTCCAAGACCCACACAACGCAGAGCAGACTGGGGGTGGGGGTGGGGGTGGGGTGCTGGGAGAAAGTGGAGGGGGAAGAGGGTGGGAGAAAAGCCACATACTTGAAACCCGGTGAAGCAGCCGAGGTTACAGGAATAAAAACACCAGGGGGGGCTTCCCTGGTGGCGCAGTGGTTGAGAGTCCGCATGCTGATGCAGGGGACGCGGGTTCGTGCCCCGGTCCGGGAATATCCCACATGCCGGAGTGTCTGGGCCCGTGAGCCATGGCCGCTGAGCCTGCGCGTCCGGAGCCTGTGCTCCGCAACGGGAGAGGCCACAACAGTGAGAGGCCCGCGTACCGCAAACAAACAAAGAAACAAAAAAAACACACCAGAGGCATTTGCCTAGACACCAGTATTCAAGATGCTCCTTTGACCAACTGGATAAATCCTCCCAAATTTATGTACTCAATGCTCCCCAAAGACAGCTGCGGGCCATTTTCTCCTCTGGCCCTTGGGAGGAAAGGAGTATGCAGCACGTCACTCAAGTAAGAAAGACTGTGTGGTTTGCCACTTTGATGTGTTCCCTCCCCATCTCCTTAATTATTGGGTGGCTTGCTGGATGCAAACAAGCCTTTATTTGCCAAGAGAGAAGAGGAAAAGGTCGAAGTGTGAGAACCAGATCAATTACTCGCCTCAAGCTAATTCTTTTAAGCGTGTGAGTGGCCACATGTTTCTGGGAGAATTCCAGCATAGACAGAAGACTTCTCTGTGGTTCTCTGTATTCGTTTGCTGAGGCTACCTTAACAAATTATCACAAACTAGGCAGCTTAACCAGCAGAAGTGTATGGTCTCACAGTTCTGGAGGCTGGAAGTCGGAGATTAAGGTGTTGGCATGGCTGATTCCTTCTGAGGGCTGGGAGGGAAAGATCTGTTCCAGACCCCTCTCCTGGCTTGTAGATGGGCGTCTTCTTCCTGCGTCTCTTCATGGTGGCTTTCCTCTAAGTACATCTGTCTCCAAATTTCCCCTTTTTATAGGGACACTAGTCATATTGGATTAAAGCCCACCCCAGGACCACGTTTTAATTTGATTACCTCTGTGAAGGCCCCATCTTCAAATAAGGTCACATTCTGAGGTACTGGGGTAGGGAGGTTAGTGCTTCAACATGTGAATGCTGGGGAGGGACACAATTCTACCCAAAACATCCTCCCACATTCCACTATTCACTTGCTGACTTTTCCAACCTTCTGCCAATGTCCATGTTTTCCCTCACATCCCTGCCACCAGCTCTGTCTCTCTCCTTCCGTCCACAGGGATCACTGTGCCCTATGCACTGGGCTTTGACAATCTGTTTCAGACTTTCTCTCCATGTCCATTTCGACCACCATCCTGGATGATTTCCACTGCATGTGGACAGCTGGTTCCACACCCGAACCCATCACTTATTTGACATCCTCTACATCAAGGTGAGCGTCACCTTTGTTTCTTTTTAGCTCTGTAATCTGCTTCCCGTATGCAGTTTGGACCTTGGCAAACACATGAAACTCCTACACCCCTCTGAAATCTCACAGGCCAATATCCCACTCTCTGACACCACACTCCTGGGTCCTTTCAGCTCCCTCACTCACATTTGCCCATCAAACCTGCTGACAAAACCCTCTAGTCCCTCCCTGTACCCATCTTCCCAACTCCCTTCTAGCTGTTTCTTTTCCGGCATGTCCCATGTCCAATGCAGTAGCCATGAGCCACATATGCTTATTTAAAGTTAAATAAGGTTTAAAATTCAGTTTCTTATTGTTCTAACCACATGTCAAGTGCACAATAACAGAGGTGGTTAGTGGCTACTGGATTGAACAGTCCAGATTCTTTTTTTTTCTTATCTTTAAAGTATGTTTTATTGAAACATACTTGATTTACGTTGTTGTGTTAGTTTCTACTGCACAGCAAAGTGATTCAGATCTATATCTATATCTATCTATCATCTATCTATCTTCTTTTTCATATTCTTTTCCATTATGGTTTATCACAGGATACTGAATATAGTTCCCTGTGCTATACAGTAGGACCTTGCTTATCCATTCTATATATAATAGTTCGCATCTGCTCATCCCAAACTCCCAATCCATTCCTCTCCTCCCCCCTCTCCCCTCCTCCTTGGCAACCACAAGTCTGTTCTGTATATCTGTGAGTCTGTTTCTGTTTCATAGATAAGTTCATTTGTGTCATTTTAGATTCCACATATGAGTGATATCATGTCTTTGTCTGACTAATTTCACTTAGTATGATAATCTTTAGGTCCATCCATGTTGCTGCAAATGGCATTATTTCATTCTTTTTTATGGCTGTGTAATATTCCATTGTATATATGTACCAAATCTTCTTTATCCATTCATCTATCAATGGACATTTAGGTTGTTTCCATGTCTTGGCTATTATAAATAGTGTGAACAGTGCAAATTCTAGAACATTTCCATTATAGCAGAAAGATCTAGGGACAGCACCACTCTAGATCTCCTGAGTCGTCCTTTGAATTAATTTTTCAATTTTGAACAAATTTACACAATTTGTTGAGTAAATGAATAAACCCTTACGTTTTTTACTTCCTTGTCCTTTTCCTCCCTTTCAACCAACAGCTACACAGCTGTGAATCAGTCCTACCTTCTACCTGTTTTTGTTCCTACATCTGCCTGTGCAGCGCAGCTGGAAAATTTGTTCAACAGGGTACACAGGTATCACTTCATGCTTCTCATCTATAAAACAGGGACAATAATAGTACTCATAAGATTACAAGAAGGATGGGAATGAGATAATGCCAAAAAGTGATTAACATAATGTTTAGCACGTAGTAGCAGTTCGATAAATTTTAGGTATTATTATTGTTAAAAAAAATTTTTTTAAACCTCAGCTGGACCTTCGCATTGTCCACCATCCTCCTATTTTTCCCAGTAACTGAATCCCCACCCTTTTCTACTCCCAAAGAAGAGAGGCTTTTTTTTTTTTTTTTTTTGCGGTACGCGGGCCTCTCACTGTTGTGGTCTCTCCCATTGCAGAGCAATGGCTCCTGACGCGCAGGCTCAGCGACCACGGCTCACGGGCACAGCCGCTCCGCGGCATGTGGGATCTTCCCGGACCGGGGCACGAACCCGTGTCCCCTGCATCGGCAAGCAGACTCTCAAACACTGCGCCACCAGGGAAGCCCAAGAGAGGCTTTTTTAAAGCTACTTCCCTTCCGCCGCTAAAAAGTTTTATTACATTCTTCTTCCAGCTCAGTGGAAGAAACTTTCTTTGTGGTAATTTTTTGTAGGATAAGATAGAGTTGCTTTAAGGGGGTGATTTTTTTAGTCTCTAAAACTGGCAGTAGTACCCGTCTTTTAAGACAAGGAAAAACGAGATGTAATTTCTGGAAATGCCTCTTGATAGGGTGCTGTATTAGTTTCCTCTGGCTGCTGTAACAAATGACCATACGTTTGGTGGCTTAAAACAAAAGAAATGTATTCTCTCATTGTTCTGGAGGCCAGAAGTCTAAAATCGAGGTGCTGGTGGGGCCCTGCTCCCTCTAAAGGTTCTTGCTGCTTCTGGTGGGTCCCAGCACTTCTTGGTTGTGGTGCTGTAACTCCAGTCTCTGCTTCCTTCTTCACATGGCCTTGTCCTTGGTGTGTGTCTTTATGTCTTTTCCCCTTCTGTCTCTTATGAGGACACCCATCGTTGGATTTAGGGACATCTCTCATTTGTACTTGTAGGATTTTTATTTATGGAGCCTGAGTGACGACATAGATTGGTCAATGCCACTGAAAAAAAAATTTATTACTTACATTTCCCAAGAGAAGAGGGCTCACCATGCCACTCAGGGCCGCAGGAGGAGCACCAGGTTTGGTCAGGAGGCAACAGCAGGGGCGGGGGGAAGCAGGAGAGGAAATCCTAGGTCTCAGTCTCTACCGGAGTTTCTGTGGTAAAGGCAAAGCAGGGCAGGGGAAACATTTTAAGATTGGCTGGTTTGAATAATCCAGTAGGCTTTGTGCTATAGGGATGGTCTCTAGCTGCCTGGTACCTGGCCCTGGGATGATTTAGAGCAGGGGACATATGGCTTGGTGTGTGAGAGTCAAATACACAGGAGGTTGGGGCTATAGACTCAGGGTTGGTTGGTCTGCCTATGAAAGGTGTGCCCCTGAGCAGGTTGTTATTATCTTTAGGAATTAGCTTCCTCTAGGAGGGAGGGCAGTCTCTCTTGGGTCTGTAAGGCTTCCAGATGCTAGACCATCAAGAATGCAGAAAATAAGAAAATACAGTTAATATCACTGGCCCTGTGATGAATGGATGCCAAATAGATACACCTGCTTAATCCAGGATGATGTCATGTCAAGATACTGTTTAAAAATAATTAATTTTGGGGGGCTGTGTTGGGTCTTCATTGCTGCGCGCGGGCTTCCTCTAGTTGCAGTGAGCGGGGGCTACTCTTTGTTGTGGTGCACGGGCTGCTCACTGTGGTGGCTTCTCTTGTTGCAGAGCACGGGTTCTAGGCATGTGGGCTTCAGTAGCTGTGGCGCGCGGGCTTCAGTAGTTGTGGCACACGGGCTCTAGAGGGCAGGCTCAGTAGCTGTGGCGCGCGGGCTTAGTTGCTTCGCGGCATGCGGGGTCTTCCCGTACCAGGGCTCGAACCTGTGTCCCCTGCATTGGCAGGCAGATTCTTAACCACTGCGCCACCAGGGAAGTCCTCATGTCAAGATTCTTAACCCATCTGCAAAGACCCTTTCTCCAAATAAAGTCACATTCAGAGGTCTGGGTAGACATGTCTTTTTTGGGGGGAGGGCGTTATTTAACCCCCTACCAGTTTCCTACTAAGCGAAGTTTCATAGTTACTGTCTCCCACTCTCCTGGGCCACCTCCTTGTCATTTCTTTTTTTTTTTTTTTTTGAGGTGCGGGCCTCTCACTGTTGTGGCCTCTCCCGTTGCGGAGCACAGGCTCCGGATGCGCAGGCTCAGCGGCCATGGCTCACGGGCCCAGCCGCTCCACGGCAATGTGGGATCTTCCCGGATCGGGGCACGAACCCGCGTCCCCTGCATCGGCAGGCGGACTCTCAACCACTGCGCCACCAGGGAAGCCCCTTGTCATTTCTTGGCTGGACTATCATTAAACTGGCCTTCTTGCCCCATCTGCTCTTCTCTAGTCCATCTTCTGGGCAGCATCAAAACGATCTTTCTAAAATGTAAAACTGATCACATCACTCCTCTGCTTAAAAAAGCATGCTCCTAACGAGTGGAACTGCATTAGCGCCATCGTTCTGAGTGTTTCAGGAAACATGTTGTAAAGGAAACATTTGCAAGCTTTCAAACTACAGAGCATTGGCTCCAATTTGTAGATTTAGGCAATTTAAATGCATTCATCTGGATGAATAACCTCACACTCTAACCTCTGAATTAATGAATTAATATCCCATGCTCCAGGTTCTACCCAGCTGTTTTCTCTAACTGGATGCAAATTAAATAGATATATTTAGTAAAGTGAATTTGGAAACTCCACAATCCCTCAGAGAAACAAACTTTCCAACGTTCAATATGGCCAAATGCTTCCACTAGACCTGAGCATGCGATAATTTTCCTAAGTTTTCCACACTTCATCATAAATTGAGAACAAAGGACATGAGCTAGCACAGGATAAAGAAATGGAGAGCCCAGGCCTGGACCAAATTCACTTGAGATCATGCAAACCTGCTTTATTTTGGCAAATGCAAAAAATCAAGTTAAAATGAGCCTTATTTTTAAAGATAGCTATATTTCAGTGTTCCTTATAACATGCCAGTCCTCAAGGATGCATTGGGAGTCACCTGCTGAACCATTTATATTTCCACAATCACTACACGGACCAAACTCCCAATGATTCATGAACCTTCCTTATTGGAAAGCAAATAATATTTTAAAAAATACAATTGTATCTCTGAAGCTCAGACAATAAAGGATTAAGACACAAATCAGAAAGTTATCACCAAGTTGAACCTTTCTCATTAGGCCTGTTCAAGGCAGCCCAGCCAGACACCCAGGCATGTACCACTTGTGGGGATTGGACTCTTCATAGTGTGCCTTTTAATTAATTAATTAATTAATTAATTAATTAATTTTTGGCCACGTTGGGTCTTTGTTGCTGCGCGTGGGCTTTCTCTAGTTGCGGAGGGCGGGGGCTCCTCTTCGTTGCGGTGCATAGGCCTCTCATTGTGGTGGTTTCTCTTGTTGCAGAGCATGGGCTCTAGGGCACACAGGCTTCAACAGTTGCGGCACACGGGCTCAGTAGTTGTGGCTCACGGGCTCTAGAGCGCAGGCTCAGTAGTTGTGGTGCACAGGCTTAGCTGCTCCACAACATGTAGGAGTCTTCCTGGACCAGGGCTTGAACCCCTGTCTCTCTGCATTGGCAGGTGGATTCTTAACCACTGCGCCACCAGGGAAGCCCCATAGTGCATCTTTGTAGCTTGGCTTTTGCTCTGAGTATTAAGTTTCTTGAGATAGCAAGTGAAAGAAATTCAACTCAAATGGGTGTAACGTAAAGTGTGTTTTTACTGGCTCAGTAACTGAATAGCTTTAGTCGTAACTGAATCCAGGAGGCCATCAGGACATTGTCCCTGTCTCCATCTTTCACCCTCTCTTCTGTTGGCTTCATTCTCAAGATGCCCGTCTCTAGGTGGTACCCTGGCAGTTCCAGCCTTACTTCCTACCAACTAAGCAACCTCAGTGGAAAAACTAGTACTTTGTTCCTTCAGAAACCCCACTCTCCGAAGTCTTAGGATTGGCTTTCACAAGCCTAATGTAGGTCACATTTCCAGCCCTAGTGATGAGAGCACAGTTCCATCTCTGTATTTTTACTCTCTGGTAGTACATGGGGAAGGATTTCATTTGTATGTAAATATTTATATATTCATATATACACACAAATATATATATAAATATATATGTATATATACAAATGTATATATGAATATCTATATAATGTATATATATTTATACATTATATATACACATATATACTGATTCATACATATACATACATATAATTCATGCATGCATGTTCACATATATGTACATATACTCATTCATGTATATATATATATATATATGTTGCCCTTTTTATTAGAAGACACAGCTTCTGAACTTTATCAATCTTCATGTGCTGATTCATATGAGGTTCTTTTTTTTTATTGGAGTATAATTGCTTTACAGTGTTGTGTTAGTTTCTGCTGTACAATGAAGTGAATCAGCTACATGTATATCTATATCCTCTCCCTCTCGGACCTCCCTCTCACCGCCCCCATCCCACCCATCTAGGTCGTCACAGAGCACAGAGCTGAGCTCCCTGTGCTGTACAGCAGGTTCCCACTAGCAATCTATTTTACACATTACGTAGTGTATTTATGTCAAACCTAATCTCCCAATTCGTCCCACCCTCCCCTTCCCCCACCATGTCCACATGTCCGTTCTCTATATCTACATCTCTATTCCTGCCCTGCAAATAGGTTCATCTGTACCATTTTTCTAGATTCCACAAATATGCATTAGTATACAATATTTGTTTTTCTTTTTTAATAAATTTTATTTATTTATTTATTTTTGGCTGCATTGGGTCTTCATTGCTGTCTGCGGGCTTTTCTCTAGTCACAGTGAGCGGGGGCTACTCTTCGTTACAGTGCGTGGGCTTCTCATTGCTGTGGCTTCTCTTGTTGTAGAGCACAGGCTCTAGGCGCGTGGGCTTCAGTAGTTGTGGTGCCCGGGCTCAGCAGTTGTGGCTCGCGGGCTCTAGAGCGCAGGCTCAGCACTTGTGGCGCACGGGCTTAGTTGCTCCGTGGCATGTGGGATCTTCCCGGACCAGGGCTCAAACCCATGTCCCCTGCATTGGCAGGTGGATTCTCACTGGGCCACCAGCAAAATTCCAATATTTGTTTTTCTTTTTCTAGTTTACTGCACTGTGTATGACAGACTCTAGGTCCATACACATCTCTACAAATGACCCAATTTCGTTCCTTTTTATGGCTGAGTAATATTCCATTGTATATATGTACCACAACTTCTTTATCCATTCGTCTGTCCATGGCCATTTAGGTTGCTTCCATGTCTTGGCTATTGTAAATAGTGCTGCAATGAACATTGGGGTGCATGTGTCCTTTTGAATAATGGTTTTCTTAGGGTATATGCCCAGCAGTGGGATTGCTGGGTCATATGGTAGTTCTATTTTTAGTTTTTTAAGGAAGCTCCATGCTGTTCTCCATAGTGGCTGTATCAGTTTACATTCCTACCAACCGTGCAAGGGGGTTCCCTTTTCTCCACACCCCCTCCAGCATTTATTGTTTGTAGATTTTTTGATGATGGCCATTCTGACCGGTGTGAGGTGATACCTCTGTTATGAAGAGACCAAGTAATGACATTCAGGCTTATTTGTAATGCAAATGCACCATCACCATAGAGCTTCAGGGACTGATTTGCACCTCATGCACCTTAGCACCAGTCTGGCTGTGAGTGGGCCATGAAGGTCAGCGCCCTCTGAAGGGCCGAGACCTTCCCTTCCCTCCTCGCTGCTTTAGGCCTGGCCTTTGCTAGAATCCCCCTCCCAACAGTCTGACGTCTCTGACAGGCTGGCAAAGTAAACTTTGCCATTACCCGTCTTATTTTCTCAGCCCTAGAAGGGAGAAGCCACCGGATACTGACTTACTGAGCATAATTTTTGTCTGTGTTTTGAAAGCTTAGAAATACGTTCTTTGGACAACACACCTGACCTAAAACGCCCAGCATAGCACTGTACACATGCACCCATGTCCTCACCCTACCCGCACAAACCCCACCCTCAGGAGGCTATCCACACGCACTGTTTGCAAAGATCTGTTTTTAGGACTGAACCATTAACAAAATCTTATCTTCATCCTCATAGGCTTATTGGAGAAATCTAAGATAGGATATTTGAACGGAAAGATACCTCCAAATCCATCTTCTTTCCTGTTGGTGGATTAAACCCTTTCCTACCATTTCTTGAAGATGGTCAATCAGTTCTGTTTAAGCATTTCCCCTGTGAGGAAAGTCACTAGTTAGAGATTCCCCAGCCCCTTTCATTGTGGAAGAGTTTGTATCATGAGAAAGCTCTCTCCTGTATTGATCTAAAGTTGCTGTCTGGGACTTCCCTGGTGGTCCAGTGGTTGAGACTCCGAGCTTCCACTGCAGGGGACACGGGTTCGATCCCCGGTTGGGGAGCTAAGATCCCACATGCCAAAAAAAGTAGATAAATAAATAAAATAAAGTTGCTGCCTCCCTAACACCCGCCTCTTCAAAAGCAGCAGAGAAAGTTTTGAGGAACTCTTCGTGCCTCTTTTTAGTAATAGATCAGAGTTTGCACTTCAAACCATTTCTTGAGTGTCTCTTTACAAGTAAAAGGCTCATCATCTTTATTTCGGATCAGTAACAAGGCACGTGTCTGGAATATGTATACGATTTCGGTATAAACAGTCCCCACCCTCATGTATCAACCTGACAAAGTCTAGACTCAAGAGTTTGTTTCAAGAAGAAAAACAAGTCAGCTATGATAGAAAGAATCGCCAGCCTATAAATCGTGCTGAGGTGTGTTTATATAACTAGATGCGAGTTTAAATAAAGCAACTGAAGAGTAAACCTAACTACCAGTCATAGTTGTAAAAGCAACCTCAGCGGAGTTGGCGGAAAGGACAGGTTACATTTGCCTTGACCGCGCACATAAGCAAACAGATTTCTAAGCTGATGGCCAGCACGTCAGGACATTGCTTCCAGGGGGTAAGTGTCTTCATTCCCATTCTCATCTTGAGACACTGAAGTTCAAAGAGATGAATGACTGCTTCAAGTCAGACAGAGCCCTGATTTCAGGGGCCGGAGTACCTGTGACCACTCTGACCTCATCCAGGTGACGATTCCTAGGAGCCTGTTGATTCAAGCCAGTACCCCAAAGCTACCTGCCGTCTCATGAGACAACAAGCCCGCTTGGGGGTGCCCACACTCCCTGTGAATTGTCATCAGATTCTTAGAGATGTCTGTGTCATGCCCCTGCCCCCACTCCCAGCCCATGGACCCCTAGAACTTCTGATCATGGCTCAGCCATCAGTCAAAGTTTCTAGAGAACCAGGGACAGGATTTGCTCTGTGATTTTGATTTATGCTAAGGGTCAAGCAAAGACAGAAAAGGAGGACAGAGGGGCCCGAGCAATATATTCAAGTAATACACTAAAAACAAGTCCGAAAAGAAGCTGTAGGAGGAAGTTTGTGGGGTTTACAAGCAAAATGAATGCTGTATATAATTTCATAGCCATGTGAGAAGTGTCATTTTAAGGCAAGCTGTTTTATGCTGTATGTGTATGATTACAAACACAAACTATATATCAAATGTATGTCTTTGAGACCTATAATCTATTAATATGAGATGCTGAAACGATTTGGGGTCCTCGCTGAATCTGTAGTTAGAGAGAAACAAAGTGGACAGAAGGGCTAGGCTGGTGGCTCAGAGATGCAGGTAAATGTCACTGTTCAGAGTGCTGACATCTCACCTGGACCACTTTAATTAGCGCGCAGTTGGACGTGCCTCTCCTTTTCTCTAATCCATGCTCTCCAGGGCCTTGAGAGAAATCTTTGGTGAAAATACTTCTGTGGCTCCTCCGTGTCCCTGGAATAAAGACCTCACTTTTAATACATCACTTAGGACTCTCTGAAATCCTATCACCCACCATGTCACCAGACACCAAATAGTCTCCAATTATGTGTTAGGATCCACCTAAGACTCTCTTGTTCATGAAATCTTTAAACCATGGTGCACTCTCCTACAGAAATCATCTTTAAGGCAGAATTCTGTAAGGGCAGGTTGTATCTTCCAAAGACGGCCACCCCTACATACGTGTCCCTTATGCTCTTCCTACTGTGTGGCTGACATCCATCCCATTGAGATGTGGGTCTGTGTTCATTCCCCTTAAGTCTGGGCGTAGGCTTGTGACCACCTTGGTCAATGGAGTACAGTGGAAGCAAAGCTGTGTGACTTCCAGGCTAGATCATAACAGGACAGAGCTTTTGTTTGGTTCCCTCTTGTGGGATGCTTGCCCTTGGATCCCAGCTGCCATATTGTGAGGAAGCCCAGTCCACACAGAGAGGCCATGTGTGGAGGTTCTAGCCAACAGTCCCAGTCAGGCCCTCAGCGGACAGCCAGCATTAATTGTCACACGTGCGAGTGACCAAGCCCTCAGATGATTCCAGCTTTCACCCCAAAAGCCTTCCAGCTGAGGCTCCAGTCCTTATGGAGTGGAGATAAATCTCTGTTCCTTCTGTGATCCACATGTCTGACCCACCGAAACTGTGAGAAATAATTAATAATAATTGTTGCTTTAAGTCACTAAGGTTTGGGTTAATTTGATATGTGGCCATAACTAACGGATACAGTGCAGTTTACTGGGTTTTACCCAAACCAGGTAACAGATTCTGGTTGTTGGTAGTCAGTATCCAATGCAGAAATTTTTATGTGAAGGTACCACCAAAGGCCTTGGAATTATGGGCTTTATAGGAAAAGAAGAGAATATTTGAATCTTAAGAATTAAAGGTGTGTGTGTGTTTAGTAGTGTTGTTTTTTTTTTTTCCGGTACGCTGGCTTCTCACTGCTGTGGCCTCTCCCGTTGCGGAGCACAGGCTCCGGACGCGCAGGCTCAGCGGCCATGGCTCACGGGCCCAGCCACTCCCCGGCATGTGGGATCCTCCCGGACCGGAGCACGAACCCGTGTCCCCTGCATCGGCAGGCGGACTCTCAACCACTGCGCCACCAGGGAAGCCCTGTTTAGTGTTTTAAGCACAAGTACACATAACCGAATACAAATGCTGGTCAGTGGAGTTCTGCTTACAGCCGTCAGTTCCTCTTCACTAAGCCGTGGTGAGGACCTTCAGTCACTCAGGTGCTGCGGAGAAAGTCACGCTTGGGTTTACATTCCTGCTATCTGCACCTGAGCTGCTCCTCTAGGTGTCCTTGCGATTCCTTCTCCAGGCTGATTGTTGTGGCATTGGTTGCTTCTCGTTTAAGGATCTCATTACTGTTTTCAGACCTGTCTCCGTGTCCGCCAAGGATGATTGCTCAACTTGGCTTCAACTTCCAAAGCTTCATCCATTGATTTGCTCTGTTAGAGATCTGACTCATTCTCAATGTCTACATAGTGTCATTGTACAGATGTTCCAATGATTTGTTGACGTTGTTGTTATCTAACTCCTAGGTTGATTTGCAATGATTTTCATCAACAAATGCAAATACGCCATGGTTTTGCAATATCCCACGGGCAGCCAATGTTCACTTGTACTGTTGCTGTGTTTTCTTACTTTTTTCTCTGCTTCTCTGTCCGAGGGTCACTGGTAACATGCAGACATGCCCCATGTGCTTCTTGCTAAGTGCCCTAATTAATGCTGTGGTTAAGGGGGACGGAAAAAGTCGTGGTTAAAATAGACTGGGAGAATATTTGAAGACCAGTGAATCTTCCTTGCATAGCTGAGAGTTAGCTGTTGTCTGCTTCAGGGCCCCGATTCTCAGGCAACCAACTCTTGACTGCATTGTGAATACAAACATTCGTGGTGGAGGATAGGAGGAAACATAATCTAAATAGAATGCCTTTATTCTCATACATATTTTAATTGTGCTGAAATAAGGAGGGATCTAATTTGGGGAGATTTCAATTACTTTAGGGCAAAAAAGCGAAACTTACTGTGGAGACCCAGCAGCCTGGCCAGCTCGCCCGTCCTGCTTCCTGCCCACCCTTCAGCCCACATTCTCAGGAGGCCGCAGCACGGTCACCAAGTGGAATAAGAGAGCACAGCAGAAGCGGCTCCTGGCTGGACGTCGGTCTTATTTTCCAGGCTAATAGCTTTTCCAGGGAGAAAAGCTTCGTGGTGGTTTGGCTCTGACGTTCTCGCTGCTGCAGTACTGAACAGCAGCTGAGAGCCTGGGGTCCCCCAGACCTAAGTCCAAATCCCACGCCTCCCACTCGCTTGCTGTACGTGGACAAGCCATGGAACCTTCTAAGCCTCTGATTCCTCTTGCTCCCTCTCAGATGAGGATAATTATACCAGCCTCATGGGATACTTGTGAGGATTAAATGAGGTCATGCTGATAAAATGTGCAGCAGAGAGCCTGGCACATGGCACACCCTCAAGAAATACTAATCCGTGGCTATCAGAGCTGTGACAGACTATTCTTTTCAAATTTCTCCTATTACAAGTGAGGCAACTGAAGACCGGAAAGGTAAGATGACTTGCTCAAGGTCACATAACTAGCTAGAGTAGAAACTAGTAATCAGAACCAGAGCTTACCTAAACCCCAGACATAACATGGATACAAATGAGGAGACAAATATGTATCGGTGAAAGTACTTAAAAATTGTTTTTAACATGGCTATATACATAACATGAAATTTACCATTTTAACCCTTTGTGAGTATACAGTTGGGCAACCACCAGCCCCTTCCATCTCCAGAGCCTTTTCTGTTTTCCCAAACTGAAACTCTGCACCCATTAAACAACTGTTGATTTCCTTCTTTAAAAAGTTATATACATATATTTTAAAATTACGTTTTTTTGTTTGTTTTGTTTTTTTACCCCTGCTGTATCAAATTCTCATTTCATAGCACACCTGCCCCACTGGTTCATGTAAGGCCCCTTAATGTACTTTTTTTTTTTTTTTTTTTTTGCGGTACGCGGGCCCCTCACTGCTGTGGCCTCTCCCCCTGCGGAGCACAGGCTCTGGACGCGCAGGCTCAGCAGCCACGGCTCACGGGCCCAGCCGCTTCGCGGCATGTGGGACCTTCCCAGACCGGGGCACGAACCCGTGTCCCCTGCATCGGCAGGCAGACTCCCAACCACTGCGCCACCAGGAAAGCCCCCTTAATGTACTTTTTTCTTTTTTTTTTTTTGAGTCATCATCATTTCTAGGTAGTTTTATTTATTTTTAACATCTTTATTGGAGTATAATTGCTTTGCAGTGGTGTGTTAGTTTCTGCTTTACAACAAAGTGAATCAGTTATACATAGACATATGTTCCCATATCTCTTCCCTCTTGCGTCTCCCCGTTAATGTACTTTTGAGTCAGAAAAAAAAATATTTTGAATTGGGAAAATAAACTTCCAGGGTATCCTAGCACATAGTTATGACTTAAAAATCTCACAAGTTCCTCCTCTTCGCCTTCAGCTATTATGCTTTCTGTTTTCCGCTCCCTGCCCCTGGGTTGCACTTGCTCTGCTCCGGGAGCTGGAGACGAGCCCTAAATTCTCTAGGGTTCCGCTCTTTACAGTGTGTATTCTCACTCCAGCCACTGCCCTCCCTCCTCTCCAGGATGCTTCAGGCACTGTGGTCCCTTATCCAGAGTGTTCCGCACTGATGCCAAAGTAGTGATTAAGGGAAGCAAGGAATGTGCTCTCTCTTCCCAGGAAAGGGCTGAATCCTACACAACACACAGAGGAAAATAACAGCCTCCAACCAGCAATAGCAACTCACACAGAGGAAAGCAATCGGGATGCAGTGACCGCCCAACTGTTAAAGCTAAATCTTTACTTCTCAAAACCAAAGTCCTGCCGCTGGCTGCTCTCCTGGGAAACCGAAACTGCAAAGGCTGAAGGGTCTGTTTATGTGAAATATGTTGTTGCCCTGCCGGCGCGCTCCCTCCCTCCCTGGACTGGGTTCATATCAGGCCTGACACCTTCAAAGCGGATGTTGATCCCGACCAACGATGTCCCAGTGGCCATTTTGGACACCTCCCTGTATGTCACTGGGGTCCGGAGTGAGAAGGTTGTTAAGAGGTTGAGAGCTAAAGGAAACAGAAGGTTAAGGTGCTTGAACTGGCACTGCATCCCAGCAGCATAAACCAACACAGTGCCAGTGATCAGAGCAAACAATTATCACAGCAGAAGACACTAGGTCTATTTGCACACAGCTGTGACTCGCAGCTGCTGGGACCAGAGGCTTCCATGGGATCAGGCCGAGGGACCCCAGAGAATGACTCAGCCTGGGTTCCTCCTGCCGCCCCAAGGTGCCACTGCAGGCTCAGCTGGTGGAATGTTCAAGAAGACTTCATGCCTTTTCTCAACAACCAGGACTGACTTTCATCATAAATCTTTGAGCCATGCTCTTTGGTTCCTCTCTTTGGAATTGTTAGTGCTTCTTAATCACTCTTCCCCTTTAAATCTCAATCACTCATTTAAAAAAGCCCTGACCTAAATGTAAGGCCAGAAACTATCAAACTCTTAGAGGAAAACATAGGCAGAACACTCTATGACATAAATCACAGCAAGGTCCTTTTTGACCCACCTCCTAGAGAAATGGAAATAAAAACAAAAATAAACAAATGGGACCTAATGAAACTTCAAAGCTTCTGCACAGCAAAGGAAACCATAAACAAGACCAAAAGACAACCCTCAGAATGGGAGAAAATATTTGCAAATGAAGCAACTGACAAAGGATTAATTTCCAAAATTTACAAGCAGCTCAATAACAAAAAAACAAACAACCCAATCCAAAAATGGGCAGAAGACCTAAATAGACATTTCTCCAAAGAAGATATACAGATTGCCAAGAAACACATGAAAGAATGCTCAACATCGTTAATCATTAGGGAAATGCAAATCAAAACTACAATGAGATATCATCTCACACCAGTCAGAATGGCCATCATCAAAAAATCTAGAAACAATAAATGCTGGAGAGGGTGTGGAGAAAAGGGAACACTCCTGCACTGCTGGTGGGAATGTGAATTGGTACAGCCACTATGGAGAACAGCATGGAGGTTCCTTAAAAACTATAAATAGAACTACCGTATGACCCAGCAATCCCACTACTGGGCATATACCCTGAGAAAACCATAATTCAAAAAGAGTCATGTACCAAAATGTTCATTGCAGCTCTATTTACAATAGCCCGGAGATGGAAACAACCTAAGTGCCCATCATTGGATGAATGGATAAAGAAGATGTGGCACATATATACAATGGAATATTACTCAGTCATAAAAAGAAACGAAATTGAGCTATTTGTAATGAGGTGGATAGACCTAGAGTCTGTCATACAGAGTGAAGTAAGTCAGAAAGAGAAAGACAAATACCGTATGCTAACACATATATATGGAATTTAAGAAAAAAAAATGTCATGAAGAACCTAGGGGTAAGACAGGAATAAAGACACAGACCTACTGGAGAACGGACTTGAGGATGTGGGGAGGGGGAAGGGTGAGCTGTGACAAAGCGAGAGAGAGGCATGGACATATATACACTACCAAACGTAAGGTAGATAGCTAGTGGGAAGGAGCCGCATAGCACAGGGAGATCAGCTCGGTGCTTTGTGACCGCCTGGAGGGGTGGGATAGGGAGGGTGGGAGGGAGGGAGACGCAAGAGGGAAGAGATTTGGGAACATATGTATATGTATAACTGATTCACTTTGTTATAAAGCAGAAACTAACACACCATTGCAAAGCAATTATACTCCAATAAAGATGTTAAGAAAAAAAAAAGCCCTGAATTCTGTCATGATAATATCAATAAGAACAATAGCTTAATGATGAGCACTGACTTTGCGCCAGCATTGTATTAAGCACATTACATTCCCCACACATTTTATCTTCACAACAACCCTGTGAAACAATTAGTGTCATTATCGTACCATATGGAAACTGATGCATTGCGATCATAAGCGACATGCAGGGTCGCAGAAGCAGGAAGCAGAGAGCTGGGTACAAGGCCAGGCTTCTCCAGGTCTGCCACTCTTTCTGGACCCATGTGCCTGAGAAGGGCATTTCCAGGCAGTGTGCACTGGTTACGCTGGTCATGTTGGCGAAGTTCTACAAGACATTGAAAACTAGATTTTTATGTTGGGAATAAATATCATTACCAAGACTTTAAATATGAGACAATAAGATGTATAATTGCTCTAGTAGCCAAAAACTGTCATACTAATAAAAAGCCTGATTTAAAAAAAATTGTGCTAAAACACACAGAACATTTATTACTTTAACCATTTTAAAGTGTGCAATTCAATGGTATTAATTACATGCACAGTGTTGGGCAACCATCACCACTGTCTAATTCCAAGCATTTTTATCACCCGAACAGAAACTCTACCAATGAAGTAACAACCTCCAGCCCCTGTTAACCTCCGATCCACTTTTTGTCTCTATGCATTCGCCTACCCTAGATATTTCACATAAGTGTAATCATACACTATTGTCCTATTGTATCTGGCTTATTTAACGCAGAGTGTTGCTTTCAGGGTCCATCCATGTTGTGGCACATGTCAAAATTTCATCCATTTGTATGTATATTCTGCGTTTTGTTTATCCTTTTATTTGTTGGGTCATTTCCACCTTTTGGCTATTGCTATGAACTTGGTGTACATTTTAATTTTTTTGGCCATGCCATGTGGCTTGCAGGATTTTAGTTCCTTGACCAGGGATTGAACTCATGCCCCCTGGCAGTAGAAGCTTGGAGTCCTAACCACTGGACCGCCAGGGAGTTCCCCATGGTGTACACGTTTGAGCTCCTGTTTTCAATTCTTTGGGCACATACCTAGGAATGGAATCGCTGAGTCATATGTTAATTCTATATTTAACCTTACAAGGAATTTTCTTTTTTTTTTTTTTTTGCTATGGAAATAAATAGGTTTAAAAAAGAGATATGCTGCAACTGCACAGAGTAAATTTCCTTGCTATGATTAAAAACAAAACAATCCAATTTGTGGTTTAGAATGGCAAGAATATTCTTGACAATGTATTTTTAATTTGATAACACAAAGTTAAGAAGTGAGTGGATTGTTACAAAAACTGTGTTTAAAATTCAGCCTTATTAGAAATCTGTGGTTGTATTCCAAGGACAGAGTCTCCGTTCTAGAGGTGATGTTTGAAAGACAGGCGGGAAAAGCTGGCCCTGCCTCCCTAGCAATTTTGTAGGGAGATGCTAGGCCTGGGGAGAGGCTTAAGCCTGGGAGGCCAGGGGCCTGGCCAAGGGAGGACACAGTTCTGAGCAGGTGAGAGGACGGGGCACTTCTGAGACCCTGACTCAGGTGGAGGCTGGCAGGGAACAGGGACACTGGCTTCCGTCTGAAGTTACTCCTTGACCACCCAAAGGCTGCAAGCGAATTAAAGATGAAAGTTCATGGAGGTTCCTTAAAAAACTAAAGATGGAACTACCATATGACCCAGCCATCCCACTCCTAGGCATATACCCAGAGAAAACCATAATTTGAAAAGATACATGCATGCCAATGTTCACTGAAGCATTATTTCCAATAGCCAGGACATGGAAGCAACTTAAATGTCCATCAACAGAGGAATGAGTAAAGAAGATGTGGCACAGATATACAATGGAATATTACTCAGCCATAAAAAAGAACAAACTCATGCCATTTGCAGCAACATGGATGGACCTAGAGACTGTCATACTGAGTGACGTAAGTCAGACACAGAGAGACAAATATATGATGTCACTTATATGTGAAATCTAAAAAAGAGGACAGATGAACTTATTTACAAAACAGAAGTAGAGTCACAGATGTAGAAAACAAACTTATGGTTACCAGGGGATGGGGGGGAGGGATAAATCGGAAGATTGGGATTGACACATACACACTGCTATATATAAGACAGATAACTAACAAGGACCTACTGCATAACACAGGGAACTCGACTCAATGTAATGGCCTATATGGGGAAAGAATCTAAAAAAAGAGTGGATATATGTATTTGTATAACTGATTCACTTTGCTGTACACCTGAAACTAATACGACATTGTAAATCAACTATACTCCAATAAAAATTAAAAAAAAAAAAAAGGGACTTCCCTGGTGGCGCAGTGGTTAAGAATCCACCTGCCAATGCAGGGGACACGGGTTTGAGCCCTGGTCTGGGAATATCCCACATGCCGCAGAGCAACCAAGCCCGTGCGCCACAACTACTGAGCCTGTGCTCTAGAGCCTGTGAGCCTCAACTACTGAGCCTGCGTGCTGCACCTACTGAAGCCCGCGAGCCTAGAGCCCGTGCTCCACAACAAGAGAAGCCACCGCAGTGAGAACCCTGGGCACCGCAACGAAGAGTAGCCCCCGCTCACCTCAACAAGAGAAAGGCCACGCACAGCAACGAAGACCCAACACAGCCCAAAATAAAATAAATAAGTAAATAAATAAATACATTTATTTAAAAAAATAAAGATGACAGTTCAGAGCTGCTGGTGATCTGGAGTTTGAGAAAGCGGTGTTGTTGGGAAAACCCTGATTCCACTGCTGACGGCAACTAAGATCTGTCTTGGCAAAACCACCTGATGGGTCCTCAAGCTCCTTTGCTGCCTCTGAAATATCACGGTAGAGCTCTGTTCTTTTCTCAGTTCAAAGCACTTTTTCTGCCTGTGATGACTCAGTGTGTAGGTGGGGGGGCCGAGTCTCTGGGGACACAGCTGTAACTGTGGCCATTCTGATGCCTCACTGTTGGCCTGCACAGCCCTCACCAGGTCACGTGAAAACGGAAACACCCTCAGCAGATGGGTAATAAAGTGACAGTGGATTAAATTCATTCATAAAGCGCACCGTGAGTGCCTTTTCTCTCCAGTCCTTTTCTCAGGGCGCCTCGGGTGGCAGACGAGGACCAGATTGTTCTAGAGAGGCTGTCTCAGGGGAGGGCATCATCAGCCTTCCTGGGAGCCCAGACCTGGCCCTCCCGTCGGTCCTCGTCTGTGGGCTTCACATCTAAAAGGTGAGGCCTCTGAGGGAGCAAGTAGGACTCTTTCCTCAGGGGGCAGCTCCCTGTGTGGGAGTTTTTTGCCCTCAGAGGTCCTGGCGGCACCTGCACTCACAGCTTGGGGCAAACCCTGGTAGGGACCCCAGAGCCGGCAGGCACTTTGCACGGCTCCCTCCAACTCCCTTTTCCCACCATTCAGACCCCAGCACGTGACTAGATTCTACCCCTCAGGCTCGCTAGCCCCAACCTAGATATGGTACAGCTGATCCTAGAACAATGATGCAGGGGCGGGGGGTGGCTAAGTGTGCTGACCCTCCGCGCTGTTGAGATTCCCATATAATTTACGTGGCCCTTCACATACATGGTCCCTTTGAACCTGGTTCTGCATCCATAGATTCAACCAACCTCTGATCAGGTAGTACTGTAGTATTTACTATTGAAAAAAATCCACGTATAAGTGGACCCTCATAGTTCAAACCCATGTTGTTCAAGGGTCAACTGTATTTGAGCAGATGGAGGAAGTCTTTAAGGAAAAAGTCTTATTCTTTTAACTTCATGAATTATTCTCTCCGCGTTACTGCTGACCCCTGGACACACTTCAGTCAACGTGAAGTGAAGTATCCATCCTTCACTGCCATTTTCTACCAACCTCCTCCAAGGCAAGCCTGCAGTTTTCCCAACGGAGCCTGACTCAGGGGTTCTTCTCTTTGTGCTGTTTCCTGCTGCCATCTTGGGCAACTGTAATGTCCATGTTGATAATGAATTGTTTCATTCATTCATTCAACAACCAAAAAAATTTTGAGCAGCTTCTGCTATGGGCTACTAAGCAGTGATAAAATAAACTACAAAATGGAGACCAGACTTGAAAATTCCCTGAACAGATAAAACCAGTTAAGCCATGTAAGGAAAAACTAATTTAGCTTATCCTGCAACACAAGTGACATTAGCTTGGGTCGCTTCTTGTAAATGCCTTTGAAAATCATAAATGAAACTTAAACTGTTTTCCAAAATTGGCATAAGATAACCATTGTAACTGATCCCCATTATTAGGAAAAACTTCAATGCTATAACCAATCACTGTAAAAATAAACAGCCTCCAAATTTTCACTGTATAATCTGTCCTATAGAACACACACTTCTGACCTTCATTCCACTAATGTCTTGAAAGCTCCCAGTTCGTGAACTGTTCTTATGTACACATTAAACTCTTACTAATTACGATTTTATTGATCTGGTGGTTTGAATTTAGCTGTTTCTGGATTTTTAAAATATTTATATATTTGGTTGTGTTGGGTCTTCGTTGTGGCATGTGGGCTCCTTAGTCGCCGCAGGTGGGCTCCTCAGTTGTGGCATGCGAACTCTTAATTGTGGCATGCCTGTGGGATCTAGTTCCCAGACCAGGGATTGAACCCGGGCCCCCTGCATTGGGACTGCGGAGTCTTAACCAATGTACCACCAGGGAAGTCCCGTTTCTGGATTTTTGACAGCAGAAATAGAAATACTACTATCAGTAATAATGATCAGGAATCGCCCGTTTGTCGTGCATTACATTTTGCAGTGTAGTTGCCTACCTGTGCTGTGTGAAGTCCTTATCTATCCTGGCTGTGTCTGCCTAGAGCCTGGCCTTGGTAACAAGAACAGGATAAGAACTTAACACTGAAAAATGTTTGTTAAATTTAATCGAATACCCTATAAAAGATGCTATTCATCTCTAGGTACAGTGATTCGGAGACAATTCTGTAAAACCACAGAATTTTTTTGTTGTTGCGGTACGCGGGCCTCTCACTGTTGTGGCCTCTCCCGTTGCGGAGCACAGGCTCCGGACGCGCAGGCTCAGTGGCCATGGCTCACGGGCCCAGCCGCTCTGCGGCATGTGGGATCTTCCCGGACCGGGGCACGAACCCGTGTCCCCTGCATCGGCAGGCGGACTCTCAACCACTGCGCCACCAGGGAAGCCTGGGAAGCTACATTTCTAACAAGTATTGCACGTAATTCTAATGCAGATGGTCCTGAGACCAGTTAAACAAAAAAATCGTGATTCTAAAACCTATAAGTAAAACTAGCCCACCCAAATGCTTGGGAGTCTGCTATTAACTGCCTATTTTTTTTAAAAAATAAATTTATCTATTTATTTTTGGCTGTGTTGGGTCTTCGTTGCTGTGCGTGGGCTTTCTCTAATTGCAGAGAGCGGGGGATACTCTTTGTTGCGGTGCACGGGCTTCTCATTGCGGAGGCTTCTCTTGTTGCAGAGCACAGGCTCTAGGCCTTCGGGCTCAGTAGTTGTGGCACTCAGGCTCAGTAGCTGTGGCTCTCAGGCTCTAGAGCACAGGCTCAGTAGTTGTGGTGCACGGGCTTAGTTGCTCCGCGCCATGTGGGATCTTCCCGGACCAGGGCTCGAACCCGTGTCCCCTGCATTGGCAGGCAGATTCTTAATCACTGCACCACCAGGGAAGTCTCAAGACCACAAAATTTTAAACACGACTATCCTAAAAATATATGGGTGGAAATATTACCAATTTCGCCATTAATTTCTCTGTTTTGATCCCACAACTCAGGTCTAGGACCAGAGTCAGTGCCCGTGATGTCTCTTTGCAGTCTGTGCGGGATTGGTAGGTTTGCCATGCGCTTCCATCCTCAGTGTGGGAGCTCTGGTCACAGGGTGTAGAGAGAGCTTTGCCTCCTAGGACGACACTTGCCCGCTTTGGTCACACCGAGGGGAAAGCCCTGGTGTGGAGAGGTTGGTGGCCGTGTGAGCCAGGGCACGAGCTCCGTGGTAAAGTTACTGTCTTCTTACACACATTGGAGACAGCCTCTCTGGCGCTTAACTAGATAGACCCTGGCCTGTACTCACTTATTTCCTATGTCTGTTGTTATCCAGGTGGCTGTGAGTCTTCATCTAGACTGTTTCTCACCCTCCCCACAAGGCTGGTCTCCTCCACCCTCAGTCCTCACGGGACAGTGGACGCGGCTCAAGTCTGGGACCTGCCAGCAACCGTCAGCATGGATGAGGGACATTTGCTCAAATCTCTGCTCCTCCTTCAAAATCTGCTAGGAACTGAATTTTTCATGCTTGATTTCTCCTTTAGGAACGATCAATACCGCCAGCTAATTTGGGGCTTTCATTCTCAGGTTGCTCGCCGACTTCGTTAGGGTTTGAACGCAATTTCTCTATCATTTACCTTCCTGTGTTTGCACTGGAACACGCGGTGGTGGGGAACAGGAGCCTTTTGGGGGGGACAGCATCACATTTTTTAACCCTTAAAGCCTGAGTGTTCTCACTAGCTGCTTTGAACCCTCTGAATCTTTTTTAAGTGTTTTGAGTCACCACGTCTACAAACCAGCTTCTATAAACTTTTTTTAAAAATTTAATTATTTATTTATTTTTGGCCTTGCTGCACAGCTTGTGGGATGTTAGTTCCCCAACCAGGGATTGAATCCGCGCCCTCGGTGGTGAACGCATGGAGTCCTAACCACTGGACGGCCAGGGAATTCCCAAACCCTCTGAATTTTTTTAAAATAGGGGAGCCCCAAACCATTTGCCGGGTAACACCTTCTTGCTCCCAAATCAATTGCTACTCTCTGGAGGAGAGTGCTGCTTCTAAGAGCATTTTCACCCCTAGCTCACTCTGCAGAGCAGGGGGCCAGTCTTGGGGTGGACGGCTGCAGATGGAATGCTATTTCCATGCGCTGTGTCCGGAGGTTCCAGGAGGACCTCAAATATCTCATATAGTGTGTACTTTCTTTTTTCATGTTGGCCGGGGCTGCATCTGTCACTTTTGCCTCTCTGAGCTCAGATTTGTCAGAAACCAGAACCCACCATAGATTCATCTTATTTTCCCTCCTCCGTCCTCACCACTCCCCCTTCCTCTCTGCCAAGGCTCAGCCCTCCCCTTCTTCAAGCCAGCTCCCATCTCGCTGGCTGTTGCCAGTTGAGTCCCAAATCACTCATCACTCTACAACTATGGCCTCCCACCTCCCCTGGCTTCCCTCCTCCCTAATTATTTAGCACTTAAGTGCATTTTTCTGTTCATCTGTAGTTTGTTGTGGACGTTTCTGTTTCTGTCACTTCTGTTTATACATATTTACAGTTAGTTCAATTATCTGTTCTAATGGCTATCGAGGTGGCATGAATAATTTAAAGGTAATTCACATTTGGCTTTGGAATGCCTTTCTGTACTCCCATTTGAGTTTGGGGATGTCTGATATTCTGGGAATTCACAGTTCAAACTCAGTAATGAAGCCACAGTAGAAAATGGCTTGGAAGGAAGTTGGGGTGTTATTCAGCATCTTTTCCCCTGGCCCCTGAAGCATCCTTTGGCTCCCAGCTCCGTGATGAAGTTGGAAAGCATCACTTCTCATATAGTTGCCTAGTTCTGGCCCCAGCAGAGCCTTTCCAGTCCCTTTGGGGTGTCTGTCTCAGCTGTTTGTCTGGTACACGTTGTCTCTATCAAGGGGGAAGGTAAATCGGTAGGCTGGCTTGGAGGAACACTATCAGGGCTCATGTAATTATCTGGGGAAGAAAAATTCCTTAATTGTAAGACTTTGCCAAGCGAACGTTCATTCAATATGTCTGCTCAGTGCACACACAATTGTTAACCAGTCTGATTACTTTGAAAAATTGTCTTTGCAAAATCCTTACCGTAAAATACGTGAGCATCATGATCTATGACTGAACATACGAACCGGCTTTAAGCTAGCAGGGTCCTTTCACGTAAACAGAGATGCCCACACAGGCTTGAGTAAACAGATGACAGTCACCGTGGTGAGCCCGGGCAAAGGTTTGCGGCCCTGACCACACCACGAGAAATATTTAAGTTTAGCGGATTTCTTACATAAACACTCTAACCTCAGACTCAGTCTGGGCAATTCCGTCGCCCTCCTCTGAGCTCTGCCCTGCCAAGACAGAGGAGACAAGGGCTGTTTTCAGAACAAACCTGCCTTGAGTCTCATTCTAATCGTGGGAGGAAATATGACTGACAACGTATCTGAAAGGTTGGATTTTTAAAAGCATTTCAGGAGACTTAAATACAAACCTAGGGTGCTAAAGAGAAGGGAAGCCTTGCCACGGAGTGTGAGTTTATGAAAAACTCAAAAGCATGGGTATAAACTCCCTCTGGCAGGTGGGTGGAAAGCCATCCCCCACTGCCTCCAAGATCCTCCCAGTGGCTTCTGGGACCATTTTGCCAGCACCCCTCCCCAACCTTGATCATCCTCGTTAATCCACAGAGCCGAGTGTGAGGCCTTGCCTGGGTAGGCACTCAACCCATGCTGGATTATTAGACACAAGTCTAGGATAAGAGATCCTGAATTTGGCTGGCCTCATAAATCTCTTCGTTGTCTACAGAATCTTCCTAGGAGGTCTGTGGTTCCTCAGATGGTTTCAGGATTCAGCTTGGGGCGGGAGGTGCTTGGGAGCCTGGAGAAGCCACAGCGGAGGAAGGGAGGAGAGAGATGCTGTGAAAAACACCAAACTTAATTCCTCGGCTCTGAAGGGGTATTGGGAATTGAGAGTGCCGTAAGGATGATGCATAACGTGCAGGTAGGGCCGCCATGGGCCAGGAGACAGACTGCTAGAAATGTGCACTCTGGCTTTCAACAAGTCTTTGCATAGCACCTTCTAAATGCTAGGCACAGTGGTGATACAAAAGTGGAGTTTGGGTTAATTATTAAATTTAGGATGCAGGAGGATAATTTAGTGAATTGTTTAAAATACTGATTCCCAGGATCATTTCTAGAGAGTTGAATATACTAGGTCTAAGTGAAGGTGGGAAGTTACATTTTTTTTTTATTTTTTATTTTTTGCGGTACACGGGCCTCTCACTGTTGTGGCCTCTCCTGTTGCGGAGCACAGGCTCCGGACGTGCAGGCTCAGCGGCCACGGCTCACGGGCCCAGCCGCTCCGCGGCATGTGGGATCCTCCCGGACCGGGGCACGAACCCGTGTCCCCTGCATCGGCAGGCGGACTCTCAACCACTGCGCCACCAGGGAAGCCCGGGAAGCTACATTTCTAACAAGTATTGCACGTAATTCTAATGCAGATGGTCCTGAGACCAGTTAAACAAAAAAATCGCGATTCTAAAACCTATTAGTAAAACTAGCCCACCCAAATGCTTGGGAGTCTGCTATTGACTGCCCAGAGATGATTTTGATGTTCAGGTAGCTCATATGGATTTAGCTTACCTTGAACACAGTGGCCATGGCCAGTCACGGTGTTGCTCCATGAAGTGTTCATTGTAGTCTTGGACTCAGGAAAGCAATGCTAGGTTAGGTGGCTGCATTTTGGACCTGAGGAGGATGCTTACCCCAGAGCCTAAGCAGCACAAAGGAAGAGCATCAGATTAACTAGGAAGACAACCCACACTGATAAGGCTGAGATCACAGGAGGGTGGCACAGCAGGGCATTTCATTCTTCTTTGTCTCATGTTGACGGCTCAACTACATGGTCCTACTCCATTTTCATGAAGTATTTTCACCATCTTTTTTGGTTCATGACATTCATCTTTTGTCCTAGAATCAACCATCTTACTGAGACCTGAAGGAAGGCCCAGAGTCATCATTAAGAATGATTCTTTGGGGCTTCCCTGGTGGTGCCGTGGTTGAGAATCCGACTGCCGATGCAGGGGACATGGGTTCAAGTCCTGGTCCGGGAAGATCCCATATGCCACGGAGCAACTAAGCCCGTGTGCCACAACTACTGGGCCTGCGTGCCACAACTACCGAAGCCCGTGTGCCTAGAGCCTGTGCTCCGCGACAAGAGAAGCCACCGCAGTGAGAAGCCCACGCACCGCAACAAAGAGTAGCCCCTGATTGCCTCAACTAGAGAAAGCCTGCACACAGCAATGAAGAACCAATGCAGCCAAAGAAAGAAAGAAAGAAAGAAAAAGAAAGAAAGAAAGAAAAAAGAACGGTTCTTTGGACAATCCCCTGAACCTATGGTTGTTTTAATGCAAGTTCAGAACCTGGTGCAACTGTGGGTAACATCCCACGGACAGCTGCCAGGTAGGGGGACTCTGGCCTTTCAGGAAGGGACATAGCTATTAGTGTCTCATATCCAGTGACCAACGGTGTCTGCCCAGATCTGCGGACACTGGCTTGCTCTCAGGAAGTTTATGGGGTCTAGCAGAAATCTTGCCTATCTCTTGATGGCTAAGGGCTTGAAACTAAGTCAGATCTTCGAATTGACCAAGAGCTCAATCTAAAACTGAGTAAGAGTTGTTCTCAAAGTGTGACATGGGGGCCTGTGGGCAATCTGCCAGGGACACGATGACATGATGTAGGCCATGAAATCTGCCCCATGATTTCTGAAACTTTTGGTATTTATGTATCTCAATAGTTTTTCACGACATGAGCTAAAATCCTTTGCTTAACGAAATCCTCCATCGGTGTACACTCCCGACACCAACTGGATCTTACAACTCCATTCAATTCAGTTCTGACACTCACTGCGCAGTTAGTGCAAACCCCACAGGTTAGAGAGCAGTGTCCCCAACCAATAGGACTGCCCACTTCCAACACCAGTCACTGGTGTCAGCAAGTGGGCTGACACATGCTCAGTGAGGGGACGGATGAATTTGCTCAGAAAATACTTACTGATCAACTACTACCTTCCATCCCACTACTCTGTGGGTTTGGAATACAGTGGGGAATGCCCCAACACGTTCCCTTCAGTCATGGACCTTGTACGTCAAATTCCTTTTCTTTTTAAGACATTCTGCTTCACACGTGGTAGCAGCCCAATAGGGGTTTGTAGAATAAATAAACTAGTCAATGAATTAAACAATGTTACTCAACAATGGTAAGATCCCTTATCAGGAAAACCATACAGTAAAACTTGTAATTTTGTGGGAATGGCATTTGTGGTTACCCTGAGCCAGTGGTCCCCAGAACTAGGATGCAAGCTGAGGTTCTGTGTGAGCCTTGGGGAGACCAGGTCAGGTAGGACCTTGGTTGCCAGGGGCAGCGTCTAAAGCCATGTGGGAGAGTTTGACCCCAAAGCAGGGCAGGGGTGGGAGCCCAGGAGCTGGCCCAGGGATTGGGGCTGCTAGGCAAGCTCTACATTGACACAGCACTCTACAGTTTCCAGAGCTGCTTCTATCTCGTCTGCGTTAGGCCTGAGAGGGCTCCAGTGACAGGTGCTACCTGGGCTGCTCCCAGAACAAGGGTCTCAGATAGAGGAGTCCTGGAGCAGGGACCCTTAGGGATGGCTTGGAGCACAGATGCAGATGTATCAACATCCCAGAGCATCACAACAGGCTGCAGGATTTAGGAGGTTAGCATTTCATACGGTCCCTGGCGGTCATCACCATTTTGGTACCATAGATCCCTTAATCAGTCAGATGAAGTCTGTGTAGCCTTTCTCAGGATATCTTTAAATGCCACGTATGATTAACGCAGGACAATAGTGAAATGCAGTTATTAAAATGTTGAAAAAGTTATCAAATTTGATTACAGCAATATATGTGGCTCTTGACACATGAAAAAACAGGATAGTGGCACATCTGCCTTGTTAGATGATGTGCTACTGCGATGCGCATAATCGCTACTGTGACTGCAGAAACTGTAACATTAGAATGCCGGTGACTTCGACTGCGACAGCCACAGGTACTGTGAGTATTGCTGTGATTTGCTGCTGACATTCATAATCGAAGGAAATGTTACATTACGGTTAGAGGTTAGTGAATACAAAGATGTACTTTTTTCCCCATCCAAGTTCATGGACTCTTAGATTTCAGCACTATCCCTTGTTCAAAGTGTAGCTATAAGAGTTTTTTGGGGTCCCTCGATCCATGGCTGCACTAAAGTCTAAGGAAACAGTGAAGCTCTGATTAGTAACCACCTGTTCTGCCACAATGCTCAACTTTTCCGGTGGATATGGATTACAGGTTTTTAACAAATGCTATAAAAGTGCACTTATTACTTAATTTTTACTCCCTTGTACATACACATTTATACAAAAGCAATGGACAAATATGTGTAGGTGGACTTTCCTGGAATAAATAAAGTAAGCTTCATACACCATCTTATCTATCGGCAGGTGTAATTATGTTAAAGAACAGTCCCTGGGTAATGTTAGACAGGAGGATTCTCCTTGAATATCTGTCGTGAAGAACACTGATGTATTGTTTTAATGGAGTCAGCACATTCCAGTTAAAACAAAGAGAATAACCCTAGAAGTAGAGAAATAATAAGAATATTAAGGAGTGGATTGGCTAATTGCCTTGCCGCTACTTTCCTGAGTCCCCATTCATCTCTCCCTTGCTTTTTGTTCATCACTATGGTGTGTTCCTCTGTCAGCTTTCAGAAGATCCTTCTGGTCTGGGTCTTAACCCTTGCAGGTGTTACTTCAGAACCCTGAGCAGAGAGGGAGCAAGGCCATAGGTCTCTGTGTGCCATGGTGGTCACTGTGGCCCTCACCATTTCTGGTCTGTTAGTAGTTTCTTACATTGCAGTTACAGAGGCAGAGAGAAATCAGGATCTACCCTTCTCGGGAAGATTTCTGTCTAAAACCCACCATGCCAAAGGTTATGTGATTTTTTTGTTTTTTTTCATGCCTTGGCCTCAGAAGAGATGGTAGGTAACTAGCTCTTTTCTAAAATAACGTCTTCTCCTGCCCGTGAGTGCCTCGGTCATCATGAGTTCATAAGCCCATTAATTAACCTGCCAAAGACCTTTCTTCTCAGTGGAGGCTGCTCATCACTCAGCAGGAGTGTATCCTAGTAGGGTTAGTGCATGAACAGAAAACAAATCCATCGGAACGTGAGTTATGACATCTAGGAGTTAAAACGAGCCCACGTGATGGGAAAACCATGGAGTTCCCAGCGACACCTGGATTACACATCCTTCGGCGTGAGTGTTGAGAAGCTCTCCCACATCTGTATTCAGGATGCTCTTTTTTTCCTCTCCTTTTTTTTGATGAATTGGAGTTGCCTGGTGAAAGCAGGTAAGGAAAGAAGTCTCTGGCCTAAAGCCCTTGGAACATAGGTTTGTAAGATTTTTTTTTTCCCCTAAAACATTTTCAAAAATAGAAAATGAAACTTTAAATGGCAGAGGAAAATAACAAGCAGAAGGGAACTGCGGGAACTTCGGGGACTTCCCTGGCAGTCCAGTGGTTAAGACTCCGTGCTTCCGATGCAGAGGGCATAGGTTTGATCTCTGGTGGGGGAACTAAGACTCCACATGCTGCTTGGCCAAAAAATAAAATGAAAAGAATTGAAAAAAAAATTAAGTAAAAATCATTTCGCGAGAAAGGCTGCTCACTGGGCACATTATATAGAGAACGAATTGACTGTGAACCCTCATAATCTTGAAATAGATTTATATGTCGGAGATGCTAGTTCACTGTGTATTCGGACAGGCATACACGCAAATAAAAGGCAGGGACGGGGGTGGGGTGGGGTGGATGACAATGGGACTGTGACACTTCAGAAACATGAAGCAGGGCTTCCCTGGTGGCGCAGTGGCTGGGAGTCCGCCTGCTGATGCAGGGGACGCGGGTTCGTGCCCCGGTCCGGGAAGATCCCACATGCCGCGGAGCGGCTGGGCCCGTGAGCCATGGCCACTGAGCCTGCGTGTCCGGAGCCTGTGCTCCGCAACAGGAGAGGCCACAACAGTGAGAGGCCCGTGTACCGCAAAAAACAAAGAACAAACAAACAAACAGAAACATGAAGCAAAATTATTCTCAGGACAGACAGTCTTTGCGTGGGGAGGCTTTTTACTTATTAAACAGCGTTTTGGAACAAATTAAACTGCACATAAAGATACATTATGGGCAGAGCAGCTAACAAGCGGGGTCACTGAGGGTGGAGTACAAGAACATGCAGGATCTGATGGCAAGGGCTTTTGCAGGATGTGCCTGGGGGACATTTAAGATATTTATGGTGACTACTTTACTGATACTGCTTAGAGGACAATCACTGCTTGTTTGTTCCTGAATCCTTGGTTTTGTCTTAACTTTTATGTAATTTTATATTATTGTAGGGAAGAAATGGAAACAAGAGAGGGTCAGGAACAATTTAAGGGCTGGAAAAATGAAAAAACATTTGCCAAACACCCGACCTTTAAGGGTCACTTCTCTTGCCCTATGGGCCTGTGAGAGCTTAATGGCCATTGAGATTCATTCATCAGTGGAAGAAACTAGCATAAACCCATCAGTTTCTAGGTAAGTGATGTAAACTTCCCTGGCACTGAAAAGTAGTTCTGGATATAAAATGTATTTTGTTCCAAAGGATATTGCCACTTTCCAGCAGTCAGAAGATTTCACAACTGACCTGATGTTTCTCTGTCTGTTATTTTTTCCTTGTTATGTTTATAAAGCTCTCGTTGCATTCACAATTTTCCAGGAAATCAGTGTCAGGTAACAACCCCACCATGAAAAGCTACCTCTAGAGAGCAGTCAGCGGGTCTTATCTGGCACTGAAAGCTTGCTGGTTGGTTTTCTACATACATGTTTATTTTCAGTTCAAAGACAATATAGAAAACTCCATCGTGGAAAATGTTACCTTTTAGTTCACACTCTTTTAATCCCCCAGTCCCCATAAAATAAACATTCTAAAGTGTAAGCAGTGGGAAATAATGTAAACTCTGCGGAAACAGAAAATAAATTAGTTTCTTTCAGACTTGGTGGAGGTCCTTTTCCTGAACACTACACTCTGTTACAAACAGAATTCATCTTGAACGAAGAATAAATCTTTGGCCTATTTCACCATTTCCCCAGCATTGCGTAAGAGCATATTTCAAATTCACTTTCTTCTCCAACTGCAGCAAAAAGGCAAGGAGTAGTTTGTGTTTGTGGAGCCTGAAAAACAGGAAAAAAAAAATATTTCGGTGGTTTAAGAACAGCTTTTTTCCCCTGGTGTCAAACTGTTCATATATTATAGCTCTAAAGCTGGAGACCACAAGAAAATATAAGAGCAGACAAGTGATGCTATTCACAAGACAAGGCTGGGATCATTGCTTGGAATCTTTTTACTTATGAGCAGTGGAGAATCCGATTCTGCACCACTTGGGACCGAGCCAGCATGGACACGGCAGGCAGCAGTTCTGAATTTCCTAAAAGATTTTGCTTGGGGACCGTGGCTGAAATTCCATGACTTCTAAATTTGGAATCTACAAGTTTCCAGGATCCTGTCAAGTGAGAACATCCAGGATTTTAGATTAGCAAGCCTGTTGCCTTGGATTTCAGTTTCTCTTTTATAGCAGGCACAGAGAGCAAGGTCTGAAAAATGCATTTAGGACAAGAATGGAAGTGAGTGAATCTGGAATTTCTTATTATTGTTAAAGCTTTGTTGTTTTCCCGCAAAGGGTACTAAGACTCTCTGTCACTGTGAATTCTGCAATCTCTTTAGAAAAAGAAGTGCTCAAGATACATTTTAAAAAGAAAAAAGCAAACAAAACACCTAAGTACCAAAAAAAAAAAAAAAAATTCATCAGGAGAAATGTAAAATACAAGCGCTTGGCCTTTGATCTGAATTTATACAAGGAGGAATTTATCTCCTTGGCCAAGAGTTCAAACTCGGCTGGAATACAGCGAGCCAGCCTCCCACGGATGAGGGCAGGGTCTGGAGCCAGAAGGGATGCTTTATTCCCTTCAGAACAGAAGACGGTGACCAAGGCAGGGGACTAGGAGTTTCAAATACTCCCCTGATGTCTGGTTCAAATCAGGGAAGTAAACAGAAAACAGAAGCATCGCAAGCATAGTAAACATTAACAAAAAGAAAATATCTTTGATGTTAGGAAGGGAGGTCTGCCTGGTGCGGACCTTGCCCCTCCTCTCAGTGACGCGCCAGCCTCCTGTCGGTGGCTCTGGTGACCCTAGATACGAAGCACAGTGACTACTGGGGAGGGAAGGTGGGAGAGACGAGGCTGGGCTCGGTGGAAGACCCGTGGATTGACCACATGACCTCGGTATCAACAGTTTTTATAGTTAAAGAGGCTTAGAGTCTGTGGTTCCATATTTTCAGAAAACTCAAAGGGTTGGTAAAGGTATAGAAAGTCTGAATATAAATTAAAAAAAAAATCAGAAACACAATAGCGAAGGTGCAGATGAATCAGTTGTTTATTGTTTATTCAGTGGGGAAAATTTTTTTTTAATTTGATTTAGTGTTAAATCTTTTGGAAGATAGAATATATAAGACGTCCAATCGTGGTATGTGAATAATAAGAAATTACAAAGTGCCCAGGCAACGTGAGTGACCAGAGGCAGAGACTGGAGTGACGTGGCCACAAGTCAAGGGCTGCTGGCAGCAGCTAGAATCTGGAGAAGGCAAGGAAAGGAGTCTCCCCTGGAGCTTCTGGAGGGAGTGTGGCCTGCTGGCACCTTGATTTCAGCCTGCTAATACTGATTTCAGACTTCTAGCCTCTAGAACTGTGAAAGAATCGATTTCTGGTATTTTAAACCACCAAGTGATTCGTTATAGCAGCCATGGGGATGAAACACACACGCACACCCCCATAAGGGGGGTTCTCTCCTATTTATTAAACTAAGACAATTTCATTGTATTTACCCTTATGTTACTTATTGGTAATGGCACTTGGTTCTTGGCTTCCCTGTGCTGACAACCATCTTGTTTTGGTTCCCACTGTTGAATAACAGAGGTTAAAGTTAAATACACTACCAAAGTGACTTTATTATAAATTTATTTATTTTATTTATTTATTTTTGGCTGCGTTGGGTGTTCATTGCTGCGCGTGGGCTTTCTCTAGTTGCGGTGAGCGGGTGCTACTCTCTTCATTGTGGTGCGTGGGCTTTTCATTGCGGTGGCTTCTCTTGTGGCAGAGCATGGGCTCTAGGCGTGTTGGCTTCAGTAGTTGTGGCTCGCGGGCTTCGTTCCTCCGTGGCATGTGGGATCGTCCCGGACCAGGGGCTCGAACCTGTGCCCCCTGCATTGGCAGGCGGATTCTTAACCACTGTGCCACCAGGGAAGCCCCTGAAAGTGACTTTAAAGTAAAAACGAAGTCAACCTCAGTAGTATTTGTAAAGTTGATGGCGACATATTTTGACAATTTTTTTAAAACCTGAAAAGTGAATAATTTAGAATCATTTAGATCATGAATTTTTTTTTTTGAGATTTGCTTTTGAATTGAGGAGAAGTGAGTCTATTTATTTCTCTTATTAGTGAAGCTGCATGATAGTCACTGGGTGCTTATTAACCCGTTTGAATGTCTGATAAAAAATGGCTTCTGCAAAATGGAGAAAATTTCAAGTTCATAGCATTTGGTTAAAACTTTCACCTTACCTTGCAAGTTCTAATTTTTTCAAACCAACTGGTAGATTATAACTAATGACATAACTGAAGCTTTTCTCCAGGCTTTTCCAAAAGCGCATCCAAGCTTTTCTCATTGACCTATAATTTCTTATATATTATATTAACCATGTGTAAATTTAGAGTTATTAGAAAATTCATATTTTTCCAGAGTTTGATGAAATATTATTTTTCTTGCTTTATTTAAAAAAAAGTATAAGATGATTAGATCCACTGCCTCTTGGGAAGTTTCTTTTAAAAGGGAATTAATTAAGAACTTCACAACGGTTAAGCCTCAAAACATTCCATTTTAGTTAGATAACGGAGATTTAATTATCACCATCTTTTAGAGATGTTAAAGATTCCATTTTAGATTTAATTATCACAATCGTTTATTTAAGTAGCTTGGGCTTCCAGCCTATTTTGATTCCTGCCTGGGAGTGGGAAAAGGGGCGCTCCCTCGGTCCCAAGGACAGCTTGGGGTGAGGAACTGAGGACTTTTTCTTGAAGCACAACGGTGATGAACAATTTTTGAGCTGCTTCTTGAAAAGACAGAGTTTCAAAATTAAAATCAGAGAGCCCTGGACCTCCCCCAGGAAACCCTGAAACTCTGTGGTTTACAACCTGGGGATAAGAGGCTCTGTCCACAAGCAGCGTCTGGAGATTAATTTATAATTATTAAATATCACTGAAAATTTCGGCTCGAAAGGAAGTTTAGGGAAGAAATGAGCTGGTATTATACTCCTTTTTGCGTGTGCAATTCAAGAAAAACAATTATAGCAGGGCCAGAGTCAATTTGATTCCGTACTAACCACAACTTTGCACATCAGAACAAAGTAAGGGAGTGTCTGAATCCTTCAGGAGATCTGCCAGGCTTTCTTGAGTTCATTTGAATCCTGCCAAGGCCCAGAAATATGATGAAGCTTCAAAATGAGAAACCCAAAGTGGGGGGGGGGAACGAAACCTCCAAATCCAATCATCTTCAAACAAAAGACTGACCAGTAATGTCACAGGATCAGTTTCACTGGGACAAACAACTCATTTTAATTAGTTCTGTTTGGTAACATCCAAAAGAATGAATCATGCCCTTAGTCTAACAATAGCGAAAGCACGACAGGGAAGCTTTGGAAAAAAGCAGCAAGAGCTCAAATTCTGGTGACTCCCGGGCACCTCCCGCTCATACGGTTTCCTAGAGGGTGAGATAAGCAGGGAAGGTGAGGAAGTGGAAGGAAAGACAGCAGCCCTCAACCGAGTGGCTTCTTCCACGTGCGACACGTCACGTCTGCAACACATTCTGCAAGGAGTAAGGAGGGTGATGCCCTGCAGCTGAGTCCAGAGAAAGAGCTGGAGCCTGACCACGATGTGAGCCAAGCAGCCCACCGGACATTTCCTCTCCTGATGCTCAAATGTGTCCGAGCTATCATCCAAGCTTTAACATTTGTATTTTGTGCATTTTTAATAGCCACAGACCTGTGACTGTTAGTACGAGTGGTCCCTGCCTGCCGTATGTGAGAGGCGACAGGAAGCAGGAAGAATGTCTGCGGGATCGTTATTCTGAAGGATACCCGAGAGGGAATGTTTGCTTTGTACAGTGGTTTTCTCTTACAGCACTGGATGGTCTGCGATTATTCAAGCAGGGTCAAGTGATGGGTTTTGAAACACTGCCTACCAAGCCTAGAACAAGGTTTGGCAATTCATACAGAAGAAAGAACCCTGGATAATTGAGTGGGAAAATGACATTCAATGAGAGACTTAAGTAAGAGATAGCTCTAGTATAGTCTGACTGAAAAGAATTTTGACAAAGTCATAGCTTTTAATACTCAATTATCTTTTGTTATTAAAAAAAATCACCTGGTTATCCCCAAATTATGGGTCTGTTCAAAGAGCTGGTTATCATCTTCCAGAATGGGCCAAAGTTCATTTACCCCGTGAAAATCTTTTGGTTTGGGAAAGAAAGGATGGGGTGAGACCGAGAGTAAGCAGATCTGGGTTGAGTCTTGGCTTTTGTACTTATCAGCTGTGCAACTCAGGCAAGTTGTTGATGTCTCTGGGCCAGAGTTTCCGCAGTTCTGAAATTTGAGGCCAGCATGACATGTGACCGTGGATGGCAAAGCATTTCCTGCTACAGCTATGGAACGAGAGGCAGGGCTGAGTAGTGGAAAGGCAGTATTATTCCTCTGCTATCTGGTGGATCAGGGCCATCCCTCAGCTACCCCCTCTTGTGACCCCAGGGGACAGGACAACACCTGCCTGCAAGGGGTGCAGTGACTGCCCACGAGAGGTGCTTAGCACAGTGCCTGGCCCATTGGAGGGAATCCCCAAAGGTCTTGACCCCCAACCCCTGCTCAGTCTTTGTTTTTAATTCTCTCTCTTTTTTTTGGCCGCACCCCGCAACATGCAGGACCTTAGTTCCCCGACCAGGGATCGGACCCATGCCCCCTGCAGTGGCAGTGTGCAGTCTCAACCACTGGAGGTCCCCCTGCTCAGTCTTCGAACAAAGTCCAGAGGGATACTTGTCAGAGAACTTAACACAAGGATTTAGATGTAGGTACTGGTAAAGCTAAGGACACGCCACCTGGCATTACCTGAGCCCCAACTGCAATAATTAAGGCATAAACGCATTTATATGACCTGTTTGGAGAGCAAATAAAAATGGACCAAAAGGCTGGAAAAATACTCATCTATCTGAGAGAGATGACAGAATTACACACACTTGTTCTGGAGAAAAATGACAAGTGGCAGAAATGTAGCATAATGGGTTGACATGACAAGGGAAATGAGTCTGGACACGGGTCAACTCAAAGTTTAAGAGGAATGATATTGTGATTTTCCCAAGGCCTGGCTGGGAAACCCAAGACATTCACACACACACGCACATGCACAGTCATATCAAAAGACCAAAATAACTCTGTTATCAAAGGTCAAGTTTATGGGCTTCCCTGTTAAGTTAGTCTCCGTTAGTTCATTTTCTGGAGTTTTCTTTTTCAGACATGACAAAAGATTTGAAATGTGATTGTGGTTAAAACTAAATACAGCTCCCACTCATCAGCAAAAAACGCATACAAACACCACCAAACACCACACACACAACCCAAACCGAACAATCCCACAACTTGTATTAATGTGTCTCTTACCTTCCTCATCATAGCCTAAGTCTTCAGTGTTCTAGTAACAAAGACTTGCAAAAAAAAAGAAAAAAAAAATCTCCCCACGTTCACTACTGATAGTCAGACAAACAAATGCGGGAGTCCTGTGTGCTCGGCTCAGGGCGTAACTCAGGGACAACTGGAAAGGAGGGTCTTTAGGTCAAGCAAGGTCATCTGGAAGGCCCAGAATGTACTGGCAAGAGGGACGGGTGCTGGGCGAAGGAACCGGAACAGGAGGCAGTAGGGAGAAGGAATGGGGGTGTTTATGGGGAAGGAATGCGTCTTGAGAATATGGTGAGGAATTGTCTGATATATGGGATGGGGAAAAGCAGCTCCAATTCTCTGAGACTTCTGACTGGGAGTTTCCCAGGGAGGAGGGTTGCGGCGGGGGGGCGGGGGGGTCCTTTTTCTTCGTGATGGGAAGCTGGGACAGAAGCCAGCAGGTGTGCCTGCGGCTGCAGGACTGAGGCACAGACGTGAATGAGACCAAAGGCCCCCCGCTGTGGGCCGCCTAAGCCAGCGCCAAGACAAGCCCAACCCTCTTACACTGCGCAGGCCCTGAATCATCAAGGGCTCTAATTTCTGCTGCCCTGTCCTTCCTGTGACTCACAGAACCCTTGGAGGTAGACGATCTGTCCCATCTCTATGAATCTTTCCAGTGGTATGAGAGCCCAATCCCCCTGTTGTGCGACAGTGTTATGGGTTAGATTGTGTCCCCAAAAGGTACGTTGAAGTCCTGACCCCTAGTACCTCTGAGAGTGACCTTAACTGGAAACAGGGTCTTTGCAGATATAATCAAGTTAAGAAGAGGTCAATAAGGTGGGCCACAATTCAATGCAACTGGTGTCCTTTAACGAAGACAGAGACACACAGGGAGACAGAGGAATGTCAAGGATCAATGGGCACCACCAGGAGTTAGGAAGAGGCCAGGAGGGATTCTGCCAGAATCTCAGAGAATGCATAGCCCGGACGACACCTTGACTTTGGACTTTTGGCCTCCAGAACTGTGGGAGAACAAATGTCTGTCGTTTAAGCTGCCCAGTTGTGACACTGTTATGGCAGCCCCAGGAAATGATCATACTGGAGTCCTCTATCACATGATTCTAACTCTGTACCAAGAGATACGTGGGATGAAGGTATAGTTGGTATAGTTAATGACAGAAGATATTAGTTTTAATTCTCGAAAAAGAATTTACAGGGCTCCTTTGTTATAGCAAGAGATGCCTTAAAACAAATCTATAGTCAGAGACAGTGTGACTGACTTTCACTGGAATCGGGTCCAGGCACACCAAGGACCTGACCATGTCACTGCATATCCACACCCAGGAGTGACCCAGGGCATGGCTGTAACCTGGTAGGAATTCACAGTAACCAAGTGAGGAAATTACTTATCAGACCATTTCTGTAATAAACATCAGAAAAACCAAACAAAATAAAACTAAAAGAGATTTGAACTAGGGAAAAAAGAAAGAAAGAAAAAGTAAAAAGCACAATAGCCTACCTGAATTGAGTCCTGTGAAAATCCTGTTCACTTAGAACAAGCCTTTAACTTGCTCTGTTTCCGTATCAAGATCGATGTCATAGAAGCAGGGCCGAGTCGGCAGTCCTGGCATGGTGCTCATCTGGGGGAGAGAACAAAAGATTATATATTAGCCAGTGCTGCAAGGGGATCACGCCGGACACTGTACATCTAACGACATAAATTTACTATATAATTCAATTCAGTCTCATGTAACTTTGGGTTATATATACATGTATATTTTTAAATTCACCATCTGCTATTCCAATCTTTGTTTAAGGAAATGAAATCCCTCCATGGTCCCACAGCATACCATAGCTCCAAAACAGTGATTTTCAAACTCTTTTTATTAAGTCAAATCTTAATGCTGAAGCCCAGCAAAGATAAGCCCCTCTGGCTGAAGGGGACAGTGGGTGTGGAAGGAATGAATAATGAATAACCCCCAAGACACATTTCGGTAAAATCTTCAACTCCTGGAGCACAGTTTGAAAACTCCTGTTCTCCAGATAGCTGGCCTACTTTACTAGCAGTAACTGTCGTTTATTGAGAACTTACTATGTGCTAGGCACTGTGTAAATGCTTTTTTTTGCATTGTCCCCCAAACTCAATGAGGTAGATACTTTTATCGTTTCCATGTTACAAGGAAGGAAATGGAGGTTTAGAGGTGTTAAGTCATTTGCCCAAGGCCACACAGGTAATAAACAGCAAAATGGGAAATTGGACTCCACATTTGTAATCTCAAATTACTCATATAACCACCACCACCACTGCTGCCTCCACCACTGTTTGGGCACTCTATACTCAGAATTTTACATAGATAATAACTTGAGTTCCCCATCACCCTTAGAGGTAGGCACTCATTTTAGCCTCACTTTACTGATGAGGACAGAGGACATTTAGGCACAAAGGCATGGGCTCAAGGATACACAGCTGGTCAGTGGTGGAGACGGAATTAAAACCAGGCCTGTGCTTCTCACTGCTTTGCTGCACTGTGTCTAGATCGGTTTTGCAAAAAGCGCTTTGTCCACCTGCACCAGAGACCCCCGGTGACGAGCTGGGGAAGCTGGCCGGTTTCCCCTGGTGATGCTGACACACTAAACACGGGTCTAGAACCCGGAGCGTGAGCATTTTGGATGAGCTGCTCTTTATCGATTTTAGTATTCCCACTTCTTCTCACCAGCCTGGAAGTTCTCAACACCAAAGGAACCCAGATAAGGCCTCTGTCACAGACCTCCGGCCTCTCACTCTCAAGGTCCTTTTTTGTCGGGACAGGATTTCTCTGACGCCCACTCTTCCCCCCGATGATGCTGACAGACTCTCGCTACTCAGACTGGGGTCTGTGGACCAGGGGCATCGGTATCACCCAGGAGCTTGTGGGAAACTCAGGATCTCAGGGCCCACCTGCGGCCCACTGAATCAGAATCTGCAATTTCAGCATATCTCCAGGAGATCTGTGTGCACGTCTCCATCTGAGAAGCCCCGGCTTAGTCAATATGGCCTAGGATGCCTCCCCCCACTCCCTTTAGCCCCGGGAAAGGGAGCTCCTGGGGAAAGGGGTGAGGTGCTGGGGAGGAAGGAGAGAAGAAAGCCCTTTCACCCCTGACCAAGTGCTGCTACTTCTTCCCGGCCCGAGCTCAGGTCGAGGAGGAAACCCGTGCACCTGCGGCCTCATAACCACCTGGGCTATGAGAGTGTGAGTGAGGTGGGTCCACGTGGCCAGACACATAAACACTGTGGTATACGGTGGCCAGCTCCTGTCTTGCTGATTGCACAGGATTGTCCTTTAGTATATTATGGGCTAAGAAGGCTTCTGAGGCCTGCCTGGAATACAGGCACCACTGACAGCACGTCTTCAGGATTTTCTGTGCTCTGGGTTTCGAGCAATGAACTACAAATAAAGTTCTGGCGCACAACCTGCTTGTAGGTGGGGATTTCCTGTACTTTAAAACTTTAGGTATGTTGATGGCTACTTCTCCTCCTGAGGTTTCTGTTCCTAGCAGGGGGGTAACATTTTTCTCTGGTTACTACAGTCGCTGCTCCTAGGAGACCCCAGAAAGAAACCCACGCTTAATGTTTTAGCCCTGAAACATCAAACACAAAGGACATCGGTGGGAACTGTTCATATTTTTTCCAGTTTCCTGGGCTATAAAACTCATACCAGTTACTCTACAACAATTTTCCTACCTAACCGCGTTCTGACATGAGCATTTTAAGATGCCTTTATAATCTGTGTGGGGATATGGATTTGGAAAAAGGAACCAGCGTTTTATAGTTTAAGGAACGAGTGACCGCATTCAGCCACAGTGAAGCTGCTCTGTCTCTAATTTAAAATAAGTCTCTAGGTCGAAGGTATCTGGGTGAGGATGCTACCCAGACTTGACTGCTGCTGCTTCTGAGGCTGCAACACTATTCACTCCAGGGCAGGATTCAGTATGAGGCAGATCATATCTAAATCCACATGAGGTGAGAAAACCCAGGAAGAAGCCCGAAGGCAGTGCATGTGGGTTCAGCTGAGCAAAGTTATAATGGAAGTTTCTATTGTGGATAACACAACTGCACTGCCTGCTTGTTTACAAGCTTTTTTAACAGACATGAAAATTCAGCTTTCCACCATTCACTTTTAGCTCGTGCAAGACCAAGACCGACAAAGGCAGTGGGATTTGCACGCTTCCTGGAGCTGAACCACACGCTGCAGTGACTCAGCACGTGCATCTTTGGGTCATTCTGATACTGTCACAAAACTGGGAGCTTTTCTAAGTAGCCAAAATATTAAATGCCAGGAAGTATGAAATGTCTTTCCTCTATTTTCAACTTACTTCTCTCAAATGGGAGAAAAATGAGATCAATCAGAAGACTCCCATGTTCCTTTCCAATGATGCAATCGTCACTTTCAAGAATCAAGAATCCCGACTTATTCGGGATGAGCAACAACTGACCAGGAACCATGTGGAGTGTGCAGAGCTGGGGGACTCCCAGCCCTGGAGACAAAGCCACCTCCAGTCCCTCTATGTTTAAAATAAAAGTCCTGCTGAGCAGACACAGTATGGAATTATGTTAACAAGACCTTACACATTCGCATCAGATTCTCTCCCAATAAAAAACACTCTGTTACCAAAGGATTGGAGCCCCCAGACAAGAGTCAGCAGAGCACTGCAGGAAAGAAGAATTCGGACAGCCCTTGGCAGTTGACCTCTGGGCCCACGCCTGGGGTCAGTGGTGATCTCTGTTGACTTATTTGTGTGCCCTTGAAGAAGGCCTCCTGCTTAAAATAATGAGGGGCCACTAAATCGTACTTACTTGTCATGCTGCCTTAATGGATTCTTTTACAAAGGCTGAAAAGCATGGGCTTTTGCCCTTCATGCGCCTAATTTTACCTACAATGAATCTTCCAAATCTTTCATTTCGGGTTAAGCTTATTTTGGAGAAACGACGAGTTATAGGAATAGCCTTTATAAACATTCATTAACACCAGCAAAGAGAAAATAGTCATACACCTAAAACTTGTCATTCAGAAGTAAGGGTAAAACACTCTTAGAATGAGTAGAAAAATTACCTAAAAATCTGTTTCATAAAGTGATAGTATCATACTTACCACTTAACCAAAATATCGTTGTAGTTAATTTTGTTGTGTTTGTGAAATAATTTCTTTTCTGACTTCTCCCTAAATCTACTGCTTTTTCCTACTGGATAAATCATTCAGATTTGTTGTAATTCAGAAAAGAAATAAGCATTTGAACTCACTGTTCCTTCAGTTCATGATCTAAAAGGGAATCCCTTCTATACATTTCTTTCCTCCACCAATATGGCCGAACACCCATCATCTTGTTCCAAAAATTTAAGAACAACCAAAAAAGGGACTTCCCTGGTGGTCCAGTGGTAAAGAATCCCCCTTCCAATGCAGGGGATGCGGGTTCGATCCCTGGTCAGGGAACTAAGATCCCATATGCTGCGGGGCAACTACGCCCGTGTGCCACACTACAGAGCCCACGAGCCCTGGAGCCTGCGTGCCGCAACTAGAGAGAGAAAACCCGCACACCACAACTAGAGAGAAGCCCGAGCGCTGCAAGGAAGAGCCCATGCACCGCAACGAAAGATCCCGCATGCCTCAACGAAGATACTGCATACCGCAACTAAGACCCAACACAGCCAAAAAAAAAACAAAAAAAAACAAAAAAAAAACAAAAAAAACCACCAAAGAGACTACAATGGTTAACTACACGATGATGCAATTTAAATAAAAAGATTCTTTTTGATGAAATAATAACTCAAACATTTAAACTCTTGAGCAAAAGTATTTTCTGAATTATAAGTACAGTGCCTCGGGAAGCCCAAGGACTGGATTTTTTGTCTCTTCCCTTCTCCCTCTTCTTTGGACATGAGGGACAGAACTGTTTACATCTAACGGTCATTTAGATAATTAAACTAAGATGATGCAAGAGGAAAAATGGCCGGTATAAACATCAAGCAAAAGGAAAGAAGAGAGGTATTAAAAATCATGATAGGGCTTCCCTGGTGGCGCAGTGGTTGAGAGTCCACCTGCCGATGCAGGGGACACGGGTTCGTTCCCCGGTCCGGGAAGATCCCACATGCCGCGGAGCGGCTGGGCCCGTGAGCCATGGCCGCTGAGCCTGCGCGTCTGGCGCCTGTGCTCTGCAACGGGAGAGGCCACAACAGTGAGAGGCCCGCGTACCGCAAAAAAAAAAAAAAAAAATCATGATAATGAAAACAGTGCTGCTACCACTGGGATTCCACTTGCTTGACTTAGTGGTGACGGAGGCTCTGGGATTTCTTTCTGGGTTAGGTAACATTCACCTGCACGGCCCGTGACTGCCAGGGATGCTCTGGGCGCTTGGGGGCGTGTCCTATCAGAGTGCCTGTTATCTTTCCTGGTGGCCAGCGACTGCCTGTTCCTGTGCGAAAGGGCAGTGAGGCTTTATTCAACCCACAGTCCTTTGCTGAGCATTCACTATGGGGATACCAAGGTGACCAGGACCTGGTTCCTGCTTCCAAAGGGACAGACCATTAAGCAGATCATTGGAGTCGAGTCACTTTTTACTTTTCAGTTAAAAGAAAATCTTTTTCATTCTTTGCTTTTCATATAAAAAGAATGAACATACTAAATTCTTAACGTCTGACTTTCGAAGATGGAAGTCAAGTTCAATCACTGTAAAGATGACTCTATCGTGCTCACATCCTGGAGCAGTATCACGGAGCTCCGACTATTCCAATTTATTTCAATGGCGCTGAATAAAAGACTGAGCAAGTACGGTTATTTCTCTCTTCTTTTGTAAAGCAAACTATAACTCTTAGTGGTAAGAAGCCTGTTCCAAACTAACTTTTCCATTAGTTAGAAAAAACTTACTTTCAACAAAAAACACTTTCAAAAAGAAAATACTTTCAACTGAGAAGTAATAAATAATAGAACTAAAAAGCCAAGTCTTGCTCTCCTAATACTGTTTCCTGGAGGTGACCCCTGTAAACAATGTCTTGTGCAAACTCCCAAGAAATGTTCTATTCTTATATAAGCCATGTGACTATATAACATGTATTTATGTAGTTACGTACAGAAACTGGAAAATTCCACAGGTACAATTCTGAAATCTGATTCTCAGGGAGAGCAAAACTTAAAAGAGGCAACTGGGGTAATTTCTAAACAAAGGAATGTGGCTGGAGTGGGGAGACCCAGGAAGAGTTGTTGCCAACACATTCTACAGTTGACCCTTGAACCACGTGGGGTTAGGGGCACTGATACCCAGCAGGGTTGAAAATCCAAGGATAATTTTTAGTTGGCCCTTGGTAGCCGAGGTTCCTCCCTATCCGCAGATTCAACCAGTGCAGGCCGTGGATTGTTGAGACTGATACACTACTGTCATATTTAGATTGAAAAAAATCTGTATAGAAGTGGACCCGCCCTGTTCTAACCCCTGTTCTTCAAGGATCAACTGTAAAGTCAATGCGCCCTGCCTTTTGGAAAATGAGAGATTAGGGAGAGTTCTTTAGAAGAAAAGAAAAATAAATGCGAGCAGGGCGTCTGACCTACTGGATATTGACAAAGGAAACGAAGAAGTTCAGCACGTTTCATGCATCTCAAATATTACAACGGACTAAGAGCTTTCAGTTCAAAGACCACTCGGCATTTGAGTGCATCTTTCCCCCACCAAATAATTTATTTTTCTTTTTTTGTTCTGATTTTAAGGACGGTATCCTTAGTCAGCGTTCAACTATGCTTGCCAGGAAAGCCCCATGCTGGCTTGCTCAGTAAGACGCTGTCCTTCCTGTTTCCGTGCCTGGAAGACCAGAGGTGGCATAATGCAGCCCCAGGGCTTCTCTCTATTGTCCTCTTGGTGTTGGCTTCATCCCCAGGCTTTCTTCTCTGTGTGGGCAGCTCCAGGCCACATCATAGCCACACCCTGTGATATCCAGTGCGAGAAAGAACGTCCTCTTCAGCGACTCATTTTTTCCCCCCCGATTCCTCTCTTTTATTTACCAATTTTCAAAACAATAGTTTGGTACCCAGTGGTAGTACCTCTGGGACTCTGCTAAGTGCTTTCCATGCTCTGTATCTCATTTAATTCCAACAATTCCACAAGGTGCATGTTATTACAGTTTCATTATCCCCAATTTGCAGATTAGGAAAACAAGATGAGGAAAAGCATAATAACACAAATCACACGGCTAACAGCTGGTTGAGCTGGAATTCAAAAGCAGACAGTGTGACCCCAAAGTCCTAGCTCTAACCACTGAACCCTACTGCCACTGCCTCCCTTACATCATGGCATTTAGTGTCGCTGCCCCTCAGTGGCAACACGTGTGCTTCAACTGCACAAAGAAATGTTATGAGCTGCCTTTGCAATGGGAATACATGTCCTATCAAACTACTGAGATTTCGGCTACAATATTTGTGTAAATAAATTTATATGAATTGTAAAGAAAATTCATTTACTTTACAATTTTAGTCTTGATTCCTTTTAAACTTTAATATTTATGCAAGAAAACGTTACACAGCTTACACCCGGGGTGGTATCTTCCAAATTACATCTTAGTCACAGTAGTCAGCAGTGAGTAAAATAATACCTTATGACTGTTAAACATTGCTACTGTTTACCAACCAATTGGTTCCTCTCTCACTTACTTTGTTCTTATTCATTCATCATATGCTTTGATCTTATCCATTGCCAAAATGATAGATAAAGGTCATATCTACACAGGTGTTACACTGTTCACATCTCACTCTTCCATTTCCATCGGGGGGCGGTGGAGATTCTTCCCCATCTCTCCTCATTTCACCATAAGGACCACAGCTGAGGCTGCCAACAGCCCTGTGAGACAGGTAAGGTGGGAGAGGTCTGCGTAGCCCCACTGAGAGGTGTGGAAGTGGCCTCAGGACAGTTGTGTGACTTTCCCTGGACCAGTTAGGAATGGGAACGTCGAGCACAAAGGCTGGAAGAGGTAACCGAAGTCTGACAGGCAGCAGTAACCCAGGTGGCTCTGAGGGGTGAGGGGAAGGGCCCCGTTCCTGTACTGCCAGTGGACCCGGGTAAGTTACATCACTGAGTCTTGGTTCTGTACCTGGAAATACACTATGAATATAAACAGATCTATGTTATAGGCTCTATTTCAAAATTAAAATGGGATAAAGTAAGAAAGGACCCTAGTTTAGTGTGTAATACACAATGGATACAATTGTTATTTTATTATAGAAGGTACAACTATAACTGTCTCTATGAAGTACAGTGCTGTTATTATGATAGACACAGAAAAAGGAGACTTGAAAACAAATCTGAACTGTGAATAATTACATGTTTCTTTTATAAGAAAAAAGGGTTCATTAGTTTTGAGATTTCCCCCTAATTTTTCCTGCTCTATAAACAATTTAAAACAGCCCCTTTCTGTTGTTTCTACTAACGACAATCAAATCTGACGTGACACCCAATAACCAAGACCTAAGTATCAAGTAATCAGGGGCCTCTGACTGATGACAAATGTTATTTTAAGAGAGAAACCTTCAGAAGTGTGATGAGCTAAAAACAAGTATGATTTTAAACTGAGTTCAGTCTTTAGGAAGAGGGGATTACTCTGTGTAGGCCAGAGAAGATGCTGTGAAGAGAAGCACAAATTCAATTCTTTACACACTGCTCCTCTCTGCTTGAACTTTTGCAGTGTTTCCTCTCCAGCCTTTCGATGGACAGGTGGCATGCCAGGAGAACCCCGCCAGCCTTGGCAAAACAAACCAATTTTATAACGTTTCATTGTTTGGAAACTCAATAACAAGCAATCAAATTCTGGTTTCTGAGAAGCTCATCTTCTGAAAATGAACTGTGATGTTCTGGGCGTGCGTTTTATCCCAAGGTCCTATTAGCAATTAAGTCATTATTCTGTAACTCCTGGAAGAAGAGAGAAGATGAAGGGGAAGGGAAGAGAAGGAGGAGGGCGGGGCGGGGTGGGGGGTGTCACGAAAACTGCCTTTACTTAGCTGAGCTGGTCCTTTTCTCCACAGAGGAGCTTGTTACAGAAGACACAGCTGCCCATGTCATTTAGCATTTCCCTTTTCTTCCCCCCGCCCCTCCTCCAACCCCGGCAAAGCTCCTCCCTAGAGATAATAAGCTGCTGCAGCAGCAGGAAAACAGAACAAGACAGAGGGAAACTGTATCCATTATTTTAATGTCCCCTTTATGGCTCTCTTGGGACAGAGGCAAAGGAGTGGTCTGGGGGAGCCTGGGGGGGGAGGGGAGGAGTTATCTCATCTAATGTTTACTAACCGGACACTTGGCCGGCCAAGGTTTGACCAGGAAACTGAATTGGGAAAGAATTCATGACCACCCTGCCACCTAATTTAACTATTTTAAATACTAGAGGCCTATATGGTTCTGCCATCTCTCTCTCTTTTTTTCTTTTCCTTTAGGTGGTTCAGACCAGATCCCAGCTGAATGCTCAGGACCTCAGATTGGGTCTATATACAGTATGTTATGGACTGAACTGTGTCCCCCCCGCTCCCCCCACCAAATCTATATGTTCAAGCCCCAACCTCCAACATGAGGTCATAAGGGTGGGACCTTTATCCAGTAGGGCTGGTGTCCCTCTAAGAGGAACAGCCCAGAGATGCACGGGCACAGAAGAAAGGCCTCAGGAGAAACCAACCCTGATGACACCCTGGTCTTGGTCTTCTGGTCTCCAGAACTTGGAGAAAATAAACCTGCTGTTTGAGCAGTCCAGTCCACGGTACATTACTATGGCAGGCCTAGCAAATGAACACGTCGTACTTATGTGGGTATTTCCTTCCCTCTACACACTTCCATGAATATCCACAAAACATGTTTTCCCCACTTTACCTTTCTCCAATTCCTGGACGGAAAGAGTCCTAACTGGGCTACGTGCAAAGGCTTCTCTAAACAGAACGCCTTTTCTCATTGCAAGGGCAGACGCTAATTAAAGGACTTGGCGGGTGGAGATCCTGCCTGGGAGGTGAGCACCCCGCTGTCCCTCCCGCGTTTTCCCCTTCTTCACCCGGCTTCCCCAACACGGCAGGGATGCTGCAGCTGTCAGACCTGCTTCCTCTGGATTAATGCAGTGGGAGAAAAAGAAAACTGTGGACCAAGTATCTTGAAATCACTCATAAATCATGTACCTTGCTCTCTTTCTGTTTCTCATAAACACACAGCATGTGTTAAAAGTAAGGAGAAACATCAAGAAAGCAACATGATGGATTTCTATTTTGTAAATCTAATTTTTATCAAAGTAAATCATGTACGTGGCTTAAAAGGTCACATTGTCCCTCAAGGCATACTATAAAAAATGACAGTTCCCTGTCCACTGCTGCCCCAGCCCAGCTCTATTCCAGCTACTCAGAGGCAACCACTATCCATTCTCAGCTCTTTCTGTTTTTTCGGGGGGAAGAAAGGATTTATTACTTGCAGCAAGTAAGGAGAACACTGGGGATCTTTCCCAAAGCAATGTCTCCCCAGCAGCAAAACGGGGAAGTCTTAAGGTAAGCGTACATGCATATTCATGAAGGGGCTGGGGACATCGACTGCGTCCAAACTTGACTGACATCACAAGAATCAGAGAAGGTCAACATCATCATTCCTTAGGTTCCAGTTGATCTGGTGGTTGAGCGCTTCTGGCTAACCTTTACTTACGAAGCAGAACTGGGAGTCTTCGGCCCCCATGACCGTACCTGGTCTCAGGACTTAATGAAGCTCAGGTTCTTGATGTCTCATCGCAGAACAAATTCAGTGAGAGACAGAGTGATAGGTAAGAAGTGGATTTATTTAGAGAGAAGCACACTCCACAGGACAGAGTGTGGGCCATCTCAGAAGGTGAGAAAGGCCCCTCAGCTCTTTCTTTTTATCATCACTGCTCTTTCTTGATTTATAACTTCAGATGCTATCTATTGGCTTTCTAACACAGAAGATGAGGATTTAGCTCTTTGACATCCTACTACCCATGCTCCCCCACCTCCACTTTCCATCTCTCAAATAAAGAACTGTCATTACTTTTGGTCTGATCAGGATTTATTAGGACAATGTAAATATTATTCACAGGAGGGCCATCATACGTATTCTGATTACATTCTCATTCTTGTACAACTCCTGTTTCTCCTAGAGTTAATAACTGTCTTGTATCTTCATTAGTTTAGCTTTCTATAGGCCTATCATTCATGCACTAATGCACTCTGACAGTCTTGGTCATCCCTTCATATGCCCACGCATGAGACTAGTCATCCTCGCGGCCATCCTGCGGGCGCCCTTCATCCTGTAGGCCTACGAAACAGCTGACGGTGGCATCTCCCTTTGCCATGATCCTGGAGACTCCTTTCTATTGTCTCTGTTTCCATGTGCTGTACCGTATTGCGGTTTATACACACTAGGGTGACTCCCAGTAACTCCCCCTCCTTGAGTGCAGGTGAGACCTGTGACTTACTTCTAACCAGGAGAACATGGCAAAAGTGATGGGGTCCTTCCGTCTTACCAGATTCAACTTTCCCCCGTGCTGGCTTCTGATAAACTACCATGCCATGAGAGGGTCTAAGAAGGCCAGGTGGTAAAAACCACATGTAGCCTCTGAGACTTAAGTGTAGCCTCCAGCTGACAGCCAGCAAAAGGCTGGGCCTTCAGTCCTACAGCTGCAAGGAACTGAAATCTGCCAACAACCTTGTGAACTTGCAAGAGGATCCCTGGCCTCACATGAGACTGGAGCCCTAGCTGATGGCAGTACTACAGCCTGAAGCAGGCAACTTAGCTAAGCTGGGTTTGGTGTTATTATAAAGCTGCTAAATTTGTGGTTAATTTGTTATGCAGCATAGAAAATTTTTTAAAAAATTAATGGACTTAACTTTCCCTTTAAAATTTTTTTCTCTTGTTTTTCTACTTTCAGCAACTTTATTTTAAAAACAGAGTGAATTATTTAGCAGCGTGGCATACGATAAGCTGCATGTGGTCAAGTGTAAAGTTTCTTCTATGCTATTACAAAACAAGCTGCTGTGAACATTCATGTACAGACCTTAATATGGACATATATTTCACTTCTCTTGAGTAAACACTTAGGAATGGAATGGCTTGGTCTTACAGTAGGTGCATGTTTAATTGTTTTCACATCCCCACTAACATCTGGTATGGTCAGTCTTTTTAATTTTAGGTATTCTAATAGCTATACAGTGGTATCCCATTATGGTTTTAACTTACATTTCCCTAATGACTAATGATGATAAGCATATTTTCATGTATTTATTACCCATATACAAGTCCTCATCAGATAGATGATCTGCAAATGTTTTCTCCTTTTCTGTGGCTTATTTAGTTTCCAAATATTTGGGGTTTTTCCAAATGTCTTTCAGTGTTGATCTCTAATTTAATTCCACTATGGTTAAAGAAGATATTTTGTATGATTTGAATCCTTCAACATTTACTGAAAATTAATTTGTGGCCCAGAATATGATCTATTTGGCAAATATTCTGTTTGCATTTGAAAAGGATGTGTATATTCTGCTATTGTTAGGTAGAGTGTTCTTTAAATCCAGTTAGGTCAAGTTGGATTATAGTGCTGTTCAAGTCTTCTAATATCCTTATTAACTTTCTGTTTATTTGTTCTGAGAAGGGTTTTAAAATCTCTTACTATATTTCTGTCTTTATCTATTTTTCCTTGCAGTTTTCCTTCATCTATGTTGAAGGTTTGTTATTAGATGCATAAACACTTAGGACTGTTATGTCCAGATGAAATGGCCCCTTTAAAAATATGAAACAACCCTCTTTATCTTTGTTAATATTATTTGCTCTAGTTCTATTTTGACACCAATCCAGCTTTCTTTTGATCGCTATTAGCATTTTCCCAGTCTGTTTCCTTTAACCTACTAATGTCTTTATATTTAAAGTGGGTTACTTGTTGGCAGCATATAGCTGGATCTTGTGTTTTTAGCCAATCTGACAATCTCTGTCTTTTAATTTGGGTATTTAGACCATTTACATTTAATATGATTACTGATATGGCTGTGATTACCACAAAAAACAAAACAAAACAAAACAAAACTCATAACTGTTTCAATGTCCCTATCTCCTAATGCTATTATCTGTGTCATTTAAGCATTAATTTTGGTTGATTTTTTTCATTATAGGTTGTATTTTTTTTTTTTTTTTTGTGGTGCGTGGGCCTCTCACTGTTGTGGCCTCTCCCGTTGCGGAGCACAGGCTCCAGACGCGCAGGCTCAGCGGCCATGGCTCACGGGCCCAGCCGCTCCGCGGCATGTGGGATCTTCCTAGACCGGGGTACGAACCCGTGTCCCCTGCATCGGCAGGCAGACTCTCAACCACTGCGCCACCAGGGAAGCCCTATAGTTTGTATTTTCCTACTTGTTTACATGCCTGCTAATTTTGAATTGGATGTCAGACATCTTATCTTTTTTCATACTGTATTTTTTGTATTTATAAGTATTTTTATACTCTGTCCTGGGATACAGTTTAGTTACTTGGAAACAACTTGATTTTGGGGGGTTTTTCTTTTAAAGCTTTGTTGGGTGGGACCAGAACTGTGTTTAGTCTAGGATTAATTTTTCCCCTACTACTGAGGCAAGACCTTCTTGGCCCTGTGTGGGAGCTATGCACTGTTCCCTTTGATGGAGGTTTTAAAGGTGACACCACTCAGTGTGCCTAATTAAAGAGCAAGGTTATTAGAAACATATTATTACATATAACGACAGAATTTGATTTTAAGATAAGTAGTCCAAGAATAAAATTATACTAATAGAAAATAATAGAGAAATTGTAGAAATGACTAGGAATAAGGTAATACACATTTTGTTTATGTTTATAAACTGAAAAACAGGAATACAAAAGAGAATACTTGCTGCTCAGCTATCTGCTTTTCTCAATCAAAACAAAGTCAGTGGGCTTCCCTGGTGGCGCAGTGGTTGAGAGTCTGCCTGCCGATGCAGGGGATGCGGGTTCGTGCCCCGGTCCGGGAAGATCCCACATGCGGCGGAGCGGCTGGACCCGTGAGCCATGGCCGCTGAGCCTGCGCGTCCGGAGCCTGTGCTCCGCAATGGGAGAGGCCACAACAGTGAGAGGCCCGTGTACCGCCAAAAAAAAACAAAAACAAAAAAACAAAGTCAGTTTTCTCTGAACTTTTCTTCTTTTGGCAAGTCAGATCCTTCCTTCGTTGCTTTGCTACTGACACAAGCGGCAAGAACCATTTGAAGTTCAGTAGGCCTCCCTCTGCTGCCCTCTCAGTGACCTTGGTGAATGAAAGCTTCCCATGATGGCACATTTTCAAATAAATATGTGGCCCAGGCATCTGACGAGTGTCTGAGTAATTCTCTAGCGTGTTGAAGGAGAGTGATACCATCAGCCCATCAGCTATTTTCCCACAGGAACCAAGCCAATAAAGCCTGAATTTTTCATGTACTTGCACATAAATAACACGAAGCATCAATGTGGATGCACTTTACACCCGAAAACAGTTCCATCAGTACCACACGTCTGCCAGCTTTGTGTGGTGCCCCTTTCTGACTACAATCTCACCTTCCAATTTCTACTTCCTCCACCTTCTATCCCCACCCCCACAACCATTCTACCTATCACGATGTAATATTCTATGAAAATTTAATTTCAAGTACATATGTCTACTAGACGTGGCAAGTCTACAAATAATATTTATACTTCATATGTTGTTATATTTCAGAGTTGAGGCAAAGTGACCTAAAGCAGGGCTTTGAATTCCCTCTATAAACTGGGGCTCGCTGGGTGCTCCCAGACCAGCTGTTTCCCCTCCCTGCAGCCCATGGGGATTTCCATGCGGGAAAGGAATAGGGCTGGCTATCTGCCTCAGGGAACAGCATGTCAGCCCTTTTCATTTCATTCACACCAGTACTTAGGGACATTGGGAAACCCAAAACAGTTCCCAATGGGAAAGAGGTTAGGCGGTCCTGAGACAGTTCTGTGTGCCTTACTACCCAAACATGAAATTTCATGGACCTCTCCTTTCTTCTAAATCACAGGTTGGAAAACTATAGCTCATACACCATACATCAGGCCAGCTGTCTAGTTTTATAAAGAAAGTTTTATTGGAACACAGCAACACTCATTTGTATATTGTCTGTGATTGCTTTTGTACTATAACAGCAGAGTTGAGTAGTGAGGACAGAGGCTGTTTGGGCTGCAATACCTAAAATATTTACTATCTGGCCCTTTACAGAAAATGTTTGTTGACCTCTGTTTTAAAAGACAATGTCACAGACGAAAGGATTTAGTGAAAACCAAGACAGACGAAGAATTTGATTGTGGGTATTCTTTAACTTTCCCTAAAGACACCAAAAACATTTTATAACTAGTAAAGTGGAGGTGTCAACTGAAAAGACAGAGGCGGGTGATGGTGTTTGAATCTAGATTACTGGTTCAACAGAACACACATTTTCTGAAAGTGAAAGGTCAAGGGCACTAACCTGGCATATTCTCAATGTTTTGGGAGACTGCTGGGGGACAGTCATTCTCAGTTTAAAAGATGCTTAGTGGGAGGATGTTAATTTATAGTATTTTTTACTTAGAATCCACTTCAAAGATTTTAATTCATGGAGTTCTCATTTGCAGAATAAAATTCCTAACACCTAATTTGTAGATTCTAGATAAACGTTTTACTTGAAGTCTAATTTTCTTTTCTTTTTTTCTTTTTGGCTGTGCCACGAGGCCTTGCGGGATCTTAGTTCCTCGACCAGGGATTGAACCCGGGCCCACAGCAGTCAAATGCTGAGTCCTAACCACTGGAACCCCAGGGGGCTTCCCTGAAGTCTAATTTTCTTTGATTGGGAAAACACCTGAGTTCTTAGAGATGTGACATGTTGCACCAGAGGGCAAAACCTTCTGTTCCACTTGGGTGAGAGGTGGGAAGCCTATCTATCTGTGTGTCATCTGAAGGCTGAAAGGATGAACTCTTACTGACCAACCAGGTCCTCTGTGTATCACTGATTTTTAAGAGGTAGTGTTCTACTATGCACTGCAAGAGAAAACACAGGTTCTATGGCATGTTCAATGTATCGATGAGACTTGTTGAGGAATCAATGATCTGAGAACTCTGAAATGGTAGCTAGGGTGATCTAGTACTTGATGTCCTTTTACACCTGGCCCTGGTAATGTGGATTGATGGGCAAGTGGCACCAAAGGCCCAGATGGGCTCTGAGATGAGAGGGTCACCAGAGGGACCTTAAGAGGGAAAGTGATCCCTGGATAGGCAGTTAAATAGAACCAAGGACACTCTTAGAAAAGAAACACGGAGGCCCACTGGACAAAATAAAGTTGCCAGAGCAAAGTGGCTTAGCTAATAATGGGGGGAAGGCGGGGAGGGGCACTTTCCTAAGATGAAAAGTTATAAATCCCCGGGAGAGGATTGCAACAGGAAAACAAGACAATGGAAAAATTGGTCAAGGGTGAAGAGTAGTAAAGGGAAAAAACATGGAGTAAGCTAGAATTTATGGTATTTAGCGTTTGTGATGAACAGCTATTATCTAAAAGTCCTCTGGCCTATCAAGTCAGCAAGGGAGTAACCTGCTTATCCTTGGCTATACCTTACCATTCCTGGCTGTAAACCTGGAAGATCAGGGGGTCCCCATTCAAAAAAAAAAAAAGAGAGAGAGAGAGGATAAGTGCCTAATTAAAAATGGCATGGACTTCCCTGGTGGCACGTCTGCCAGTGCAGGGGACACTGGTTTGATCCCTGGTCTGGGAAGATCCCACATGCCGTGGAGCAACTAAGCCTGTGTGCCACAAGTACTGAGCCTGCATTCTAGAGCCCACGAGTCACAACTACTGAAGCCTGTGTGCCTTCAGCCCGTGCTCTGCAACAAGAGAAGCCACCGCAAGGAGAAGCCCGTGCACTGCAACGAAGACCCAGCACAGCCCCCCGCCCGGAAAAAAAAAAAAAGGCATGATTTCATAAATTAGGAGGTTGGGATTAACATATACACACTACTATATATAAAATAGATAACCAACAAGGGCCTACTGTATAGCACAGAGAACTACACTCAATATCTCAATATTTTGTAATAATCTGTATGGGAAAAGAATATATATAATCTCTCTCTATATATATCTATATATAACTGAATCACTGTGCTGTACACATGAAACTAACATTGTACATCAACTATACTTCATTAAAAATTTTTTTTAAAAATTGCATGGTTTCTATATACCTGAGTATGGGCCTTATAACTGCAATCATTTTGGAGTGAAGCCACAACTAAAAAACCCTGAGGTAGAGGTGCCTGGAGTTGGAACATGCAATCATTACTCCCCGTACCCCAGCCCCTCACCACTAGACCAGCCTGCTCCAGCCTCCCAGCCTGAATTCCTCATCTTTCACCAAGACCATCCCAAATTATGATTGATGTAAGGATTGCAATGAAACGATACCATAGTTTTAGCCCTTTCCAAAAACTTAATGAAATCAGGCAAACTGGCAGAAGTCCACACGAAAGGAATCAAAGCTGGATACTGAGATCAGTGCTTCAGAGAAACGGAGCTGAGTTCAAAAGAAATAAGGCTGTGGACTAGTACTGATATTATTCTTAAGGCCACTGACGATCCCTCCTGCAAATGCATCATTGTTGACACCACTAAGTGCAGGAGGAAATGGTAAGGTCCTGGCCTACCTAAGGAAGTTCTTACATTTTTAGCATTTACATGCTGTCAAGATTAACTGTCTTAAGTTGTGAGTAAAGGATTTTTAACCTAAAAAATTTATGCAATCCATATCAAGCTTAATTTCTATTTTTTTGAAAAAAAAAATAACTGGGCTGAGTATTCAGAATATTGAGTCTCCTGGGATTAGTGGATGGAAACATTACAAGTCTGAAAAAGTACTGAAAAGGAATGAAGGTCAGAGAGTGGGCTGGGAAGCATATGGATGTTGTAACTGGACCCTCAGTTCAAGAACCTAACCCGTAGCAGCTACTTGGAGCCACAAGAAAATACTTCAGGATTTGAAAGATCTGGTAGCGTTAATAACCATGTCGAAGAAGAAAAAGTGAAAAACGACACTGGAAAACCCTAAGGTGTCTCCGTCTCCATCACTGTAAGATCTTGGCTCAAGTTCCTCTTGATGGGTCACTGGGCAAAATGCACCAGGTCCCCACAGAATCACAACGTGGTGTTTCCACTTGGGTGTGTTTGGGGAGGCGAGCCTCTGTTGCTGCAGTAGGAGGAGCAGCAAAAACGATCTTTTGCCATCTTTTTTTTTTTGTGGTACACGGGTCTCTCACTGCTGTGGCCTCTCCTGTTGCAGAGCACAGGCTCCGGATGCGCAGGCCCAGCGGCCATGGCTCACGGGCCCAGCCGCTCCGCGGCATGAGGGATCTTCCCGGACCGGGGCACGAACCCGTGTCCCCTGCATTGGCAGGCGGACTCTCAACCACTGCACCACCAGGGAAGCCCTTTTGCCATCTTTTGACTTAATCAAAACACAGTTATCAGATCTGAATTCTAGCTGTTACTTTGGTTTGTTTACCCAAAGCCTCCTCTCTTGCCGATGGAGTTAACTGGAATTGTGTTGCGTGTTTATTAGCATTTCTCATTTCTTTTATGTTGCCATCCCTGAAAATAAACTTATTCAAATGCTCCTTTCAAGTCCTCCTGCGTCTCCCTTAGAGCCTCACTGAGTTACAGACGTGCGGTCAAGAATAAGCCTCCGTGGTTTACATGCACCAGAAGTCCACACGCGATACACGGGACGGGAGAGCTCATTTGGCTGGTGTCCACACAGCATGAGCAGAAAGAAAAGGAATCAGTGGTGATGCCAAGCTGGCAAGCGGCCACCGTGTTCCAGTTCCTGGAGAAGAGCCAACCACAGGGTAAGCCTGGCTCACTGGGTTTGAGAGATTTCACTTCATCAGTACATGGAGATAGGTGTGTGTATATATGTTACCAACCTTAAACTTTATTAACACTTACTTCCAGTGTCACAAGCTGGTATCTATTATTTATGGGCTTAACAAAAATTACGATTGAAAGAACTGCTTAAATAAATACTGATATTTTAAACTGATCAAACGAATATAATTTGATTTTATAATAATGAAATTGATACGTTTTTAACACTAATGTGGACTACAAACACCTACACACACTGCTTTAAGGAGCTGAACAGGAGAGGGATGAGATGACTAACTGTAGGAATTTTGCAGGAATAAGATGAGAAACCTTAAGTTTGAGGGGATGCGGTTGGGGGGGGGGTTGGTGAGGATGGCGGACTCAAGTACCACAAAAAGGATGCACTCTGGGGAAAGGCGAGCAACAGACGAAGGACCAACGCGCTTTTCCTGTGGTTCCTTTCAAGCCAAAGCATTATTTAAAAAAACCCAAAGCTACCTAATCGTTGTGAGTATGGAGACCCCTTTTTGAAGTAGAAAATGGTTCCCATGGGGTCCATACAGTCCATTCAACATGAAAATGCATAATGAGGAGGAGAGAGTATAAACTGAGTTATGTTTTTAAATGACTTCGTATTTCATCCACGCCAACCTCTATCTGTAACTAAACAAACAGTCGTTCTGGCCCGTGGGAGACACGGTTTATTCACTCTACAGGCCACACACAGTCTGAGCAGTAGCCTCTGGGGGTCGTGCCTGACCGGCGCTCTTATCCCGGCTTTTCGGTACCCGCAGGGGGGCTCCATGTGGTGCAGGGGGGTCTGCCTCTGCCTCGTCCGGAGGATGGTCACGACAGTCACTGGACACACTGGTGGGTCAGGACGGGGATGTGCGGCAAACAGGGCCGTCAGGGGATTCCTGAATACAGCTGACCCCTGAACGACACGGGTTTGAACTGCAGCAGGCCCACTTATACAGGGCTGTTTTCCAATAGCAAATGGTACACAACTACACAACCCGTGGCTGGTTGACTCTGTGGATGTGAAACTGCAGACCCAGAGGGCCCACTACAAGCTATACGTGCATTTGCCACTGTGCTAAAGCTGGCGCCCCTAAGCCTGGCGTTGTTCAAGGGTCAACCGTACCAAGAGGCAGTCTGTGGGAGAGACAAGGTTCGTCTTCCTCTGGGATAGTGGGTTTTACGTTTGAAGTAGGTCACTCTGTGATATGGAGGGCATCCCTTCCAGAGAGGCAGGGCTGAGAAACGGACAGCTGAAGCCGGAAGGCAGCAGTGGCTAAAGCCAGACGATCCTAGAACTCTGTTATCTAGGTCAGTTCTTCTTTCTGTATACACTTGAGTTGAGTTTCTCTTACTGCCATGAAAAGCGAGTTCTGACGAGCACAGTGAGGGTCAGACTTCGCTGGCCAGGAGCCCCTGCCTGGGCCACCAGCCTGGAGCAGGGGCTGTTCGGCAGGGCGGGCCCTGCGGGGGACGCGGGAGAGCACTGAGAAGCTGCCTGGGAGGTGGGGCCACGGTGGCCCGAGTCCCAGGCAGGTGGTCTCTTCCCATAGAACAAGGGTCGGCACGTCTGCTCAATCGCTTGCCTGAACAGCTCTTCCTTTGCTCACGTGGGCCCCTACCCATGGCTGTGAGACGGGAGTGGCACTGCAGATGGTCCTAAATTAAATCACACCAAAGGTCCAAAAGTGTAAAGAAATGTGCAGGAGGTCATTTACGACCATTAACACATTAACACATTTTTCAAGATTAGCAAACATTTGCTACCTTGAAAAGTTATAAGCTATGATTTCATTTAATATTTTAAGGTTTTTGTTTGGAACTATGGTGAGTATTAAACCAGTCTTCACTAAATTGTACTTAAAAACCCCAAACCTACCAAACCTCTATTTCCAGCAAGTTAAAAACAATTTAACACTTCAAGGAAATTTATCAGGAATTTAAGGAATGGCATAAAGAGAAAAAATTTTAATTTATGACATGCAAAGTGAATTTTTTTGGAAGCAAACTCTGTAAGTGAAATCAGAGTTTTGAAAGAGACAACTCCTCAAATTGACTATTTCTGCCAAATATTAACCTTATTTTCATTCTTTGATTTTGCAAGACTTTAAAATAGTATATTTTTAAGACCAACAATTTGATTATGTATTTTGAGAAACTCTCAATCTGTGAGTTCATCCAGGAGTGGCCTGGTCCCAGTGGAAAGATTCATGACAAAGAAACACTGAATATCTTTTCAAATTCTAAGTAGCATGTGCTGGAAACGAACACTCCCAGGAATACTCATAACTCCCTGCAACAACTATAATATTACACTGCGTTTTATTCAAATTATTGCCCTCTTGAAAAAAAAATTGGAGCACAAATTCAAGTCTTTGGTTTTGAAGGTATATTTGAAAATATACCTTCAAAACCAAACACTTGAATTTGTGCTCCAATTTCATTAACTTCCAGCTTGAGTCCAGATAACATGATGGACACTGCCAATTCCCATTCTTGACATCTGGCTGTTTAATTATTCTATTCGCTTAACTGTCTAAATATATTTGCATAAGTTTACAACAGTATCAGATGGAAGGCTTCATGAATCTGTCAATATTATATTTGGCCAGCTTAATGGAAAGGAAACGTTATGCTAAAAGCACAAAAATTCTGAACAGGGAAATAAGCAAACTGCCCTTACATCCACATAAGACATATTTGTTGGTAAAATATAAAAGAAAAGAAAGATGGGTGTTTCACCTGATTACTCATCTTACAATATATTCAGTCTTTTTCTTATGCTACGCTGCACACCATCAGTTAATTATGTTTGAAAGCTGAAAGAACAAAGACTGCTTAGATGACGAATGAGGCAGTAAATGAAGCTGAGATAGGAATAAAGATTCGAGAGGGAAATATTTTGTTTCTTTTTTAATATGCATTTTGAGACTAGACAAATGACCTGCAACTTATTTTAAAATCGACATTCTACCATTAAGTTTGACTCTGTACATATTACATGATATCCCCTGAGACAACTTAGAATAATGCAAAATGGACTATTAATAATCACACAGAAAGCAGAAAACACATGTGAATGCATTCAATCTAGCCATAAAAGGGCTCGAGGGGGCATGAGAGGAGGTTACCTGTTTAGGCACCAAAGTTAACTTCTAAGACCAAAGCCGACTTACATGTGTTGAGTTAAATGGATGTCTTACAGAACTACAGTCAACATTGCTTTCTAGTACTTGTCTATCCAAGTTTAAGGCCACCCAGGAATGAAATCCAAAACTAAGTAAATATGCAGCAAGCTCGTTTGACAGTTTTCAAGTTCCAGTTTATCCTTTATCAGAGCTTCAAGCAAAAAACTAACATGTTTTGAGTTTGACTTCTTTTCATTTCCCATATCCAAGGGGTCACCCTGCCCACACTCTTGCCCCGACACACCGCTAATATATTGTGTTTTTCTCTTTCCTGACCCTAGGGAATAAGTTCGTGAAGGCAAAGACTTTGCCACATTCACCTTTTTATTCCTAGTGGCAAACAGAGTGGAAACATAAAAATTTGTTGAATGGACACAAGAGGAAAGAGATGGGAAAGGTCCTAATAATTTGCTGCCTGTTGATAATCCAGATGGATTGACCATGAATGGTTGACTTAGCGGCTGCTTAGAAATTTCTTCCGTGTGGAGGCCTCGATGTGATCAACTCGACTTTTTAGGGTCCAAGGATTCACTGTGAAGTAAGTTGCATTAAGCAAACTTACAAAGTCTGTTTTATCATCTAAATCCCATTTTATTCATTTTGGGTGAGGTATGACTTAGCCATTTTGAGAAGGCAGTGCAGAATGATGGAAAGAGCAACAGACATGAAACAAAAAAGCACAGGCAAGCCGCAGAGTAGGGTCCTAGTTTTCTCATTTATATAATGAGAGAGTTGAACTGGATGATCTCCAGCATGGTGGTTGGGAGACATCCAGGGGTGGGCTTCCTCTCTGTGTGACGCTGGTTTTAGTAGTGCTAATGACTCCAGAACATTTAATTTATAGCCCAGATCTCTTTACCGAACCCTAGATCCAATAACCAATTGCCCAGTGGACATCTTCACTTGAACTTACAACAAATGCTTCAGACTCAGAATGTTCAAAACGGAATTCGCTATCGTGCGGAAGAGAGAAAGCTACCCTTAGACCTGTTTGCAAGGCTGGCGTCTGGGAACCTGGCTTTTGAAAGGGTTTATACTGAACACCTGCTTCTCTTGCAGGAGTCTGGAATTTGGTGAGTGCCAGGCAGAGGGTGCCTACGTTCCTCTGCACTTCACCCCATGTGCCTTTTCCCTTAGCTGATTTTGCTTTGTATCCTTTTGCTGTAATAAATTGTAACTGTGAGTATGACTATATGCTGAGTCCCTCTAGTGAATCACTGGGGGTGGTTTGGGTTCCCCCAACACAATTATTTGCCTCCTAAAATTGGTTTTTCCTCCTTTTTTGCTTATCTAAGTAAACGACAACCAGACCCACCTGGGGAACAAGTCAGACATTCGAGCCTTTTTTTTTTTTTTTTTTTTTTTTTGCGGTACGCGGGCCTCTCACTGTTGTGGCCTCTCCCGTTGCAGAGCACAGGCTCCGGACGCGCAGGCTCAGCGGCCGTGGCTCACGGGCCCAGCCGCTCCGCGGCATGTGGGATCTTCCCGGACTGGGGCACGAACCCGTGTCCCCTGCATTGGCAGGCGGACTCTCAACCACTGCGCCACCAGGGAAGCCCTTGAGCCATTTCTGAATTCTCTCCTCCCCTCTCCTGCTTATTGAGTCCAGCTCATTCTACCCCCATAATCCCTCTGGTATCCATGTCCTCCTCCACCTTCACTGGCTCTGCTGCAGGCTAGGCTGTGCGCTTCTCGCCTTCCTAACTATCAGTACTACCACCTCCTAACTAGGTATTCATGCCTGTGGTCTCCTTTCTCTCCAAATGGCTCTAAACTGTGAACACAGTGATGACATTGCTCTGCTTAAAATCCACAGGTCCTGCAGAATTCAGTTCTGATTCCTAAGCTTGGCCCTCAAGGCCTCGCACGACCTGGGCCTTAGCTTCCTGCCCAGTGTCACTGCTCTCGCTCCGTCCAAATCTCTTGTTGCCTGCACACACGATCACCATAGTACCACGTTCCATCTCACCTTGATGCTTTATGTGTTGTTGTTTTCCTGTCCCACGTCACCTGACTAGCCTCTTCTCATCCCTCACAAGTAGGATGAGGCAACCCCATGCCCAGCCTGAGCTCCCCAACCCTGCCAGCTCCCAGTGCCATCTGCTCCCATGGGCTCTGGGGCACCTCTGCATCCCTCTGTCTCTCAGAAGGAAAGAGCTCTCGGCTCTTTTAGGTGTTAATATATTTAACTGCTGCCCCTCACTAGCCTGTGAACTCCATGAGGGCAAGGCCCAGTCCTTTTGTTGTTTTGTTTGTTTGTTTCTCATGGCCTAGTGCACAGCACTCTTCAATAAATATTGTATGAGTGAATCAGAAATAAGGCATTTGTGTGGTCACACAGCGATGCATTCATTAAGCTCGAATGCCCTGATGAATCATCACCATTAGCTTGAGTATCTGAAGTGCATCTAAAGGAAGAGGATTAGTCACTGCCAAGGACAGAACTCTCTGCCCTGGACTCTCCTGGTGATGACAATAAAATCGTCTTCTCCACAGCTCCCTTTTCTCAGACCCATGTGGTCCTCTACCTTCTGTCCATAACCCACCCCGGGGCAATGCATATGATTCTTTACTATGTAAATATTAACTGAAGTGTTTTCAGCAGATTTTTCTGAATTGCTTCCCACAAATTCAGTGCTGTTTATCTAAGAGATGTCCGCTTGCTGACCGTGGCTTGCCTTGCCCTTCACTTAAATCCTAATGTCCTTCTTCAAGTCTCTACTGTTCCCTTCCTACAATATATGAAGGATTTGAATTTGGAACCAAGCAAAGCCCAAATCCATTGGAAACACTGACTTACCTGTAAATGAAATTGATGACTCCCCGGTGCATTAGGCAACGTACCGAGGAAGAGCCCTTCCCTACCATCTCATGGATGATGTGTACACATGCCCTCAGGACAGAGAGCACAGCCAACCTCCAGGCTGAGTGTCTGAAATGCAGGGTCAGGTAAACTTGAGAAACTGCTCTGGCAAATGCCAATCTATGTGCCTTGATTAGCAAGAATACTCAGTATCTCGGTTAGTTTTCAGGAATAAAAATTATTTAACAAAATGGTAAGAGAAGGGCCTTAATACTTAAGTAAGTACCTGATAGCTTTTAGAACATCTGCATCATTTAGTAGTTGTCGTTTCTCACAAAAGAGAAGGACATGCTCAAATTTTATACTCTGATTTGATAAAAAACCCAATCAACATCTAGTTTAGGACTACAGTGGCTTGGAGCTGACAGAGACCAGAGGCCGTCATCTCATCAGCGAGGTGAAGGGCCTTGGCCTGGGGCAGAGGCAAGACTTTAAGTCGAGATGTGGCAATGCCTCATTTAGGGTGCTCACCACGGCACCATCCTGCCCTTCATCCTGATGCTGTCTCACTTCTGGTGGAAAAAAAAAAAAAAATTCCTTCCGAAGTTTTGAGAAAGGCGCTATATTGGTTCAAGTGTCATCAAATAAGTTAAAACAGTAAAAACAACCCATGGTCCACACCTGCAGATGCTCTTAGACAACTCACTTGGCCAGGCCATGCCCAGCCATGCAGACGGGGGCAGGAGTCCTCGGGAAGGAGGGGACCAGGACTTTGCTGCAGGTACAGGGTTGGGCGTGTGCGTGAGCCGTGGCTCTCCCTTCTGGGGAGGTGGGGGACAAATCACACGTATCCCACAAAGCATAATTTTCATGGTACAGCTCTATCTTGAGGGTTAAATGGGCTTCTGTAGGCTAATTATCATCGATCTCACTGAAGAATTTGCAAGTGTATAATGCAGTTCATGATTCTTGCTGGCCTGTAGGTCATCCTTAAAAGCAAGCAAATGGCACATTTCTGCAAAGAGTACCAACAAGCTTCTGCAGGATCAGAAAAGCAGCCTCCACCAAAGGCCAAACACGGATGTGACAGACCCCAAGAATCAGTGCCCCCACACTTCCTGCTCCTTTATGAAACCCAACATGGTCCCGACCTGCCCAGAGTCTCAAGCTGCACTAGATACATATCTTTCTTGTCTCTCTGTGAAGCTATTTATATTTCATTAAAACGTCAGTGCGGTCCATCAGCTTAAGCCCTTACTAGGTACGGAAATGAAACACGGAAAGAAGAAATTGAAACCGCTAATCTATAAGCCGTGGGCCGTCCCTGAATGGCAATGAAAATAAGGATTTTGTGTAGTGCTTTCCTCAAAGGTAAGACTATTCTGGGCAGTGTATGCATGGAGAAAGATACGGTAGGAACACATTTTATTGTATACATATTGTATGAGTGTGTGTGTGTGTGTGTGTGTGTGTGTGTGTGTTGGAAAGTCTAGATCTCTTTAGCCCTGGAGCATTCTGGGTGGTATCTTTATTTCGACTTTGCCCCCTAATCTTCTGAAGTCTGGTTTCAGAAGGTGGAGGTTTTCAGCAAACAACTTCAGGAGGCTTTTACTTTAAAATGAAGTTTAAGAAATAGATTGACAGGAATCAGGAAAATATACACTGAATAAACGTCAAGGTCCTGTTAGAAAGTAGGTGTGTGGTCCAGGCATCCTACAGTTATTAGAACCGAGCTGTTTATTAGTTTCAAAGCTTCTTGACAACCCAAGAAAAGGGGAGAACACTCAGGCCAACGATGTGTCTTGAAAAGGTATTTCCATTCCCTTGGGAAAATGGCACAGAAAACAAAGTAAATAACCCCAAAATACTACTGTCACTTAAGATTGTAAGAAACTCATTCAATAGCTAGAACCTACTGTGTGCCAAGCGCTGGGCCTGGCAGCCGACAGGTCAGGGTTATAATCTCCAGGGACAGCAGGGACTGCCTCTATTCTATCACGCTGGCTGAGCAGGGTCCTACGGCCTAGCACATCACCCATTGGGCTGGTAGGGTTGACAATACTTTTGTGAAATTAAGGAACCAAATCAAGTCTCTCACCTGAAGAGATGACCAACCTATCCCCAAGAGAGAAAGAGCTCAGTAGAAAACAATTCTGGACCCCTTTGACCTTTTAAAGCACATTCATTAATGGGTGACAGAAACACCAAGATCCACACCAAAAAAAAAAAAAAAAAAAAAGGGTGACATTATTCTGATTTAGAAGATACTCAAGGCAATAGTTTCAACCAGGAAAGCCTGGTTGAAAAATGTCACAATGAAAAATTTACCTTTGAGCAACACAGCTTTCTGCCAAGCAACCAAAAGTTTAGTTAGACAGTTTATCCTAAGTTACTACAATATTAAAGCTATAATGCAATTAATGGCTATCAAGCAATAAGGTTTTGGATATCATCTGCTCACATAATAGGATTAGGTTTAGAACAGGTCGTTTGAAGCCACTCTTTCTAATTGGACAGCTACCAGAATCAAGGCTCGTGTCCAGTAATGGATAGGATGTGAAAATAAGGCCATATAATCAGCAGGAAGATGATATAATATTTCTGAGGAGGCAATGATGGGGCTGAATCATGGTTTTACTACTTACTGGCTCCATGATCAGGGCAATTTACTTAATGTCTCTGTCCTCGGTTTCCCTCTGTGTAAACAAGGGCAGTGATGTTACCTACCTGGAAGGGGGCAGTGAGCATCAGATGAGTTAATATATACTGCTGAAAACGCTGTCTGGCTCTGATGTTAGTGCTGATTACAGTTTTAATTTTTATCGTTGTAATTTAAGTAAACATCCCTTTGTTTCTACTTGCTTTTTCTATGCATTTTTACACCGTTGACATTATAGTCTATGAATCCCATTTATTTTCCCACTAAACAAACCAGTTATTTCTCCAAGTCATTAAACATTATAAGCATATAGCTGCTGTATGTATTTAGAGACAATCATTCCCGTCCTGAAACTATCCAGACATTAGTATCTTTAACCCTCCTTTCAATGATTCCTTTTCGCATCACACATTACATCTAGGGGAAGAGAATGGATTATTTTGGGGGCTAGAAAAGATGTGAGCTTATGTGCTCAACAGAGAAGATACGGAAGAAATAAAATCACAATAGAAGATCTGTGAAAACGTACAGAACTACTGTAGACAGAGTTTTTGTTTGTGTTTAATAATACACAGAGAGCAGTGCCTGCATGTTGATAACACAGGAAGGAGGACAGGATGTCAGGGTAAGATGCAGAGTAGCCCCGTGCACTTGAGATGAACTGGACATTCCACCCTTGTCCTCAGCTTGAATGTGTGAACACAAAGAAGTGCTGAAGAGGGATTTATGGGCATTTTTTTTTTCAGTGCTGCAGAGATTCCCCATCAGGGTTTCCATGTACCATTAACTATTTATTGTCCAAAGACAAGAAGACTCTGTCTGAAATTCTAATCCATACACTTAATATTCTTCTTCTTCCTGAAATCTTCTGTTCTTTTTCCAGTGATGTGGTTACAGCGATATATTTTTTTTTTCTGTCTGTAATGCATTCTACTCCAAAGAAAGATAGCAGGTTCCAATTTAAGCCGCAAATGAAAACTAAAAGCACTTCAAAGAAGTCAAATAGATCTCCTTTTGGAATCCCATTGTTAGGTGGTGCCTCTCTCCTCTCTCCCTGTCCAAACTTTTCCATCTCTAAAATGGAGCACATTCCATTCTTTGTGACAAACTTATCAAAATTAAAATAACAACCTCCGGCTGTCAAAACAACTTCGAAAAAAAAAAAAAAAGAAGTCACTTGTGGTTATTGTAAATAATAAAGAACTTACAGCTACCTATGCAATGATTTTTACCCATGTGAAAACTATTTCTTTAAATAGATGGCATAAAGGACTACAAATGAGTCATTTACTAAATTCATTATTTTATAAACTTTGGAGGGAACGCCAACCACATCACGGAACGGGGAGCTGGACTGACCATATGCAACTTGGAGAACCGACCTTTTGCAGAAGAGTCCTTGTTATAATTATTTTCAGGCCCAAACAAAAAACTGTCTCTTAATATGAGCAAGTACTTGGCACTTACACTTCAGGGAGAACTTTTCACATATCATTGTGATATTACAGCTTTGATGACAAGTTAACTCTTTGCCACCTGTAAGCAGACTGAACCGCTCCATAAAAAGAAAGAGCAAAGATAGTGGAAACCCAGGTTACTGGTCCCCATGGGCTTATAATAATTGTGATAGAGCGGCAAACACGCTGAAGACAGAGGATTCTGATGGGTTGGAAATATTTGTGCAAGTTCGACAAATTATGCATGGTGTCTCAGACAGAGAAGAGATTACTTCCTTTATTTTTAGGAGAATTCTCTTTATTTGTGTAATGTAGCTTGAAACAACTTTCAAAGCCTCTGACCTGCAGCAAATCACGGTCCATTCAGAAACCAAATTATCGAGGCTTAATGACTAAATGGACACAGAAATAGTATTTCACTACAGGCAACCGCATAGAGTGCAGAAACAGCTCATCTGTCCCCAGACACAGCCTGGAGCTGCCCGTTTTGACGCTTCTGGCTTTCCTTGTTACCTAGTACAAGGTCCAGCCTGGAACAGGGCTCACCAGCCTGGGCAAGGGAAACTGCTGGAAGTTTTGCTTTTCTGCCTCAAAGGCAATAAAGAATGACCCAGAGACCTTCTGTTGTGGCCATGCAGGAGGTGGCCCTGCCCATGCCCAGGGACAACCATTCACACTTACTGCTGTGAAGGGCCGCCTGGAGCTGTCAAGGCAGAGGCCTTGGAATGATCTCATTATATCCTTCCATTGGTTAAGGGCTCCCTCCCACTGCCTTCACGGTCAAGTTCAACTCCTAACTACAGGGTCTAAGGGCATCTGCAGTCAGGTGCCTGCCCACTGGTCTGTCTGGAATGATTCCCCCCTAAACGTTGCCCTTTTTCAGGACACCAAGGGCACTTCCAGGCAGCTTCTCTGCACGGCTGTCCTTTCCCTCAGGAGAAGCGAGCACCCCTTCCTCAACCCGGCACCTTCAACACTTTGCTTGGATCTATTAGTCTGTCAGCACTAAGCATCCAGGGCAGGGGCTGGGTCTTTCCCGCCTCGGTCACCCAGTGCATAGTGCACGTCAGACAGGCAACAATGTTTTGAATTGGAAGGGAACTTGGAGACTGTATCACCCGAACGTAAAAGAAGTCTCCATGTTTTTGCTCTGGCCTCTCTCCAGAGCTCCAAAAATGAATTTCTAACTGGCTGATAGATGACTTGACGGGGAAATCCAACAGGCACCTCAGACAACATGGCGCTCCCAGTCACCTCCACTGAAACACCAGCTCGCTCTTTGTGCGCCCTTCCTTGCAGGTCCTCGGGAGTCACCTTGGACCCCTCCTCATATTCCATCCATGTGCAGTTTCTGTGACTCCCAGTCGTCTCCTGGCCACACACCATCCTCTCCATTTCTACCACTACTGCCCCCATCCTGGGCCTATACCACATGCACTAAGGGCTCCTGACCTGTCTCTACTTCCTTCAGGTGACTGATGCCAGGTGGTCCTCCACCCACAAAATCTCAAACGTCCTAGTATGCCCCAGCATGTTACCCAAGGCCCCAGTCTCTAGCCAACCTTCCCAGCCTACCAAAGTCCCACTGTGGTCTTGGCTTTCTTTGAGGTTTTACTGCATGGATCGTTTATGCCTTCCTTGTGGCAAGCGAACTGCACAAACCATTTGCTTTAATTTCCCGGTGTTGACGCTCTATTATCCAAGCATCCTGCTGTCCCTGAAGGGTGGCACCACCTTTTATGCTTTTTTTTTTTTTTTGCGGTACGCAGGCCTCTCACTGCTGTGGCCTCTCCCGTTGCGGAGCACAGGCTCCGGACGCGCAGGCTCAGCCGCTGTGGCCCCTCCCCTCGCGGAGCACAGGCTCCAGACGTGCAGGCTCAGCGGCCACGGCTCACGGGCCCAGCCGCTCCGCGGCACGTGGGATCTTCCCGGACCAGGGCACGAACCCGTGTCCCCTGCATCGGCAGGCGGACTCCCAACCACTGCGCCACCAGGGAAGCCCCTATGCTTTGTTTTATGTCTCAGTGTGCAGCACACACGGCATCGGAAATACACACTGACTGACCTACTGAAAAGAAAATATCAAGATGTTCAAAATTTAAGTTATTCTTGTGCAAAGATCTCATAAACCTTAATATTCATGGAGCGCTGGAACTCTCCTTGGCCATTTATCACTAACTTGGCTCACAGGGCTGGTACGAGGGGTAATGAATGAGTTCATCTACATAAAGCATTGGGAAGAGTGTCTGGCCTGTAGTAAGAAGAGCTATTATTTATTATTATTATTATTATTCCCACTGAAATGAGGGCTGAGATTCATTAACACAAAATGTGACAAGCAGTTTCCATACAAACGGCCGTATGCCAAGTGATACAGCTTGGTGAGATATTCGATCTGTAAGTCCATATCTAAACACGTTAAGAAAAATATATTTAGACCTGATTTATAGCATTGCTGGTCAGTAACTGGTTTGAAAAGAAGGGCTACGGCACTGACCCCGAAAGGCTGGAGTTACAAGCAGATAAGATAGGTGGGCATTTGAGCCTGTCCCCTTAGTGTCTTACAAGATGTGCTTTTCCAGACTGGGACTGGAGTGGAGATCCTGATACTGTGAGGTCACATCGGCAGAGGACACCTTAAGGACCCCCGTGCCCTCCGCGCAGCTGGCTGACCCCCTCACACTGGGTTGGCTCAGCCGTACGTTCTACACTGGACTCCCCAGTGTGGACAGATCAAGGGAACCAAAGGCAGGGTCTCTACCCTGGGGAGGCCTGGATTAACAGGAGACACTGGGTAAGGCGACTTGATAAAGGATAGGACACCCAAAGGAAATACCTGCAAGAGACCTTAGCTGGGTAGAGCTGGCAGCACAAAGGCAGAGGTGTGCTTGAGTGAGAAATGCAGTGTTGGGAGGTGAGTAGGGGGTCACAATGCCAGTCCTGGGGGAAGGTTCTGGAGTGAGTAAATATGTCTTCAGAGAAGAAACACAGATAAATTTGAGAACTGGATGATGGATTTTGGAAGGAACAAAGAAGCACGGGGGTTACCCAGTGACTTTCACAGGCTTTACACTCCCCAGAGCTGATTCTTGGGGTTGGGGTAAGTCTCAAACAGGAGACTGACATACACTATGGATTCAGCTTGTATTCTTAGCCCTAGGTCTCCCCCTCAGCACACTGGCCAAGGGCACATACGTAATGCAGGTACCCCTGGAAATCCTTACAGAAGGGTGGCAGTGTGACTATGAATTTTCATTCTGGGTCTTCCAGGGACTATGTACATAAATACCTCTGTTTGATCACTTAACTCAACATAAACTATTTCTCTAATACCTACTTTATACTTGTTCCCTGATTTAATTAGATCTGGCTATAGTCACTGGTATAAAATGTTTTGAATTTTCAATGATACCCAGAAAACAGCAGGGGGGAACCAACTTTTCCAAAAGCAGTATACCACAAATGTTTTATAGGGACATATACTATTTTTATTTTAACGTTTAATCTGATGTCCATGGGTGGATACTCTGATGAACACGTACATAGTTAAGCCTGTGAACTGCTATGAGCTCCAGATAACATCAACCATATTCCTCCCTCAAATTACAATCCCAGTTGAAAGCGCCATATTCTTCTTCTCAATCTAGCTTTTCTTCCTGTTCATTCATTCCCACCAAATGCTCCAACCGACTCTGACGGTGGCCCATTTATTTAATTTGAAAGCTGGTACTTTGGTTTGTATTAATTTTATTACCCTTTCTTAAACTGCTTAGCGGCTTCTGACTATATGCCTCTTAGTACAGACTAGGATAACAAAGTGAACAAAGGCAACCAAGAGGCACAGAACAAAGAGAAGCGCCACGAGTGCCAGACACTTCCATGGATGTCTTTCCTTCTGACTTGCGTATATCTTGATTGGCAGTTTTATGCTCTGAATCCAAACTGCTAAATGTGGCAGGAAACAAGGAGGCTAGAGACCGAAGTGGAAGAGGAATGGGCCAATTTCATCAATCCCTAGAGAAAACAAAAGGTCAGTACCCTGATGATAGGGGTGGACACTGAAGCGCCACAAGTACCCTTTTCTAGGTTCACTGAAAGTAAGAAAGACAGAGCCTACACATAGGGATGACTAGTGGTAGGTTAAAAATTTAAGCCAATTAAAAAATAATTAACTCAATAACAGAAATATCTGGTAACGTTATTACTCGGCACGTTTCCCTGGCTGAGGCTGATTTCATTTGAAGTAATTTTATATTTATGCTAAAAATATATTAGCATTGGGCTTCCCTGGTGGTGCAGTGGTTGAGAATCCGCCTGCCAGTGCAGGGGACATGGGTTCGAGCCCTGGTCTGGCAAGATCCTACATGCCACAGAGCAACTAAGCCCATGCGCCACAACTACTGAGCTTGCACTCTAGAGCCCCAAGCCACAACTACTGAGCCCGCGTGCCACAACTACTGAAGCCTGCGTGCCTAGAGCCCGTGCTCCGCAACAAGAGAAGCCACAGCGATGAGAAGCCCTCGCACTGCAACGAAGAGTAGCCCCCGCTCGCCACAACTAGAGAAAGCCCGCGCGCAGCAACGAAGACCCAACGTAGCAAAAAATAAAAATAAATAAAATTTAAAAAACCACAATATTAAAACAAAACAAAACAACATTAGCATCAAACTCAGGGAGAAAAGGTCATTGAAACAAATGGACTAGACCTAGATAACAGTATGAGGTAGAGGGGCAAACATTTTCCTGAGTCACAAAGCTTCCTGTGTCTCATCAACCTGAAAAACAGTTTCTGGAAATCGAGAATGCTGCTGGTCACTTCCCTTCTGCTGAAACATGCCAGACTGAAAAGGCAGGGATGAGTTATCTCCTGCTGGACAGACACACGTGTGCCTCTCCTCTGGACAGCGGGAAGGGGGCATGGTCACAGAGCAACTGGGTCACTTCTTGCAGCCACGTCAGGATAAGAGGAAGTGAGGGATGCCTGCTCCAGAGGAAGGGCACGTTTGGGAGAAAGCAGGAAATCCTGATGTAGAGATAAGAAGAGCAGTGGGAGAGAGACTCAAGCTGGGTGGAGAAGAGGAACCCGACCAGGTCCACACAAATGGGGTGAAAGGACACAGCGATACAAAGAAAGTGAGGCCAGATGGGGAGGGGAGGCTTGCGGGCAATGTGTGCAGCGAGTCTGGATGATTTCAAACTAATCACAGAGATTTCAGGTGTCGGGTTAACTGGGGCCAGGGAACATGGGAGTTAGGAAGGTCACTTGAAGAGACTTAAAAAAAATAAGCTAAGAGGGCTTCCCTCGTGGCGCAGTGGTTGAGAGTCCGCCTGCCGATGCAGGGGACACAGGTTCGTGCCCCGGTCCGGGAAGATCCCACATGCCGCGGAGCGGCTGGGTCCGTGAGCCATGGCCGCTGAGCCTGCGCGTCCGGAGCCTGTGCTCCGCAACGGGAGAGGCCACAACAGTGAGAGGCCCGCGTACCAGGAAGGAAAAAAAAAAAAAAAAAGCTAAGAGTTTCTTTATTTGTCGGGGGGGTGGTGGGTGGTGTGTGTGGGGAAAGTAAGGCAAGAGGAGAGTGAGGGAAAGGAGAGAGGAGGAGTGGATGATTTTGCAGGAAATATGCCCAACGCTGAGCTTCCGACAGACCTTCTGTGTGATCTCACAGGACGGGAAGCTCTTTACAACACGACTGCTTAGCCATCTCATTTAAAGGCAGCTTGGGGGGACTTCCCTGGTGGCGCAGTGGTGAAGAATCCACCTGCCAATGCAGGGGACACGGGTTCGAGCCCTGGTCCGGGGAGAGATCCCACATGCCACGGAGCAGCTAAGCTGGTGCGCCACAACTACTGAGCCTGTGCTCTAGAGCTCGCGAGCCACAACTACTGAGCCCACGCGCCACAACTACGGAAGCCTGCATGCCGAGAGCCCGTGCTCTGCAACAAGAGAAGCCACCCAATGAGAAGCCTGCACACTGCAACCAAGAGTAGCCCTCTCTCTGCAACTAGAGAAAGCCCTTGCACAGCAATGAAGACCCAGCGCAGCCAAAAATAAATAAATAAATAAATAAATTTATTTAAAAAAATAAAGGCAGCTTGAGGAGGGAGTGTGTGTACCTGGCCATGAATCTCTGGAAAATGTGAGGAGTAGTGCACTGGGTTGAAACCTACAAGGTCTGAATTAATTCATGCCTAACTGAGTGCACCGAGTTTGTAACTATGCATCCCTGAGTAGGGTCGGTGTGCCAGGAGGAAAACATCTCCCCACTGAGCTGCAGAATAACTTCACCACTGACCTGAATCAGATGCAGCGGAAACAAAACATTCAGGACATACTTTTACAGGAGAGGGAGGAGAACGGAAAACAAAGTGAGCTTAACTGAAATGTGAGAAAGAAAACGGCAATGACTTGGCTGGGTGGGGCCCCAGCTTGCGCTTTCACTGGCCCCCGTTCCCCGCAGACCAGTAACTCTCCACCCAGCATTCGCTGTGGATGACATCACTGATTTCCCAAACACGCTCCAGCAGTTTCCTGCTTTCCAGAGTCAAGCTAAGCGAGGTTGTCAGTGGGGCACCTGGGTAGAGATGTGGCCAGGTCAGGTCACAGAGTGGAAATGAAGGCCACACCAGGGCCCGTTTGCTCGTTCAATGAGCTGTTTGTTTTACTGATGATCTTTTAGTCCCCTTTCCCTGGACAGATTTCCGCGCTCTGATGGGGCCAGCCCAGACCAATCATGGCATGTACATATATTCAGTGCCCAGGATCACACGGTCTGTTCCAGAAAGGGCACAGGGGCCAAAGTGAAGGGTGTAGGAAGGGACAGGGGAACTGCCCAGTGAGAATCACTGCTCCAGACGGACTGGGAGCTCTGACGCACTGCATCTTACAGCCCCCGGCCTAGATGCTTCTCTCTCCCCATTGGTCTGTGAGGCCAAAGCCCTAGGATTCTCTCCACAGTTTCAAGTAGCCGCTGTGTCCCCCAGAAAGGCTCTAACTGGCAACGAACAGCACGTAAACGCTGTAGGAAGTCTTAATCCCTTCAGGGTAAACTGCAGGATGGCTTAAGCCCAAGATTCCAGCTCATATTCTTGTCCTTAATAACCATTAGGTCCTAATTTTGTGTCCTAAGTTTGTCAATAGAGAAGACTTCACATTCAAGAGGACTTCTAAGTTCCTCTAAGGAGCTAATCTCATTGCCTCGATGTGATATCAAAGGAAAATAGTCCGAGACACCAAAAACTACCTTCAAATGGACTTCTGCTAGGAATTCACGCTTGGTTGGACACCTCTCCAAGCCAGCTGTTCTGACAACACGTCACTGTGTGAGGAAGCCCCGCACGAAAACAAATTAACATGGAAAAAACGATCTTGCATTTCCTTAGCAGAGTTTGGGGCCAGCAAACATCTGACAAGACTCGACAAACCATACTCAGGAGTGCACTTCTTAGAGGAACATTCCAGCTCTTTTGTCCATTCTTTGGTGTCCCAATTTTCAGGTGCTAAAACACTACAAGAAAGCCAGGAAGGGCAAGATGATTCTACCAGCCTAATTCCGCCTGCCATACGTGTACTCTGACTCCCTTGCAACTAACTGGCCCTGGCTAAACGTTTCCCCAAGTACTTTCAGTTTACCATTTCACTATTTATTGTATTTTCATGTTATGAAAGTGACATATCCTGGATGCAGTAATTTGAAATAAGCAGAAAAGAAAAGAAGCTGTTCATAATATCACAGCCCCCTGTCAACATTTTGGTGTCTTTTTAGTCTTTTCTATATGGAATGTAATTTATTTCCCAATAATATAATTTTATAAACTTTGCTTACATATTAATGTTTTTATGTCACAAAATTTATGTCAAATGATTAAACAGCCCTGATAAATTATAACAACCTAAAGACAATATCAAAGCAATGGGACCACCAGACAAAGACCACCTACTAAACTGGGGAAGGGGTGGGGAATGCGATTGTTTTGGAGAAGTTTTATAAGTTATGAGATTTATTGAGCACTCAAAACCATAAGCTTTGAAAGAATTTTTGGAAACTTAACAGGGTAATCTGTAGACTATAGGGCTGGAAAATCTTAAAAACAGTCTGCTCTTTTCTCCCCACATCAAAGATCTGGATTTGCTAAACTATTTCTTACAAGGAGAGGTACTAAGTGGTGGTGTGTTGGTCAAGGATTTTATACTCTTTTGTAGCTTTCAATAATATGATGGAAAGAATATACAAGACTAATGTCATTAAAGAGAGGCAAGGATACACACGGAGCTTAGTAGGAATGAAGATATTTTAGGAAGGAAAAATGAGATAGAAAACACTGCCAGTGCACGTAAGGATGGGGCAAAGGTCTTAGATGGCCCTAGCTGAGGAACCCATGTACGACTGGGTGTTTCTATAAAAACAGCACCAGGAAGTGAAATGTACTGGTAAAGTGTCTACACCACCTGGAGGTCACAAATTGGTGATCAACTCCAATTAAAGCAGTAACTAAATAAAACATGATGAAATCATTCAGTGGTAGAAAACTTTGGCCTCTAAGTAAGGATGGAAGGTAACGTAAATATTTAGAAAACTAAATCTGGAGGGGAAAAAACCAAACTCTCCAGCACTTCACCGTGCGATCTGCCAAAGTCAGCAGAGCTGGAGATGTTCATTGTTTGAGGAGGGGCACGCCTGTGTTGAGATCCTCCACTTTTAGACCTACTAGGCAGCCAGGAGGACGGGCGTCCCCTGAGGACACCCCAGAAGGGATTTCTCCTCTGCTGTAAAGCCCACGGTGCTCTGCACGTGTATGATTTCACTTGCCAGCATCTGCCGTAAGGCCCCTCAGGAGAGGACTGGAGCTTGTTCACCCCCATGTGGTTTATAGCACCTCCCACCCGACAGGTATAAATGAATGCATGAATGAATGAACGAGCCATGCAGAAAAACGGAGGGGCTTTCTGATTTTGAGGTCTCCGTTTGGGCTTTTTTCCTGGAGGGGAGAGACGGATGTGTGCTTCAGAGGCACTCGAATAAGCCCGTGTTGAGTCAGGGTGATTCATCAGGCTAGAATTTTCCCACCTGCAGGAGCCAGTCCCCCCCAGTGTCCCCATCCCCCTTTGCCTCGGTCATCTCAGCAGGAAATTACTACACTGTGTCTCCCACACGTATGATGAATCTTAGAAGCATTCTCACAGACTGTGGCAGGGCCCCGGACGGGGTCAAGTAAAAGTAAATACCAGCCCTTATTAGGCGATCCTGGCCTCCTGCAGTGCGTTTGCCCCGGACACCAGCGGCTTCCTGCTCTGTCACAGAAAGCAGACCACAGGTCACCGCCTCCACGTGATGCTTCCTGACCTCCAGGAACTGCTTCCTTCCTCGTGCCTCACGTGATTGTTTTGGAGGATTTTACCGCGGGGCCCTGCCGCTTACAGCTCCACCCGGGGGTGGAGGCTCGGGACCTCCTCAGGGAACCCAGGCAGCCGGAGGCCACTCCTCGAGGACTGCTCACACCTTCATTTTCTAACTACCAGCCCGGCGTCCAGGAGGAGCAGAGGGGCGGAGGGATGGACTAGTGGTCATGCACACACACACAAGCTGTGGCTGATGGAACCCTGGCTTTCCAGAACTGGTCTTACAAGGCTGTGGATGTGAGGGTATTAGTTGAGGTGGGAGGACACTCACAAGCAACTATTTGCTTAGTGACCCCACAGATTTAAAATTATGATTGGTATTTAATGACTCTTAAATGCTCAGATACTCAGAAGGTATCATTTATTGACTCACAATTTTTTATACCAAACCACTGTCTTTGTTAATTCCCTTCTGTCTACCTTTACTAGCTGCCTGAAGTGGAGAAAACTGCTTTACTGGGGGCTCCCCACGGCATGGAGCACAGGGCCATGTGCACGTCCCCTGAATGAATGAATTTGTTGGGAGAACTACTGTAGGATCTCAAATCTGTGCAGGACAAGACAGGGCAGATTAGGAACTCAGCTAATTCCCTCCTCAGTTGTGTCCACTGTTCCATGCTCTTTGGGACCCTCGTGGCCGCTTGTCCCTGGTCCCTCTGGGCGGGTACTACCCGGCTGTGCTCTGCTAAGCAAAGGCCTTCATGGACTGAAGACCAGATCTTTGGCCCTGAGGAGCTGCCGTCAGGGAGGCCATTCTAAGGAATATAAAGCAAGCTCTCCTCGTGTTTTTGTTAACTGAGGTAAGATTAAATTATACTCAATAAATTTTACCCTTTAAAAACGTGTAGGTCTATGAGTTTTGACACACGTATACAGTCATGGATCCACCACCACAATTAAAATATAGAGCAGGCGTCCCCAACCCCCAGGCCATGGAACGGTCAGTCCGCGGCCCGTTAGGAACCCGGCTGCACAGCAGGAGGTGAGCGGCAAGGGAGCGACCGAAGCTTCATCTGCTGCTCCCCATTGCTCGCACTATGGCCTGAAACGTCCCCCCTCCCCCATCCGTGGAAAAACTGTCTTCCATGAAACTGGTGTCTGGTGCCAAAAACGTTGGGGACCGCTGATATAGAGTATTTCCATCACCCACAAAAGGTCGCTGGTGCCCCTCTGCAATCTGTCCCCTCTCCCCGTCTGCCCCCTGGACCACTGATCTGAATTTTTTTTTACCTTCAGTTGCACCTTTTCTAAAATTACCATTCAGAACCTGTTTTATTTGAACCCTTCTCTCTCTTCCAGCACCGTCGCTATGCCTCCCTCAATGGGAAACTCCACCGCCAGCTCCTGCGGTTACTCTCTGGTCTCCCCGTGCCGCCTACGATGGTTCTGCCCAGACCCTCGAGGGCTCCTGTTATCCCGTTGGCTCCGGAAACATGGCAGTTTTCCTAGTACCATCCTTTACCGCTTATTTCTCTCGTGCATACCCTTGCTTCTCCCCTGTGTCCACCCTCATGTATATTCTTAAAGCTCTCAGGGCCTTCTTCCTGCCTGTTCCTTTCTTCTGAGTGCTGTGTCTGTATTTCTCATGGATTCACAGACCATTTTATAGATCCTATAAGCCCTTTCAGCTCTCTACGTCCTGGCCAGACGCATTTCTGGCTCTGTCCATCTGTCTTCTTGACTGTGCTATCCGCGACGGACAGCATCGCCGTCTACACTCAGGCTAGAAGTGTCCTTTGCCCCGAGCCCCACGTGCAGGTGGCTACCTTCAAAATATACCTCGAGGGTTTCCCTGGTGGCACAGTGGTTGAGAGTCCGCCTGCCGATGCAGGGGACACGGGTTTGTGCCCCGGTCCGGGAAGATCCCACATGCCGCGGAGCGGCTGGGCCCGTGAGCCATGGCCACTGAGCCTGTGCGTCCGGAGCCTGTGCTCCGCGAAGGGAGGGGCCACAGCGGCTGAGCATGCGCGTGCGGAGCACCGCGACGGGAGGTGCCACAGCAGTGAGAGGCCCGCGTACCGCAAAATAAATAAATAAAAATATACCTCGAATTCGTCTCTACTCCCCATATTTACTTCTACAGCTGCCATGCCAACCTTGATTACCTCCGGCCTCAGCTTATGTCTCCCTGGGTCTGGTTCTCTTTCCTCTAAACATTCTCCACTTTGCTACCAGAGCTGTTTTTCTAAAATATAAATCAGACATTTTTCTTTTCCAGTGGTGAGGACCCTGGGCTTTCACTTCTGAGGGCGCAGGTTTGATCCCTGGTGGGGGAACTAGGATCCCGCAAGCCACGTGGCGTGGCCAAAAAAAAAAAAAAAAAAAAAAGAGAATAAAAACCAGGCATGAAACCCACCTTACTGTAACTCCCCAGTGTGCATGGGATAAAACCCAAGGTCTTTAAGATGGCAGCTGAGATCCTTAACAGTTTGGCCTGGTGTTGCTACCCTAATCCCATTTCTCAGCCTCTCAACCCCTGTCCAGCTCCAGCCACACTGGACCACGCTGGGAAGGGTACCATGTATTTCTGTGCCTTTGAGTCAAAATTCACCGTTTCCCCAGTTCAGAGGTTGATTCTCTTTTTCTTCCACACACCCCCTGCCCCCAACCTGGTAAGAAATAGCTACTGCCTCCCCGGTGCCCTGAGAGTATTTCAAATGCCAACACCAACCCCACACGTACTGGATGCCTCTGTGCTGTTCAGCCCGCTGCTCCTCTTAGTATATCCTCACAGCTACTCCTCTTAGTATCTCTGTGCATCACAGGCATTAAGAATTCAAAAAACGCTTATTGAAAACACTTTGCCCAATATCAGACGAAACGTGTAAATATGAAGGCAAGCAACTCTGTACTCATTATGCACTTTTTACCCATCCACTGCCTAAACAACAGAGCCACATGGCTTATTTTAAAAATTGCTATGTTTCCTGTTTGGACTTGATCAGCTTGTAACAACAATGACAGCAACAGAGATGATCAAGATTTTTTGTGCTGAATCTAATCCAGGGCCGTCCCATGATGAGAACACAAACCAAGGGAAACCACCATATCTCTGTGTGGCTATAATGAAGCATTTTATGTATTAAGCCTATCATCGTGGATTTTAAGTGCTTTGATAAGCTTTCACGTCCGTGCTATCTCCCCTCCGTCCAAAGAGAAGCTGTGAAATAACAATAACCATCCCATAGCAACAATGTCCCGTCACAACAAGGTCAAAAACGAGAACTCATGTGATTTGCTCATTTTCTTAGGCAGAGCTCCCCGCTTAATGTGCTGACAAAGAGGTGAAGGCTGAAAGACTGATCTCCCCAGCCCTGGGGTGGGGGGCTGGTCCTGCCTCTTGGACATGGTGGTGGCCTCCATCTATCCCACCGCAGTGAAGTCTTATCATTCTCAGGGCAGTGATGTGAAGATCCGGAAGCCCTACACTAAGCCACCCCACCACTTCAACAGCAGACTGGCTCCTCCCAAATTATTCTCTTCCATGTTCTATGAGGGGCGAATCGACTTTATGACTCAAGGGATCCTGAAGACAGGGCAGATTAGGAACTGCCGATGCAGGGGACACGGGTTCGTGCCCCGGTCCGGGAGGATCGCACATGCCGCAGGATCGCGGAGCGGCTGGGCCCGTGAGCCATGGCTGCTGAGCCTGCGCGTTGGAGCCTGGGCTCCGCAACGGGAGAGGCCACAACAGTGAGAGGCCCGCGTACCGCAAAAAAAAAAAAAAGATAAAGAAAAGAAAAATTCAAACCCTGATGGCAGGTGCATTTTTCACCGTGGAAGAGAGTATTTAGGAAAAGAGCAAATACTATGAATTACTTCCCAATACCCAATCTGTAAGGCATTCCCAGAGCATAAGGATTTCAGGCATCATGACAACACAGACTGGGGAAGGTTTCTGGAGAATGTTACACACTCACCGTTCCAACCAATGGGTAAATGAACCCAGCGCCTATGCTGGCCCGTACGTCACTAATGGGTAGAACGAAATCCTTGGGTACGCCTTTCTTGTCAGGTTGGTGAGACAGGGAAAGGTGGGTCTTAGCCATGCAGATGGGCAAATTTCCAAAACCCTGTAAGAAAGGAAAGGAAACGTGTTCCTTGAGCATAAACGCTCATCTCCTCTACTTGTCTGACCCGCACTCCACAGAATCCCCACGACTCAGATCCACACATACAACAGTGCTTGTTACTGCCTGTTCATTGAACAAGAAGATGGGACAAAAACTCATCTGCACGAGATCATCACCTGGCAAGTTGAGGGTGTCGATTACTTACTTTGGATAATTCTTGTTACAGAAAGGCAGCATTATGTGTGTCTTTGAAGAAAAGGTGGTTCTTTGCAGGCAAGCAAATAACTGCAGGCAGCAGCAGCAGCTGTAGAAACCACTTTCTAAGGATATTAATATCCGGCACTCAGAAAGGTAATCTGGAGAAAGGCTTTGTGACAAGGCTTTTTAGTCCCGTTGTTCGCTCATTCTTAGAGGCTGTCAGGAAGCAAAGAGCCTCTTTGTGTTGTTTTATGAATCATGGCTATTTGATCTGCGATTACATTATATGAACTAAGATGAGGTCACTATTTAAGCCTCTTATTTTTAAGGACCAAAGGCAATGCCTGACCCAGAGTTCCAAAGGTGAAAGGGGAGGCAGTCACATGTGGGGTCTCACAAAAAGGACAGTGTCCTCGCTGCCTGGTCCCGATTAAGGGTACACAGTGCCTCCTCAGAGACTTTGCTAATTAACTGCAACCACATACTTGACGCATAACTTTTAAGGAACATTCCCTCGGTGGACAGACAGAGATAAAAGGAATGCAATCTTCAGAGGTAACCCACACAGAATTTCTTATGATTCAACCTAGAACTATTTGGAAGATTTCAGAGTACTATCAACGGGGGGTGGGGGTGGGGTGTTCCCTTTACTCTTAGATACGGATCAGAAATCTGCTGGGTGGCGATCACAACTGCCCTACAGAAATGGTGCCCAGAATTGTGGGTTTCAGAGATCAATCAAATATTGACATAATTTTTATGAACTGATATGGGTTTGCCAATTTAAAAGTTTGCCAGTAAGAATATATTTTTTAAGAACCCAATATGCTATATACCATCACTGTATTACTTCACAAAAGAAAGAAGATTTTAAGCCTGAGAAAACATCAGGAAGGACCTAATATTCGAATCAATGATAGTCCTTAAATAGCATTATTAAAAAGTTATTTAAAAAAATCACCTCATGACAATGACCTTATTTTACTCATTTCATTGCACATGAGTGAAAATTTCACTGCAGAACAATGCCAGTGTGTACAGCAATGTCTGAGGATCATTTATGAAAAAGCACAAGCCAAGAGCATTCTAAGCTCTTGGAAAATCCTAAGAAGAAATGAATTGCCGACTATCTTACCAAACCTGGGAGAATACCCTGGCTAGTGCTGGTAGCACAGGACAAAATATTAAATATGCTTTAAAAATAGAATTTAGGAGTTGGGGGATTAAAAAAAATAGATCAGTGATACTCATCATGAAGCTCTTTTGCCAGCAAGCTCTTGAAGGGCTCTGACTTCTATCTGATCACAGCAAACTGGAGGGGGTGCTTGAGGCACATGGCCCCTTTGGTTAAGGTGGCCGAACGCGCCGCCGTGGCGCCTGTTCGACATAACCATTACAGGACTAGACTCTCGCTGCTGAACCTTGGCCATGTGCACGGCAGAAGGCGATGGAGCCTTCAGCCACTGTGGACAATCTCACCACCAAGCCGATGAAGCACCTGTATAAGAAAGAATACCAAGCACCCCCGACTTTATGTGCTGCCGTCCTCTTTGACTAACCTGGCACCATGCTACCGTTTTTAAGACAGTAAGAGGAAGCACTACAGATTAGTTAACTCTTGACTCCACTGCTGCACATCCAGGAACAGTTTCAATGTTTCTGGCTGACTAGCAGGGGCTAAAGATCTCACACACACAGATAAACATGGACACTACCTGTATTAGACAAATTTATAACCAGAAAAGTCAATGATGTATGTACTCTCACCATAATTACAGTTAACGTCCTACCCAAGGACATTCATTCAATTTTTGTAGACCACAGAGTAGATTAAGCCGAGTTCAGCTGGTGGGACGTACACCAGCTCTCAAGTCAAGGTGAATAATGTCAAAAGCCTAAGCTGGATGTTCCCCCCTAAATGCACAACTTTTACCTGTTCCGTGTAATGATCTATTTTGGATTGTGCCTCCGGAGAGAGTTCAATATCTTCGGCTCCATAGACAGCCTGGGCGATGGTTCTTATCTTTTCCACAATTGGAAGCTGGGAAAACACAAATGACAACAAAATCGTTAACTTCAAGCTGGTTAAAGAATTAAGGGAGAGCTTAGTGAGATTTTCTGTAATTGCTTAAAATTCACTACCAGATTCCCTCCTCATCAACTGTAGTATTTGAAGCAAACACTTTTCTCTTCTATCATCCTTAATGTCCTGAAATTTTCAGATCAGAGATCAACTAGCAAGTAAGAAGCCTTAGATGTTCAACCTGTTCAGAGGCTGCTTATCTAGTTAAATCATTCTTATCCACTGCATCCTTTAACGAAGTTTATACTATGCTTTTTAGTGATCTTTTAAGCCAGAACATAAATCTCCTAACTAAATAGTGCTGGTGTTTAAGTGGGTCTCAACTTGGGTTATATGACAGAAATGTAGCAGTTCTAAAGGACACATTTTTTTTTTTTTTGGTGAGCAGGAATGGGTTGAGATTTTAATATAAATGCTAATGTGATCAAACACTTTATTGGAAAACCAGAGGTTGAACCTAGTGTCACTTTAGCAAATTATGAGACAACAAGGAGAATGGGACAAATCTGAGAAGACTAGATATGGGCAAATAAGTGTGTGGGGAGGAGATGGAAAAATCTTCCACAGTGTTGGATGCAACGCTTGGATATAGGTTGCTAGTGAAACACTAAAAGTGGCCTCTTCAGAAACAAGGATGGTTCATTAGGGAAGGGATGTGCCATGGATAAAGTGATTCTTAATTCAAGCAAAGCATTTGACAAAATTGTTCCTAATTTCACTGGGGGTAGAAAACACATAGATGTAATGAAGATGGTTGGTGGATGTACTGTTCAGTGAAGGGCTGCTGGACCAAGTGCTGATGGAATGGACGTCAGCCAAGGGGCAGAAGTCTCTCATGGCCCCCCTCAAGGACTTTGCTGGGCAGTGGCAAATTTGCATGAATTACTGCTGATATACACCTAACAGGAGAAAATAAAAGCTAGCTCTGCTCTGCCAATCTGATAGTACCCCAAATTACTTTAAAATGTATTTTTTATTACTACAGTTTTTATTACTGTAGAGTTGCTCTGTGGTCTGGAACTGAAATATTGGATGTTTCAACAAATAAAAAAGAAATGAAGGTGCAAGTCATTATGATCTTTCGCTGAAGGACATAAAAGAGGATCTGAATCAACGGAGAGAAATACTTTGTTCATGGGTGAGGAGATGCAATACTGAATAGAGGTCGGTCTCTCAAACTTAATCTATTAGTTCAATCCAATTCCAATAAAAATCCCAAGAGCACTTAGGTTACTTGGCCAACCAATTTTAAAATTCATAATGAAGAGTAACGGCAAAAATAGGTAAGATAACTTCAAAAATAAATAAAACCAAAAGAACAAAGATAAGGGACCTGCCATACCAGGTATCAATCATACTACAGAACTATGCTGATTAATTCCATGTGGTATCGGCACAGGACGAGATGATTAATCAAGGGAAGATAACAAAGAACATAGAAGGACACCTCAGCAGGTGTGGGATAGTATATAGTAGACATGGCACAAAACAGGGAAAGGACTGACTATTCAACTGACTTTTGGCTGGAGAAATAAAATTAAATTCCTGCCTCACACCAGGCCCCTAAATAAGTCCAACATGGAACAAAGGCAAAATCTTCAAAATCAAAACTCTACATATTGGGGGAAAAAATTGGGGAACTCTTTATTATCCTGAGGTACGGAACGATTTCTTAAACAAGGTAACAACAGACTCCTCCTTAAAGGAAATGATTTACAGACCTGACATCAAAACTTAAAGTTCCTTGTATTAAAAAAAAAAAAAGACATCAGAAATAAGGATAAAGCATAAGGAACAGTCTGGGAGAAGATGCTTGCAAATATTTAAAAGATTAGTTACTAGAATGCATAAAACTCCCACAAATTCAGAAAAAGACAAACAAATATTTAATACTAGGCAAAAGAGTGACTAATAACAATATGAAAAAATGCCCAATCTCATTAGTGATCAAGGAAAGGCAAATTAAAATGATGAAAAAGAAAAAAAAAAAAAAAAAAAGATGAGAAAGCAATTTACAACCGTGAGATCAACAAGACTGAAAGTATGAGAATTTCAAGCGTGGGTGAGGTTGTGGGGAAGACGACCCTTCAAAGTGCTCTTGGTTGAGATGTTAAAGGTCTCACCTACCACGACAGCTTCCTAACTGGTTTCTTCACTTCTAACACCCCCCTCCAGTCTACTGCAAGTCTAACCTTCTTAAAATGTACGTAAGTAAGAAAAACTCAAGATCACCTCTGCTAAAACTCCCTGAGTGCTCTAAGATCTATCTCAAAGGCCAGCGTCTCCAGGAAGCCTGTACTGACCGTCCTCGAGCACACGTGGGCGTTCTCTTCTTTGCCATCCGATAGCCCTGTAATGCTCTGACCTGGGTGTTATGTGGCACCAGAGGTTCAGCAGGGCCTGGCAATGAGTGGCTGCTAGCAAAGCCCATGCCCTGCTGGACCTCGGATGGTAACAGTGCCAGGATCAAACTCTGATGCTGAAATCTACCGGGTGGCAAGGGGCCTTTTGTAAACTATGTCATAAGAGAAATCAGAGAAGAACCTCCACTTCAGGACTTCCCTGGTGGCGCAGTGGTTAAGAATCCGCCTGCCAATGCAGGGGACACCAGTTCAATCCCTGGTCCGGGAAGATCCCACATGCTGTGGAGCAAGTAAGCCTGTGCACTACAACTACTGAGCCTGTGAGCCACAACTACTGAGCCCGTGCTCTAGAGCCCACAAGCCGAAACTACTGAGCCCGTGTGCCACAACTACTGAAGCCCGCGTGCCTAGAGCCTGTGCTCCGCAACAAGAGAAGCCACCGCAATGAGAAGCCTGCGCACGGCAAGGAAGAGTAGCTCCCGCTCGCCACAACTGGAGAAAGCCTGCACGCAGCAACGAAGACCCAACGCAACCAAAACTAAATAAATAAAGTTGATTCTTTAAAAAAAAAAAAAAAAGAAGAATCTCCACCTCTAGAAGGGACAACTCTAGAAAGAAATGATCGTTATTTTCCAGGAAGGCAGAAGGTGAAGCAAGGACAGAAATTAGAAGGAAATGTTTGAGGAAAAGCGATAATAACCAGAGCTGTTTTACTCTGGCAGAGTTCAGGGTAAGCCGAGTATGGCTCCCGGGTTGTTGCAGAATTACCGCATGAGTGCAAAGTTGAGTCTGGGCTAGAGAAAACCTTGAGTGTAACTTCTAATGTAAAAGATTCCATGTTCGTTAGCTGAAGAATTGAGAATAGCCTATAAACTCTTTGAGGCCAAGGACCACCTCTTGTTCACGTAGAGGTGGGATACAGTACAGCCCCTGGACTACAAGAGTAGGCTCTCAATATACAGTTGAATAAATGGAATAAATATTTTCTGACCTTCCTGTTGACAAAGCAAGGATTCCATGGGATGTGACAGTTACGCTTTTTCAGGGGAAGGCAGCTCACAGAATATGGTGTCACCCAAGCAGTGTGATAGGTCCCATGCAACCTGGTTCATCTGGGCTCCTCCAGCCCTCCAGAGCAGCTCAGGTGGGGGGGTTCGTGGGCTGCTGTGGGACAGGAGGGCTAAGGAAGAAAGCAGCCCCATAGATTTGGCTGAATCATGCAACCTCATTCCTAGTGGGAGAGATGAATATGCTGCTGTACTCATTTCACTGCAAGCACTGAAGCCACGCAGCGTGTTACAGATACCACGCTGCACAAACCTTACGTAATATTATTATGATGGCGCGAGGGCAAGAGGGCTAACTAAAGACTTACGTTTTCCCTGGAAGTGAAACCAAACAACAACAAGACAGATTAGTATTACTCATGACACATTTAATGAACAGAATGCACTATTTACTGAGCTCTAGATTGATCTGAAAAGGAAAAGTGAGCGTGACCTTTCTATAATATAATAATTGAAAAAAACTCACACGTGAACAAGGTAATAGCAAATGGATGACAATGAAGGAATTCGTGTGAGTGGGTATTTAACTGACTTATTTTTAGTTTTTAAACACGAAATTTTTTTCAAGGAATACATATATTTAATTTTAAATTGTGGTAAAACACACATAACAGAAGATTTACCATCTTTATCATGTTCAAGTGTACAGTTCTGTACTGTTAAGCACATTCCTGTTGCTGTGATGCTAATCTTCAGAACCCTTCACTCTGCAGAACTAAAACTGTACCCACGAAACACTAACTCCCCATTCTGTCCTCCCCTCAGCCCCTTGCTACCACCTTCCTACTTTCTATCTCTACGGATCTGCCTACTCAGGGTACCTTGTATAAGTGGAATCATACAGTATGTATCTTTTTGCATCCGGCTTATTTTATTTAGCATGAACCTCAAGGTTCAACCATGATGTAGCACGTTACAAATTTCTTTCCTTTTAAAGGCTGAATAATATTTCACTGTATGGACATACCACACTAAAAAAAAATCCATTCATCCACTGATGGACACGGGTTGTTTCCACTTTTTTGCTACTGTGAATAAGGCTGCTATGCTAAAAGTGGGGGGGGGGCGGGAACGGACAAATATTTCTCTTCTAGACTTCAATTCTTTGGGGCATAAGGAAATATACATTTTTATCAACAACTAAACTGCCTTCCTGTCTAATGTCTTCTTTTTTAAAATAAATTTATTTATTTTATTTATATTTATTTTTGGCTGCCTTGGGTCTTTGTTGCTGCACGCGGGCTTTCTCTAGTTGAGGCGAGTGGGGGCTACTCTTCGTTGCGGCATGCGGGCTCCTCATTGCGGTGGCTTCTCGTTGCAGAGCACGGGCTCCAGGTGCGCGGCTTCAGTAGTTGTGGCTTGCGGGCTCAGGAGTTGTGGCTCGTGGGCTTTAGAGCGCAGGCTCAGTAGTTGTGGTGCACGGGCTTAGTTGCTCCGCGGCATGTGGGATCTTCCCGGACCAGGGCTCAAACCCGTGTCCCCTGAACTGGCAGGCGGGTTCTTAACCACTGCGCCACCAGGGAAGCCCCCTGTCTAATGTTTATTTGAAAGTGCTGCGGAAATTTCAAGCAGGTGCCAGGCTGACTTTGTGAACTGTGTAGTTGTGGTCTTATTTCCTATGGGAAAACTGCAACCACACATGACAGGATGACTCAAACAGAAGGCAGAGCAGGGGAGCAGGGGCTGGTGGTGTGAGTGAGTCCCAGTCAGGCGACTTGTTTCCCCTCCTTAAGATCCTGGAGCATCCCAGCAGCCACCATGACCAGCTCCCGGTATCCTGCACTTCCCATGCCCCAGCCTCAGCCTTGCCAGCCCCAGAAAAGATGACACTCCCTCGCCGGCCTCGACACACACAAAGCTATCCAAAGTGAGCCTACGAGAGGGACCATCACCACCTGGTGTGTGTCTCACAGCCCCACACTGGATAAATAATGTGCTTCAGCTCATGGAGCTAGAAACCCCAAGACCAAAACTCTCTTGGGACTCCTGCTACAATTATTCTCTTTCACCTATGTGTACAAGTAAATAAATAAAAAGAACATCTCAGTTAACACAACTTTTGGGTTTAATATAAAAACTGAAACCTGCCCTGATAAGGCAGCTCCACTGTATACCTTCTGTTTATATTGTGACAGCAGGAAAGGAACCTCCTGCTGTTTCTCTGCTCGATTTTGGGGAGCAGTGTAATCTTTAAAGAAAAAGAAAAAAGCCAAATTCATGTCCAGTAGTCTTGATCTGAACTTGACATTCACTTGTGCTGCTCATTTTAAGTGGTAGTTTTTATAAAACAAATAAAATGGTAAAATAAATTATGAATGGGTATGCATTAATCATCCCTGGCTTTGCTCCAACTTCCTAAATATTTACAAATTTATCTATTTGCCACCTCTTTCCTCCTTACATCCCTGATGTCTAGGATAGTAACTTCCAATCAGTAGGCCCTCCACAAACAACTGCTGAATGAACAACCATCTGTGGCAAGTACTTTCAAGATGTCATGGTGTACAAAGAATTTCGGAGATTTTGTGTACAAAGAATGTCTGATGGGGTGGGGACAATGACACAGTAAAGGGTGACGGAATGGAGTGTGTGAGAAAGCCTCCGCCTCCACGTTACTACTAAAGTTGGAAGATCACAGATTGCAGGGGACGGCACGGAAGTCAGCATAAATTGGTAAGACCTAAAAGGGAACCTGAATGGTGCTTGAAGGATGTGAAAGATCTTAATAAGCAATAAAAGGAAAGATTATTTCACACGAGGAGAACGGCGCATATCAAGGTGTGAATGGCAGCAAAGACAAGGCTTTTTCTGGAAAGAGGGACTACTCTAGGTGTACTATGCTCAACGTACTCATATAAGCTACTTCACAAAGCCTGGCGTCTATACTAGGATCTTTGATCATTTTGGAACTAACATGTTAAATCTCCATCTTCACCAAGAATAGAATTCTGAACATATTCATTAATTTCCTCCCAAACCTCTTAAACGTATAAAAATAACTGAAATACTTTAGAAGAGAGCTTTCCGATGGAAACTTTCTGTGATGATGGAAATGTTCTACAACCATGCTTTCCAGGCTAGTAGCCACCAGCCTCATGTGGCTAGTAAGTAGTTGAAATGGGACTAGTGTAACCGAGGAAATGAGCTGTTAATTTTAGTTAATTTAAATGTCAATAGCTTTCTATGACCAGTGGCTACTGAACTGGGCAGCAGTTCTTTCTAGCTCTAGAAAAGAACCCTGAATGCCGGGTCGTATTGTCTACGGTCTTTTGCTTAGAGTATGCCCACCCAGAATCCTGGCTGAGTGACACCAGGAAGGTAGGTTGGAGGATGTAGGGGTCTTCACTCTTTACCACATTCTTTATGTAGATGTGGTGGCCCAGGCTCACAGAAGCTACGTTACTCAAAGTTAGATAGCATATCCTTCTTGAAAAGACCACTGGACTCATTACACATGCACCCAATGTTCATTGCCGCACTATTGACAATAGGCAAGACATGGAAGCAACCTAAGTGTCCATCAACAGTTGAATGGATAAAGAAGATGTGGTACATATATAAATGGAATACCACTCAGCCATGAAAAAGAATGCAATAATGCCATTTGCAGCAACATGGATGGAACTGGAGATTATCATACTAAGTGAAGTAATTCAGACAGAAAAAGACAAATATATCATTTATATGTGGAATCTAAAAATATGATATAAATGAACTCATTTACAAAACAGAAATAGAATCACAGACAAAGAAGACAAATTTACAGTTACCAAAAGGGAAAGGTGGGGAGGGATAAATTAGGAGTTTGGGATTAACATATATACACTACTATATATAAAATAGACAAACAACAAGGTACTACTGTATAGCACAGGGAACTATATCCAATATCTAGTAATAACCTATAATGGAAGAGTCTGAAAAGAGTGTGTGTGTGTGTGTGTGTGTATAGCTGAGTCACTTTGCTGTACACCAGAAACTAACCCAACATTGTAAATCAATTATACTTCAATTTAAAAAAATGAAGCTGACAGAATTGAGGAAAATAAAGAAGTATGAAGGCTTTATAATATAGTGGCATCTCATCTTACTTAGATGTCAGGTTCTAAAGCCAGCAGCCCTGAATGTCTCTTAGAAGACCCATGAAAACATGACACAGTACTCTACTATCAATATTCCACTATCTCTTAAGCACATGACTGTTGAAGTGTTGAAACACACTGCTGTTGCCTCAGCCATTACACTGAACGAAAACTACATTGTTCTTTTGTTTTACCGAAGCCTAGATTGGAATTCACATAAGTTAAGTGTTCCTATGCTGTGATGTTGGCTTGAAGTACTTCAATGCTCATGAAATATTTAAGGAGAGGAATCAATTAGTAAATTTATAAGTCGAATAAAAATCTCTGGACATACAGTAATTATTTCAATTTGTATTTTGTATTTAAAATGAAGCATGAATTTTCAGTGATCTACAAGTGCAGTTTGGTAAATGGCCTTTCCTGTACCTCAAATAAAAGTATGTAATGCGAAACCAGCTTCCACCAGGAGCAAGGGCTTCACTACAACATACCCTGGTGTCATGGGAGCAGCTCTGCGTTGTGAGTGAGAACAACAGACCCTTGTGTCTTTGACACAAAGCATGTCGCTGGCTGGAAACCAGCACATCTGAGCTACCCAAGGTGTACGTGCTGACTGCCATGAGCCAGCTCCCGGAGTGGCTCGTCCCACTGGCTTGTTGGTCCTGAGCAACAGGTCTACCCAGAAGAATCCCAGAAGAATCTCGCTCTCCTGAGACAACCAGGACACATGTTGGAGATAGCTGGGGTCTGAGAAAGGAAAGAAGGCTCATCGCCAGAAAGTCTGCATTTGTCCATGTGAAGTGATGATACGGAATTCACATTCAAATCACAAGGGTGACCTTGTATACTCGTTTTTGTTTGTTTTTTGCCTTCAGTTTGATTTACTTCAGGTCACAGGAATTTTCTTTCTCCAATTTCCTGTAGTTGGACATCTTGAGGACTATATTTCATAGGACCAAATATGCAAAGGGATCAACATAGTGTCTAACAGAGCAATCTTGAGTGATATACAGAGGTTTGTGTTTAAAATTTGCTCATTGAATATGAATTCATTTGAATTTTGTTTCATCTAGTGGGAAAATTTTAGATTTTTACTCCTAGTTGAGGATTTTTTCCTCACTATTGTTCTCTTTTTCGATTCTTAATTTTATTTAAACAATTTTTAAAAATTTTATTTTTAAAAATAAAGTGCTTATTTTATTTATTTTTATTCTTTTTTTTTTTTTGCAGTACACGGGCCTCTCACTGCTATGGCCTCTCCCGTTGTGGAGCACAGGCTCCGGACCCGCAGGCTCAGCGGCCATGGCTCACGGGCCCAGCCGCTCCGCGGCATGTGGGATCTTCCCAGACCAGGGCATGAACCCGCGTCCCCTGCATCGGCAGGTGGACTCAACCACTGCGCCACCAGGGAAGCCCTTGTTTTGTTTTTTAATTATTTTATATTAGAGTATAGTGGATTTACAATGTTGTGCTAGTTTCAGGTGTACAGCAAAGGGATTCAGTTACACATATACATGTATCTGTTCTTTTTCCAATTCTTTTCCCATTTAGGTTATTACAAATATTGAGCAGAGTTCCCTGTGCTGTATACTCTTTTTTCTTTTCCCTTCGGTACGCAGGCCTCTCACTGTTGTGGCCTCTCCCGTTGCGGAGCACAGGCTCCGGACGCGCAGGCTCAGCGGCCATGGCTCACGGGCCCAGCCGCTCTGCGGCATGTGGGATCCTCCCGGACCCGGGCACAAACCTGTGTCCCCTGCATCGGCAGGCGGACTCTCAACCACTGCGCCACCAGGGAAGCCCTGTGCTGTATACTCTTAAACAGAACATTACAGCAACGCCAAAAGAAAGCAATATACAGGAATAGGTGATTTTAATGATCTCACCCAAAGGAGGGGGAAGGGCTGGTAGTGGCCTGAGCACTTGCTTGGCCTAATGATATGCATGTATGACACACCTGTTGTTCCTCCTGGCATGAAGTTACGTGCAAACCTCAGTGTGTTGTGAGACTAATATGAATGAACACGAGGTGCAGCCTGGCCTCTGTTTTCCTGGGCAGGAGTCATACCTCCCTCATTCATCTACTGGAGCAGGGCTGTCAAAGAAAAATCTTCTGGTCTAAGATTAAAAGTCTCACTCAAGGGTGGAGTAAACTACTTTCATGAAAGGAAAAATAAATCATTTTCGGAAATAAAATGATTGCTAAGACAAATCCCTAACCTCTCAGATCCTGGGGTGAGTGGAAGCCGGTGCTGTTTTGAGTGATGTCCTCCCCCAGTCCTAAGGTTGTTGTTTTCCTTTTCAAGTGGTCTTTAATACACCTGTGATAATATTTAAATAATGTTGCTTGCTTTTCAGGCTGAGAAAATGGATGCTTTCCCTACTGAGTCTTCTCGTGTCATCTGAATTTAAGTCAGAAAGACCAAGGGATGGATGGAATGATGGCAGAAGGTGACTAGCTAACACGTGGTGGGACCTTGACGTTCATTTTACATCCCTGTCTTTCTTGCTTGGCCCATAATTTTCGATGAAATGCATTTCTAGAAACTTTTGCCATAGTGACATTCCATTTTTTATTAGAAGAAAGCACTTAAATGAAATCAAAGGAATCCTTGTGACATGTACAAGTGAAATAGATATAGACCACTGTTCCTTTCTCATCAGGTGCTATTTCTAGCTTCAAGGAGACAAAGCTGTGGGATGCTTTGCCAGAATCACAAAGGGTTGAATAGGATGCATTGAGAAAGCTGGGTGGGATCTAACAGTAGGTTCAGATCTGAAGAGACCTGTCAAACACAGATGGATGAGGCAGCGGTAGGGGTGGGCCAAGGAGGTGAGTGATACACTGCTGGCCAAAGGAGTCTGGACAAAGAACCTAGAGGCCAGTGTTGGAAACAATCTAGTTTTGATAGCGATCTAAGATGTGTTTGCAGAAGGATGTGGTATTAAGGCAGTGTGGGAATTTGGAGCTGAATCATGAAAAGGAGGCAAGAGGAGCAGAGGCTGATGAGGGAAGGGCTAGAAGCAGTTCAGGATGGATGACCAGAGCTCAACCAGAAATAAGACAGCAGAACATGAGAGCACAGGGAAGAGACATGGATTCTGAATGAGATACTTAACTGACTGGAAATATAAGGGACAGCTTCCTACAAAACATGCCAAACATTCAATTGCACAAAAGGAGGAAAGGAGAGGGCTGAAGAAAGGACTGGTGGGAACAGGCAGAGCAAGCGCAGGTCTGAGGACAAGAGAGCCAGAGGAGGTCAAAGGCCTTGAGAAGGAGACAACAGTACAGGGATAAGGGCATAAAACGAAAGGTCATCATCTGTGGTGGGGCTAATGGCAGACTCTGGGAGGGCTCATGCCAAGGAGTACTTCCCAGAACTTCTGCTGCCAGTGTCCCTGTCCTCATGGTGAGCCACAGCCACCCCCAGCCTCTGCAGGACACCGTCCAACACTAGCAGCATGCCGAGTTTTATATACATAGAATCACATCACCAGCAAGAGGGCAGACAGCAGAAGCAAGAACTACAGTCCTGCAGCCTGTGGAACAAAAACCACATTCACAGAAACATAGACAAGATGATAAGGCAGAGGGCTATGTACCAGATGAAGGAACAAGATAAAACCCCAGAAAAACAACTAAGTGCAATGGAGATAGGCAACCTTCCAGAAAAAGAATTCAGAATAATGATAGTGAAGATGATCCAGGACCTCGGAAAAAGAATGGAGGCAAAGATCGAGAAGATGCAAGAAATGTTTAACAAAGACCTAGAAGAATTAAAGAACAAACAAACAGAGATGAACAACACAATAACTGAAATGAAAACTACACTAGAAGGAATCACTAGCAGAATAACTGAGGCAGAAGGACGGATAAGTGACCTGGAAGACAGAATGGTGGAATTCACAGCTGTGGAACAGAATAAAAAAAAAGAATGAAAAGAAATGAAGACAGCCTAAGAGACCTCTGGGACAACATTAAACACAAAAACATTCGCATTATAGGGGTCCCAGAAGGAGAAGAGAGAGACAAAGGACCCGAGAAAATATTTGAAGAGATTATAGTCAAAAACTTCCCTAACGTGGGAAAGGAAATAGCCACCCAAGTCCAGGAAGTGCAGAGAGTCCCATACAGGATAAACCCAAGGAGAAACACAACGAGACACATAGTGATCAAACTGGCAAAAATTAAAGACAAAGAAAAATTACTGAAAGCAGCAAGGGAAAAATGACAACGTACAAGGGAACTCTCATAAAGGTAATAGCTAATTTCTCAGCAGAAACTCTACAAGCCAGAAGGGAGTGGCATGATATACTTAAAGTGATGAAACGGAAGAATCTACAACCAAGATTACTCTACCCGGCAAGGATCTCAGTCAGATTTGATGGAGAAATCAATAGCTTTACAGACAAGCAAAAGCTAAGAGAATTGAGCACCCCCAAACCAGCTCTATAACAAAAGCTAAACGAACTACTCTAAGTGGGCAACACAAGAGAAGAAAAGGATCTACAAAAACAAACCCAAAACAATTAAGAAAATGGTCATAGGAACATACATATCGATAATTACCTTAAATGTGAATGGATTAAATGCACCAACTAAAAGACACAGGCTTGCTGAATGGATACAAAACAAGACCCATATATACGCTGTCTACAAGAGACCCACTTCAGACCTAGGGACACATACAGACTGAAAGTGAGGGGATGGAAAAAGATATTCCATGCAAAAGGAAATCAAAACAAAGCTGGAGTAGCAATACTCTTATCAGATAAAATAGACTTTAAAATAAAGAATGTTACAAAAGACAAGGAAGGACACTGCATAATGATCAAGGGATCAATCCAAGAAGAAGAAATAACAATTATAAATATATATGCACCTAACACAGGAGCACCTCAATACATAACGCAACTGCTAACAGCTATAAAAGAGGAACTTGACAGTAACACAATAATAGTGGGGGACGTTAACACCTCACGTACACCAATGGACAGATCATCCAAAATGAAAATAAATAAGGAAACAGAAGCTTTAAATGACACAACAGAGCATATAGATTTAATTGATATTTATAGGACATGCCATCCTAAAACAGCAAATTACACTTTCTTCTCAAGTGCGCACGGAACATTCTCCAGGATAGATCACATCTTGGGTCACAAATCAAGCCTCAGTAAATTTAAGAAAACTGAAATCATATCAAGCATCTTTTCTGAACACAACGCTATGAGATTAGAAATGAATTACAGGGGAAAAAGCTTAAAAAACACAAACACATGGAGTCTAAACAATACATTACTAAATAACCAAGAGACCACTGAAGAAATCAAAGAGGAAATCAAAAAATACCTAGAGACGAATGACAATGAAAACACTACGTTCCAAAACCTATGGGATGCAGCAAAAGCAGTTCTAAGAGAAGTTTATAGCTATACAAGCCTACCTCAAGAAACAAGAAAAATCTCAAATAAACAATCTATCCTTACACCTAAAGGAACTAGAGAAAGAAGGACAAACAAAACCCAAAGTTAGGAGAAGGAAAGAAATCATAAAGATCAGAGCAGAAATAAATGAAATAGAAACAAAGAAAACAATAGCAAAGATCAATAAAACTAAAAGCTGGTTCTTTGAGAAGATAAACAAAATTGATAAACCATTAGCCAGACTCATCAAGAAAAAGAGGGAGAGGACCAAATCAATAAAATTGAAAATGAAAAAGGAGAAGTTACAACAGACACCACAGAAATACAAAGCATCCTAAGAGACTACTACAAGCAACTCTATGCCAATAAAATGGACAACCTGGAAGAAATGGACAAATTCTTAGAAAGGTATAACCTCCCAAGACTGAACCAGGAAGAAATAGAGAATATGAACAGACCAATCACAAGTAACGAAATTGAAACTGTGATTAAACATCCAACAAACAAAAGTCCAGGACCAGATGGCTTCACAGGTGAATTCTATCAAACATTTACAGAAGAGCTAACACCCATCCTTCTCAAACTCTTCCAAAAAATTGCAGAGGAAGGAACACTCCCAAACTCATTCTGTGAGGCCACCATCACCCTGATACCAAACCAGAAAAAGATACAACAAAAAAAGAAAATTACAGACCAATATCACTGATGAATACAGATGCAAAAATCCTCAACAAAATACTAGCAAACAGAATCCAACAACACATTAAAAGGATCATACACCATGATCAAGTGGGATTTATCCCAGGGATAAAAGGATTCTTCAATATACGCAAATCAATCAATGTGATACACCATATTAACATATTGAAGAATAAAAACCATATGATCATCTCAATAGATGCAGAAAAAGCTTTTGACAAAATTCAATACCCATTTATGATAAAAACTCTCCAGGAAGTGGGCACAGATGGAACCTACCTCGACATAATAAAGGCCATATACGACAAACCCACAGCAAACATCATTCTCAATGGTGAAAAACTGAAAGCATTTCCTCTAAGATCAGGAACAAGACAAGGATGTCCACTCTCACCACTATTATTCAACATAGTTTTGGAAGTCCTAGCCATGGCAATCAGAGAAGAAAAAGAAAAAAAAAGAATCCAAATTGGAAAAGAAGAAGTAAAACTGTCACTGTTTGTAGATCACATGATACTATACACAGAGAATCCTAAAAGTGCCATCAGAAAACTACTAGAGCTAATCAACGAATTTGATAAAGTTGCAGGATACAAAATTAATGCACAGAAATCTCTTTCTATACACTAATGATGAAAAATCTGAAAGAGAAATTAAGGAAATACTCCCATTTACCATTGCAAGAAAAGGAATAAAACACCTAGGAATAAACTTACCTAGGGAGGCAAAAGACCTGTATGCAGAAAACTATAAGACACTGATGAAAGAAATTAAAGATGATACCAACAGATGGAGAGATATACCATGTTCTTGGATTGGAAGAATCAATATTGTGAAAATAGCTATACTACCCAAAGCAATTTACAGCTTCAATGCAATGCCTATCAAATTACCAATGGCATTTTTTACAGAACTAGAACAAAAAATCTTACAATTTGTATGGAGACACAAAAGACCCCGAATAGCCAAAGCAGTCTTGAGGGGAAAAAATGGAGCTGGAGGAATCAGACTCCCTGACTTCAGACTATACTACAAAGCTACAGTAATCAAGACAATATGGTACTGGCACAAAAAGAGGAACATAGATCAATGGAACAAGATAGAAAGCCCTGAGGTAAACCCACGCACCTATGGTCAACTAATCTATGACAAAGGAGGCAAGGATATACAATGGAGAAAAGACAGTTTCTTCATTAAGTGGTGCTGGGAAAACCGGACAGCTACATGTAAAAGAATGAAATTAGAACACTTTCTAACACCATACACAAAAAGAAACACAAAATGGATTAGAAACCTAAATGTAAGACCGGACACTACAAAACTCTTAGAGGAAAACATAGGAAGAACACTCTTTGACATAAATCACAGCAAGATCTTTTTTGATCCACCTCCTAGAGTAATGGAAATAAAAACAAAAATAAACAAATGGGACCTAATGAAACTTCAAAGCTTTTGCACAGCAAAGGAAACCATAAACAAGACGAAAAGACAACCCTCAGAATCGGAAAAATATTTGCAAATGAATCAACGGACAAAGGTTTAATCTCCAAAATATATAAACAGCTCATGCAGCTCAATATTAAAGAAACACACAACCCAATCCAAAAATGGGCAGAAGGCCTAGATAGACATTTCTCCAAAGAAGACATACAGATGGCCGAGAAGCACATGAAAAGCTGCTCAACAGCACTAATTATTAGAGAAATGCAAATCAACACTACAATGATGTATCACCTCACACCAGTTAGAATGGGCATCATCAGAAAATCTACAAACAACAAATGCTGGAGAGGGTGTGGAGAAAAGCAAACCCTCTTGCACTGTTGGTGGGAATGTAAATTGATACAGCCACTATGGAGAACAGTATGGAGGTTCCTTAAAAAACTGATTTAGAATTACCATATGACCTAGCAATCCCACTACTGGGCACACACCCAGAGAAAACCATAATTCAAAAAGACACATGCACCCCAATGTTCATTGCAGCACTATTTACAATAGCCAGGTCATGGAAGCAACCTAAATGCCCATCAACAGACGAATGGATAAAGAAGTTGTGGTACATATATACAATAGACTATTACTCAGCCATAAAAATGAACAAAATTGGGTCATTTGTTGAGATGTGGATGTATCTAGAGACTGTCATACAGGGTGAAGTAAGTCAGAAAGAGAATAACAAATATCGTATATTAACTCATGTATGTGGAACCTGGAAAAAAGGTTCAGATGAACCAGTTTGCAGGGCAGAAGTTGAGACACAGATGTAGAGAACAAACGTATGGACACCAAGGGGGGAAAGCTGCATGGGGTGGGGGTGGGGGTGGGGGTGTGATGAATTGGGCGATTGGGATTGACATGTATACACTGATGTGTATAAAAGTGATGACTAATAAGAACCTGCTGTATAAAAAAATAAATAATAATATTCAAAAAAACCCCAAAAACAAAACAAAAATTAATTAATTAATTAAAAATAAAAAAAGAAAGGTCATCCCTTCTCCTTAGACTGTTGTTTAGCAATTACTATGAAATACAAAAGACATACAGAGATGTATGTTTTAAGTTCTATGAATTAAAACTACATATATAGTATTTATGTATACATTTTTATATATTCTAAATACATGGAACTGTATATATTTAAAAATGATTAAAATGGGAAATTTCATTTTACATACATTTTTTTACCACAATTAAAAAAATATACACATACACACACGAACACACATAATACTCTATATACATACATACAAGTACTTATACATTTTTATTTATTTCCTTAAAATTTGAGGCTCCGTTTGCTGGCTGATGCCCAGAGTCCAATTAAAGAATAACTCAAAACCCTACCATCAACTGGTTTGAATCCTTAAAAAATATAACATACATAATTCCTCAATAATCAACGAACTCCCCCAGCCCTCAATCCCGTGCCAGCAGGTGAGAAAACACTCCTAAACACACAGGCAGTGAAAGTGCAATAGTGCAGAAATCTGCGGTGCTGGCTGTAGCCCTAGATGGAGTCTTCCTGGTCTGTTTTGATCTCCCTTGCTTCTAGCCCTGCTGTGATCAAGAGAATGGCTTCACACAAGGAACAGGAAAGACCTTTTAATAAAAACAAACACCATCTTCTCATGCTGTCAAGGTTACACGTCTAAATGTTTACGAGTTTAGAGGAAGGATATAGAGGGATGTGGAGATGGTTTTCAACTTTCACTCCTGATTTAACAAACAATATTCAGATGGACTTTCTCGGTGGTACCATACATTCTTTGCAAAAGCTACTGACTTTCTATTAAATCACGAATAGCTCCCAATTCTAATGGAGAAAGAATGCTAAATGTCTTGCTTTAATTTGGGAGTGCCTTTCTTTCCTGGTGCACTAGGGGCTGCTAATTGCTGGTTTTAACACAGTTGAACAGGACACCAACCCTGCAGCCCGACCTCCAGGTTACCTGAGTCACAAGACAATTCTTGAAGGTCAATTCAGGAAACCCCTTCTCTTCCTGAAGCGAAAGTGACAGAAGGAAGAGCTAACATAGATTACCAGCCCCCTATGTCCCAGCATTTTACTCCAGGACATTTCACTTGGTCCTCACAGCAACTGGGTGAAGTTGGTGTTAATATCAGACACTATTTTATAGATAAGGAAGCTGAGGCTCAGAGAGTTGTCCACATTTATATCCATAGTGGGAGGTCCCATCGAGATTTGAACTCTGTTTGCAAATGAAGTTACCGACAACGGATTAGTCTCCAAAATATACAAACAGCTCATAACAGCTCTATGTCAAAAAAACAAACAACCCAATCAAAAATGGGCAGAAGATCTAAATAGATGTTTCTCCAAAGAAGACATACAGATGGCAAAAAGCACATGGAAAGATGCTCAACATCACTAATTATCAGAGAAATGCAAATAAAAACTACAGTGAGCTATCACCTCACACAGGTCAAAATGACCATCATCAAAAAGTCTTCAAACAGTAAATGCTGGAGAGGGTGTGGAGAAAAGGGAAGCCTCTTGCACTGTTGGTGGGAATGTAAATTGGTACAGCCACTATGGAGAACAGTATGGAGGTTCCTTAAAAAACTAAAAATAGTTACTCCTGGGCATATAACAGGAAAAGATGAAAACTCTAATTAGAAAAGATACACGCACCCCAAAGTTCATAGCAGCATTATTTACAATAGCCAAGACATGGAAGCAACCTAACTGTCCACCGAAAGAGGAATGGGTAAATAAGATATGTGGTACATATATACAACAGAATACCACTCAACCATAAAAAAGAATGAAATAACGCCACTTGCAGCAACACGGATGGACCTAGAGATTATCATACTGAAGTAAGTCAGAAAGAGAAAGACAAATAACATATTGCTTCCATGTGGAATCTAAATAAATGATGCAAATCAACTTATTTACAAAACAGAGACAGATTCGCAGCCATGGAAAACAAACTTACGGTTACCAAAGGGGAAAGGGAAGGGGGAGGGATCAATTAGGAGTTTGGGATGAACATACACGCACTACTCTACATAAAACAGATAACCAACAAGGACCTACTGTATAGCACAGGGAACTCTACTCAATATTCTGTGATAACCTATATGAGAAAAGAATCTAAAAAAGAATGAATATCTGTATACGTATAACAATCACTTTACTGTACACCTGAAACTAACACAACATTGTAAATCAACTATACTCCAATTAAAAAAAAAATGTGGACTCAATTCTGAATGACCCCTTTAACTATAATACATTACTTCTTCCATCAAGCGTCCATTTGTCATGGGGCACGTCCCTCACCTTCTCTGAACTCCTATTTCTGCATTTAAGATACAGAGTTGAGCTCACACACCCCATGGGATTGGATGAGATATACTTGAAATTATGTACGGAAGAGGGATTTGTTAGCTAATAAAGTGTAAATACAGGTTCGTTTTTTCATCTGCTATTCTGTTTTCCTGGGTGCCTGCAGATATGGAGATATATTGGTCACCTGTAAAGATATAATTGCCAAAAGTAATAATAGAAAAGATAGGTTTTGGGGAGGACTTCTAACTGTTCCTTAAAAGGAAAGGGGGCTGTGATCATTATTAACGGTTGAGAGGAAATGACGCAGAGTAGTGCAAGTTTAAATATATCAGTTCTCACATGATAAACTTCCTCTGAACAATTAGGCCACTGCCTTCTATTCCATATTTAAAAAATTATTATTCTGGGAGATTGGGATTGACATATATATACTAATATGTATAAAACAGATAACTAATAAGGACCTGCTGTATAAAAAATTTTTTTTTATTCTGAAATAATCAACAGCCACCTCTAGTACCATGAACAAAAGTTGCCTCCTCTTGAATTAGAAGCTACTCTGGTAAAAGAGGTGCAGAATTTTCTCTAGAGAACAATGGCTGCTTCCCTCAATTTTGCAAAGTTCAGCACAGACTCCCGAGTCAGAGGAGCAGCTTGTTTCGCGCTGTAACTAATGGAACCGTCATCAGAAGGCCTCATGCTCTGCGAGTTGTCCGGCCTCACAGTGTCACTGAGGTCAGGTAAACACTATTTCTCTCGAGCTGTTCCTCTTTCCCTTTGGTGTTTTGAGACGATTTCTACTCCCCACACAAAAGCAATCATGCCCTGTGCTCCGACACTATTTCCAATTTCTCCAATGAGCTCAGGTGTCTTTCTCCTGTAACACAAGACTAGGGCGGGGCTGGAGCAGGAACTAAGAGGCCATCAATCCTGCGCTGAATACATTCTTGGTGGAATAGAGTCTGGGATGATAGCAAAAGGCACACAGAAGCCCAGTTTGTGCAGAGAAGCAAAGGCACCAGGGCGTTTTATCCAAAAGCATTTTGTCACTTCTTTTTTTCCTGTGGGGCAGTCTGATACCTAATTGAGCTGTCTAGCATCAAAGGGCTAGTCGTGGGGGGAAAACAAAGGGAATTAAAGGGTTTCAAGAAAACCATTATTACTTAAATAAAAATTAAAAACAAAAAAGAAAGAAAAAAAAGAAAAAGAAAACCATTACTTAGTCCACAAAGGCTCACCAACACTGCCTATGCACGTAATTGTGGCAGGAGGGAGGCTGAGCTCTGTTACTGCCTGCAACGATGACTTCAGATTTCCCACACCGTTACAAGACAAGATTGTACATGGTCTTATATTATCGAAAATCGACTCACCAGCGTGAGCGACAGAGCTATCAAGGAGACAGTCCCTGGTGAGGCAGAAGCAGCAATAGCTCTTTTCATAAACTGTCATGTAGCAATAATAGGCCGCGCTGCTGATTCTCTAAGAAGCAATTACGCAGCTCACGTCTAATTTCTGTGTTATAAGAAAAGGGAATGTATGTGGGCAAAGGAGTCAAGAATCCTATCAAATATGACTTTAGACCACATTATTATAAAACTGTTCCCCTTTTCACAGAAGAGCAGACATTTTAACAGCATTATCTCCACAAAAAATGGGAATTCAGGGAAAAAAAATTATGATATTGGTGGAAAGGAAAAGGGTTCATTTAAGGGATAGTACACGTTTAAGAAAGCACAACTCAAAAAACATTGCTTCTATTTACTGACCTTTTCACTTTGGATGGTTTCCTTGAAAAAGCCACACTTTGTGAAATCATTCGTTTAAAATCTGCCATTGCGGGGCTTCCCTGGTGGCGCAGTGGTTAAGAATCCGCCTGCCAATGCAGGGGACCCGGGTTCTAGCCCTGGTCCAGGAAGATCCCACATGCCACGGAGCAACTAAGCCCGTGCGCCGCAACTACTGAGCCTGCGTGCCACAACTACTGAAGCCCGCGCGTCTAGAGCTCCTGTTCCACAACAAGAGAAGCCACCGCAATGAGAAGCCCGTGCAACGGGTGCTACCGCAACGACGAGTAGCCCCCGCTCTTCCTAATTAGAGAAAGCCCGTGCGCAGCAACGAAGACCCAACGCAGCCAACAAATAAATAAATATACTAAAAAGAAACAAACAAACAAAAAAACTGCCATTGCCACTCAGAGTGGGCTGGTTCACGATCAGAGCGGGGCGGTGGTCTGAGGGTTTCCTGACAGTTGTTTGTGTAAAAGGGCCAAGAGCTGCACCAATTCATAAGGGCTGCACCCTCATGACCTAATCACCCTCAACCCAGCAAGGCTTACCTGGGCATCAAGGCCCAGGAAGGAACACAAGATTACCTTGGCCAGCCACCATCTGAGTTGGCTTCCTTCCCCGTGATGAGCCCACTGCAGGGCTGCATCTATATTATGCTCAGCATCTCCAGAGAACAGCTTCTAATCAGGACATCTTTCTTCCTGTAGAACCCAAGCCCCCTGCCCTCCCCACTGCCACATCCTGCCCCACCACCTCTATAAGACAGAACATTAGGGTCTCTCATAAAATGACCTTTGAACACGACACACCTTTTCTGAGCTAACCATCCTAATTCGTTCCTGAAATCCTTCCTCCCACGGTCACCAACTACCCGCAGTGACCCCGTTTGGCACGGATTCTTTGCCCATCGTGGTGCTTCCTCTGGTGGGTCACTCAGGTGCTGCCCGTTTGAGAGGAATCCTCCCCACCCCAACTCCCACTTTTGAGCACAGTAGTGGATTCTGAATGACAGAGCAGGACGATGGCTTCCGTCATTCCACACACACCCCCTCAGCTCTGCCTCTGTCTGGCTGTGGGACATAGGGCAGGTTACTTAACCTCTGTTTGCTTTATTTTCCTTGTATGTAAAACATGGGAAAAGCAACAGTTTCTACCCATCGGGGAAGTGAGGACTAAAGAAGTTAACAAGCACAAAGTGCCCGTACGCCTGGCAGACAAGAAGCCCTCCTTGCCTTAAAGTTATCATCGTGTTCTTCATGATGTAACTCTAGGCTCAAGACTAACAGAATTTGTGAGGGATGAAGGAAGCACAGAAGCCACCAGCTTGAAGCCTGAGCACTCTGGCAACCAGGGACTACCTATGAGGACAAATCCAACAGCCAGAGCTGGAGCCAGCAAATCCAGAATGGAGATGTTTGGGTGGCAGCAAAGATGAACCAAGAAGAGTGAGGTCCCGAGAAGTTCAGATATTCTGACTGAACCCTCATTATCCAGCTGATACTAGACAATCCAGCAACTCCTCTTCAGCGTATATGCCCAAAAGAACTGGAAGCAGTTTTACACACATGTTCATAGCAGCATTATTTACAATAGCCAAGAAGTGGAAGCAACCCAAGTGGCCACTGACAGATGAATGGATAGCAAAAAAGTGACATAAACATACAATGGACTGCTGTTCAGCCTTAAGAAGGAAAGAAGTTCTGACATATGCAATAACATGGGTGAACCTTGAGGACATTATGCTAAGTAAGTGCTATGGACTGAATGTTTGTGTCCCCCCAGATTGGTATGTTGAAGCTTAATTTCCAATGGGATGAAAAATAGCATCTGAGGCCTTCGGGAGTGATTAGGTTGATGTCATTAGGAGATGGGGCTCTGGGGTGATTAGGTCATGTGGGTGCACCCCTCATGAATGGGATTAGCGCTCTTATAAAAAGATAACCTAGAGAGATCCCTCCCCACTTCCACCATATGAGGATACAGTGAGAAGACTCCCATCTATGAAATAAGAAGCAGGCCCTCATCAGACATCGAATCTGCTGATGCCCTGATCTTAGACTTCCTAGCCTCCAAAACTATGAGTAACAAATTGGTTGTTGATAAGCCACCCAGTACTATGGTATTCCTTATAGCAGCCCGAAAGGACTGAGACAGTGAATAAGCCAGTCAAAAAAGGGACAAACTTTATGGCTTACTGGTATGAGATAGCCAGCAACAGAGGAGGAGAAATGGGGAGTTAGTGTTTAACGGGCACAGAGTTTCGATTTTGCAATTTGAAAAGACCGATGGAGAAGGGCGGTGGTTGCACAACAATGTGAAGGTACTTAACACTAGTGAACTATTCACCTAAAAATGGTAAAGATGGTCAATTTTATGTTATGATGGATTTTACCACAATTCAAAAAATTTTAAAAATATACTAGGCATAGCTCAAGAAAACCATGGTGCAAATGGGCTATAGCAGAAACAGAAAAGGAAAATACTGCCCGTGATATCCCACGCCTTATGAAGTTGCTCAAAAGTCTTGCTCCTGTGCAAACCCTGTTGAACCCTGTACTCCAAAACCCCTCTGCGCTGAGTGTAGAGCACAGGCTTGGGGGCAAGGAGCTGGGGCCCCTTAGCAATAGGGCCTCGTCAGATGGCTTAACCTCTTCAAGCTTCGGTTTCCTTATCTGCAGAGCTGTTGTGACAACCCACGTGAGGCTCTCGGCACTGGCCTGGCACACAGTTAAGGTGCGAGACCCGTCAGGCACCATTATCATTGTGTTGGATCTTACCTGCACATCATACAGGAATTGGAAACGACTCTTTTTACTTGCAGCTTCTCTCACAGCCTGAGCCAGGTCCACCGACCCTTTCCCACCAATCGACCAGTGATAGCAGGGCACTGCATTAAAGGCGCCAGCCCGCTTTGCAAGCTCACACACCAAGTCAATCTCCGCTCGGGTGTCGGTCCTGGTGATGAAAACGTTTGTGGTTTTGCATCTGTATTCATTTAGCGATGTTTTTAAAGAAAGACTAACTGCTTATACAGAACTTTGCTCCCAAACACTGAATATATTTTAAACATCAGAAGTGGTTACACTGTGCTTAAATAAATCAGACCTTAAGAAAAGCATGGGGGAAAAATCCTCTCCAACGTGACTCAAATATTTCAAGTTGTTAAGGGTTTTATTGAGAAAATTCCATAACATATCCCTTTGATCATCCACAGTCTTTCCGTCAGAAATGCTGGGTGGAATTAAGACGAAGAAGAAGAAGAAGAAAAAAGCCAAAGAAATGGTAACTCACTATATAGATTTCACTTCCCTGATAACATTTGAAAACACTTCTGCTAAAGTAAAACCAATTCAAAGAAAATCAAACAAATAGAATGAGCAGAGTATTTCTCTGTCCTTTTAGATGAAGCAGAGAAAAGGTCAAACATCCTCAAAACACAAATGCAGTTAGTTCACAGGGTGGCCCAGCGATATGACCACATTTAAAGTAGGACACTTGACTTACCTGAAGACATTCAGAGCTACGACAACAGGGACCCCGAAGAGCTGAGCAATCTGAATTTGCTTCTCTAGGTTACAGCAGCCATCTGCCACCAGCTGGAGGTTCTGTAAGAAAACCAGGCCCCCATGTATCACCTCCCATCCCCATGTATCACCTCCCATCCAACCTGCCAAACTACACAGGCAGGCCCACTCTGGCAGGTTTTGGGTCTATCTACACTCACGTTATTGTCCTGGAAGCTATTAAAGAAAGCCATCAATCATTTTTTCCCTCCAAGAAAAGATGGCTGCAGAAGGAGGAGGCTCATTTTCCAAGTAAAGTCTAAAATTATTCTAGATCCAATGGCATAAGTGGGTCTTGAGCCAGGCAGCTATTTCTGCTGCAGACTGGTGGCCAGGACGTCAGCAACATGCCCACGCTCTGTGGGCTGGTGGACAAGAAGGCGTAAGGTCCTGGGAGGGTGACCAGCACCGTCCAGCTATTCCCTGCTCAAATCCCTGGCGCCACCTGTAGGAGCTAAGAGGTACTGTTGCCAGTCAATCAAAGTCTATTTACTCACTCAAGTCATAAAGCCAATTGTGTATCTTCCAAAAGTCAGTATCTGCCACATCAAAAGAATACATGGGTATAAGAGGCCTGCTCTGATGGCTGCCCAGCGGGTAGGAACTGGACAGAAAGCCTACACCCATCTTTTCTTAAGATTGGGGAGTTAACCGAATGGATTTTATCCCTCCCCCCACCCATTTCCTCTTGGATTATTAGAAAAGCACTTTTCTAAGAGGCCACTGGCGGAGGACCTATTCCCTGACTGAGATTCAACTGCTAGTCAATGGTTAACTGTATTTGAATAATTCTTCACTCTTACCTCTTCCATATACTCTTTTTTAAGAGGGACCCCTGCAGTCACCTGAGATAAGAAAAGACAAAAATTAAGAATAATCCTATCAAACTGTTTACTCTGATTAAGATCTGAAAGAAAAACAAATCATGGTCCCTTTGGGGAAGGTTCATTTAAAAAACACATTTTGTGCTTTTAAACCAATAACTGGCAGCCCTGGCTGAACGTGAAGTCTCGTGGGTTCTTTTAAAAATCACTGATGCTTGAGCTCCACCCTGACCAATTAAACCAGGATTGCTGGGAGTGGGACCCAGGATCGGTGATGGTTAAAAACTTCTCAGGCGATTCTAATTTGAGCTAATATTAAGAACTTTCATACTGTTGCCCATTATCCTAGCATAGAAGGGAACTCACAGTATGATTAATACCTGATTTATACAGAGTGCATAATCGTTCTAAATAAATTCTAAGTCATTTAAAAGTAATTGCCGTGAATTTTCCCCTTTCTTTGGCCTAGTTTCTTACAGAAGCCGATGGGGTTGGCAGTTTAAAGATAAGGAAACTGAAGGTGAGAGAAGGCAGGTATCTTGCCCACAGTTACACAGCAAATGAGAGGCAGAACAGGGGCATGAGTATAATAGGGTTCTGAAACCCCAATTTAGTGCCTTTTCACAGTTCCCCATTGTTTTTTTTTTTTCTTTTTTTTGTCTATAGCCTGCAACTGGTTTCAGTGAGAAACCCCAGACAACATTTTAATTCACTGAGGACGTGGTGACTTGTCCTCCTCTCAGCGAAAGAGGTCTTGAGAATATTAGAAATCCTTTGAAAAGTTACCTCTATGACAGATTGTTTTTTGAGATTGTGAGGAAACATCATAAGGTATTTTCAGATGGGTTTTTTTTTTTCAGCATTAGCATAAACTAAAACACACAGTGGACCCTTCAGTTGGAACAACCAAAATGCTGGGTTAAAAAAGGAACATAAAGTACTGCTGAGCATGAACATATGCAAAGTTCTGCAAAATCAAAAATTAGGCAAAATCAAGAAAAATGGGTTGTATGCAAATGCCAGAAAGTAGAGGGGATCAACAAAACCAAAGCTGGTGTTTTAAGACTAACAAAATTGATAATATTCTGGCAAGAGTTTTTTTTTAAAAAGGAATGAAAAAAATATTATAACTACACATGCTGTAGACAGAATTAATAGGATACTGGGACAAACTTTATACCAATACTTTTTAAAAGACAGAGAAACTTAGTATGAGTTTTAATATAAAACTCATTTAGGAAAAAGTAGAGAACTTAAACAGTTCTCTACTCATTAAAAAAAATTAAGTTTGTAGTTAAAAACCTACCCCTCACCAATAAGCAACAGGCCCAGGGAGTGTTACAGGTGACTTCTTCCCATCTTTGAATAAATAGATTATTCTAATGTTACAAAATCCCTTAATGAGAATATAAAAGAGAATCAATAAGCAAAATTCAGTTATTCATAAAAAAGATAATGAAAGGTTCATTTAATATTTGTAATATAATTTGCAACATTAATAAAGAGAAAAATCATGTCATCTCAATAGACGAAGAAGATTATTCAACATATAGTATAACAACTTGACAAATAGCAACAGAAGGCAATTTTCTTAACCTGATAAAAAACATATACTGAAATATTACAGAAAACGTATTTAGCGATGAACTATTAAACGTGTTCTCTTGTTGATAAGGAATAACAGTAGGATGCTGGCTATCAACACTATTTAATACTGCCCTGCAACTAGAAACATATGGTTAGTGATGAAAAAAAAGTATCAAAATTGGAAAGGAAGAAACAGAACTGTCATTATTTTCATATATGATTGTCCACACAGAGCTCTCTAAAGTATTTACAGCTAAATTAGTACAATTAATAAGAGAATTTTTTAAGTAATGGAGATTTAATATAGAGCATGGTGACTATAGGTAAAAATATTGTATTGCATATTTGAAAGTTGCTAAGAGAGTAGATCTGAAAAGTTCTCATTCCAAGGAAACACATTTTTTTTTAAACTATGTATGGTGACAGATGTTAATGACTTATTGTGGTGATCATTTTACAATGTATACAAATACTGAACATTATGTTGTATACCTTGAAACTAATATAATGTTGCATGTCAATTATACCTTAAAAAAATGTAGACAGGTCACTGGATATATATATAAGAATCCAGAAGTAACCTGTGAAACTATTTAAAAATATAAAGCACATGGGAACAGATCGGTAAAAGGATGTAGAAGTCCTTTGGGCAATAAACTGTAAATGTTTATTAAAATATATTTCAAAAGACCTAAATCAGTGAATATCCCAAGTTCCTAGATATAAAACTGATCTATTGATTTAATGACATTCCAAAAAACCCCCAAATCCTAGAAAGATTCTTTATGGGACTTTATGATTAGTTCAAAAATACGTATGGAAGTGAAAAGGACTGATAAAGGCCGGGCACCCATGAAGAAAGAGAACTACCAGGGAGAGCCTGCACCACAGACTTAGTGTAGCACACACACAATTGTGTGTAAATAGACCAGTGCAACCAAACGAAGGTCCCAGAAACACACCTACACGTGTATGGAGAATTGATTTATCACAAAGTAGCCTTGAAGATCAGAAAGGAGGGACTAATTAAAATAAATAGTGCTAGGCCAGCTGGTTATTAACACAGAAAAAATAAAATTAGACCTGGTCATTACACACCACACACCAAAAACCAGTAATGAGGGTGATGGTTAATTTTGTGTGTCAGCTTGGGTGATGGGATGCCCAGATATTTGGTCAAACATTATTCTGGGTATTTCGGTGAGGGTGTTTTTGAATGAGAATAACATTTAAATTGATGGACACTGAGTACAGCAGACTGCCCCCCATCACTTCAATCAGTTGAAGGCCTGCTGTAACAAAAAGAATCTGTGCAAGAGAACATTTTCCAGCAGATTGCCTTCAGACTGGGACTGGACTACTGGCTCTCCTGAGTCTCCAGCAGTGGCCCACTCAGTAGATTTTTGGACTTGTCAGCCTCCATAATTGTGGGAGCCAATTACTTATAACAAATCTTTTTATAATAAATACACATCCTATTGGTTATGGAGAACCCTCCTTAAGAAACTATGTTTAAAGAACTAATTATAAAAGACACGTCTGAATCCAAATGCATTAGTTCTTCCATTGCACCAAGAATGGTCAGCATTTTGGAAGACAGGATATGACTGGGGCTAAAATGGGCAAGTTCAAGGGTCATAGGATTTTCCACTGCATAAATTATGTAAAAAAACAAGCTGAATAAACATAAGAGGCAGCCGAGGTTATTTGTGTAATGATATCAAAAGGAAGTAGAAATTATAATGGATCAAAAACATTACTATGGAGTTGTTTCAAGTAAGAAGGAATGACACTGAGGTGGATAATATGGAATACAGGATTAAGAAGATCAAAGTTCATGTATTATTCAATTATCAAAAACATTTCCTTGACGCAGAGTATGCCAGGCATGAGGAATACCCAAATTAATAAGATATAGTCCTTAATCTCAAGGAATTCAGAGTCGAGTGGGGAGATACACACATAGACATTCATAAAATAATATGGTGCAGAAGCACTACTGGGGTCCAGGAGAGGAACACTGCACTTCATCTGGCTTCCTGATCCCCCAGTTTATTATCCTCCACCCATATCTGTGCCTACTAATCTCGAGCCCTGTTACAATCATCACCGGCATGGAAACATGACATTAAGGGGAACGGAAAGAGGTACCAAGGATTAAGGTGAGCAGAAAATGCAACCGTTGTAACACAGAGCACACACATTAAGATGAACTGAAATAGGATTATAAATCACGTAGTGAGTTTTTATAGGACAGAGACGAGATTGGAGTGTGCAAAAACACTGGACTAGAAGTCCAGAGACCTTGATTCCATGTCTGATTAGTCCCCTAAACAGATGGAGGATACTAAGCAAGACCCAGAATCCTCCAGCACCTCAGTAATTTTATCTTTGCAAAGACTTGAACCAGACTAATTTCTAAGCCCTTTCCAGTATTAAAGCCCTTTGATTTTATAATTTTCAGGGTGCAAGACAGGGAGGGGGAATTTCAAACTTATCTTATATAGGTAGAGATCGTTCTTTGAAAATGGAAGTCGATACAGCTTCAGAGTCTGAACTCAATTGGTGTTTTGAACAAAATCAGAACTCTTCAGCACTTCTATATTATAATACCTGCCGTGTCAATCTTGCCTTTGATATAATGGTGAAGCTCTAGGCTAAAATGAAGTGCTCAAGCATCTGGTATTAATGAGCCGATTAGGGATTCTGAAGAGGTTTACCCTTCATTCATATTCAGCTCTGAATGCCTGACAAAAGTGGAGAATCTGTATCTCAGACCCAGGCTTCAGATTTGGCTCTCTGCTGGCCTGGTGACATCCCCTGAACACATCAAACCTCAGCTTCCTCATCTGTAAAATGATATAATGTCTGCGTCTCCTAGGACAAAGAATTGCTAAGATGATTAAACAGTGCACATTGTGGTGTTTCATCATGGCAAACTTGTTATTTGTTTATGCTATATAATTAATCATTGTGTGATATCTGCATACACAGTATACCAATTAAGAAATCAGATTTGGCAGTCTGTGTAATATATCAATAGTATAAGTAATAAAGAAACTCCAAATGATTTTATTTCAAAAATGGTTAATCGGTACAACATTTCTTATTCTCCCTTTGGAAATCCCTAAAAATGGAAAAGAAAAAGAAAAAAACAAAAAACTACATCTTTGCTGTGGAAAGGTGAAAACTCCTTTCAGGTGTGTGTGAATTCTATACATGATAAAGTCTTTAAAAATGTTAAAACAGAGATACACCAGAAATACATCTACGCGTGGAACAACTCCTACGGAGCACCTACTGAACGCTGGCAGAAGACCTCAGACCTCCCAAAAGGCAAGGAACCCCCCACGTACCTGGTTAGGGCAAAAGAAAAAACTAAACAGAGACAAAAGGATAGGGACGGGTCCTGCACCAGCGGGAGAGAGCTGTGAAGGAGGAAAAGTGTCCACACACTAGGAAGCCCCTTCGCGGGTGGAGACTTCGGGAGGCGGAGTGGGGGAGCTTGGGAGCCGCGGAGGAGAGCACAGCAACAGGGGTGCGGAGGGCAAAGCGGAGAGATTCCAGCGCAGAGGATCGGGCCGACCGGCACTCACCAGCCGAGAGGCTTGTCTGCTCGCCCGCCGGGGCGGGCGGGACTGGGAGCTGAGGCTCCGGCTTTTGTCGGAGCGCCGGGAGAGGACTGAGGTTGGCGGCGTGAACACAGCCTGCAGGGCGTTAGTGCACCGCGGCTAGCCGGGAGAGAGTCCGGGGAAAAGTCTGGACCTGCCGAAGAGGCAAGAGACTTTTACGTCCCTCTTTGTTTCCTGGTGCACGAGGAGAGGGGATTAAGAACGCTGCTTGAGAGAGCTCCAGGGACGGGCGCGAGCCGCGGCTAAAAGTGCGGAGCCCAGAGACAGACATGAGACGCTAAGGCCGCTGCTGCCGCGGCCAGGAGGCCTGTGTGCGAACACAGGTCACTAGCCACACGCCCTTCCGGGGAGCCTGTGCAGCCCGCCACTGCCAGGGTCCCGGGATCCAGGGACAACTCGCCCGGGAGATCGCACGGCGCGCCTCAGGCTGCAACGTCACGCCGGCCTCTGCCACTGCAGGCCTGCCCCACACTCCGTGACCCTCCCTACCCCCCGGCCTGAGTGAGCCAGAGCCTCCGAATCAGCGGCTCCTTTAACCCCGTCCTGTCTGAGCAAAGAACAGACGCCCTCCGGCGACCTACACGCACAGGCGGGGCCAAATCCAAAGCTGAGCCCCTGGGAGCTGTGAGAACAAAGAAGAGAAAGGGAAATCTCTCCCAGCAGCCTCAGAAGCAGCGGATTAAAGCTCCACAATCAACTTGATATACCCTGCATCTGTGGAATACCTGAATAGTCAACGAATCATCCCAAATTAAGGAGCCCTGTGGATGAAAGGCTCTTGGTGCTGCAGCCAGGAGTCAGTGCTGTGCCTCTGAGGTGGGAGAGCCAACTTCAGGACACTGGTCCACAAGAGGCCTCCCAGCTGCACATAATATCAAACAGCAAAAATCTCCGAGAGATCTCCATCTCAACGCCAGCACCCAGCTTCACTCAACGACCAGCAAGCTACAGTGCTGGACATCCTATGCCAAACAACTAGCAAGACAGGAACACAACCCCACCCATTAGCAGAGAGGCTGCCCAAAATCATAATAAGTCTACAGACACCCCAAAACACACCACCAGACGTGGACCTGCCCACCAGAAAGACAAGATCCAGCCTCATCCACCAGAACACAGGCACTAGTACCCTCCACCAGGAAGCCGACACAACCCACTGAACCAACCTTAGCCACTGGGGACAGACACAAAAAACAACAGGAACTACGAACCTTCAGCCTGCAAAAAAGGAGACCACAAACACAGTAAGATAAGCAAAATGAAAAGACAGAAAAACACACAGCAGATGAAGGAGCAAGATAAAAACCCACCAGACCTAACAAATGAAGAGGAAATAGGCAGTCTACCGGAAAAAGAATTCAGAATAATGATAGTAAGGTTGATCCGAAATCTTGGAGATAGAATGGAAAATAGAATGGACAAAATGCAAGAATCAGTTAACAAGGACCTAGAAGAACTAAAGATGAAACAAGCAACGATGAACAACACAATAAATGAAATTAAAAGTACTCTAGATGGGATCAATAGCAGAATAACTGAGGCAGAAGAACGGATAAGTGACCTGGAAGATAAAATAGTGGAAATAACTACTGCAGAGCAGAATAAAGAAAAAAGAATGAAAAGAACTGAGGACAGTCTCAGAGACCTCTGGGACAACATTAAACGCACCAACATTCGAATTATAGGGGTTCCAGAAGAAGAAGAGAAAAAGAAAGGGACTGAGAAAATATTTGAAGAGATTATAGTTGAAAACTTCCCTAATATGGGAAAGGAAATAGTTAATCAAGTCCAGGAAGCACAGAGAGTCCCATACAGGATAAATCCAAGGAGAAATACGCCAAGGCACATATTAATCAAACTGTCAAAAATTAAATACAAAGAAAACATATTAAAAGCAGCAAGGGAAAAACAACAAATAACACACAAGGGAATCCCCATAAGGTTAACAGCTGATCTTTCAGCAGAAACTCTGCAAGCCAGAAGGGAGTGGCAGGACATATTGAAAGTGTTGAAGGAGAAAAACCTGCAACCAAGATTACTCTACCCAGCAAGGATCTCATTCAGATTTGATGGAGAAATTAAAACCTTTACAGACAAGCAAAAGCTGAGAGAGTTCAGCACCACCAAACCAGCTCTACAACAACTGCTAAAGGAACTTCTCTAGGCAAGAAACACAAAAGAAGGAAAAGACCTACAATAACAAACCCCAAACAATTAAGAAAATGGGAATGGGAACACACATATCGATAATTACCTTAAATGTAAATGGACTAAATTCTCCCACCAAAAGACACAGATTGGCTGAATGGATACAAAAACAAGACCCATATATTTGCTGTCTACAAGAGACCCACTTCAGACCTAGAGACACATACAGACTGAAAGTAAGGGGATGGAAAAAGGTATTTCATGCAAATGGAAACCAAAAGAAAGCTGGAGTAGCAATTCTCATATAAGTTATATATATATATATATATATATATATATATGTAGTTTGCTTGAGTGCAGTGTTTTTTGTTTTCTGTACTGAATTCGTTAGCATGGGTCGGTATAAAATTTAGCATAGGTCAATATGTAATTTGTAAACTAATAAGGTCTTAAAAGTGAGGAATTAAGTCTTTTAAATTTAATTATTTATTGTAAAGAGCAGAATAGCATACATAAACAGGTGGCTAAGGAAAACTTGTATTCTAATATGGAACTCTCATGAACACCTTTTTTTTTTTTTTCTTCTAACGGGATGATAGTAGGCCATTTGATTATTTTTATGGCTTTAACTTTACAACAATGAAATATTCGTGAATTTTAAAAAGTATTTTTCTTTATTTGATGCGGGTGGGATACTGGAGAAATGAAAGGTCAAACATCTATTGAGGAATCCATACTTGTCTATATATTGTGTACTTTTATTTCAAGAACTGATTTAAAATTCCTAAAAGGATGCTATAATAAGTTATTATGCCATTTTACAGACTGAATTAAGTAAATTTCAGGGAGGTATGAAACTTGCCTAAGGCTATCCAGCTACCAAGCGGTAGAAGTGAGAATTAAATCCAGGTATACCTATAAAAAAAAATAAAAAGAAGGCGAGGGCAGCACCAGGGTATGGGGTTGTTAGTTTTATAGGGGTGAGTAATTTCATACGCTGATGAGTGGGAGGAGTATTCCAGCTATTTTGGGGAAGGGGTGGGGATTTCTAGGAATTGAGCCACCGCCCACTTTTTGACCTTTATGGTCATCCTTGGAACTGTCGTGGCACCTGTGGGTGTGTCGCTTAGCTTGCTGATGTGTTACAATGAGTGTATACTGAGGCTCAAGGTCTAGTGGAAGTAGACTCGTCCGCCATCTTGGACCTATTTTGTTCTAATCAGTTTATGTTGTGTCCTCGGGCTATGTAATTCTTTTAAAGGTTGTGCCCTGCCCCCTTTCCTCCTGTTTCATATTGAATATATAATATTTACCAGAGTATGTTTTAATAATTAATACATGATATATTGTATAATTAATTTATATATCATATATATAATGATATCTATAGGTATTTGTTCCAATAAGTCATTAAAAATAAATGAATATTCTTTTTCTTTCATAAAAAAAAAAATGTTAAAACAGAATTTGTGTTTTCTAAGCAAAGCTCTCTTAGAAATAATCCAGTGCTCTAGCAGAGTTATAAAGTGAAATCATAATAAACAGAAACAGAAGGAAAATAGCGCTAGATGAAATCTGATGAGATGTAGCGTCAGTGAACCAAAAAACTATCCGTACAAACACTGAACGACCTCACCCACAAAAGCCATCACTCTAACCCTTCTGTTCTTCATTCAGGAACCAAAGCCTCTATCCTCCCATTACCACAGGGTTATAAAATGTTGACATAAGTTTCAGTTTAGACTCTTAGAACTAAAGAGTGGTCACATGCTCCTTCCCAAAATATTGCTTAGAAATAACTTTGTGGGTGTTACTAATTACTTGATCGAACTGAACTCTAAGTGCCCTGTCATGGTGATTGGTGAAAAAGGAGATAGTCTAGAAAACTGCAGCTATGAAGCAGGTCTGGATGTTTCAAAGGTTCAATTCTGCTGCCTTCTGTTTTATTCGAAAGGAAGCACGGTGCTTACACTTGGTCCACCTCCGTGCATCTTCAGAGCCCGCACCGTCGCCACCAGCACCACAACACTGGGCACCAAGCCAGAAGCTCTGCACTTGATGTTGAAGAATTTCTCCATGCCAATGTCAGCACCAAAGCCAGCTTCAGTCACTGTGGAGAATCAAGTTTGAAACTTGCTATTATCTTCTAAAAACAACAGTAGGTTTTGACAGTCATTGATGTGGTTCAAATTCAAAGGATGACAAATTTTCCTCCACGTTCAAGGTTACTACACACCACTGCATCCTGTTCATATACAAAGGTAAAAAGACGTTTCCATGGTTTTAGAAAATGTCCTACTTCCTTACATCCCATAAAAAGATGACTCTCTACACTGCTTCACACCACTGTTCCTTAAGGATTCATTGCCATGGCCAAGATTTTTCTTCCAGTATAGAAGGTCAAGGCAAAGCTTTTCTTAACACAGATGGTATTTTCAACTTTTTAATCAGGTTCCAAAATGTGTCAAAGAACATTGCTAGTATGATTAGTATAGAAGATCTTTCCTTACTCTTTATAAGATACATACAGAATCACTTATTTTTATTCCATCTGGCCATGTCTATTGATGAACAAAATTGAAGTTAGTTGAGCCGTTTAAGGAGGTTGATCATCAGGCTTGATCATAAGATGGTATCTTTACTTCATAACCAGAGAGGACACTCATCTTTAACCATCCTTTCCCCTGCCCCTAAATTGCTAAAAGTGTTACTAAGGCAGTTATGGCTATAGCAGGGAGACTATCCAACACTGCCTTCCAAGATAATCCTCCTGACACTGGGTAAGCAGCAGTATCTTCATACACAAAGCAGAGCTCTGGACCAGCCACATCACCAGCCCCTGGGGGTTTATTAGAAATGCAGACTCTTGGGCTCTATCCCAGAACTATTGAATCAGAACCAGCATTTTGACAAGATCCCTTAGTGAGATGAATGCCCATTAAAATTTGAGAAGCACACTGCTCTAGGGAAGGAATACTATTAATGGAATAGAAATTAAATATTTATGGAATATGCACTACATACTTACAGTACAACCAAGGCCATAACTTATGGCAGAAAGAGGAAGAGGCAGTAAAAAAAAATTACTAAGATAAAATAGAAACCATTTAACATGTGAATAAATGAGGATTTTGTCCCCAGCATTCACTGAATATACACATTTTAACAAAAATTAAGAAAAGAAAAACAGAGAGGGCAGAGAGACAGCAGTAGCAAGAACTACAATCCTGCAGCCTGTGGAACAAAAACCACATTCATAGAAAGATAGACAAGATGAAAAGGCAGAGGGCTATGTACCAGATGAAGGAACAAGATAAAACCCCAGAAAAACAACTAAATGAAGTGGAGATAGGCACCCTTCCAGAAAAAGAATTCAGAGTAATGATAGTGAAGATGATCCAGGAACTCAGAAAAACAATGGAGGCAAAGATCGAGAAGATGCAAGAAATGTTTAACAAAGACCTCGAAGAATTAAAGAACAAACAAACAGAGATGAACAGTACAATAAGTGAAATGAAAACTACAAGAAGGAATCAATAGACTAACTGAGGCAGAAGAACGGATAAGTGACCTGGAAGACAGAATGGTGGAATTCACTGCTGCAGAACAGAATAAAGGAAAAAGAATAAAAAGACATGAAGACAGCCTAAGAGACCTCTGGGACAACATTAAATGCAACAACATTCGCACTATAGGGGTCCCAGAAGGAGAAGAGAGAGACAAAGGACCCGAGAAAATATTTGAAGAGATTATAGTCTAAAACTTCCCTAACATGGGAAAGGAAATAGCCACCCAAGTCCAGGAAGCACAGAGAGTCCCATACAGGATCAACCCAAGGAGAAACATGCCGAGACACACAATAATCAAACTGGCAAAAATTAAAGACAAAGAAAAATTACTGAAAGCAACAAGGGAAAAACAACAAATAACATACAAGGGAACTTCCATAAGGTTAACAGCTGATTTCTCAGCAGAAACTCTACAAGCCAGAAGGGAGTGGCATGACATATTTAAAGTGATGAAACGGAAGAACCTACAAGCAAGATTACTCTACCTGGCAAGGATCTCATTCAGATTTGATGGAGAAATCAAAAGCTTTCCAGACAAGCAAAAGGTAAGAGAATTGAGCACCACCAAACCAGCTCTACAACAAAAGTTAAAGGAACTTCTCTACGAGGGAAACACAAGAGAAGAAAAGGATCTACAAAAACAAACCCAGAACGATTAAGAAAATGGTCACAGGAACATACAGCTCAATAATTACCTTAATGTGAATGGATTAAATGCTCCAACCAAAAGACACAGACTAGCTGAATGGATACAAAAACAAGACCCATATATACACCGTCTACAAGAGACCCACTTCAGACCTAGGGACACATACAGACTGGAAGTGAGGGGATGGAAAAAGATATTCCATGCAAATGGAAATCAAAACAAAGCTGGAGTAGCAATACTCATATCAGATAAAATAGACTTTAAAATAAAGAATGTTACAAGAGGCAAGGAAGGACACTACATAATGATCAAGGGATCAACCCAAGAAGACGATATAACAATTGTAAATATATATGCATCCAACATAGGAGCACCTCAATACATAAGGCAAACGCTAACAGCTGTAAAAGAGGAAATTGACAGTAACACAGTAATAGTGGGGGACATTAACACCTCACTTACAACAATGGACAGATCATCCAAAATGAAAATTAATAAGGAAACACAAGCTTTAAATGTCACAATACACCAGATACATTTAACTGATATGTATAGGACACTCCATCCAAAAACAGCAGATTACACTTTCTTCTCAAGTGCGCTCCGAACATTCTCCTGGATAGATCACATCTTGTGTCACAAATCAAGCCCCAGTAAATTTAAGAAAATTGAAATCATATCAAGCATCTTTTCTGACCACAACACTATGAGATTAGAAATGAATTACAGGGGAAAAAAGCGTTAAAAACACAAACACATGGAGGCTGAACAATACGTTACTAAATAACCAAGTCATCACTGAAGAAATCAAAGAGGAAATCAAAAAATACCTAGACGAATGACAATGAAAACATGAGGATCCAAAACCTATAGGAGGCAGCAAAAGCAGTTCTAAGTGGAAGCTTATAGCTATACAAGCCTACCTCAAGAAACAAGAAACATCTCAAATAAACAATCTATCCTTACACCTAAAGGAACTAGAGAAAGAAGAACAAACAAAACCCAAAGTTAGCAGAAGGAAAGAAAACATAAAGATCAGAGCAGAAATAAATGAAATAGAAACAAAGAAAACAACAGCAAAGATCAATAAAACTGAAAGCTGGTTCTCTGAGAAGATAAACAAAATCGATAAACCATCAGTCAGACTTATCAAGAAAAAGAGGGAGAGGACCAAATCAATAAAATTAAAAATGAAAATGAGAAGTTACAACAGATGCCACAGAAATACAAAGCATCCTAAGAGACTACTACAAGCAACTCTATGCCAATAAAATGGACAACCTGGAAGAAATGGACAAATTCTTCGAAAGGTATAACCTCTCAAGACTGAACCAGGAAGAAAGAGAAAATATGAACAGACCAATCACAAGCAACGAAATTGAAACTGTGATTAAACATCTTCCAACAAACAAAAGTCCAGGACCAGATGGCTTCACAGGTGAATTCTATCAAACGTTTAGAGAAGAGCTAACACCCATCCTTCTCAAACTCTTCCAAAAAATTGCAGAGGAAGGAACACACCCCAACTCATTCTAAGAGGCCACCATCACCCTGATACCAAAACCAGAAAAAGATACTACAAAAAAATAAAATTACAGACCAATATGACTGATGAATACAGATGCAAAAATCCTCAACAAAATACCAGCAAACAGAATCCAACAACACTTTAAAAGGATCATACACCATGATCAAGTGGGATTTATCCCAGGGATGCAAGGATTCTTCAATATACGCAAATCAATCAATGTGATACACCATATTAAGAAATTGAAGAATAAAAACCATATGATCATCTCAATAGATGCAGAAAAAGCTTTTGACAAAATTCAACACCCATTTATGATAAAAACTCTCCAGAAAGTGGGCATAGACAGAACCTACCTCGACATAATAAAGGGCATATACGACAAACCCACAGCAAACAACATGCTGAATGGTGAAAAACTGAAAGCATTTCCTCTAAGATCAGGAACACGACAAGGATGTCCACTCTCACCACTATTATTCAACATAGTTTTGGAAGTCCTAGCCACAGCAATAAGAGAAGCGAAAGAAAAATAAGGAAACCAAATTAAAAAAGAAGTAAAACTCTCACTATTTGCAGATGACATGATACTATACATAGAGAATCCTAAAAATGCCATCAGAAAATTACTACAGCTAATCAACGATTTTGGTAAAGTTGCAGGATACAAAATTAATGCACAGAAATCTCTTGCATTCCTATATACTAATGATGAAAAATCTGAAAGAGAAATTAAGGAAACGCTCCCATTTACCACTGCAACAAAAAGAATAAAATACCTAGGAATAAACCTACCTAGGGAGACAAAAGACCTGTATGCAGAAAACTGTAAGACACTGATGAAAGAAATTAAAGATGATACCAACAGATGGAGAGATATACCATGTTCTTGGATTGGAAGAATCAATACTGTGAAAATGAGGGCTTCCCTGGTGGCGCAGTGGTTTGGAGTTCACCTGCTGAGGCAGGGGACACGGGTTTGTGCCCCGGTCCGGGAAGATCCCACATGCTGCGGAGTGGCTAGGCCCGTGAGCCATGGCCGCTGGGCCTGCGCGTCCGGAGCCTGTGCTCCGCAATAGGGGAGGCCACAACAGCGAGAGGCCCACGTACCACACACACACACACAAAATACTGTGAAAATGACTATACTACTCAAAGCAATCTATAGATTTAATGCAATCCCTATCAAATTACCAATGGCATGTTTTACAGAACTAGAACAAAAAATCTTACAATTTGTATGGAGACACAAAAGACCCCGAATAGCCAAAGCAGTCTTGAGGGGAAAAAACGGAGCTGGAGGAATCAGACTCCCTGACTTCAGACTATACTACAAAGCTACAGTAATCAAGGCAATATGGTACTGGCACAAAAACAGAAACATCTATCAATGAAACAAGACAGAAAGCCCAGAGATAAACCCACGCACCTACGGTCAACTGATGACAAAGGAGGCAAGGATATACAATGGAGAACAGACAGTCTCTTCAATAAGTGGTGCTGGGAAAACTGGACAGCTACATATAAAAGAATGAAATTAGAACACTCCCTAACACCATACACAAAAATAAACTCAAAATGGATTAGAGACCTAAATGTAAGTCTGGAGAGTATAAAACTCTTAGAGGAAAACACAGGAAGAACATTCTTTGACATAAATCACAGCAAGATCTTTTTTGATCCATCTCCTAGAGTAATGGAAATAAAAACAAAAATAAACAATTGGGACCTAACGAAACCTAAATGCTTTTGCACAGCAATGAAAACCATAAACAAGATGAAAAGACAACCCTCAAAATGGGAGAAAATATCTGCAAACGAATAAACAAAGAATTAATCTCCAAAATATATAAATAGCTCATGCAGCTCAATATTAAAGAAACACACAACCCAATCCAAAAATGGGCAAAAGACCTAAATAGACATTTCTCCAAAGAAGACATACAGATGGCCAAGAAGCACATGAAAAGCTGCTCAACATCACTAATTATTAGAGAAATGTAAATCAAAACTACAATGAGGTATCACCTCACACCAGTTAGAATGGGCATCATCAGAAAATCTACAAACAACAAATGCTGGAGGGGGTGTGGAGAAAAGGGAACCCTCTTGCATTGTTGGTGGGAATGTAAATTGATACAGCCACTATGGAGAACAGTATAAAACTAAAAACAGAATTACCATATGACCTAAGAATCCCACTACTGGGCATATACCCAGAGAAAACCATAACTCAAAAAACACATGCACCCCAATGTTCATTGCAGCACAATTTACAATAGCCAGGTCAGGGAAGCAACCTAAATGCCCATCGACAGACGAATGGATAAAGATGTGGTACGTATATACAATGGAATATTACTCAGCCATAAAAAGGAATGAAATTAGGTCATTTGTAGAGATGTGGGTGGATCTAGAGACTGTCATACAGAGTGAAGTAAGTCAGAAAGAGAAAAACAAATATCGTATATTAACACATATATGTGGAACCTAGAAAAATGGTACAGGTGAACTGGTTTGCAGGACAGAAGTTGAGACACAGATGTAGAGAACAAACGTATGGACACCAAGGGGGGAAAGCCGCAGGGGGGTGGGGATGGTGGTGTGATGAATTGGGCGATTGGGATTGACATGGGTACACTGATGTGTATAAAACTGATGACTAATAAGAATATGCCATATAAAAAAATAACATTCAAAAAAAAAGAAAAGAAAAATAAAACATTACCCATAATTTCAGACTCTTTTTGACTTTTTTAGTCAAGTAGTTGTCCTAATTCTTTATAGTTTCCTTTTATTTATTTATTTTTTTTAACTTTTTTTGCGGTATGCGGGCCTCTCACTGTTGTGGCCTCTCCCGTTGTGGAGTACAGGCTCCGGGCGCACGGGCCCAGCCGCTCTGCGGCATGTGGGATCCTCCCAAACCGGGGCACGAACCCGTGTCCCCTGCATCGGCAGGCAGACTCTCAACCACTGCGCCACCAGGGAAGCCCGATGGTTTCCTTTTAGTACCTCATATTCCTATATAATTTTTAACGAATAGGTAGAATTTTGTAGTCTGCTCTTTTACTTTAAAATTATCAGGGTTTTCTTGCTGTACTACAAATTTCCAAAAATTATAAGTGGGAACTTATAATTTTGTTGTTGATGTACCGAGATTTGCAAAATTGTTCCCCCTGTTATTAGATGTTTGGGTTGTTTCCAATATAAACAATGCTGCAAAATAGCTGTGCATATGGGCTTTAACCTCTTTCAAATTATATTCTTGGAATAAATTCCCAAGGGTGAGAGTATGGTGCCAGAGGGTATAAAGTTTTTTTATGACTGTTGATATGCTTTTGACAAGTTGAAAAACATTCCTTTGAAAGTATTCAATTTGGAATGAACATAGCTACAAGTCATTTTCCTCCCCTTTACTACATTTCCTTTGAACAAGCGATGTAGCTATGTTATGATATTTTAAAAACTGTTTAATGTCACCCTATAGTTAGAAGTAGACTATTATGTACATTTCACATAATGGGGTTTGATCAAGTGATCCCTAGTCTTTCCAACCTGATGCACATGTCCACTTGAAGCTCCCCTATTACACTGTAAACTCCATGAGGATAGGGACCACGTCTGTTAACACTGCAAGGCACATAGTAGGCACTGAATTAACGTATATACCTCCAAACCAAACAAAAGGGAGTAGAAAGTTTCAAAACACTTGTTTTATTGTGTTATTAATATATTAATAGCACATTTTATTTATAAACGTGTAATTCCCTTGCAAAAGTTGCATGCTCAAATTCTCTTTAAAAAACCTGAACTCTTCCCTTCCTCAGCCTTCACATATAGTTACCAAGTTCTCCTACCTTCATCAGCTCAGTGCTGCCAAAGGAAAAACTCCCAAGATCCCTAACATAAAACCAAAGGCCACCCTAATGTAACTACCTTCCCTTTCCTCACCCTCTGCCTCAAATTTCGTGTTTCAGTAATACCACTTCCAGGAGAGCCCACACGAAGCATGTGATTTGGCATCCTCACCACTCTTCTCCCATCTGGAATGTTCTTCTCTCCCCTCTCCCTTAAAGCCTTAGCTCAGATGTCTCATTTCCTGGAAGCTTGCTCTGAACTTCTCAGGCAGAGGAAGCTACCCCTTCTGACCCTCCTAGCCCTCTGGTTTGTTGCTCCACGGGGCCCACATCCATCTCTGCATGTAGCATCCTAATTAGACGTACGTGTCATCTGCCATGTGGAGGGCCGGGGCCATATCTCCTTCACCTTTGTATCTCTAGTACCAAGTGCAAAAAAAATGAGTGAATTGACAAAGAAAAGAAGAAACTATCAGAGAGGGAGCCAGCTCTTATTCAACAGGGAAAGGTAGATAGACATATACATAAAATAGAATTTAAACAATTAATAGTTTTCTTACAGCTCCCTATCATATCTTTTTCTTTCTTAAAATACCAAAACCATTTTAATAAGAGCTATAAAGGTCATATCTGAAAAAGACCACCTCAAATGTCTACATAAGCCAGACAAGATTAATTTCATGTTGGGAGGGAGGAAGCACAGTAACAAAGAGAACTTCAGTTAGGGAAGGAAACAGGATGCAGTAATAAAGGTCTAGGACTGTGGCTTTCAAATGCAAGGGAAATATGGAGGCAAACAATAGGAAGAAAACAGGAGGAAGTGCCAGATTCTCATCCGTTGAAAGCTGTTTGGAAAATACTGCACGTATTTTTATTTGTTTTCAAATATCAGACTGCTAGGGAAAACAGAAGGTATGCTGGTGGGTCAGTAATTCCGAAAGGACGGACCACTTAATACGGCGTCATCAACAAGAACTAACTCCAACATGGACACCGTGCAGTGCTGTGTGTCTGTGTCTTAGTCCCACGGGCAAGGGGGACAGTGTCTGGTTGTGATAAGGGGGCAAGTCCCAGTCCCTAGGCAAATCCTGGGACTGGCCGACATCGAAAACCCGTAAGTTAACTTTTCCTAGTGACCTGAAATAAGCAATTTGTTCCCTTACTGTCTTGGCTGCTCTCTATAAATTTTAAAACAGATACGGGAGAAGGAATTATTTCATGTGGATTGTAGTACAGACTTGGTCTTGAGTCGCGAAGCAAGTACATTTACTATGATTTAGCAATCCTGAAGAGCACGTAATGTAGACTTCTGCGTGCTGCACGTTTTAGAAGGTTTGCGAGAAACTGCCCGTGCCACGAGAATTATTTGTCTTGGCAATCTCATTTTTTTGGCGGGGGGTGGGGCAGGGGCGACGGGGTTGTTTACAGCTATTCAACTTACAGCGTGAATGGAAACAGGAAATGCTGACTGATACCCTGTGTGAGCACAGGAGCTCGTAGATAGGGATTCTGTAGCCTGGCTTGATTCAAACTTCAAAACCCGTAATCTGCTCAGAAAGGAACTGTCAGTGGGTCTGCTCTGGGAAGGGACTATTGGTACAAATACTCTTAGTAACCTGCACAGGAAACAGAGCTCTGGGTAAAAACCAATACTGGACAACTGGGTGGCTGGCTCTCTATGCTGATCTGCTAGGACACCCCGAGTCCCATGGTACAAACTGAACAGAAACAATAACAACAAAAAAGCCACTCCTGACAGGCACACTTGCTATCTATGAAATTCTTCAACAAGGCAGAGAGAATGATTTTTATATTGACGTTATTCTATCACATCCCCAACTTGCTATACACAGAGAAGTTGCAGTGATGATTAGGACTCAGATTTTAGAGTAATCACTGATCTGCTACCTTAAAAAAAAAAAAAAAAAGCATTAACGTCATGACATCATAGGCAGGCCCTATAAGCCATGGGTTCATAAAATTCTAGAGCTATGAGGGACCTTTAGGGATAACATACTCTAACCTCTTCAGGGCTCCTATGTGCCAGGTAAGCTCCCTTCTTGAGATAACAATGAAGAAACTGCTATGCTGTCTCAGGTCCCTCTGATGCCCGGCCCAGAGCGCTCCTTTCTATATTACATACTCTCTGCCATTCTGCCCAAAAGCACTCTTGATTAAACATATACACCCCAGGATTTAGGAAAAACCTTTGTTTCTTCTCATTCAGTAATTACTGAACCTCTATGACCCTGCAAGGCATCTAAGCATTTATCAATGTGCCCCTGTCTTCACGTAGTGAGCAAACAGGGCTGCCAGCACATTTTTAACAAGACAAAGATGAGAAAGATTCATTCATTACCTAATAACAAAGGAACATCTTTCTAACCTTTCTTTTCATTGTTTTCCTGCTTGAATTCCCTTTGGTACTTTAAAATGTTTATTTATCTATCAGTATGTAGGTAAATTGGAATCAACTCTCTTTCACAATTACTTCTAGATGATCTCATGGGTTAGTACGTTTATTGAACCCATTTCTATGGAATCACAATCTTAAGTGCAGTTCAGTCGTTCTCAACTGGGGACATCTGTCAATATCTGGAGTCACTTTTGGTTATCGTAACTGGCATCTAGTAAGTAGGAGCCAGGGATGCTGCTAAACATCCTAGAATGCAGAGGACAGCCGCACACCCGCTTAAAAACAACAACGACAACAAAACCCACCTAGAATTATCTACCCAAAATGCCCAAAGAGGTAGACACCCTGCTCTAGTTCAAGCAGGACAAAGGAGCCTTGTACTTTGTAGACCCTCTTCCTGAGAACGTTACAAATGCATTTGCTGCATCGGAACAAAACACTACAAGATTATGTTAACGAGAACCGTATGTCCCATGAGACCCTGAAATATGAGTAAAAACTCCACTCAGCAACGTCTGATGCGCTGTGTCAACGATGTGTTTACTACAACACGGCAGTTCCCGGTGATGAAAAGTAGTGTCTCACAGCTGACTGACGCACCAACTTCGTAAGGAAGCGAGGAATACAGGACAACACGGGTGATGGTAATGATCTGTCTCACTACTAAGAACGAACATATATGATGGGGAAAAGCTATTCAAATAGAAACTGGGGCTTGGGGAGAGGCACAGACGTTGACATTTACTGACATGCCTGTGTGCCCGGCAATGCACTAGACATTCTCCATCTCATTTCACTTTTTATCACCTTCATCCTCTGCTTACAGATTATGAAGTTAAAGATGTACAAGTTTAAATGATTTTTTTCCCAAGATCAAACAGTGAGAAGGCAATAGAGCTTGGATGGAAATCATGGTCCATCTGACTGCAGGCTAGGCCCCTACTCCATCCTGCCCCGTCCATGTATAACTGATCCTGCAGCATTTCTTTAACTCAGCCGCTTGGCAAGTTGTGTACCAAGATGTAAATCTCAACACCTTATACTTCAATAGTAATTTGATATCTAAGATGTAGCTCTAGATTCTTTTCCTGAACCCCAGACTTGTTTTCTAATTGCAATGTGGCCCTGCTGTGATAAAAGAAAGTAAGTAACCTGCAGTCTTCTTCTCTATTATATTTCTTCCCTCCCTTCCTTCCCCTCTCTCCCTCCTTCCTTCCATTCTCTCTCCCTCTCTCTCTCTCTCTCAATTCAGAAAGTTCTTTTCTCTCTTAGAGCAATTCATTTAGGGATAATGAATCTCATCCTTTCCCAGTTCTCAGCCTACAGTGCTGAGTTCTGGGCAGTGGCGGGCAGTATACTGGTGAAAAAAAGAAAGAGCTGTCAAGGACCAGCTCCATCTGGGTTTGGTATCCAACACCAGCAGAAACAGGTCACAGGTAGAGAACACTTGCTCTGCAATCTGGCCTCCTGAGAACCAGATGGTATTCTGGGAGTCAGGCGGTATTTTACCACCTTTCACTGGATGAGTCAGATCCCAAGATGGGTCTTCCCGGCCTCCTCCAAGCCAGGCGTCCACCCTCCAGCACTGGCTGGGGAAATGACCAGCCCCAACTCTCTTGTTTGGGTTTTCCTTTCCAAATTGCACACCACGGTGGGAGAAAAGGCAACAAATACTTCAGATCTGAAATTCTCATTTTTGCTTTTACACTGGGGAAAACCCTCCTTAGGCTCTGGGATAGAGTTAAGCTGAGGCACCAAGAGTTGTCCCTGAGTTTCTGGCTACTTGAGACACCTGAATATTGTCACTGTCACAGCAAACTGAACTTCCACCTTGCTGTGTCACTAAGGGTTTACTCCATGTGTACTCAGAAGATGAGAATTTTCAGATTTCACAGCCACTTTATAATGGTAATAATTTTTCTCTCCATGATACATGCAACCAACATACATATCAAATACACAACATAGTGAATCCCCATTACTTTGGGACATGGACTTGAATTTATGGACTGTTAGAGGGCTCACAGAAGAACTAGCCTTTGCAATCAGTTTAGCTCAAAATAGGTTGAGATAAGAAGTATGTCTGCACAGGGCACATTTTGCTAACTTAATCCTCAAAAGAATTTCTAGTAAACAGAGGGAGAAATAAAACCGTAGCTTTCATTCAGTTAGCACTTAACTTTCTCACGACAAATCAGAAATGAAAACAAAACCTTTGTACAGGAGGAAGTAAGGTGGATGCCGGACTAGGCTTCATTCTGAAGCACTGTGGGCTATAATTCCTGAATAATGCTAAAGGAATGGAAACTGGACTCTTCAAACTGCCTTTTTCTACCCTATGTAAACATGTCTACTCCGCTGCAGCTGTCTACAGATAAACTCAGGGCAAGTGGAGTTCAGAGTCACAGAAGCACATAAACTCTGAATTGCAGCTCAAGGTAGGCTGCTGGCCTTCGAGGATTTTAATTATTTTTTCAACGACTAGAAGGAGACTAAGTAAACCAGGATGAATCAATAAATGACAGGGGAAGCTCTGTATTATTACTACAGCTGGAAAAAAAAGTGTGGGGGGACTTGATTTAGAACGTATTAATTTTAAGGATCCAACTTAAGACTATGAAATTCTACAAAAAAATGAAATCCTTTCTGCTCTTTCGGACTTGTCTTTGCTCTTAGGTTTTTTTCTTCTTTTTTTTTAAAATTTATTTATTTTTGGCTGTTTTGGGTCTTCGTTTCTGGGCAAGGGCTTTCTCTAGTTGCGGCGAGCGGGGGCCTCTCTTCATCGCGGTGCGCGGGCCTCTCACTATCGCAGCCTCTCTTGTTGCGGAGCACAGGCTCCAGACGCGCAGGATCAGCCGTTGTGGTGCACGGGCCTAGTGGCTCCGCGGCATGTGGGATCTTCCCAGACCAGGGCTCGAACCTGTGTCCCCTGCATTGGCAGGCAGATTCTCAACCAGTGCACCACCAGGGAAGCCCCCCTGCTCTTCGGTTTTATTAAATGTCTTAGGGTCAAATTTTCATCAAGTATACAGATTCAACTGGGCACAGGAAAAAGAAACCAATTAAAAAAGAAAAAAATATTAATATTAACATGAGCCTTTCTTACCTTTTTGGTGATGGCAGTGCTTACACACATTAGGGGAAGTTTGGTAGTCGTATAGAAGTATGAGAAGGTTACAGGGGATTTATTAGGAGAAAAGGAAAGAGAAGATAAGGGAAGTATAAAAAGAACATAGGTCCATATGAACTATCGTTTTTGGTAGTAATAAAAACTTCAAAAATACCAGTAATGCCACTTAGATGTACTTTGGTATCAGGATCCAGAATCCTTCTTCCAGAGAATTAATTAGGTACAGACACTGGCTCCTGTTATTTGAACCCATCGTTATACATCTTGTTTTGTAAAATGATTTTGACCAAAGTGAAATTTGATTTTGAAAAAAATGTTTAGATGAAAATTAAATTATACATGTTACTTTTTACCTCCTCTATAAAAATCCAACTGAATTAAATTCATAAATTCATTACCCAAAGATGCCAACTTCTTGTACAGATCATGAGCACCTGTACAATGTCATTGCTTCGACCAGGGTTTTAACCCTTCCATTTTTACCCAACTGTGGTACCCCAAAGTTCTGGCCAAGGGCCTGGATTTTGGGTGACTGCTTGGGGCAGAGCTGTTCTCTTGCAGCTCCTAAAAACCGGACACTAGGAAAATAACTTGAAACAAATTCTGAAAGTCTCTGCTAACAACATGTCTTAATTTAAAGTAATGGAAAGATGAAATAGAACATTTTTCATCGAGCAGTTGATGAAAACCAAGCCAAGGAGGAAAAAAGCATAAATGTCAAAAGGTAAATACGTTTAATCTCAAAGGTTCCCAGGGGGAAAAAACAACATCCAAAAAACTATATTAGCTTCTTCTGCGACTGCAAGAAACCCAGCAAGAGAAACCAAGATTCCTGAGTTTGGAAACAAATTAAATCTACCAACATTCCTAGTATGACAACTTCTATTATAGAAAAAGAAACTAAGATGGAAGGAAAACATTCTAAACTTGAAAGCTGGAAGATTCTACAACGTATTTAACTAAATAAAAGCAGGCAGGGCAGGAATTTTTGAACTGAAGGTAGAGACCCATTAGTGTTTTACATAATCAACTTACTGGGTTGCAACAAGAATTTAAAAAAAAAAGAAGAAATAGGATAGGAAATATTAGGATACATGACATATGATAAGAGAAAGTAGTCTTGTTTCATAAGACACTGATTCCATTTTTGCACATGTGTGTGCACGTGTGCACATGCATTTTGTGATATAAAGTGTACTTTATGCTCTGGGTTTCAGTCAAAACATTCAAGAGTCACTGGCCCAGACTCTGCAGATTTCTTATCTAGGAAGGGAGACAGACCGGCTGGTTTTACAGTCATGTCTAGCCCCACTGGTTTCTCACAAGATCAATTTAATGATTATCCAGACCTGGTCCCACTCTGCTCAGCACTGGGACAAACGGCACAGGTAGCTTAAAGGAATGACGACCTTAACCTCAGTGTTATCAGCCATTACCAGTACATTTAGAGGCACAGATGCAATGTTACTCTCACTGATCCAGTGGCTCTTTTGGGCAGAAATGGTCTCCATGGTCCTTCTTTCCATGTTTTCTTCAGTGTGTCTGACCTGGTCACTAGCAACAGACAAGCCCCCCTGCCTGTCCAGTGGTACAAGATCTTGAAAGGATTCGATTTAACAGAACAAATGAGAACTCACTGAAAAGGCAATTCCTACTTACAAGTCTAAAAAGCTGAAAGTAAAGATAATTGCCCCGAAAGGAGGGATGAGCATATTTTTTCCTTGGCTTATTTAAAAAATAATCCTTTCCGTCTATAAAATGAATATATATGAGCAGAAACATATTACTGATTACTGAAAAATCTGATGTGAAGGAGAAAATATATCAGGCACTTTTAACCGTGTTCGCTGTTATTTATGTCCTTGAATCTCTCTGTACTGTTGACCACGGAACATGCCCTTGAGATGTCCAAGTAAACACAGTTTATAAGGGAAAGGTAACAAAGCGTCAGGAATAATTCTCATGTTCCCACCTCTGCACCTCTACCCCATCCCTATGTGCAGAAGGAGTTGATACTAAAGTTTGGTATCATTCTTATTTTGTATAAACAAAGAACAAACCTTCATTTGCCACCCCTGTTTCTTTCTCCTGCTCTTGGTATGTCCCCAGACTGGCCTTATATCTAGAAGTGGGGTCCAACTTGGGTTAAGTACCAATAATAGAAATAAGATTATTTGCATCACACAAGAAAAAACTAATCTTTGATTTACTTAAGAATGAAAGTGGGCCCTTTGGTTTGGCTGATTTAGAAGATAATCCTAAGCATGTTTGTGTAGAGAAGTCAAAGAAGTCAAAGGTCTCCTCTCTCTAAACCCTGGCAGATATTGTCACACATACACACACACACACACACACACACACACAAGAGAGAGAGAGTGAGGTATAGTGACATGGATGACTTGGCATTAACTTGATTCTGAGTCTGGGAAAACCTCTTGAACTATGTCATGCTAACCTCACCTTTCTATTTAAAGGAGCCCATACAGAATCAGAAAATGTTGTAGCTTCTCTTGCAGCTAGGTATGGCTATGAGACCAAGGTTGTTAATGAGATGTAAACAGAAGTGTTATATGACTTCCAGTAAGGCTCTAGAAAAGGTGATATGCCTTTCATTCTCCTTCTTGCTGGCTGGGTTACAGATGTGATGGCTGGGGCCTGTGCAACCATCCTGGGCTACTAGGCACACCCTGATGACTGAGTAGATGACATACCAGTCGAGACTGTCTACCCTGGATTTCTTTTACATGGCAGAGAAATAAACTTATATTTGCTTTGGGCCACTTTTTTCACTATTGTTGTTATGTGTGGGTGAACCTAATCCTAGCTGATTCCTTTGTGAAAATAAAGCCTACTTAGAAACGTGATAGCATTTTTCATTTCTGTCATTTCAGTTTGCACATAATTTGAATGTTATGCAGTGTTTTCTTTCTCTGCACAACAGTAACTCTGGGACTAAAGACAAGGTTACATTTCTAATTTAGAAAAGATGTGAGATTTGCTCAAAGTTTTGCTGATGAAAAAGTTAAGATTTCTGAGGCTCTTTGATAGATGCCTCAAAGCTATGTCACTGAAGGTAAGTGAGAGAGAGTCTAATCGAAAGCTCCAGACACAGATTTTAATCAAGACAGCAGAAACCGGTACATCAGTTTGCGGTAGAAGAGGACACACGGTAGGTCTCAAGAGGGTTTCCTGTTCATCTGACTTTAAGAACTGTTCCCACTCTAAATTCTATCTCCTCTGTGTACGTGCTAAACAAAGAAGTGTTCTTTGAAGGCAAAAAAAACTATATTCATAGTTGTTTTAAATATTTTTAGAATTTATTATTAAACTATTGCCTGACCCTAAAAAGTAGAAACAATCTAGTCGACCAAAACATTCATGCACTTTTATAAAACAAACAAAAAAGGACTAAACTAGACTGAGGTGGGCTGGGGTAGAGGGCAATCAAAAGAAGGTACTCATCGCTGGTGTCTAAAATTCAGTATGTTTGTGTGCATGAACACTTGAATATATGAAAAATAAAAATTAAAAAAAAAACCTCTCATTCTTTAGGACATAACTGAACATCTCAGTGGGCAAGAAGGAGTTTTTAGTGGATGAATAAGCCATCCTCACTGCCTCTGGACAGCAGGCTACAAGGGCAACCTCTGAGAAATCTCTTCACTTCTCCACATTGAGTTTCTAGAGAGAAAGTCTCGCCGGGGCTCAGGCTGTCTGATCCCTCAGGTCATCTACTGTCCACATCTCTACCATTCCCATTATCAAGGGAAATGGAAGAGCATGGATGGCTATATACCACCATCACTCCTGCTAGAAAGTAACGTAAAGGCCCTGACCCACTAAACATGACCGTTAGCATCCAGATTTAGCTCTAAAATAAGTAAAGACTTGACCACATACTAATGACAACTGCCAATCTACGCCTCTAGCCTCAGCCTGTCTCCTAAATTCCAACCTATATTCCTCCCCCGCCTTGCATAAATAACAAACATTAACGTTTTGCCACAACTGCTTATTTTCCTTTTACAAAGAAGTAACACAGCACAGACAGAGCTGAAGGCTATCCTCGTGCATGGGTACCAGTTCAGCTCCTTCCCTTCCTCTCACGGTCAGCAATTCATATTAACTTGGTGCTTATGCGGGTCATGTTTTCATTCTTCTGCACATGTCCAAAGGCATAAACAAAATACAGTGCTGTTTGTATGTTTTTTAAGTGTGTGAGACTGTATTTACAATTCCACGAGCTGCTTTTTCACTCAACCTTGTATTTCTGAGCTCTTTCCTTGTGGAAATACCCAGAAGTAGTGCTGCTGGCTGTGAAGGACCCACATCTGTAACTGCTAACCGAGTCCTTTACTGGGGAAGGGGCCAGTTAGATAAACCCTTTGGCCTCTCCTTCCCCTCACTCATTCTCTTCAGGAAGGTGGACTGTCTTACCTGATGGGAAAGGGGTAGTTTGGAAAGAAACCCCATCTTCCAGTGGAGTCCTGATAACAGTAACACTACAAAATCATTCCGGAAGTTCTCATGGATCAGAAACTGTATGCTCTTCTCCGTGACCTTTAAGGACGTTGAAAATATACGTCCAGTCTGTTTTCTCTGCCATATCGCTGAGCTGGATGAACTCCCGGTGATTCCTTGAACACATACTGATCTTTCTCCCCTCTGTCCCCTTTTACTGGATTAGATCTTAAACTTTTTTCAAAACCTCCCTCAAACGCCATCTTCTCAAGGGAGTCTTAATGGAACCACTACTGAAGAATTGTCCATTTATCTCTACCAGTAATTGAAAGCATAACATTTCAGATCGGCATTTGTTCCCCTCCAAATGACCTGATCTAACCATGAAATTCATCTCTGCCACGTCTTATACTCCAGCTAAACTGTCCTCAGAACCCACCAACTCTTTCCCATCCACATTTGTTTGTTCTGTGCACTCTGCCTAAAAACCATTTCTCCCTAACTCTGCGTGTCAAATAACTTCAGATTTTAAATCAATTTTTCCTTTTTTAAAAAAATCACAAAAGTAATGCACACTAATTGTGAAAATTTCAAGAATACCAAAATACATAAAGAATACAGTGAAGGTCACCATGACCCCATTTCCCACAGATGAATAAAAGTAATCATTTGATATACTTCTTTCATACCTTTTAATTGCAGGTATATATTTATTTCATAATTTTAAAATGCAAGAAATACATTATAAATATTGTTTGGCAGCGTAATTTCTTTTACATTATGTATTGTGAACTTCTTTCCATGTTCTATATACATCTATTCTTTTTAATAACCTTGATGTTACACCAATAATACCATACTTTTTGCTTTTTTTCTTGAAGTTTTATGTTTTAACGTTCACGTTAAAATTTAATCCATCTTTATTCGGAATAAATTGTGATGAAGGACTCTAAAGTTTATGTTTAAAAATTAATAGTCAGGGGACTTCCCTGGCGGTCTAGTGGTTAAGACTCCACGCTTCCACTGCAGGAAGCACGGGTTTGATCCCTGGTCAGGGAACTAAGATCCCGCATGCTGTGTGGGGCAGCCAAAAAAAAAAAAAAAAAAGAGTGCTCCAGGCAGACAGAAGAGCCAGTGCAAAGATCCTGAGGTGGAAGCACCCAGTGTGTTTGGGGAAGAGCAAGAAGACTAGTGTGGCTGGATGGAAAAAAAAAAATTAATAGTCAAATGTCTGAACATCATTTAATGAGTGATACATCCACTGGCCACTGATTTCAAATGTTACCTTTATCAAATTATTAATATCTACATATAATGGAGTAAGTCTAATTAAGGACACAGGTATTCCTTTGATATCAGTTTTCTTTGTTTTTTCCTCTATTGTTATGGCAGTATTATCTTGTTTTGATATCTAGAGTTAAGTAAATCATCCATCATTGTTCTTTAAATTTTTTTCTTATCTATCCTCGTCATTTATTCTTTTAGAATCTAAACAAATGTTGCTCTTGATTTAACGATGAAGCTCATCTTCCTCTATTTTTACAGTAACCATAGGAGAGCGAAATTTTCCACCCCAGAATGTGTCTCTTTGACGTGAGGATTATTTTATGTTGATTATTCTTAAGAAACAGAAGACTCAGGAATTCTTTCTTTTTACTTCCTCCTTAACTGCCTGAAAGAATTTAGATAAAGGGCTTGATCCAGGAACAGCACGTTCACCAGAGACACCTACAAAGAATATGGGTCAGGTGTAGGTCGGGGGGGGGGGGGGGGGGGGGGGGGGGTACTCGGCAGGGCCTGGAGATCAAAGTCCTCTTTGTGTCCCACTGTCTCTGCATAATCAAGGAAACATTTGCTTTTTCATCTTCCTGTGAATTGCCTTCATAACCTATGAAGTCCCAGACTCAACAGCCTTCTCCTTAGTCCAGGATGACATATATGCTTCATTTTACCTGACTGTCTTTGGAATCTCTCATGTTCTGATTCCCTGTACGTACATGATTAAATTTGGTTTTTCTCCTGTTAATCTGTCTCATGTAAATGTAACTATTAGGCCAGCCAGAAGAACCTGCAAGGGTAGAGGGAAATTTTTTCCTTCCCCAACATAATTACTGTGCTATATACCATAATATGGTATGATATATAGCACAGTAGTTTTATAGTAATTTACATGTTAGTTTGACAGAGGAATGATGATAACACTGACTATTCCCATTCAAGAACATGGCATATGTGTAGGAAAACATGACAACCCAAAATCTATGAGATGCAGCAAAAGCAGTTCTAATAGGGAAGTATAGAGCAATACAATCCTACCTCAAGAAACAAGAAAAATCTCAAATAAACAACCTAAGCTTACACTCAAAGCAACTAGAGAAAGAAGAACAAACAAAACCCAAAGTTAGTAGAAGGAAAGAAATCATAAAGATCAGAGCAGAAATGAATGAAATAGAAATGAAAAAAACAATAGCACAGATCAATAAAAATAAAAGCTGGCTCTTTGAGAAGATAAACAAAATTGATAAACCTTTAGCCAGATTCATCAAGAAAGAAGGGAGAGGACTCAAATCAATAAAATTAGAAATGAAAAAGAAGTTACAACTGAAACCACAAAAATACAAAGGATCATAAGAGATTACTACAAACAACTCTATGCCAATAAAATGGACAACCTGGAAGAAATGGACAAATTGTTAGAAAGGTATAACCTTCCAAGACTGAACCAGGAAAAAATAGAAAATATGAACAGACAAATCACAAGTAATGAAATTGAAACTATGATTAAAAATCTTCCAACAAACAAAAGTCCAGGACCAGATGGCTTCACAGGCAAATTCTATCAAACATTTAGAGAAGAGCTAACACCTATCCTTCTCAAACTCTTCCAAAAAATTGCAGAGGTGGGAACACTCCCAGACTCATTCTACGAGGCCACCATCACCCTGATACCAAAACCAGACAAGGATACCACGAAAAAAGAAAACTACAGGCCAATATCACTGATGAACATAGATGCAAAAATCCTCAACAAAATACTAGCAAATTGAATCCACCAGCACATTAAAAGGATCATACACTATGATCAAGTGGGATTTATCCCAGGGATGCAAGGATTCTTCAATATATGCAAATCAATCAATGTGATACACCATATTAACATATTGAAGAATAAAAACCATATGATCATTTCAATAGATGCAGAAAAAGCTTCTGACAAAATTCAACACCCATTTATGATTAAAACTCTCCAGAAAGTGAGAATACAGGGAAACTACCTCAACAGAATAAAGGCCATATATGACAAACACATAGCAAACATTATTCTCAACGGTGAAAAACTGAGACCGTTTCCTCTAAGATCAGGAACAAGACAAGGGGGTCCACTCTCGCCACTTTTATTCAACTTAGTTTTGGAAGTCCTAGCCGTGGCAATCAGAGAAGAAAAAGAAATAAAAGGAATCCAAATTGGCAAAGAAGTAAAACTGTCACTGTTTGCAGATGACATGATACTTTACATAGAAAATACTAAAGATGCCACCAGTAAACTACTAGAGCTAATCAATGAATTTAGTAAAGTTGCAGGATAAAAAATTAATACACAGAAATCTCGTGCATTCCTACACACTAACAACAACAAAAGATCAGAAAGAGAAATTAAGGAAATAATCCAATTTACAATTGCAACAAAAAGAATAAAATACCTAGGAATAAACCTACCTAAGGAGGCAAAAGACTGTATGCAGAAAACTATAAGATACCGATGAAAGAAATCAAAGATGACACAAACAGATGGAGAGATATATCACATTCTTGGATAGGAAGACTCAATACTGTGAAAATGACTACACTACCCAAAGCAATCTACAGATTCAGTGCAATCCCCATCAAATTACCAATGACATTTTTCGTAGAACTAGAACCAAAAATCTTACAATTTGTATGGAGACACAAAAGACCTTGAATAGCAAAAGCAATCTTGAGAAAAGAAAAAAAAAAAAACAGCACTGGAAGAATCAGGCTCCCTGACTTCAGACTATACTACAGGGCTACAGTAATCAAGACAGTATGGTACTGGCACAAAAACAGAAATATAAATCAATGGAACAGGATAGAAACCCCAGAGATAAACCCACACACATATGGTCACCTAATCTATGACAAAAGAGGCCAGAATATACAATGGAGCAAAGACAGCCTCTTCAGTAAGTGGTGCTGGGAAAACTGGACAGCTACATGTAAAAGAATGAAATTAGAACACTCCTTAACACCATACAGAAAAATAAACTCAAAATGGATTAAAGACATGTAATGTAAGGCCAGACATGTATAATGTATGTAAGGCCAGACAGTATAAATGTAAGGCCAGACATGTATAATGTATGTAAGGCCAGACAGTATAAATGTAAGGCCAGACAGTATAAATCTCTTAGAGGAAAACACAGGCAGAACACTCTATGATATAAATCAAAGCAAGATCCTTTTTGACCCACCTCCTAGAGTAATGACAATAAAAACAAAATAAACAAATGGAACCTAGTTAAACTCAAAAGCTTTTGCACAGCAAAGGAAACCATAAACAAGACAAAATGACAACCCTCAGAATGGGAGAAAATATTTGCAAACGAAGCAACTGACAGAGGATTAATCTCCAAAATATACAAGCAGCTCCTGCAGCTCAATATCAAAAAAACAAACAACCCAATCCAAACATGGGCAGGAGACTTAAACAGACATTTCCCCAAAGAAGATATACAGACTGCCAATAAACACATGAAAGGATGCTCAACATCACTAATCATTAGAGAAATGCAAATCAAAACTACAATGAGGTATCACCTCACACCGGTCAGAATGGCCATCATCACAAGATCGACAGACAATAAATGCTGGAGAGGGTGTGGAGAAAAGGGAACCCTCTTGCACTGTTGGTGGGAATGTACATTGATACAGCCACTATGGAGAACAGTATGGAGGTTCCTTAAAAAACAAGAGAGTTATTGAAAGACAAGAGTCCTGCTTTGTGCCTTTCAATAACATTTTATGGTTTTCTTTCTATATGCTCGTTTCTTATTAAATTTATCCCTAGGTATTTTATAGTTTGGGGACACATATAAATAGGATATTTCCCCTTTTACAGTATCTGTTTATTGCTGATATAAAGAAAAACTATTACATACTTACACTGCATCCAAATAACCAACCAACCAATTTACTTAAAATAAATTTCTTGAACTCTCTATTATACAATCATACTGTACATAAATAGTGGAAAATTTATCACTTCCTAATATTTATACTTTTGTATTGTTCTTGTTTTATTACATTGGCTAATACTTGCAGAATAATGATGAATAATGATGGTGATCATCATAAGTATTCTTTTTTTTTTTTTTTTTTTTTTTTTTTTTTGCGGTACGCGGGCCTCTCACTGCTGTGGCCTCTGCCATTGCGGAGCACAGGCTCCGGACGCGCAGGCTCAGCGGCCATGGCTCACGGGCCTAGCTGCTTCGCGGCATGTGGGATCTTCCCAGACTGGGGCACGAACCCGTGTCCCCTGCATCGGTAGGCGGACTCTCAACCACTGCGCCACCAGGGAAGCCCCATCATAAGTATTCTTGTCATGGCCTGAATACATTCGTGTACATTTAGGACTTCAATATTTAATATGATGCTGATTGTTAGTTTCTGTTTTTCAAATCTGTTTAAATTCTCCTATTGCATGAAGTCTTTATCATTCCATTGACATACCTCTTTCTTCAAGTAAAGAGTTACTTCTTTACTCTGCTTTATTTTGAACTGGATAACCAAGCACTTAGTAACTTGACATAGTTCTTTTAAACTTCAGGTAGTTTTTAAAATTTACGTTACTTACATCAAAACATTAATGGCTAAAAGAACATTTATGGTTGAAGCTAGCAAGAGGTTGAGACTTTTAGAAAGCCCTAAAAATCCAATCTTCTCTCCCCTCCCCCAAAAAGATATAAAAAGTTCCACACAAGAATACACTACTCATTTAGTGACAGTCAGCTTCCTTATATTCCTTACTCAAAGTTCTACTAGGTTTTCTTTGCGTGAGAACAGCGCAATATTGTAATTATATCAAACATTGCTAAAAGCTTAAGAACAACCTCATGTAACTGCAGTTTTCTAAACTACAATTTATACATTAAGTAAGGGCAGCTGGACTCTTCCCGGCATCCTCAGGCTAAAAGTTCACAGCCGAGATGGGGGAAGATAGTAGTCAAACAATATAAACTTAAAGTCACTGCATAGTGGACATTTTTATTTTTAATCCTCAAAAAGGTTATGCATTTTAAAATCATTTTATGTTAACTTTCACAGCACTAATCCCTGCAAGACAGTGTTTTGACAGGGGTCTTATTTTAACTCCATGTTTTATGATGGAAAGTAGAACTACATTACGAGCACATTATTTAGAATACACGCAAGTCCTAAGTAGGGACAGGCTAGATAAGTCATTGAAAATAAATTTGCATTTTGTGGCACACAAAGAAACAGTCAAGGTCAGGTTAGACATTCCTGAAGTTCAAAACTCCTTCGAAACTGTTTACTCTTCTTATTTAACTACTCTTTTAATTAATGAATTATTGCCTCAAAAAACCACCGGGCAAATACGCCAATGTTTACCATAAAAAGCCTAGAGGAAATCCAGACATGTTTACCAGTAGATAAGTTATTCAGTAAACTGATGTGTATTATTAACTTTTCATTTAAAAAAACATTTATTTAGTGCTGGTTACACGCTAAGCATAGGGCTATGTGATAATGGTGGTACAGAATGAAAGTGCACATTTAGGAAGCAGTAAAGCACAGTGCTAAGCGCAAAGGTTCGGTGCTGGGGCTTAGACTCAAATCTCTGCTCCCCCCTTGCACTAGCTGTTAGCCTTTGGGCAACTACTAACTCAGTTTCTTCACCTGTAAAATGGGGTGTATTATGGCAACTGCGTCCTAGGGTTGGTATAAGACATATTAACATATACATAAAACACAGAGGAAGTCCCCAGCAGGATGCCCAGCACACAGCAGGTCCTCAAGATGTGGGTGGGGCCAGCACACTGGAGACCTTGCACCGTGCAGGACAGTCCCACAAAGATCTGTCCCCTGCCCCACCTGACTTTCCTTCCACTCTCGTAGTTGGAAGACATGATTGTGATTATATGACCTTAGAGCCCTCCCCACAATCTGTTTTACATAAAAACTCCAAATCAAGCTATCAATAGCTATCATTTTTAAGGAATGCAAACAAGAGTGCAAACTGAAGGAAAGTTAACTTTGTTTTCTTTGGAACTTTGCCAAGAGATGTTCACTTTGGCAGAACATCGCATCACCAATGCCGATAACCACTTGTGACATCTGAGGTGCCGAAACACGCCTAATCCTTCTGCACTTGTGGCTGTCCTGTGAACGAATTCTTTTGTATGTGCAAGCACTACTCAGAATATCTTTTAGCGTAGTCGAAGTAGTTTTCCTAATAAATACACACTGAAATACATATCATGTTACCATAAAATAGTTTTATATCACAACTAACACATTACATTGTGTTTTGAAATTACCTGTAGAAGGTTATAGTACCTGAGTTTTATTGACGATAGTCAAGTGTTTGTTATAAAAAGAGGGAATGGCTATGCTGAGTTTGAGAACACACTGGGCTACATAACTCATTCAAAGTCACAGCTGATACGGAACAGAGCTGGTATTCGAACCGGGGTTGTCCTTAGAATGCACGTTTGTAATTTTTATACTTCTGAGGTGGAAAATTAATGGATGCTCCCCAGCTCCATGGAGTTCTTTGAATTGGGGAGTCATTTACTAGATATTTACTCAGAAGCTCAGAATATCACAGTGAACAAAAGGGCCAAAGACCCAGTGCCTTAAAGGATTTATATTCAGTGGAGAGACAGACAGTGTTCACACAAATGCCTGCATGTCTAGTGGAGCAGCACAGAGGATGGGGGTGCTGTGGGGGGGCGGGTGCTCTTTCAGCTAGAATGCATGCAGAAGGCCTCCCTGACACATAAGCAGAGACTTGAGAGAGGCAAGGGAGCAACCCATGTAGTTATGAGAGAGCTTTGAGAGTGAGAACAGCACGTGCAAAGGCCCTGATGTGGAAGGCGGCGGGGAGCACCCATGCCAGATGCTCAGCAAAATGGGGGAAAGGCATGGCAGGAGATGAGATCAGAGGGGCAGATGGTGGAAGAGATTATGTTTGGGTTTATTCTGAAAGCTACAAAGCCGGACGGTCTTAGCAGAGTCAGGATGGAGTGTGACTCGGGCTTCAATAGGACCACTCTGGTGGCATTATGGAAACAGACTCTGCGGTCAGGGAGGGGTGCAGGGTGGCTGTCACACAGCCCAGGAGAGAGATGGTGGTGACCTGAACCAGGTGGGGCAGCCATGTGCCAGGTGTGGTTGGGTCACATCCATTGTGATGGACTGGGTTTGGGGTGTGAGTAAAAAAGAGGAAGGAAGAATGATTTCAAGGCCTTTGACAAAAGCACCCAGAAGAATGAAACTGTCATCAACTGAGATGGGGAAGCAGGATTGGGACCTATGGAAAGAGAATCAAAAATATGGCTTAGAAATTTTTAAGTGTGAGGAGGCATCTGGATATATGGTGGTCAAGGAAAGGTCCTGGCTACGTGTGGAGATGGTCAGTCAGGTCCTAGGGTGAAAGTATAGGGCAGCAAGAGAAAGGATCTGAGGATGAGCCCAGGCACCGGGACGATGCTTGCTTCAGCAAAGGAGCCTACAGAGGAAGGGGTAGCTGGAGGAGGGGCAGAGGTTTTAACAAGGGAAAATTCTTGTTTTATGTTATTCACATGTAGGATGTTACCAGCATATCTAATCCTTTCCTAGGGTAAAACTCTTGCACAAGTGCACCAGGAGATAAGAGCAAGAATGTCTGCTCATCACAACATTTCCTATTTATAATAACACAACAACTGGAAACAACCTAAATATCTGTTGACAAGAGAACGGAGAAGTGGTGGTATATTCACAGTTGCTAGATGCAACTGGTTAGAGAAGATACAACACCACATTACTTTTGTAAATTCTAAAATCCTTTTCCTGTTATTTCAGTAGTGAGCAAGTAAGACTTTAAAATTTAAAGAGGGAACTGTACTGGGTATCATATGCACCTGTGAGTTTGCTGGGTTCCAGGGCATTCTGCTTTCTCCCTGGTAACTATACAGCATTTCCAGAAGGACTCCAGAAGGATCCCCATATTTCCAGAAGGATTCCCCTAACCCAAAGGAGTCATCAGATCTGCTCAGAATCTCAGGTCCCGTCTATGGATAATGGTCCTAAACGCCTTTGTCTGAGAAGGGAACAAGCAGTAGTGTTTTCCATTGTCAGAACACAGATATTCTTCACTTGAAAGAATGCATTAGTATTTGTGAAGGTTTATCTTAAAAGTAAAGATCGTCAGCATCTTAACGTGGTAACAGCAGCTGGCGTCCACTGTTCTGTTTGGGCCAGAGTCACCAGGGTCTGTGCTTTTCCAGCATTACTGCACTAAGCCCTGAAAACAAGCCTTGAGTTAGGTAAGGAGAAACCAAGATTCGGGGAGGTTACTCGTCCTACCTAAGGTCACAGTGGGCACACAGCAGACAGCAATTCAAATCCAGGCGGCTGAAGCCTGCAATCTAATTCGTGTGGCTGCACTCCATTTCCTGGAGTTTCAGTATTATAGCAGAAAATGACCAATAAACCATACTGGAATCAAAATGAACACCCCCCACACCCAAATTAGTCTAACTTAATATTATTCTAAGTGAATTCCACTCAAGCATTGGAAGATCAGGTTGTAAAATTTGGTGACCTGTTATTAAGAGGTCCTACTCCTAAGTTTTAAAAAAGTTTATGAAAATCGTTGATATATACTAAAGAATATATGTAAGTTAGCAGCAATAACTAAAAACCCGAGCATCAACACCCCAAATCCAGGACAGTGGGCACTTCTAGTGGGGAGGGCAGAGAAATGAGATTGGGGTGGGGGGCATGACTTCTAATAATTTCCCATCACACGTGGGATCTTCCCGGACCAGGGACTGAATGCGTGTCCCCTGCACTGGCAGGTGGATTCTTAACCACTGCGCCACCAGGGGAAGTCCCTTTTTTAAAAAAATCAGTCTATAGTCCATGGCAGTTTATCTATTCTGAAGGCTGGTCATTTGTCTGTTATCTTTGAAAATGTTTCCTCCCAATCTGTCACACGCCTTTTTAATCTTGTATCTTTTATCATGAAAAATTTATTTTTAAAATGTATTCCAAGTTACCAATCTTTTTGAGTTTGAGCATTTTTTAATCTTAAGAGAGTCTCCTATATACAACGACTTTTCTATGGACATAAATTCATACTCAGACTTCAGACAAACCTGTACTACGGCATTTAACTTCTGTAGATGGATGTTAAAATGGGGGTCTTTTGCCTGACACCCCAAAACCATGTCAATTGCTCACGTGTCAAAGGACAACGCTAGACCTAGCAGCACGTGCAAAGGAATTGTTTGAAAATACACTTTGCATCCCTTAGTCCAAGAGATACCTTTCAAAGAAAGGGGTTGACAAGAAATCGTGGGGAAGGATTTCTTCAAAGAAAGTTATGGACGTGCCAGCCCCACTCCACGCCTCCAGTGGGAAGGAGGCAGAGCTGCTGCCCCTTTTCTGGAGCTAGTGAATGAGGCTGTAGCAGAACAACTGCAAAGAATCAAGAGTGACACTGCCATCAGGGACACGGGTGGACCGGGGTATGAAAAATATCCATGAGCTGAAAAGAAACAGCCCATGACAGGGTTGTGCGAGAGATGTAACTGCATTCCCACTGATGGTAGGTCAGAGGTCGAAGGGCTGTGGTACCCTGAGACCAGGTGTGGAACCGGCAGCAGGATTTTCAGAAGACAGAGGTCTTCTGCCAAGAGTGTGGAAGAGGCCAGACTGGTACCATCGAATGGCCAACCTTCAACCCTGGAGAGGCCAGAGCGGACCTAAGTGCAAGGTGAGGGGGGTCAGAGAAGCAGCCACCTTCCCCATCCCACTGTCAGCTAGAGGCAGACCCAGGAAGGCAGGGTGAAGCTTCAATTTGAATGAAATTTGGAGTTTTCATGAGACTGGACCCATATCCTTTTAATAAAATGAGACTATTTTTGTGACCAAAGTGACTAGAGGAATGCTTTAAAAAATATTTTAAAGGAACCAGATATTAACTGGGAGCAAGAGCAATCTACCATAAATTTATTCCAAGTGCAAGGAATGAACCAGCCCACAGAGCGGGCTTGACCAGGCAGCGGGGAAAGAGCTTGTTCCTTATTCCCACTGTTCAGGACGCTGACTTTGCTCCCAGCATTTCACGGAGCTGCAGCATCAATTTGCCACCTTCGTGAGAGTTTAACACCACAGGTCTTGAGTCTTGTGGTCTGTACTGATCTAAGTCACTGGTGTTACACAGTTATACATGATGGACCATGATCTTTATATATTAAAATAATATAAAAAGAGATATCTGTACACTCATATTCATAGCAGCATTATTCACAACAGCCAAAAGGTGGAAGAAACCCAAGTGTCCATGGACAGATGAATGGATAAACAAAATGCGTTACATACATACGATGGAGTATTGTTCAGCCTTAATTAATTACTAAGGGAGTTCTGACAAATGCTACAACATGGGTGAACTTTGCGGACGTTATGCTAAGTGAAATAAGCCAGTCCCAAAAGGAAAAATACTGGTATGAATTACCTAGGATAGTGATGTTCAGAGACTGAAAGTACAAGGGTGGTTTCAGGCACTGGAGAGACGGGGAGTTGTTGTTCAACGGATACAGAGTTTTAGTTTTGCAAGATGAAGAGTGCTGGGGATGAATGATGGTGACGGTTGCACAACAATGTGAAAGCATTTCACTGAGTGGTACATTTAAAAATGGTTAAAATGGGAACTCCGTGGTGCTCCAGTGGGTAAGACTCCATGCCCCCAACACAGGGAGCCCCAGTTTGATCCCTGGTCAGGGAGCTAGATCCCGCATGCATGCCACAACTAAGAGTTCGCATGCTGCAACTATAAGATCCCACATGCCGCAACTAAAGATCCCGCACGCCACAACTAACACCCAGTGCAGCCAAAATAAATAAATAAATAAATATTTAAAAATTGGTTAAAATGATACATTTTATGTTCTAAGCATTTTGCCACAGTTGAAAATAAAAACTAAATAAAAAAGGAAATTTAACCTCCATCAGTCATGTATCAATAATGGAGTGAATAATGAGAAGTGGCTAAGAATTATCCTGTCTTACCATGTGTCAGGTGCCATGCCAGGACTTATACATGGTCTCATTTAATCCTCATTTCAAACCTATGAGGCAAGTCCTATTAAAATCCTTACTTTACAGATAAGGAAACTGAGGCACAGAAGGGTTACCTTGCCTAAAGTTACACAACTTGAAAGGAGTTGACAGAGATACTCTGATTCGAGAACTAGGCTTCTAAACCTCTGGCAGTGGGCAGATTTCACTGTCACTGAACTATCTCCCATTTACAGCCTCTTAGACTAGAAGAGATCATAGAAACAATTCACATAATTATTGACATTTGCATAGTTCTCCAGGTTTAAAAGCACTTTCTCTTTTGATATTACTCATTAAAATACTGCAGCACAGGTATTCTCCTTTTATCAGAGAGGACACAGAGACTAGAGAAATTAAGTAAATGGCTTCAAGTCATGTTACCAGGCAGGGTTCCGATTCCACAGCTTCTAACTCTGGGTCCATGGCTAACCATCCAGATCCAATTCCTTGTCTAGTCCAGCTTCTCATTTTTCAGATGAGACTGCCTACAAGGGACACGCCCAAAGATGCTAATGGCTTGTCCAAGGTCACACAGAGAGCTAGTATGTTCTGTGCGCATCACCAGCACAGGCCTTTAAAATCCTTAGCCATGACAACACATATTCTATAAATATGTGTTGATAAAGGAAGGATTGGTACAGAGGCAGAGAGCTCTGTCAGCATAAAATAGAGTGCTTTTTTCTAGAAACTCTTTTATTTGTGGAGTTGATGCTTTAGAACCTACACTTCACGTAAGCGTCCAACTTTTCAGTGCCTGCCCTTACTCAACCTCCTCCATTAGCTCTACAATTATGCTGTTATCAATGGAGCAAATCCACTTAGACAGCATGTCTAGCTACTCTCATAGCGGATTTCGTACCCAAGCAGCAAAGTACACGAGAGCTGTATAATGCAGACCTTTGAGAAATGAACTACATAAATCCTCATTTGATCCTGACTGTATGTCTATAAGGAATTCTTAAAACAGACTCAGCCACCCTGAGTGATCTTTTTAACGGCCGAGTGTAAAAATGCAGAGCTAAGATCTTCTGTCCAGCAGAATCTTTTCATGTAAAATAACTCACTTCTGAGATACAAGGCTAACGATCAGTGGGAAAAAAGCAATTGCTAGACCTGATTAAAGACACTCACGCAGTGAATGTAAATTACTTGTTGGCATGTGAAAATCTGCCAGTGTAATGCCTCAGATGTCAAATTAAGGTGATATTCCATGAATCCTTGTTTATCTCTTTCTTTCTTACAACCTTAATACTGTGGGTGGGATTGGGGCTGGCACGGACTGAGCAAACTCTATGGCAGTGTCCCCCTCTTTATGACTGGAATGTCCAACAAAACCTAGAGAGAAGCAGGTACCACAAAGAAGAGCTTCACAGCAGCAAAACATCTGAGGCCTTACTAATAAAAATGTCCTAGTCTAATGGTTGGGAATCTCCCCTCCATTAGGCCACAAAACCACACTCGGATTCAACGAAGAGCCGACTGATTTCATTTCAAGTAATCAGTATTACTATTACTGCTAGTATTGGATAACATTTAATGAGCATTTTCTCCTGTTAAATTACACACACAGTATGCTCCAGCAGGGCAGGACTAGGTCTGCTTCGCTCACCGCACAGCCACAGCTCTGAGTCGCATGCCTTGTATGTGTTAGGTTGTCAATAAATATTTGTTGAATGAATAAATAATCTCATTTGGTTTTCAAAATAACCCTACAAGGTTTGATACAATATTGTTATCACCATTTCTCAGCTGAGAAAGCTGAGGCTCAGAGGTCATTACACTGTACCCAAAGTCACGTCGTCAGCAAGTGTCAGAGCTTATATTCTAAACCACATGCACCTGACATCAAAATCTATGGTTCGACCACAATGTCATGTCACTAGTACAGCCCAGACCTTAGGGTTTTTCCGGTACTGAGGCCATCTCTGAAAGGTGGGCTTACAAGAATATATTTCAAGTCAGAATGGATCTCACTCTGTTCCAGCCATCACCTTTCAGATTTTTTCAATATTCTTCAAAAACTACATTTAAAAAAAGTGACTTACCTACATATCCTTCTTCACCAACCAGTTTCAGGGCAATTTTATCAGCCAACACTGAAGAGTTGCCGTGGGCAATGTTGGCAAAGGGGCCAGCGTGCACAAATACAGGCGTCCCCTGTGGAAGCGGAAGAGCAAATTTTAAAAAGCTATGAGAGGGGCTTCCTTGGTGGCGCAGTGGTTGAGAGTCCGCCTGCCGATGCAGGGGACGCGGGTTCGTGCCCGGGTCCGGGAAGATCCCACATGCCGCGGAGCGGCTGGGCCCGTGAGCCATGGCCACTGAGCCTGCGCGTCCGGAGCCTGTGATCCACAGCGGGAGGGGCCGCAGCGGTGAGAGGCCCGCATACCGCAAAAAAAAAAAAAAAAAAAAACTATGAGAATCAGTTATTTCCTACTATAATTTTGATAAGCCACTGTTTTAGCTGTCTCAGTGACCATGAGATAAACCTTATTTCATATTATTCTGCATTATATTGTTACAAAGAATGGAATTAAACCTTGATGGTCTAAGAGGCTTGTTTAAATTGTTTAGCCCCATTAAGAAATTAACCAATTCAAGAAAAATCTAATCATAAAATCAACACAATAAATGAATCGTGGGAATCATGGCAGGGCAAGTACATTTTATTATAAGCCATTTTTATATTTACAATAATAATCTTATTCTGATTTTTAAAAACTCTGTCTTTCTCATTGTTCCTCTTACCTGTTAATTTTTTAAGTTAAGTCACCTGGTAATTATTAAAACAAAAGAAAAATTTCACCCATACTAAAATGTTAGTTACTAAAAAGGCAAAAAAAAAACAAGGGAATTCTCAAAAACTTTAGATTTTAATTATTTAAACAAAATCTGTCATATAGTCATTCTTACTTTCATTTCTACACTTCTCTTTTGTCAAAGAGAAGAGACTGTAGCCCTCGCTAAAAAAAATCACCCACGTGCATTAAATCGTTTAGGCTGTATTCAGAGTCAGCTGGGGCCACTGAGGTCTGTGTGCGTGAACCCTGGCTCCACCTGTGAAAATACAGGTTGCCCTTTCACTGACATGGGGGAGGCAGGGAGTGATGCAGGGGATGGGGCCTGGGAACCATGGAAAGTTCCCATGAACCAGGATGGGCTGTGGGCGAGCATGTTTCAAAGCTGAGAGAGGTGAACAAAAGCAGGAAGAAAGGCAGTGAAAGAAAAATCGTCACTGAGAGTGAAAAGGAATTGATCAAATCCACTCAGAGTTTTCTATTTACGTTTCCCCCCAAAGTCCTCAGGAGGGACAGTCACAGAGTACGGATACGGCCATACAAATGTCTGTGGAAATAATACAGTGGGATACGTGTTTATGGAAATGCATACATGCATGTTTACTGTCTAGATCTCCACCTGTCTATCCATCTATAGTTTCTCACTTCTATGCAGATAAGCCTTTTAAGTGCTTTGACGGAAACACTGTTTAAAAGGTATTAACGCCTCCATCACCTCCTAGCCTTTGCCAGTCCTAGGACGTGGCTGCCTGTGGAAAGCTAGTAGCGGAGCTAATGAGAAAAGTTTAAAGACACAAGGTCACAGGCTCCACCCCTGGGTGGGCGGCTGGCTTCACTCTCCTATGCCCTGCAACCCTCATCCTGGCCATCTGTCTGAGAAGCACCTGGCACCAGTCTCCAGGGCGACAGGTGACAGGGTATGGCTGGATCAGCATAAACACACTGCTATTCCTGGGATAGCCACTCCAGGGACTAGATGGGCAGCATTTAATTTTAATTTAAAATGAAATTAAAAGCCACACAGATTAATCACGAAAGCAGTATCAGAGCCCTGGTTTTTGAACTCCCAGTATGTGGTTTAAATAGAAAAATTCTTAGACCATCATTGTTGGACATTCAAACACAGACACAAATACACACTCAGCTGATATTTATACTTATATGATGCAGTATACGGAGTTAATACTTTGTTTAAGAAATTCTATCACTAACCCAAAGACATAAAAATATCTATCGTGAGTTCAATATTTTATTTTATATGCAGAACATTTAGGAAAGTAGTAACAGGAAATATCTTGGTTTCTATGATGACAAAGCTGTGAATATTCTCCATAATGGACTGAAGATTAAAACTTCAGTTGCTCTTTGCTGACCAGAGATCTAAAAGAGCATTATCCAAAGAACTTTCTGCAGGGCTCTAAACATTCTGTATCTGCACTATCTCATGCAACAGCCACCATCCACAGGTGGCTACGCAGCACTTAAAGTGCGGCTGGTGAAAATAAATAAATAAGTAGAAACAGAACTAGTATGACTGCAGAACTGAATTTTAAACTTTATTTAATTTAAACTAATTTAGATTGAAATAACCACAAGTGGCCAGGAGCTCCCATATTGGACAAAAGACTGCAGCAAGTAGGTGTTTTCCTCAACACTGCATATGGTTAACCCATGGTAAAATGTTAAGAACTCTTATCCTCTCTCTTCCACAGGGAAGTTGTCAAGCTTATATGTATACAAAAATCACCCAGGGTATCCAAGCCTTACCTGCCGGACATTCTAGAGTTCACTTTGTCTGGGGGAGAGCTTGGCATCAGCATCTTTAAATCCTTCCATGAGATTCTAACGTGCAGCCAGGGTTGAGAACTACTGGTCTCCGGGCACCTTGCAGCAATGGAACCCTTGATAACCTCCTCTGGGACTAACAGTCAAGTGTGTTCAAACATGAGCACTAAAGCAGAACCTGTACATTAACCAGTGATTTTGAGATCGTTTGTTGATTTAGGTTCCTACTGCCACTGATTAGCCACGTTAATGTGGAATGAATATTTAGGACGCAGGTAGCAGAGTTCATCCATGCAGATATTTTAACGGAATGCTGTGTTCATTTTTCAAACAATGCCCATTGCCTGTGACATCAAAATGACGTCACAAATGTGAGTACAGTAAGAACTGCTTAGGGGCAGTGCAACCCAGTAATTCATTCAACTAACAAGAAGCTAGCCTTTTAGAGTGGGATATGTATTAAAGGTGGGAGTAATTTTTAACCTAAGAAAGATAATTATTTAAAACAGTAAGCTGGTCATCCCTAATGATGATGATAATGTGTTCATTTTTGAGGGGGAAGTGTTATGATGAAGCAATATCATGTCTCTTTATACATTTTTCTCATTCATTTAGTTATTTATCTAACATGTATATATTTTTAGGAGCAATGGAGTAAAAACAATAAATATCCATTTAATTCTTCGGCAAGTGTTTACTGAGCACTTAATATGTGTGAGGAACTTTCTAGGAGCTGGCGATACGATGGTGAACAAGATGGAAAAAGTCCTGCTCTCATCCTGGTGGGAGGAGAAATACAGTAAACAAAAAAAGAAATAGGGGCTCTCAGATGATATCTTGTAGATATCATGTAGAAAATGACATGTAGAAATGCCATGTAGAAAATAACATGTAGAAATGCCATGTAGAAAATGACAAGAAGGTGGGTTTTGGGCTCGAACCACTGACCAGGTTTGGGGGACGGAACGAGTTGGGAGGAGGTAGGAGGTGGATAGGAATCAAAGATGCTTTTTTTATGCATAACTTTGAAATGCCTTTTACCCACCCTAGCAGCTCGTGGTAACCACACCTACAAGTCTGAAATGCGGAGGTCAGGAGATTCAGAGCCAGAGTTCAAGGGTTATCACATGGCTGATACTGCAGGAAAGCGCAGCTGGAGAAGTGAGAAGAAGGCAGCTAAGGAGACGGAGGAGAGGCCACCGAGAAGGTCCAGGAAAGCAAGGCGTCAAAAGCAAGAGAGCAAGCGCTCCAGAAGGAAAAGCATCGGCTGTGTCAGCCCCCACTGAGCAAGCCATATACAGAAAACGACCTTCTTAAAAAAGCGGAGCACAGCACACTTTCCTAGAAAACATTTCTCAGCATTACTCTGTGTGTGTGCGTGTGTGTGTGTGTGTGTGTACGTTTGAGTTTATTGAATACTCTGCGTTTTGCTTGGAGAGAAAAAAGACAACAAACCTAAACTCCCCAAACTTAAGGATTATGAGAAGCTAAGTCAAAAAAAAAAAAAAAAAAAAAGCAACATAGAAAACATCATGTAAACGTGATGAACATGGCTACACAAGTTACTGAGATATCAGACACTGAGTTTCTAAGTTTCTCCTCTGGCCAATTAGTACTTAATTAGGCAAGATATGAATCATATCAAAGAAGTCTGAGCTTTTGGGGGGATGACCAAGCTGTTATTCTGATGCTCCTCATGGGCTCACATTGGCTGGAAGTGCTCACGTGTGGGAACGCACAAGCAACCTAGTTAGTGCGACTCTGTCGACAATGTCTATGAAATGAAAATCACTTACTTCTAGGGTCTGCATCAGATTTGGTTTTATCGCGTCTTTCATCAGAACAGTCAAAGCACCTGTCACCCCCTGAAGGAAAGGGAGAAAAAAGCCCACTTATTTAGATTATTGACAAAAGATCGTTCGCGCAAGGGTCTCTCAGCCTTTTCTCACCAGCCTACCTCCTAGGTGGGCATCCCCACCGGCCGCCGTCACCTCTGAGCTATAGGTGACACAGTGCTCTTGCCTCTGTCCATGTCTCCTCCACCTGAATGGATGCCAACCCTTCTAAGATGTGATGGGGAAGTAGTAGTCATCGCATTTTTTTTAAAAAAACCTCCTTTGACGGAAATAAGAGGCTTGCCATACCTTTCAATTTGCAACTATGCACATCATGTTTCATTACCAGAGATTACACTGTTGCCCCGAGAAATCAGATGAAGAACAAAAACAAGGCTTGTTACACAGAGGGAACGAAGAAAGGGAAAGGGACGTGTCTAAAGGCACCCATTCTGGTTTCCCACCCTCTCTCGACCTCTCATCCCACAGATAACCGAAGGCACTCAGAACGCTGTTGCATTGGAAAGGCTCCCCCTTTTCTGGCTCTCGTGCTATGTCTGCCTAGAATGGAGCTGATGCCACTTGTACATAGATTGTGGCTGCTTCCTTCCAATCCTATAATGCTTGAGTTGGGCTCTCTCGAAGCTCCCTATCCCATTCCTGGAAAAGAAGAGGTGGAGGAAGAGACACAGCAGGGATGAAGTCGGAGAGCTACTGGGGAAACTATTTGTGCCAAAGAAGGCCACAAAGGGAAGCTTTTTTTAAAAAAAACTCCCTTCCACCTTTTCTAAAGACACTAGGCAAGTATCTTTCAACAGATTAGTCAGTTATGGGAAGGCCATAATACGAGCAAATGCATGTGAACATGGCCCTGAAAAAATAAATGTGGCATGCAACAGATCCTAACAGATAAGGTGGGAGAATCTAGAGACTCTTCAGCTCTCCAAGGTGCATTCGTTTATTACTTTCTCCTTCTATCTCCATCACCAACAATGTTAAGTGTTTCTCTTATATGATCAGTTTCTATTTTTGTATTTTTATAATATTTAATCATTGAAGATTTCTTTAAAAATCAAATTTACTTTCTACTTTATTGCAGAAAATAAACCTTGCAAGAACTGTAACCTTCCTATTATAAATATATGAAGAAATCAGTTACCTTCTGTAAACAAGAAACACAAAAGAAAACTAAAAAGAGTTAACTTTGGGTTTTTTTGGTCCAGATCCAAGAGTTTTATCACAAACCAAAGGAGTAACTTTAGGGAAATATTTGTGGATAAAGTTTCAAACTACTCCTGGCACGTATTTATTGATACCTAAGATTAAGAGGATACAGATAAATATTTATACAGAAACTATTATATGCAAGTTTAGAGACAAATGTTGAGGTGTTGATCATTTTTAAAAAGCAGTACTTTTACAGCAACCTGGGTTTGAGTTTTCTCTTTAAGCCTTATACTAAGCGTTCCATGGGCTGCTGATATAAATGTATCTATTTAATCTACTTGACAAGACTCGAGTCATTCAGATTCATCTCTTCAAAAGAGCCAAAAGGTAACCAAGACATTTTGGCAAAGGTTTAAAATTATATCCCAAGGCCCTGGAATTAATAAAAATATTAATTTGCCTGTCTCCTTTTCACAACTGTTTTTCAATCATCAGTGTGCATTTAAGATTCCATTATGGTACGTGACTCGATATGTGGGAAAGTAAGCTTAAATTTAGAGTAATGGCTGCCTACGTTGTACTAAGTACTATGTGCTTATAAACACGTACAAGCAAATGAAATAGCTACACCACTGACGGGGATTAACAGTAAAGTTGGTTATTAAAAAAAGGAAAAAAGAGGGCTTCCCTGGTGGCGCAGTGGTTGAGAGTCCGCCTGCCGATGCAGGGGACGTGGGTTCGTGCCCCGGTCCGGGAAGATCCCACATGCCGCGGAGCGGCTGGGCCCGTGAGCCATGGCCGCTGAGCCTGCGCGTCCGGAGCCTGTGCTCCGCAACGGGAGAGGCCACAACAGTGAGAGGCCCGCGTACCGCAAAAAAAAAAAAAAGGAAAAAAGATTAGCATGCCAAATTACAAAAAGCACTAAGGAAGGTGGTGGTGTGCCATGAAAGCTTTGTAAGAAGCATCATTCCACGCAACAGAAAGCTACATGAGTAAGAATGATTAAGGCGGAGCTCTGTTTTTATCATGTGAAACCCAAGTCGAAGGCACAAATTTAAACAAGCCAGGGTGCCCAGGGAGCAGGCTGGAGCCAAAAATGTGCCATTTTTAACTTAACCTTCCTTCCATGAAGGTGGAGTCACTTCTTATTCCTTGGAAAGGTGATCTGCCCTCAATTTAAAGCCAGCATAGATCACACTTTTTTAAAAAAGCCACAGGCTGCAGGAGGATGACCGCACCCCAGGCAGAGCAGAGATCACGATTGGAAAGGATGGTGAAAAGCTCACGAAATAGGTTGCATAGGCTTTGGCTGCAGTCAGGCACAAGCATGTTATAAATGCCTGTGAGAACATGATGAAGTTGTAAGACAAACGGGATGGTGAGCAGGAAAACGTGTGCAGAAATTCTCTGAATCCCCATTATTACCCAGTGATGTAAGAGGAAGAAAACCTTCTCCTGATCCCAAAAGAAACAGGGGCAGCGAGCTCTCTGGAGCTTCTGAGATGGACGTACCAAATCACCTGTCGTCACGGGCTGCCCGTTTCTGTCACTGGCCACCACCATTCTGCCCAGCCGCTCCTTCATGTCCGTGAGGCTGTCAGTCAGAGCCAGCACTGCCATGACCTCACTGGCCACAGTGATGTCAAACTGCGCCTGAAAAGGCAAAGCCAAGGTACTGGTCAGCTGCAGCTCCACCTGGATGGCCATTTCCATGGGGATCTGTATTACAGCAATTCCTGCAGGCCCAGGGTTTAACCCTCGATGGGCCGTTCTCAGAGGCACAAGTTTCCAGCACATGCCTGGTCCTGGGATTGGTGCTCCCTAGGGAGGCCACTCCTTCCTCCATTTGCTGTGCTGAGCACGGCCTGGCTGGGCCCCCAATTACGGCAGCTCACGGCGCTATGAGATTTGTTTCTGTAGCACGTTTCAGCCTCGGAATTATTAATGTGATGACGTGATGGACGCACGGCTCCACCAGTGGACTGTAAGTGCCATGAAGGCAGGGACCATTTGGGGAGGGACTGCTCCTGAGTCCCCAGCTTGGAGGCCTGAGTGTGAAATGCGGGAGGCATTCAATGCGTATCAGCAAAATAAAGGAAGAGTCTGCTGCCTACCCCTGCTGTTATTTACGTGTGTCAAGGGGGATGCACGTGTCTGCCCAGCGAAGAGGTAAGCAGCAGATCGTGAAAAAAGAGGGTTCTGAGGCCAGTCTCCCAGACTTAGAGCTCAGCACAGCAGTGAGGAGACCCTCGACTTCTGTCATCCCCCCAGTCACAAGGTGACATGGAATCAGTTCTGAGCTGTCCACGGAGGCTTGGCCACATCAGATCATGAATTGTCCAGCCACGAATGCCGGAGAGCGTCTACTTCCTGAGAAATGTCCCTGGCCTTCCTATTCCCGCTCCTGGCTCTGATTCCAAGCTGGACACAATCCAACAGGAACCAAAAGAGACACAAGGACCCCGCATATCCTCCCCCTCCGAATTCAGCCACCGGACAAAACCGCTTCATTACACTCCTTCCCAAGGGGCATGTGAGCCAGACAAGTTCAGTCTTACATAGGAAATGGCTGTGCCCTGGAGGGATCACCTCAGGAGATATTTTATTGTCCATTTCCGGCACCCACAAGAAAGGAAGTGAAGGAAAGAAGGAGCTTTCTGGCTACTTCCTGGTTGAGATTTCAGTAGTCACTCATTTACTGAAAACACATTACCTGAAAGGCAAATGCACCTATACTCAACTATTATATTCTCAATATAACCCATTCCAAATCTCAGTGGTTTTTCATTGTATGAAATTTAGGGTTTTCTACACCACCATTCCATTAAAAACAGTACATATGAAAAGTAACTAAAAGTGATGAGACTTTCTGCACAAAACCTGAGGCTAGAAATATTCTTAAAATATTAACTGTGTGGGCTTCTCCGGTGGCACAGTGGTTGAGAGTCCGCCTGCCGATGCAGGGGACACGGGTCCATGCCCCAGTCCGGGAAGATCCCACATGCCACGGAGCGGCTGGGCCCGTGAGCCATGGCCGCTGAGCCTGCGCGTCCGGAGCCTGTGCTCCGCAACGGGAGAGGCCACAACAGTGAGAGGCCCGCGTACCGAAAAAAAAAAAAAAATTAACTGTGTAAGTGATAAGTGGAATGTATAACACCCATAAGTTCTTCATTTGTAATCGTTACAATTTCAAAAGTTTGCATCTCTAGCAACATCAAAATGAAACAAGGATCAATATAAATATAGTTACTCATTTTGTGCCTGAATGGTACAGCTAATAGAGGGCTGCTCACTTTTGTTTTGCAAATAAAATATTTCTAAATCACATAAAGGTGTAGATGAGATTATTCTTATTGTTTATCACAGATTTAGACAAAAGACAAAAAGCCATGTTGACAAGGATGCGAATCCCCTTTGACTCTGCAAGTGTGGATCTGTTTATCATGTGTATGTTACAGCTTATTTATGATAGCCCAACACTGCAAACACCCTAAGTGTCCATTAACAGAGAAATGGTTGTATCTATTATGGTACATCTACAAGATGTGGTATCATATAGGCATTAAAAAAATGATGCTATAGGGAATTCCCTGGCGGTACAGTGATTTGGACTCCGTACTTTCACTGCCAAGGGTCCGGGTTCGATTCCTGGTTGGGGAACTAAGATCCCACGAGCTGTGTGGTCTCACAAGCCAAAAAAGATGATATAGATCGACATTTACTGACATAAAAAGATGTTCTCAATAGTTTTAAGGTTAAAAAAAGCAGGTAAACCTCTTAGATATAATCCCTTCTTACTTAACAATATGTATGCATAAAGCAATATAGAACATAACCTTGGACAAGTCACTTAACACAATATGGCAACTTTTCTCATTTGCAAACCAGATTTACAAACTAAATGTGCTCACGTATGTAATGGGCCTACCAATAAAAGGCACAAAATAGGCATTCAGATCACAGCAATTGTTAATCCTGCATCTCTCTAGTGCCAAGATAGAGTACAAAAATACGCAGAGAAAATGTGAAGGAATTTCCTTACTATTCCTCTTCTGAAATCAGAAGTCACTGATTTCAGAAAGTGAACAGCTTTCCAGCTTCCATGTTATGTGTTTTTACACATATAAACATGTATGCTGGCTTTTTCTTAACATAAACTGGATTACGCTATATTCATTTTAGTCCAAATTCTTTTAACGTGTGTTTTTTTTCTTTTCCAAGATTTGATTTTATTATTTTTTTGAATTTTATTTTATTTATTTTTTTATACAGCAGGTTCTTATTAGTTATTTTATACATATCAGTGTATACATGTCAATCCCAATCTCCCAGTTCATCCCATCACCCCCCCACCACCACCACTTTCCCCCCTTGGTGTCCATACGTTTGTATGGACAAACCTTCAATTTCACAATCTGTATGAGAGCTCCATGTCACTCCCCCGATATACACTTTATCATTTTCAACGGCTACCTGTTTCTGTTGTGCAAAAGGATACACCAAATATATGTAATCACCCCTAACGATGAACACTGGATTGCTTCCAATGTTCACCATTACAAAAAATGCTGCAATTAGTATCCTATATTATAGATTTCTTTTTGTACCTGAGTAAATATTCCCCTCTTTTTAAGAAAAATCTGTAGTCCTGAAGTTAGAACTGTTCTGACATTTCAAATTTTAAATACTGACAAACTATCATCCAAAAGGCTTTACAATTTATATTCTCACTAATACTGTATAAAAGTCTCTATGTCTTTGCATCCTCACTAACGTTTAATATTAATTTATTTATGTTTTAATGAGCTCATAGATAAGTCTTATTATCTTCTACTTATCCTATTCATTTCTTTAGTATAGATTTATTGAACACCTACTACTCCTATGTAACAAAGTCCTATGCACTGAGAATACAGCAGTGAACAAAACATACCAAAACCCCTGCCCTTATGAAACTCACATCTTAGTGGGGGGAGGCAGAAAATAAAAAAATAAGTAAGGATAGCAGGGAAAGAAAGAGGGAGCTTGGGGACAGGCAGGTGCAGTTTTAAAGAAGGTGACCAGTGAAGGCCTTACTGAGAGCAGTATTTGAGGTATTAATTTATGGAAATTCTTTTTATGCTTGGCACTTTAACCCGTTGTTATATTTATACTGCGAATAACCTCTCCCAGACTCTTACTGGTCTTTTACTGATTTTGTAAATCATTTTTCCATATGGAAGATTTTAATTTTTATTTATGTCAAAATTATCTATTCGTTAGAGTTTCTGCTTTTTATGTCAGTGCCAATTCTACTAGGCCAAACTACTGTTTGACTTATGCCAGCTTATTTTGTATTTTCTGTTCCAAATTTTTTTTTCTTTCTACTCAAGGATTCTAGATTGAAAATCCTGTCCCTTCAGAACTCCAAATCGGTTTTCCCAGTGTCACCTTGCATTCAGTGCTGTCAATGAGAAGTCTGATGACAATCTGAATCTTACTCCTTTGTGACTCATCAAGACGTTTTTCCTCTCTGGCAGCTCTTTGGAATTTTTTTTTTACCCTTAGTGTTGTGAAATTTCAACATTATGTGTCTGGGTGTAAGTCTACTTCATTTATGCCGCTCAGCACTTGTTAAGTCTTTTAATATGAAAATTCTAAATTTTCCTTAAAGTCAATAAATTCCCTTTTTATTATTTCCTCAAATACATTCTTCCCTACATTCTCTGTTACTTTCACCGGTAACTTGAGATGAGTATTAGGGCTTCTCGGTGTGTCTCGTATGTCTCTTGGTTTTTCCTCTATATTTTCTATGGTTTTCCTTTTGGTAGAATGTTCTGAGAGAGTTTCTTAGATGGAACTTCCTCTCTCATTCAGATAACCCTATTCTTATTCAATCTACTAACTGGATTTTTACTTTGACACTACAGTTTTATTTCCAAGATTTTAACCCATTTTTTTTCCACAACAGCTAATTCTCAATCCTTGTAGGACAGTTCCCTTAAGCCTCTGAGAATACTGATGGTAATCTCTTCAAAGTCCCCCCCCACCCCGCCACCATCTGATCTGCAATCTTGTCTAGGGCATCTAAGCTTCTCTTTACTGCGTCTGGTGTCCATGTTCATGATATGTGTTTTCCTTTAATACAGACGATTCCTGGCTTTGATGCTCCCTTTTCCTTGTCTGGGGACCTGATTTCTGACAACCTCACCCTGTCTCTAGACATTCAAGAGAGTAGGACATAGGACATGCTGCTCCTTGGCTTCCCGTCCTGCAGTCTCTCACAGGATTAGTCCTGAGGTTGCCCACTGTGCAAATGACAAAAGGCGCCCTCTCCTAAGTGTCACAATATACTGCTTTTCCTGGCACCAGATGCTTTTCACTGCCAGCCAGGAAGCACGGTACACAAGCGAATCTGTGACTTTGATGTGAGCCGCCCCCCACGGCTGGGCCCCAAGGCTGAGACCAATGTACCACTGGCTGTGTCTCAACACAGGTGTCCCAGGAAGGTGCCTGTGCACCAGTTTTTTTGGGAGCTGTCCCCATCCCTCTCCTGTATCTGCGAAGTAGGGTATCTAACGCCTTTGAATTTAGCAACCCCCTCCAATACTTCCACCATATTTTGGTTTGTGCTTTTCTCCACCCATCCAATTCCATCTTCCTATCTTTCAGAAGCTTCCCCAAAGAGTATGGCCATGACTCTGGTTTTCTAGCAAGGATACCGACTATTTGAAATCTGTCTGTGTGTGCAAGTTTCAGGATTTGCAGGAGGGATGGAATAGGGGCTTAGCTTGTCTTCTCGATTCCATCCTCATATTCACTTTTTAAATTTTAATTTTTTTAAGTTGAAGTATAGTTGATTTACAATGTTGTGTTAATTTCTGCTGTACAGCAAAGTGATCCAGTTTTATACACACACACACACACACACACACACACACACACACACACACACACATTCTTTTTTATATTCTTTTCCATTATGGTTTCTCACAGGGTATTGAATATAGTTCCCTGTGCTATAGCGTAGGACCTTGTTGTTCAGATTCACTTTTTAATTCAAATATTTCAAAAGATCCAAAAGTCTACTTGGTATGAGGACTGAATACTATAGTAAAAGTGATTCTTTTTAGGTTAATAAAAACTTAACAATGTAAAGGCCATAAATCTAAAAGTGTCTTAAGCTATAAAGTTTACTACAAAAAAATAATAATTTAGAGGCCTGCCAGGCCTGGCTGAAAAATCATAGAATGAATTTATATCCACTAAGCACCATCACCCCATCCTGGAGACCTATTAAGATGAAGGTGGACATCATAATCTATCTTCTACATTTTCTGGATTTGGGTAATAAGACATTATCCTTAACAGCTTCTCAGGCTATTAAGTCAAATAATTGGGTGTTTATTCTTTGGTTTATGAAACGTGAGTAATGTGTCTGAGATTTTCATTTTTCAGTTGTTATGCAGATATAGTACGAACTGGGTGGGTTCGTACTATTTTATATCTAACGTATAAAATACGTTAGAATGTATATTCAAGGGATACCCTGAATGGCTCTTACCAGAAACACAACTAAAATCACACAGAAAAAGGATGGCAAAATAATATTGGAGACTTTCTGTCTCCTGATGATTTCCCAGTCCTGCTGAGGGACTGGAAGAAATACCTTGACTCATCAGGGGCCCACTGGTTACTGTGGGTGGAAGAACAAGAAGAGAAGTGTGGAGAAACAGCTTCTGGGCCGCTTTAAGTGCAAGAGCAGAGTCCTCCCTGGAGAAAACACCACCTACCTGCCGAGAAAAGCCCTTCTCTGTGTTTCCCTGCCCGATGGTTATTTTTCGTAGAAATCGGTCATTTGTATCCATGACTGGAAGAGAAGAGAACAGAGCATCAACGAGCAGGGACTGGCTGCCCCGTGTGTGTCTGGCATTATTCTGGGTGTTGCAGAGGCAGCAGAGAGCAAGAGCTAAGGTTTGGCTTCCCTGAGCTGATGATCCCGTGGGAGGATCACAGAAAGGGGTCAAATAAACTAGGGATCACCCAGCTAGGAAACCAAGGAGGGGATATGACGGCGTGTGTCGGGAAGGGGTCTGGGGTGGGGTGCCGTTTTGAACAGGCAGTAAGGAAAAGCATTTCTGAAGGAGTGTCCTTTTTACACTGAAACCTGAGGCACAAGAAGAAGCCAATTAAGTCTCTCTGAAGGTTAAACATTGAACGAACATCTGACCCACCACTTCCAGGTATATATCCAACAGAACTGGAAGCAGCTATTGCATACCCACGATCATAGCAGCATTATTCACAACAGCCAAGAGGTGGAAACAGCAAAGTGTCTGCTGACAAATGAACAGATAAACAAAATGTGGTATAGACATACAATGGAATGTTATACAGTCATAAAATGAGTGAACGTTTGATATATTATGATACAACATGGACGGACGTTGAAAACATTATGCATGATGAAATAAACCAGATACGGTATGATTCCACTTGTATGGGGTTCTTAGAATAGGCAAATTTATAGAGACAGAGAGTAGAATGGTGACTACCAGGGGCTGAGGGGACGTGAGGACTTATTATTGAGGGAGGGTTGAGGATGATGAAAAGGTTTGGGGTGTAGTTAGTGGTGATGGTGTAACCATCCCAAGCCTTGGCCTATATGCCATTCGTGGCATATATTTAATGCCATGAATTGCACACTTATGAATGATTCAGATGATATGCTATGTATATTTTACCATATAAAAAAACCCCAAATAAATAAAGTAGTATATGTGGGGGAAGAAGTCAATGATGATTCCAGTAAGTATCAATTCTCTTTACTCTTTTCACTGGCCTGTATGAATTGCACCGATTTACATTTTGTTTGTGAAAACCAAATCTACAATGCCAGAAAGTAAAGCCAGAAGGACACAGACTTCACTAATAATTTATACTGCATCAAACAGCAAGCCGTCCACACTGACAACTTAGATCCAATTTACTAAATGTTTAACACGGCTCTGACAAAAACGGTGGCGGGAATTGTGTATTTGGGGACTACAAGCATCTGTAGGATGAAATTGTGAACGTTTTCTTCCACACACAAGGCACGGACAGACCTGCCAGCCTCGCCCGCCTCTGCTGCTCCCTGACTCGCCGCCGGCCTCTTTCTCTACATACAGTACTCTCCTCTCGGGACTTCCCTGGGGGCGCAGTGGTTAAGAATCTGCCTGCCAATGTAGGGGACACGGGTTCGATCCCTGGTCTGGGAAGATCCCACATGCCGCGGAGCAACTAAGCCCGGGGGCCGACACAACTACTGAGCCCACATGCCACAACTACTGAAGCCCGTGCGCCTAGAGCCCGTGCTCCACAACAAGAGAAGCCACCGCAATGAGAAGCCTGCGCGCCGCATCTAGAGAAAGCCCACACACAGCAACGAAGACCCAACGCAGCCAAAGAAAACTCCCAAAATCAAAAACAAACAGACCCTCTCCTTTCTCACACATACATATATACGTTCATATTACCGCACATTCATACGGGCACCCAGGCAACCCTCCTCAAGCACACAGAAACCTCTCTATGACTTTAAGGCATAAGCAGAGGGCACACAGAGAAAGGAATGCCTCTCACTATTATCACTAGCTAGTACTTTATTCCCAAGACCAATGGTGCAGAATCATATAAAGTAAAAATAATTCCTACTCTCATGTGTAGTATACACAATCTTAATGTGATCTTTTTATTGGTATTTCAGCTGGTTTTTATTTAGCGAAGAAAACACAAACGAGAACCGCCCCCCCCCCCCCAAAAAAAAACTTAGTAAGATCCACTACAATCAGCGGCGTCAGGAGGCCACCTGTGCGTTTATTAGCTCAGCCCTGGCGGAACAGGGCGTCTCACCAGGCTTTTGATGTCCACGGAAAGACGTGTGAAATGACAGAGATACATAAAAGAAATGTGAAGATTAAATTCTGATACACAAGAAAGATGGATAACAGAAAGTAACGCTAAGTTAGTATACGGAATTCCTGCCCTCTAAGTGGTAGAGGTGAAGATGGAATGAGAAACATACTTGTTCATTTCAGGGCTATTTACTGAGGGCCAATTTTGTGGCAGGTCCTGTGAGAGCTGTACAGGGATACAAAGATGGACAAGACCTCATTCTCTGATGGAAGGCACTCACTGGCAAGGGGAGAGATGGAGACTGCAGGTAGGCGTGGAGGGGGGACCCTGCAGAGGGGAGAGATCTGGATTTTCACTCTTTGCCCTAGACGGTCCCTTTAGGACTACACCGCTCTGTTTTGAGGAGCATCCAGCGTGTTCCTAGTGGCTTGTTAAAACAACCAGCACCAGCTCAGGGACCGGGAAATACAGGGTAGGACATCGAGGCTAGGCCCACTACTTTGGCTTTGGCAGAAGTGTACTGATTCCCTGCAAGGCTGTAGGGGACTGCTGGGAACCCGTAACTGGATGTCAGTTCCCTGGAGACTGAGGCTTCTTGGTCTTCGGTCTAACGGCCTGTGAGGCCCCAGGGGTTCTGATACTCAGAAAAGGAGGGTTCACATCCTTCGAGGAACAGTAAAATGACTTGATGTCCACTGTTTCTTCTGCTTATACTATGTGTTTCTGGCTCCCAGTTCCACCCTGTTACTACACACTTAATGAGGCCTTCAAGCTAGTGACGGGAAGCATAGGAGAAAACAACCACGAGTTAAATTTCTTACAAAGGATGAAAGGGAAGAGGCGAGCATTCAATATGCGACATCTATGGTCTCAGAAGAGTTTTTTAGCCCCATGTGGTCACTGAGTGTCCCCTCTGCAGTTATCAAATTATAAAAGCATCTAATCTCACCCAAAGGCCATACTCTTTCTAGCTCTAAGCCAATACTGTCTTTAAAAAAAAGAACAACAACAAAGAAACCTTACTTTTTATTTATTTTTATTTTCTTTTTGCGGTACGTGGGCCTCTCACTGCTGTGGCCTCTCCCGCCGCGGAGCACAGGCTCCGGACGCGCAGGCTCAGCGGCCACGGCTCACGGGCCCAGCCGCTCCGCGGCATGTGGGATCCTCCCGGACTGGGGCACGAACCCGTGTCCCCTGCATCGGCAGGCGGACTCCCAACCACAGCGCCACCAGGGAAGCCCCAAAACCTTACTATTAAATGACCTCAATCTATTTGATGGAGAGTCCTATTTCTTATATTAATTCATGGGAATAAGAGCCAAACTAGCTATCAAACGTCATTCCAAACTCCTCTGACCTAGGTGGCTTGTCTATAGCAATAATTGGCACTTTAGTGCCCTAAACAATAATACAATTCTAGTATTTATCTGGAGTAATTTTTTAACGTTATCACTCACATTAAAAGTGATTTGCAACTATGGTATGCTTTAGTCCTTTCATGCTTCTTGGGGAGAAAGCAATCTGCAAGGTGGCCCTGGGTACATGTGAGGGATTGTGTAGCCTTTCTTTTTCTAAGAAGCACTTAGGAATGGGTGGCCCCATTTCTGGTGGCTGCCTCAGCTGGAGCCACAATGCAGATGCGGAAGAACGCCCCTTGTGTAAAAATTTCTTTTTTAGCATATCCCCATGCTAGGTTTAAAATACACTGATTTCCAGGGCTTCCCTGGTGGTGCAGTGGTTAAGAATCTGCCTGCCAATGCAGGGGACACGGGTTCAATCCCTGGTCTAGGAATATCCCACATGCCGCAGAGCAACTAAGCCTGTGCACCACAACCACTGAGCCTGCACTCTAGAGACTGTGAGCCACAACTACTGAAGCCCGTGCGCCTAGAGCCCATGCTCCGCAACAAGAGAAGCCACCGCGATGAGAAGCCGACACACCACAATGAAGAGTAGCCCCTGCTCGCTGCAACTAGAGAAAGCCCGCGCGCAGCAACGAAGACCCAATGCAGACAAAAATAAATTAATTAAACAAATTAATTAAAAAAAAAATACCGATTTCCACCTGCATTAATTTTTTATTCACAAAAACGTTTTAAAGAGTAACACAAACTCACAAATGCCTTGAAAAAGCTGACTATGCATTTCAGATATAATGGTATAGTAATAATTAATCCTAGTTATAAAAAAAAAGTTAGGACTTCCCTGGTGGCGCAGTGGTTAAGAGTCCACCTGCCAATGCAGGGGACACCGGTTCGAGCCCTGCTCCGAGAAGATCCCACATGACGCGGAGCAATGAAGTCCGTGCGCTGCAACTACTAAGCCTGTGGTCTACTGTCCACGAGCCACAACTACTGAGCCGGCATGCCTAGACCCCGTGCTCTGCAACAAGAGAAGCCACCGCAACTATAAGCTCGTAAGAAATCGCAACAAACAGTAGCCCTTGCTCGCCGCAACTAGAGAAAGCCCCTGCACAGCAATGAAGACCCAATGCAGCCAAAAAAAAAAAAGGTAGTAGACTTCCCAATAAAATGCTGAACATATTCATATCGGTAATTAAAAATGATGTTGGGGGCTTCCCAGGTGGCGCAGTGGTTGAGAGTCCGCCTGTTGATGCAGGGGACATGGGTTTGTGCCCTGGTCCAGGAAGATCCCACATGCCGCGGAGCAGCTGGGCCCATGAGCCATGGCCACTGAGCCTGCACGTCTGGAGCCTGTGCTCCACAACGGGAGAGGCCACAACAGTGAGAGGCCCAGGAGTACTGCAAAAAAAAAAAAAAAAGATCAGAGCAGAAATAAATGAAATAGAAACAAAGAAAACAATAGCAAGGATCAATAAAACTAAAAGCTGGTTCTTTGAGAAAATAAACAAAATTAATAAACCATTAGCCAGACTCATCAAGAAAAAGAGGGAGAGGACTCAAATCAATAAAATTAGACACAAAAAAGAAGTTACAAAGACACTGCAGAAATACAAAGCATCCTAAGAGACTGCTACAAGCAACTCTATGCCAATAAAATGGACAACCTAGAAGAAATGGACAAATTCTTAGAAAGGTATAACCTCTCAAGACTGAACCAGGAAGAAATAGAAAATATGAACAGACAAATCACAAGTAATGAAATTGAAACTGTGATTAAAAATCTTCCAACAAACAAAAGTCCAGGACCAGGTGGCTTCACAGGTGAATTCTATCAAACATTTAGAGAAGAACTAAACACCCATCCTTCTCAAACTCTTCCAAAAATTGCAGAGGAAAGAACACTCCCAAACTCATTCTATGAGGTCACCATCACCCTGATACCAAAACCAGACAAAGATACTACAAAAACAGAAAATTACAGAACAATATCACTGATGAATAGAGATGCAAAAATCCTCAACAAAATACTAGCAAACAGAATCCAACAACACATTAAAAGGATCATACATGATGATCAAGTGGGGTTTATCCCAGGGATAAAAGGATTCTTCAATATACACAAATCAATCAATGTGATACACCATACTAACAAATTGAAGAATAAAAAGCATATGATCATCTCAATAGCTGCAGAAAAAGCTTTTGACAAAATTCAACACCCACTTATGATAAAAACTCTCCAGAAAGTGGGCACAAAGGGAACTTACCTCGACATAATAAAGGCCATATATGACAAACCCACAGCAAACATCATTCTCAATGGTGAAAAACTGAAAGCATTTCCTATAAGATCAGGAACAAGACAAGGATGTCCACTCTCACCACTATTATTCAACATAGTTTTAGAAGTCCTAGCCATGGCAATCAGAGAAGAAAAAGAAATAAAAGGAATCCAAATTGGAAAAGAAGAAGTAAAACTGTCACTGTTTGCAGGTGACATGATACTATACATAGAGAATCCTAAAGATGGCATCAGAAAACTATTAGAGCTAATCAATGAATTTGGTAAAGTTGCAGGATACAAAATTAATGCATAGAAATCTCTTGCATTCCTATACACTAATGATGAAAAATTTAAAAGAGAAATTAAGGAAACACTCCCATTTACCATTGCAACAAAAAGAATAAAATACCTAGGAAAAAACCTACCTAGGGAGACAATAGACCTGTATGCAGAAAACTATAAGACACTGATGAAAGAAATTAAAGATGACACAAACAGATGGAGAGATATACCATGTTCTTGGATTGGAAGAATCAATATTGTGAAAATGACTATACTACCCAAAGCAATTTACAGAGTCAATGCAATCCCTATCAAATTACCAATGGCATTTTTTACAGAACTAGAAGAAAAAATCTTAAAATCTGTATGGAGACACAAAAGACCCCGAAAAGCCAAAGCAGTCTTGAGGGAAAAAAACAGAGCTGGAGGAATCAGACTTGCTGATTTCGGACTATACTACAAAGCTACAGTAATCAAGACAATATGGTACTGGCACAAAAACAGAAACACAGATCAATGGAACAAGATAAAAGCCCAGAGAGAAACTCATGCACCTATGGTCAACTAATCTATGACAAAGGAGGCAAGGATATACAATGGAGAAAAGAAAGTCTCTTCAATAAGTGATGCTGGGAAAACTGGACAGCTACATGTGAAAGAATGAAATTAGAACACTCCCTAACACCATACACAAAAATAAACTCAAAATGGATTAGAGACCTAAATGTAAGTCCTGAAAGTATAAATCTCTTAGAGGAAAACATAGGAAGAACACTCTTTGACATAAACCACAACAAGATCTTTTTTGCTCCACCTCCTAGAGTAATGGAAATAAAAACAAAAATAAACAAATGGGAGCTAATGAAACTTCAAAGCTTTTGCACAGCAAAGGAAACCATAAACAAGACGAAAAGACAACCCTCAGAATCGGAAAAATATTTGCAAACGAATCAACGGACAAAGGTTTAATCTCCAAAATATATAAATAGCTCATGCAGCTCAATATTAAAGAAACACACAACCCAATCCAAAAATGGGCAGAAGACCTAGATAGACATTTCTCCAAAGAAGACATACAGATGGCCGAGAAGCACATGAAAAGCTGCTCAACATCACTAATTATTAGAGAAATGCAAATCAAAACTACAATGAGGTATCCCCTCACACCAGTTAGAATGGGCATCATCAGAAAATCTACAGACAACAAATGCTGGAGAGGGTGTGGAGAAAAGCGAACCCTCTTGCACTGTTGGTGGGAATGTAAATGGATACAGCCACTATGGAGAACAGTATGGAGGTTCCTTAAAAAACTAAAAATTGAATTACCATATGACCCAGCAATCCCAGTACTGGGCATACACACAGAGAAAACCATAATTCAAAAAGACACATGCACCCTAATGTTCATTGCAGCACTATTTACAACAGCCAGGTCATGGAAGCAACCTAAATGCTCATTGACAGACGAATGGATAAAGAAAATGTGGTACATATATACAATGGAATATTACTCAGCCATAAAAAGGAACGAAATTGGGTCATTTATAGAGACGTGGATGGATCTAGAGACTTTCATACAGAGTGAAGTAAGTCAGAAAGGGAAAAACAAATATCGTATATTAACACGTATATGTGGAACCTAGAAAAATGGTACAGATGAACCGGTTTGCAGGGCAGAAATTGAGACACAGATGTAGAGAACAAACGTATGGACACCAAGTGGGGAAAGCAGCGGTGGGTGGGGGTGATGGTGTGATGAGCTGGGCAATTGGGATTGACATGTATACACTGATGTGTATAAAATTGATGACTAATAAGGACCTACTGTATAAAAAAATAAAATAAAATTTAAAAATGCAAAAAAAAAGTTGGAAAAAATCTTGTCATAGTTGGTACTAATGTAAAAGCAGCTGTGATTTAATTCTAAAAAAGAAAAAAAAAAAAGGAATACACACCATCTAACTCTTCGGTAGGTTTTATCAAGTGCTATTACCACATGCCTGTAATTATGTATTACCGCCTCCATTTCCATCTCCAAGAGACCGGGGCCCAGAACAGGTATGTGAATCGCTCCTGACTCCACATTTAGTGCTTTTCCCCACTATCCCACCCTTATGGAGGGCAGTGCGGGAGAAGTGAGGGGTGTCACAGCCAAGAGGAAAACAGGGAGGTCAGGACAGACGTCCCTCTGCCCCACATTTGAAGTGCTGAAGGGGATTCTAGTAAGTGGCTGGAAGCAAGAGACTCAGAGAAAAGATTCTGCACTGAAAATACAAATTTCTAAGCTGCTTAGAGCTAGTGGTGAGGAAGAGAGTAAGAAATCAGAATGGCGGGTAGAGAGGGCAGCAGGACAATTAAGGGGAGAGACACAGACATTTTTACCCCCAAAGAGAATACGGGAGGCCAGAGATGAGACAGGAGAAAAGTACTTTTCCTCGGAAATCTGGAAGAGATGGGGTGAATGGGATGAGCTAAGGGTACAGCTTTTTCTCCTAAATAGGAGGCAAGGATGAGAGAAGAGGCTGGTAAAATAAGTGACGGAAATAAATGGAGGGATTATGTAACGCAAGCTAGGAAGACAGTGGGAAGAAATACAATTGTGTATTTATGCAGAGCTCCAATTCGAAGACATGTCACCCTCCCCATCTAGCCACCAGCACCTACCTCTCTGCCACGTGATGGTGGAGGGGTCAATGTCAAGACGGGCAAATTTCCTCATTTCCTCTTCTGTCAGAGCGCTTGGATCAGTCTTATTTATTCCCAGTTTCTAATGATTAAGAAGAACAAAATATGTTTTAGAAGGAATGAAAAGCAAGACGTAACCAAATTATCCCTCTACTTTTACCTTCTCCATGACTAGTAAAGCCTTTTTAAAAACTAAGCTGAACTTCAAGTAAATGGTAGGTTAGTCCAACTCATAAATGAATGGATCCAAACACCTCCTAAAATGGGAGACATTCTTTGTGTACTGTCACCTGTTACTCGAAGGGTGTATTTGTAATAATACACCCTTCGAATAACAGGTGACAGTACACAAAGAATAAGTGCCGTATTGTCTGTCATAGCCTAAGGCTCTCTACGTAGTCACCACATGCCATGCACAGAAGGGGCATAAAACTTCCATCTAATTGATGCTCCAGTTCACTAGTTGTTCTTTTCAGATACAAATACCAATAATTTTTATTTATTTATTTATTTTATTTTTATTTTTGGCTGCGTTGGGTCTTCGTTGCTACGCGCAGGCTTTCTCTAGTTGTGACGAGCGGGGGCTACTATTCGTTGCAGTGCACGGGCTTCTCACTGCGGTGGCTTCTCTTGTTGTGGAGCATGGGCTCTAGGCACATGGGCTTCAGTAGTTGTGGCACACGGGCTCAGTAGTTGTGGCTCGCAGGCTCTAGAGTGCACACTCAGTAGTTGTGGCTCGCGGGCTCTAGAGCGCAGGCCCAGCTGTGGCACACGGGCTTCACTGCTCCGAGGCATGTGGGATCTTCCTGGACCAGGGATCGAACCCGTATCCCCTGCACTGGCAGGCAGATTCGTAACCACTGCGCCACCAGGGAAGTCCCTACCAATAATTTAAGTAACGATTATGTCTACGTTTTCAAGTTATTTCTAATTCCACAAGAAAAAAATTAAAACTTTTAAAGCATCTCTTTCTATAAAGAAAACACTCTAACAAAGTGGTTTTTGATAAAGTATAAGAAAAGAATCTGGGAAACAAACTATAAACGTTGGAGATGCTGAGGATACCATATTGTGCGTTATTCTCAACAAACTGAACTTGGTTCAGTAAGAAGCCAGGGGATGAATTTTTTAAACCAATTCTCACCAACCAGTGGCTGTAGATTATATCATTAAAGTTATTTTTTAGTCTGAAAAAAAGCAAAGGGAAGTAGGGCATTAAGTAGCAAAGAGCACTAGAAAATGGTAAAATGGATAAGAATTAAGAGCACATCCACAAATAGAATCTTGCTACAATAAAAACTGAAATAGATGAATTTTCAAAGTCTTTCTTAGAAAATTAAGAACTGTCATGAAAAGGAAGACTCTTGGCAATCTTCATTTGTTAGTTGACTAGAGTTCTCAGCAGAGTGGTGCTCTCGTTTTATAGATGAAGAAGCTGACATCTATAAGGGTGAACTCATTTGTCCACCTGCTTTTTGGTGCAGGATCAAGGCCTCAGGCATCTAGTTCTGGGCAATCTCTGTTACATTGTTCTGTCTATTCAGAGTTCAATATCCAAAAAAAGCATCTGAAAACCCAAATCAAATCAAGTTCAAAATTTCTGGTTCTGACGATTTTTCTGATTTGTTTCCAGGGTATTTTCTTTTTAAAGAACCATTAACTAGAAACTTACTTTCAGCCGAGCAAGTTGAATTTTTGAAAATTCTCTAACACCATTCACTGAAGCAACCAGTCGATTATACAGAGCCTAGAAACGCAAAATAAAAACAAAACTCACAAAAGTTTAAGGGCCAACCATGAACTTGGACAATTTACAGAATATGGCAAAGTTCATTACATTTATAACCAAACTGTTTAGATTACAGACCCTATTAAAATTCTCGGTTAATGTAAACAATTTAGACTGAAGTTCTGTCATTTTAATAAATTCGACTAGATCTGCAATAATGCACATTGTAAAGAGTTTGCATGAAAATACATTTCTTGATCTACAGCCTTATAACTACCAAGTTAAAATTTATCTCTATATTTATTTTTGGCTTCAAAAACTCACTAGGGAGTTAGTTTAATTGGAGGATGTTAGGACCTTTGTAAAATGTGTCAGAAATTCCCACTTTTATCCATGTCCTATGTCTATGAGGAATTAGCATCTAGTAGTCTGTCCCCTTCAGGTGTGTGATTTACCTCTCAGACCCTACAGCCCTGAGGCCCAAAAAGGGGGTCTGACCTGTTTAGCAGGGCATCTAGGATAGCTGCCTGTAACATCAGAATCTTAAAAAGATATCTCTCCAACCCCCTTAGCAGAGACCAGAGATTACACCCATGGGCAAAACTAAGAGAACTTGTCTACCAATTACCTTTAAAACTAAAGGTTCGTCTTGAAGACAATTTGGCTTAAAAAGAGCAACTAGCATAATTCTCCCAATAACCTGGTAGTGGTCATAAACTAATTTGAGAACCTTACCAAAGTACAGATCCTCTCCTTAAGAAATAAGGACATATATACAATTCACAACATTTTGAATAGAATTTCAGAGAACTTTCGGACTCCAAAAGTTTTTTCATGAATTCCTTAATCCAGGAATCCCAGGATAACATGCCCAAAATGGCCTTTTGGGCATCTTAAAACAAGGAGCCTTTCTCACCTTGTCTGTTTGAGTATTTTCATGCAAAATCCTTGTGTCGATAGCAGCGGCCAACAAGTTATTAGCAGCAGTGATGGCATGGATGTCCCCAGTCAGGTGAAGGTTGAACTATAAAATGAAACGGAAACATCTTTCTACTTGTTTCAAACAACCATTGCAGTACTGAAGGACTTTCCAAATAAACAAAATATTCTGCTAATGACATACCCTTACAACGCTTAGGATATGTTTTATATAGCCTGAATCTGAAGATCAGAAAATGTCAGTCTTCCACTTGACAACAAAGAATACTTGCACAGACTTTCTATTGCAAATTCTTCCTTTCTCAGGTTAAGAGTGAAACAATTCTGATGGACTTAATGATTGGGTTCCTTATTTTGGTTTTCTTTTTTCATGTACTTTTATGCACTGTTTTATAATTAAGAAAATAGTACCATATCAAATGTACTTTGGAATAAGGCAGGGAATAAAACACACAGTAGCAATAGAACAATATAGAATGTGACAGCCTGAGTAATAGAAAAAAAGTATCACTCTCACAACTCTCTATTTCGTTATTTTTCTTCTAATCTATCTGTAGAATCAGCATGTTTGTAATTTGCTAACTTTTTCAGATAGTTCTAACTACCTTGTCCCTCAGTTTGGCCCAACTTGGGCCATGCAGGTGATGCCATATGACAGCAGGTCGGCAGCGCCCTTTCAATACTCCCCAGGCCACGTTCCTTACACTCCATCCCCAACCTGGCCCCCTGGCTCTGGAGCTTCCTGGCTTGTGACTGTTACTCATCCTCCTGCAGATGAGGCCTGGGGCTATTTTTCTCAGCCAAGCCTTGACTATGCTTTCTCACTCCCACCCCCTTCTCACTCCCACCCCCAACATTTGAAGATTATCCAAAATTTCCCTCTAGCTTCCATGATGCTCACATCCCTGTGGGTAAAAAGAAAACCCTTTCCTATTCCTTCAACAAAATCAACAAATATTTCCTAGTGAGCACCTCTTACGTGCTGGGCACACTGCTAAGTGCTGGGGCCCAGGGGGTCTAACTCCTCACAGCCCGATGGGACCACACGGAGGTAAACACAGAGCAGGAGGGGATCCGTGGGATGGAACAGAACCTCGACGGAGCAGGTACCATTTGAAATGGGAGCTGAGCAGGGAACGCAGGAAAGGGAAGAACATTCCAGACTTGGAACCAAGAGAAAACAGGGCAAGGAGTTTGACAGGGTGGAGACAGGGAGGGTGGCATGGGAACCTGAGACACTGGGGGTGGAGAGATGGCCGGAGCATGACGGAGTAACTGCTGAAATGCAGGCAACAGAAAAGGACATGGGCTTTAGGAAGACTTCTCAGGACCTGAACCAAGAGGCTGATGTGGAGAGTGGAACTGATGGGACCTGGTCACTGGTTAAATCCAGGGGACAAGGAGGTGTTAATACAGGGTGTAGAAACTGGTCTTGTAGAAATAAGAATTGACACCATTGGCCTATCTGGACCATTTGTTTTTTGGAACTGTGGTTGTCCCTCAGTATCCATGCGGAATTGGTTTCAGGACCCTGTAGATAGCAAAATCCACAGATACTCTAAGTCCCTTATGTAAAATAGTGTAGTATTTGCATATAACATACTCTCATCCTCCGGTAGAATCTAAATCATTGCTAGACTACTTATAATACTCAATACAATGTAAACGTTACGAAAATAGTTACCAGCGTGCATTAATTCAAGTTTTGCTTTTTGGAACTTTCTGGAAAATTTTTTTTCCTGAGTATTTTCAAGCTGCAGTTGGTCACAACCATGAATGTGGAACCTGTGGATACAGATGAGCGACTGGACTTGATTCTGGAGTCTCAGTTCACAGAAGGGAAGAGTCCAGGCCTTCCCGAATTCAGCAGTGTAACAGATGATGATGGAGACACAGCTCTGCGTCCTATCATCCAAACCCTTGAGGTGGGTTTTGGGATTCAGAATTTTTTGGAATGGAGAAAGGTAGTGTGATGGACACATAATTTATTTATAAAACGTTCCAAGCAGGGTCCAGGTCAGCATCCATTAATCAAAAATAATATTTCTGCAGCAAAATATATGAATATTTACACCTAGGGGCATAGACAAAATCCGTAAGTAGCTCATTAACAGTAAATGTCAGGTTTTCCCCCAAATGGGTCAGGCAAACATTTCTGGTTTTCAGAGCCTTCAGAACTTTGGGATTGAGGATAAAGTACTGTGCGCCTGTATTTACAGAAGCACAGAGAAAAGGTTCCAGGAGGGAAAAACAGTGACACAAGACACGTGTCTCTTGGAATCTTACCTCTTCCATAGGGATGACCTGGGCGTATCCACCACCTGCAGCTCCTCCTAAACAACAGAGCAGGTACCATTTGAAATGAGTTGTCAAGTACAGGAGCCCCAGGGACACAGCTCCCCAAGCCCAACGGGGAGGCACGTACCCGTAAGATGTAATAAAAAGAGGCAGTGAGAAATAATACGTCTCAGGCAAAGCGGAACAGAAGGTGAAGAAAGTTCACCCTACGTCCCACTATATAATTTAAGGACTTTGGTCTCTTTGTTTAAAAGGGGGGTAAGCAGAATACAGCAAACGGCATTACAGCGAACATGAGATTCTTTCGTTAATTTATTATTAGATCTATGTGGCTATGTTTCACCTAAACTGCACATGCATTTAAAGTACCAAAAACTTTCCTAAATAAAATCTACCTGATCAACAGACTTACACATTACAGACTTCTGTCAGTTTATTTTAGTTAATAGTATATATGATTTATCATGCTGCTTATCCCCCGAAATAGTAAAGTTATTACATTAAAAAGACTTCTCTATCCTAAAACAATGATACCTTCTGTGTCCACATCATTTTACAGTTGACCTTATTTTTATACACTATTTTGCCTCACGATAATCTGGGAAGCCTAGTACTATATACCTTTTACACTTTTACACACGTGACTCAGAGAAGTTATGACTGGCTAAAGGTCACACAGCGGTAAGAGACACAGCCACAAATAAAACCCCAGGCTTCTTGTCCACATCTAGTGTTCACTGCACTACATAATGTATGACATTCTAACAGTACTTAAAGTTAGGAGTTGTTAATATTTGTAACAGTAATATAAATATAATACTGCTAAAAACCACAAAGTACCGAGAACAAGCAGTAATTGTAGCAGTAAAGGCTATTATAAAGTGAGCTGAAGAATGATTCATGATAAATCCACGAAGCAAGACTAGTGACTGTGGAGGTGCCAGATCGCAGCCCAACCACAGCCACAGAGGAAGTTCATTGCATCTCGCGGTCCACAGCCGGTTTCCAGAGCTCCTTGGGGCCCACACAGCAACTCCAATGACATGAGGCTTGGGGCTGACCTAAGGGATCTCTTAACGGTTTGGATGGAAAGACCTTTAAGCTTGGCTGGGATGACAAAACACCAATATAAACAGCTGAGTTTCAAAACCGCTCGGCAAAGAAGGTACTGATGAAATGGAAGGCTTTCTGCTCAAGGCTGGAGTCCCGAGCGAGAGCCCAACCATCACTCAAGGGAAGCAAGGGAATCGGCTTCCTGAGGGGCTCCGCTGAGACCTCCCCCCTGAAGCTCTCTCTGCGGGAGGATCATGCTGCGGCGACCTCCTGAATGTGCAGGGGGGAGGGGGAGGGGGGGAGGGCTGCAGGAGTGCATGTAGAGATGAAATGTATCAGTTCCTCTAGTAAGCTGTAACTCCACGATTGTCGGTGATAAATTTTGCCCTGAAAAACATACTAGTTGTTAAATAAACTACCTTTCACTCCAAAAGTCGGTCCTTGAGAAGGCTGCCTCAGACAGGCAAAGGAGTTGATATTCAGGTGCGCAGTCAATGCCTGCACGAGCCCAATTGTAACTGTACTTTTCCCTTCTCCCAGAGGGGTGGGTGTGATCCTGGTGTGGGGGAAAAGGAACAGTAAATTTAATATTTTCTAGACAATCTATGCACAGTCAATCTATGGTACAAGAACCAACTCGGAGGAGACTGAGAGAGACCAGGCCACCCCAGAATCATTGAACCATTCAACTTCCTTGGATCTTTTTATGGTCTACCCACATCACAAAAGTCCGCGCTTAAGCTAAAATCAAGATATAGACATATCTTTACCGAGAGTGCCAAGAAAGAAAAGTTAATTCAGCACTAGTGCCAATAACACTATCAACTTCAAGAAACGGCAAAGAATTATTCATCAAAACGATTTAAATAATTAAGCTGATGTCATTTTCTTGCTGATGGATAATTTGGCATTTGTTCTTCCAGGGCCATTTACCAAGGGCATTAAGAGGGCACGAGGCCTAAGTCAACGGTCCAGGGGTGGTGAGGCATGGCCAGACTCTCATTTTGGAAGGGATTCTAATGTCCCCATTCATCCATCTCCTTCTAGATATCAGTGTCCGGGGCTTGTCCAGCCATGTTTAAACACAAGCTGTGCCGGAGGCTCATTACCTCCAGGGTGGCCCATTCATTTCCTGACAGCTTTTACAGTGAGACAAGTTCTTTGTCCTAAAGAGGAGATATCTGCATTCCTGTAGCTTCCTACAGACACACTCAGCCTCTCCCTTCCAGTATTGGGAAGGAGTAAGTCCACAGCTCCTAAGCACACTCAGGAGGTCAAGTCTGCTCTGGGAGCTCACTGTTGAGCACACACCCTACAGAGCCAAGCATCAGAGGCTCACATCAAAGAATTAAGTAATGGGACAGGCGTCTATTACATTCCCAAGTAAAGACCCATGAAATTGCTCCTTGGCATATCCTAACCACTGTTACAAGTTTAAAAACTTCTTTTGCCTTACAATTTAGTCTTCTGTGGGTTAGATGCTGTGAGCCAGATTGTCTAGGACGCTCAACCAAAACAAAACTGATGACAGAGTTTTCTGACCCAAAAAACCCAGCGATGTGACCACAAAGAAGCAATACAACTATCTCCGTCCACCACAGCAATACAATCAATCACTCTTTCAGCAAATATTTCTTAAGTACCACTGTGTCCAGGTAACTAGACCCCGGGGACACAGTGACGACCACACTGGACTCCACTGCTGACCTCACAGAGCTTATGGCCGATGGGAGATGTGGAGAGATCAATGAGCAGTTACAATGAATGTGAGAAACGCTGAGACAGAGCAAACAGGGCAATTACACTATATTATGAGAGCACACAGGACGATCCAAGTAGACTTGGGACAGCAGGGAAGGCTTCCTGGTGGAAGTAACATCTAAGCTGAGACCTGACAAATGAATGAGAGTTCGCCAGATAAAAGGGAGGGTGGGTTTGGGGTAGTTAATATGCTAGGTTCTCTGCTTTATATTTGTTGGGTTAATCTTCATTTGATAAACGAGGAAGCTAAGGCACAGGAATTTTAAGTATCCTGCCCAAGGCCATACAATTAGTAAGCAGTAGAGCTGGAAATTAAACCCAGGCAAGTCATCTGACTTCACTAGGTTATTTCTATGGATGGAAATCATTATCGATAATTGAGTAATTTAAAGCATGGGAATGGGGACGATCAGCCAGTGGAGGGAACAGAGTACAAAAGGGATAAAGACAGAATTGTTAAGAACATGGTCTCTTAGGGAATAGTTAGAAGAGAGCAAAGGGAAACTAAGAAGGAGCAGTATTAAGTTCGGGAAACCCTGACAGGAGGCAGAGGTGTGACAGGGGAATCTTCGAAGGGAGCCATGGAAGCATCCCCAGACTCAAATGCAGTCCAGTGAAAAGCGGTCACTGGATGGAGCAACAAGGAGGCCACTGGCAGGGAGCTAGTGATCCCACTGGAATGCTCCTCGGTGACGTGCACTTCTAACCAAGAGCCACAGGCATCACGATCTTACGTAAAGAAAATGCAGGTCAGATGTAGGGTGGATTGAGTACTGTACTGGTATTTACTTCTTGCAAAGGAAGAGAGGCTTTACTTAAATGTGTCACATGAAGGATTAGATTTTCATCCCTAAGGATATGCTCACAATGCTGCTGGCGAGAGCCAAAAGCAGACACGCCCAGAGATGACCTCCCAAAAACTCCAGCTAGGCGTCCAGCTCTTAATGAGAAACACAGGACTGCTGAGCGTTCTGCCAACTGATACAATTCAGGAAAAGCAGAAAGGAGGAAGTATTTACGGGGAGCAATCAAAGGAGAGCTACCAAAAAAATTTTATTTCACCTCAATTCCTACATTTGGCATCAAAATCTGGCTTAATTGTCGTCTCACGATCCTTAGCTCACCTTCCAAACTATCAAGTTGACTGAGGAAAGAATAAGCACCACGTTAACCTAATTTCTTTTTCTGTAAGAGCCTGGAGTTTATGGAAATGGAACTGGGGGTTCTGCTCATTAGCTTCCACATCTTCTCCTAGGATATTTATCTGCTCCCTCCAACTTCCCACAGGACTCATTTCGTGCTTATTATCTAACTTTTCAGGGGGCATTAGGACTACAAGCTTGCTGAGGTGAAAGACTATTTCCATTGCGTTTCTGTCACATGTCCAGGCATAGATGAGCAAAAAACATTAGAAAAAGAAATGACACCTTTTCTAAAACAAATGTTATTCACTGTCAACTACAGTAAAAACGAATTGAACGAGTTGGAGATCTCCCAGACATCTCCAACTCAACGATAAGACCCAGGTCCACTCAACGACCAGCAAGCTACAGTGCTGGACACCCTATGCCAAACAACTAGCAAGACAGGAACACAACCTTACCCATTAGCAGAGAAGCTGCCTAAAATCATAATAAGGTCACAGTCACCCTAAAACACACCAACGGACATGGTCCTGCCCAGCAGAAAGACAAGATCCAGCCTGACCCACCAGAACACAGGCACCAGCCTACACAACCCACTGAACCAAACCTAGCCACTGGGGGCAGACACCAAAAACAATGGGAACTACAAACCCGCAGCCTGTGAAAAGAAGACCCCAAACACAGTAAGTTAAGCAAAATGAGAAAACAGAGGAATGCACAGCAGATGAAGGAGCAAGATAAAACCCCACCAGACCCAACAAATCAAGAGGAAATAGGGAGTCTACCTGAAAAAGAAATCAGAGTAAGGATAGTAAAGATGACCCAAAATCTTGGAAATAGAATGGAGAAAATATAAGAAATGTTTAACAAGGACCTAGAAGAACTAAAGAGCAAACAAACAATGATGAACAACACAATAAATGAAATTAAAAATTCTCTACAAGGACTCAATAGCAGAATAACTGAGGCAGAAGAACGGATAACTGACCTGGAAGACAAAATAGTGGAAATAACTACCGCAGAGCAGAATAAAGAAAAAAGAATGAAAAGAATTGAGGACAATCTCAAGAGACCTTTGAGACAATATTAAATACACCAACATGAGAATTATAGGGGTCCCAGAAGAAGAAGAGAAAAAGAAAGGGTCTAAGAAAATATTTGAAGACATTATAATTGAAAACTTCCCTAATATGGAAACGGAAATAGTCAATCAAGTCGAGGAAGCACAGAGAGTTCCATACATGATAACTCCAAGAAGAAACACGCCAAGACACATATTAATCAAATTATCAAATGTTAAATGAAAAGAAAACATAGTAAAAGCAGCAAGGGAAAAACAACAAATAATACACAAGGGAATCCCCATAAGGTTAACAGCTGATCTTTCAGCAGAAACTCTGCAAGCCAGAAGGAAGTGGCAGGACATATTTAAAGCGCTGAAAGGGTAAAACCTACAACCAAGATTACTCTACCCAGCAAGGATCTCATCCAGATTCGATGGAGAAATTAAAAACTTTACAGACAAGCAAAAGCTGAGAGAGTTCAGCACCACCAAACCAGCTTTACAACAACTGCTAAAGGAACTTCTCTAGGCAAGAAACACAAGAGAAGGAAAAGACCTACAATAATGAAACCAAAACAACTAAGAAAATGGGAATATAACATACATATTGATAATTACCTTAAATGTAAATGGACTAGATGCTCCCACCAAAAGACACAGATTGGCTGAATGGATACAAAAACAAGACTGAGATATTTGCTGTCTACAAGAGACCCACTTCAGACCTAGAGACACATACAGACTGAAAGTGAGGGGATAGAAAATGATATTCCATGCAAATGGAAAGCAAAGAAAGCTGGAGTAGCAATTCTCATATTAGACAAAATAGACTTTAAAATAAAGACTCTTAGAAGAGACAAAGAAGGACACTACATAATGATCAAGAGATCGATCCAAGAAGAAGATATAACAATTGTAAATATTTATGCACCCAACATAGGAGCACCTCAATACATAAGGCAAATGCTAACAGCCATATAAGGGGAAATCGACAGTAACACAATCACAGTAGGGGACTTGAACACCCCACTTTCACCAATGGACAGATCATCCAAAATGAAAATAAATAAGGAAACACAAGCTTTAAATGATACATTAAACAAGATGGACTTAATTGATATTTATAGGACACTCCATCCAAAAACAACAGAGTACACTTTCTTCTCAAGTGCTCATGGAACATTCTCCAGGATAAATCATATCTTGGGTCACAAATCAAGCCTTGGTAAATTTAAGAACATTGAAATCGCATCAAGTTTCTTTTCCGACCACAGTGCTATGAGAGTAGATATCAATTACAGGAAAAAATCTGTAAAAACTACAAACACATGGAGGCTAAACAATACACTACTAAATAACCAAGAGATCACTGAAGGAATCAAAGAGGAAATCAAAAAGTGCCTAGAAACAAATGACATGAAAACACAATGACCCAAAACCTATGGGATGCAGCAAAAGCAGTTCTAAGAGGGAAGTCTATAGCAATACAATCCTACCTCAAGAAACAAGAAACATCTCAAATAAACAACCTAACCTTACACCTAAAGCAATTAGAGAAAGAACAAAAAACCCCCAAAGTTAGCAGAAGGAAAGAAATCATAAAGATCAGAGCAGAAATAAATGAAAAAGAAATGAAGGAAACAATAGCAAAGATCAATAAAACTAAAAGCTGGTTCTTTGAGAAGATAAAGAAAGTTGATAAACCATTAGTCAGACTCATCAAGAAAAAAAAAGGGAGAAGACTCATATCAATAGAATTAGAAATGAAAAAGGAGAAATAACAACTGACATTGCAGAAATACAAAGGATAATGAGAGATTACTACAAGCAGCTATATGCCAATAAAATGGACAGCCTGGAAGAAATGGACAAATTCTTAGAAAAGCACAACCTTCCAAGACTGAACCAGGAAGAAACAGAAAATGTAAACAGACCAATCACAAGCACTGAATTGAGACTGTGATTAAAAATCTTCCAACAAACAAAAGCCCAGGACCAGATGGCTTCACAGGGGAATTCTACCAAACATTTAGAGAACAGCTAACACCTACCCTTCTCAAACTCTTCCAAAATATAGCAAAGGGACGAACACTCCCAAATTCATTCTACGAGGCCACCATCACCCTGATACCACAACCAGACAAAGATGTCACAAAGAAAGAAAACTAAAGGCCAACATCACTGATGAACACAGAGGCAAAAATCCTCAACAAAATACTAGTAAACAGAATCCAACAGCATATTAAAAGGCTCATACACCACGATCAAGTGGGGTTTATCCCAGGAATGCAAGGATTCTTCAATATACGCAAATCAATCAACGTGATACACCATATTAACAAATTGAAGGAGAAAAACCTTATGATCATCTCAATAGATGCAGAAAAAGTTTTTGACAAAATTCAACACCCATTTATATAAAAAAACCCCAGAAAGTAGGCATAGAGGGAACTTACCTCAACATAATAAAGGCCATATATGACAAGCCCACAGCCAACATTGTTCTCAATGGTGAAAAAATGAAACCATTTCCTATAAGATCAGGAACAAGACAAGGTTGTCCACTCCCACCATTATTATTCAACATAGTTTTGGAAGTTTTAGCCACATCAATTACAGAAGAAAAAGAAATAAAAGGAACCCAAATCAGAAAAGAAGAAATAAAACTGTCACTGTTTGCAGATGACATGATACTATACATAGAGAATCCTAAAGATGCTACCAGAAAACTACTAGAGCTAATCAATGAATTTGGTAAAGTAGCAGGATACAAAATTAATGAACAGATATCTCTTGTATTCCTATACACTAATGATGAAATATCTGAAAGAGAAATTAAGGAAACACTTCCATTTACCATTTCAACAAAAAGAATAAAATACCTAGGAATAAAGCTACCTAAGGACACAAAAGACCTGTATGCAGAAAACGATAAGACACTGATGAAAGAAAATAAAGATTATACAAACAGATGGAGAGATATACCATATTCTTTTATTGGAAGAATCAATATTGTGAATATGACTCTACTACCCAAAGCAATCTACAGATTCAGTGCAATCCCTATCAAACTACCAACGGTATTTTTCACAGAACTAGAACAAAAAATTTCACAATTTGTATGGAAACACAAAAGATCCCAAATAGCCAAAGCAATCTTGAGAAAAGAAAAACGGAGCTGGAGGAATCAGGCTCCCAGACTTCAGACAACACTACAAAGCTACAGTAATCAAGACAGGATGGTACTGGCACAAAAACAGAAATATAGATCAATGGAACAGGATAGAAAACCCAGAGATAAACCCACGCACATATGGTCACCTTATTTTTGATAAAGGAGGCAAGAATATACAGTGGAGAAAAGACAGCCTCTTCAATAAGTGGTGCTGGGAGAACTGGACAGCTACATGTAAAAGAATGAAATTAGAACACTCCCTAACACCATACACAAAAATAAACTCAAAATGGATTAAAGACCTAAATGTAAGGCTAGACACTTTAAAACTCTTGGAGGAAAACATAGGCAGAACACTCTATGACATAAATCACAGCAAGATCCTTTTTGACACACCCCTTAGAGAAATGGAAATAAAAACAAAAATAAACAAGTGGGACCTAATGAAACTTAAAAGCTTTTGCACAGCAAAGGAAACCATAAACAAGACGAAAAGACAACCCTCAGAGTGGGAGAAAATATTTGCTAATGAAGCAACTGAAAGGATTAATCTCCAAAATTTACAAGCAGCTCATGCAGCTCAGCTACAAAAAAACAAACAACCCAATCCAAAAATGGGCAGAAGACTCAGACATTTCTCCAAAGAAGATATCAGATTGCCAACAAACACATGAAAGGATGTTCAACATCACTAATCATTAGACAATTGCAAATCCGAACTACTATGAGGTATCCCCTCACACCAGTCAGGATGGTCATCTCAAAAAATCTACAAACAATAAATGCTGGAGAGGGTGCGGTGAAAAGGGAACCCTCTTGCACTGTTGGTGGGAATGTAAATTGATACAGCCACTATGGAGAACAGTATGGAGGTTCCTTAAAAAACTACAAATAGAACTACCATACGACCCAGCAATCCCACTACTGGGCATATACCCTGAGAAAACCATAATTCAAAAAGAGTCATGTACCAGAATATTCACTGCAGCACTATTTACAATAGCCAAGACATGGAAGCAACCTAAGTGCGTATCGACAGATAAATGGATAAAGAAGATGTGGCACATATATACAATGGAATATTACTCAGCCATAAAAAGAAACGAAATTGAGTTATTTGTAGTGAGATGGATGGACCTAGAGTCTGTCATACAGAGTGAAGTAAGTCAGAAAGAGAAAAACAAATACTGTATGGTAACACGTATATATGGAATCTAAAAAAAAAAAAAAAAGGTTCTGAAGAACCTAGGGGCAGGAGAGGAATAAAGACGTAGATGTAGAGAATGGACTTGAGGACACAGGGAGGGGGAAGGGTAAGCTGGGAGGAAGTGAGAGAGTGGCATGGACATATATACACTACCAAATGTAAAATAGATAGCTAGTGGGAAGCAGCCGCATAGCACAGGGAGATCAGCTCGGTGCTTTGTGTCCACCTAGAGTGGTGGGATAGGGAGGGTCAGAGGGAGATGCAAGAGGGAGGGGATATGGGGATATATGTATATGTATAGCTGATTCACTTTGTTATAAAGCAGAAACTAACACACCATTGTAAAGCAATTATACTCCAATAAAGATGTTAAAAAAAAACAATTAGTAAAGCTTGTCCTAAGTCATTAAAAAAATAATAGTCTGTTCATTAAAAAAAAAAAAAAAAAAAGGATAACCATGGTCCATTTGTTGTTTCCCATTACACTTGACTGAGGCAAATAGTTCAAAGTCCCTGGCCTCTTGTAAATACCTTTGTTCTGCTCTGCAACTAAAGTAACTAGAAGAAAACTCACAGATATTTAGATAGTTGCACAAGGCAGAAAATCACAATCTTAGAAGAATCAAAAGAAGTTATTTTTACACTGACCAAAATGGTTTGTAACATTAAAAAATAAACTAAAATAAAATCAGGTATTTGGCACTCTAGAGAAACAAATAGTGATGTGAATATTTTCCTTTAATATGAAATTCAGTCTGTTCACACTTTGAATTTGGGCTTCTTTTTTAACTGCTGGGTCCAAGCGATTCAGAAAAATTCTAAAAACTTTTGCATGGAAATCAGTAAAGGGTGGATGGAGACCCATTCGGCATACACTTTCAATGCCCTGCAGCTGCACTCCGAGTCAAGTTCTCAAACAAATTCCTTTTCATTAGTGTAACTAGGAAAATATGTAAAACTCAGGAGACCCTAAGATTCTTTTGGCATATTTCCCTGAACAATTCCCAATACTTTTCATTTTGTCAGGCAGAGCAAATAAAGTGATGTGTAGGTGTAAATACCATGTGAAGTGTAGCTGATGAAATACAGATGATTCTGATGGAATAAGAAATTCTGAAGTTTGAAGAATAGCATTTTAAAATGAATTAATCTGTTTTGCATTTGGGTTATTAATAGTAGAAGGTTTTTTTAATCCCATGGTTTTATATTTTAATCCCACTGTTGATATATTCAAATCACATTTATACATGAATTCAAACGTGCAATAATATTTTATTATTTAGCTTTACTGAAAAATTATTTGGGCATTTGAATTCTTCTAAAGCATGAGAGAAGACTTATGTTATAGTATTCAGGGATAAAAGCAGGACACAAAATGGTATTTATGGCATGATCTCAATGTGTAAAAAGGACAGATGCAGAGATACAATCCTGGAAGGAAATATAAAAATTTTGAATACTTCTGTGTAATGAGAGATTTCGTTTTCTCCTTCTTTTTACTTTTCTTTATGCTAAATTTTTATTCAATGGGTCAATATTATTTTCAGATTTAAAAAAAAACTTTCAGAAAAAAGGAAAAAATCATTTAATGGACTGGTAATTTATATTTCTTTTTTTCCCTAACATCTTTATTGGAGTATAATTGCTTTATAATGTTGTGTTAGTTGCTGCTGTATAACAAAGTGAATCAGCTATATGTATACATATATCCCCATATCCCCTCCCTCTTGGTCTCCCTCCCACCCTCCCTATCCTATCCCTCTAGGTGGTCACAAAGCACAGAGCTGATCTCCCTGTGCTATGCAGCTGCTTCCCACTAGCCATCTATTTTTTTTTATTATTTAAAAAAAATTTATTGGAGTATAGTTGATTTACAATGTTGTGTTAGTTTCTGCTGTACAGCAAAGTGAATCAGTTATACATATACATATATCCACTCTTTTTAAGATTATTTTCCCATAAAGGTCATCACAGAGTATTGAGAAGAGCTCCCTGGCTATACAGTAGGTCCTTATCACTTATCTATTTTTTATATAGTAGTGTCTATGTGTCAATCCCAATCTCCCAATTTATCCCTCCCACCCGCTTTCCCTCCTGGTAACCACAAGTTTGTTTTCTACATCTGTGACTTTATTTCTGTTTTGCGAATAAATTCATCTGTATCATTTTTTTTTAGATGTCACATATAAGTGATATCATATGGTTTTTGTCTTTCTCCATCTGACTTACTTAACTCAGTATGACAATCTCTAGGTCCATCCATGTTGTCATGAATGGCATTATTTCGTTCTTTTTTATGGCTGAGTAATATTTTATCTTTATTTGTGGTATATATGTACCACATCCTTTTTCTTTTTTTGAGTTCTGCTTTTTTTTTGAGTTTTTTTTTTTAACATCTTTATTGGAGTATAATTGCTTTACAATGGTGTGTTAGTTTCTGCTTTATAACAAAGTGAATCACCTATACATATACATATATCCCCATATCTCCTCTTGATCCCACCCCCCTAGGTGGTCACAAAGCACCGAGTTGATCTCCCTGTGCTATGTTGCTGCTTCCCACTAGCTATCTATTTTACAGTTGGTAGTGTATATATATATGTCCATGCCGCTCTCTCACTTCCTCCCAGCTTACCCTTCCCCCTCCCCATGTCCTCAAGTCCATTCTCTACGTCTGCGTCTTTACTCCTGTCCTGCCCCTAGGTTCTTCAGAACTTTTTTTTTTTTTTAGATTCCACATATATGTGTTAGCATACGGTATTTGTTTTTCTCTTTCTGACTTACTTCACTCTGTATGACAGACTCTAGGTCCATCCACCTCATTACAAATAACTCAATTTTGTTTCTTTTTATGGCTGAGTAATATTCCTTTGTATATACGTGCCACATCTTCTTTATCCATTCATCTGTCGATGGACACTTAGGTTGCTTCCATGTCATGGCTATCGTAAATAGTGCTGCAATAAACACTGTGGTACATGACTCTTTTTGAATTATGTGGACGGGTAATTCATATTTCTTAAGAAGCTGCAACCATGCGTATAAGGGCTTGATAATGTCACTTTTCCATAACTGACCTGACAAAAATTAAAGGTGATTTTATTTCAAATGAAGTTTTCATTTTAGATTATAAATGATTGTTTTGCTGTTTTAAAGTGATTTCAAACATCCAGCTATCAAAAGATTAGGTAACAAAGGCAGTTTACACACTTAAAAAATATCTCTTGTTGTGTTGGTGAGGGGAGTTCATTCCTCTCTTATAGAATACACTGTTATATGTCTTTTCTAAAAACCTCCAAGCTCTGAGACAGATGCATATATACATCTCAAAATCCTACCCTCACAGCTTCTTTTTCTTTTTTAAAAAAAATTTATTTTTTTTTTAAATTTATTTTTGGCTGCATTGGGTCTTCGTTGCTGCACGCAGGCTTTCTCTAGTTTCAGCGAGCGGGAGCTACTCTTCGTTGCAGTACGTGGGCTTCTCATTGCGGTGACTTCTCTTGTTGTGGAGCATGGGCTTTAGGCACACGGGCTTCAGTAGCTGTGGCACGCGGGCTCAGTAGTTGTGGCTCGCGGGCTCAGAGCGCAGGCTCAGTAATTGTGGCGCACGGGTTTAGCTGCTCCGCGGCATTGGGGATCTTCCCAGACCAGGGCTCGAACCCGTGTCCCTTGTGTTTGCACGCAGATTCTTAACCACTGCGCCACCAGGGAAGCCCCAGCTTCTTTTTCAATGGAGGTGAAAGCAACACAATTTGATTTTCGTTCCTTCATAGGTCTTCGTTATGTAAGGGAATTTATACCACAATTTCAGAAAAAGAACTGTTGACGTCCTTGGGTTAAATCTGTACTTGAGAATTCAGGTTTAATTTTGGCTTCTACGTATGACATGGCAGCCTGGCTTCTTCCGATCAGTTACACACATAAAGGCCAGCTAAGACAGAGTGGAATGATGTTCTACTGGGTATGGACCAACACGTAGTGGCAATCTAGGCAGCCAGGCTGGCGGTCACTCTCTGGCATGTGGCTGGAGGCCAGGTTATGACTTCAGGTTTGGAATCTGATAACAATACCATCACAGGTTTTGTTTTACAAGTATCAATTCTGTGTTCCCAGTGAAGGGCAGGGCCTTGTCTAGATTTGTGCTTTTATTTCCAATACTGACAAGCCCAAAACAGAGTAAATCACAGCCCTTCCATGTGAAAAACGGCTGCATGGTTCTTCCTTCGTAAACTGAGACCACATCCTCCTGAGTTTTCCTAGTTCTTCCTACCTTAAACAGGGTGAGAAAACCAGCAGACCCACTTACTAAGAGCACCTAAATCCTGGAAGAAGGGAAGCAAATCTGTGGATAAGATGCTAAATTTGCTTCTGAAGTTCTTAATGTCTCAGAGTTAATTTATTCACTGTAAACAAACTTGCGTGAAGCCCACTTCCAGAAAAGCAACACTGACTGACGAGATGTTTCCTCCAGACTCTGGGACCCAGGAGTACCCACCCCCTGCCGTCAGCCAGCTCCTTTCACAGATCTACCCCCCAAGAGGGTGCCTCAGCTGAGGCCACATCTCCCCTCAAAGAGGTTTCCTACAGCTCAGTTATGGGGACATCAGGGCTGGGGTCCTAGGCTGGAGAGCATCCCATTAGGATTGGGAATCCAGCTGCGGTGAACCTGGAAGTCTGAGAGAGGTTTAAGCCACAGGCAACAGAGGTGCTGCAGCAAGGTATGAATTCCTTAAAAACACAGCCACCGAAGGACTCTAGCTGTCCATCTCTCTTAGAAAACAGTAACAGAAGGAGATGGGGAAAGAGGAGCTGGGGGTTGGGATGGGGGGTGAGGTGGGGGGGCAGAGGGAGGCTAAAGGAAAGAGGGGAAGAGATATGAAGAAATTATTAGACCATTAAAGAGGTGATATTATGGATGCTATCTTGCTTTATCTGTAGTTTTATCTTTATTTATAGGTATGAAAAATTGAATTCATCTCTAGGGATTGTTCCTAAGCAGATTATTGGATAAATGCACAAATATGCATGCCCATGGTTGTTAATTTCAGCACTGCTTATAATGGCCAAAGATGGGGAACAATTTTAGAGCCCATCAATAGAGAATTGGTTAAATAAATTGTGGGGCATCTCTATGATACCTTCTAACCTTTCTTCTGCCTTAATACACTTGAAGAAGAATGAGAAACATGCTTTACTATCAGTGGCTGAGCCACAGCTATGTTTCTTGGTGCTGGGAAGATGTGTAGAATGGAACCCACCCTCATCCCAGGCATTTTTACCACCCCCCCCAAGCCCTATCCCCCAGCACATTGAAGAATCTGGGATGCGAGCAGTAGCATGTCAGGTAGTCGTGCAAAATGATGACACAGCTCTGTCCTGACTCCCATGGAGCTAGGTATACAACATATTGTTAAATAATCAAGTTACTTACAGAATAGCATGTGTACAATGATCTCATTTATGACAGACTGCCTTTGTGTCAAGATGGTCTCAAATGTGAACAGCCGTTTATACTTTCTTGTTTTTACTTTCTGTATTCTTCAAATAGTTTTACAAGTATGCATGACTTTTATAACCAGAAAAAGAAATAAAGCACTTACATGAATAATCAGATATGTAAAAACCAAGCTAACTAGAAGTCAAGTCCAGTTACAAAAATGTCTCTGCCTGTTAACAAATAGGGTTTTGTGCCCCAAGCCTTGGCCTATATATCATTAGTAAGTCAATGCAATGACATTTCAAGACAACAAAGGAAGTTATACAGTCTCCTAATGCTCCCTTGTATGCTCCTAATGCTCACATTAAATAAATATTTGAAATCCCTTGTTTTCTATTGTTTTTCAGCTGATGAATGTATTTCTTTTTTTAAAATAAAGCAAATGGCTCCTTTTCACAAAAACTGTGCATCTGCCTTTTGTAAAACGAGCAACACAAATGTAAATGGCCCAATATTAATTCTGAAATGCAAGAAAGAGAGATGAGTTTTTGTAATGCAAATTCATAAATATTAAGGATACTAATCGAAAAGTCTAAGTCTCACACAATGATCCGTTCATTTTCCAATGTTATTTCTAAGTAGGAAAACAACCCATTCAGCTCAAAATATTTTACTTTCAATTCTTATTTTAATTTTTATCATGAAAAGCAAAATGAAAAATCCAAGGCAGAACCAGGGTGATCAAAACACAATATGGGAAACAAAAAGCGAAGTCCTGGATTAGGAACTCGTTACACTGTATGTTCTGTGGAGGAGACTCATTTGTTTTACACTGAAAATAAAAACTTACCTCATGTCAAATGAAGGACTGCCAAGCGAAATGGACAAAATAATGTCAGGGTGGAGAAGAGGATGGATTTGAGGGGTGTGGTGACAGATACAAACAGGGAAGAGAGTTTTATAAACGTCTTCTCAGTAAAAGAGATTTTAAAAGTAGTCTTACCCAGCAACTAAGACGTATTTTCCATCTGCTTGATCCTTTAACCTTTCTAGCAGGGACAAACGGACTTTGGCTTTGCTTTTGCCATAGATTTCAATTTCATCTGCAAGCAACCCTATCTCCTTGGCAAGGATATCCACAGCTTTTGGAGTCTGTGCTCTTGAAATCTCGATATCACTGGGTGGGGAAACATAAGAGGTAAGAGAGTCTGCTCAGCTTAGGTGGTCGCTGCTTGAGTAGAAAACAGCCGTACACCATGCCAACAATTAGATCCAATGGCTTTGTGGTCCTTTTTCCCAAGTAGGATTAAGTACAACTGCTAACAATTAAAGTGCGTAAGAAAACGGTACATGGCTTTAGATAGAGAAGCAACTCTTAAAGATTCTAGAATTCTTCCCAGGTGCCAGGATACACCTCTGCCATAGGAAAGGAGATGGATTATTACCACGTGTCCAAAGGCCACCCCTCAAGATAACTCCACGATAGAGCACAGTGTTTTTTATGGGTCATCGCTGAATTCCTTAACCAGGAATAGAGGGGTTATTGCATAATGCCTTATTACTGGGCTAGCCACATGTGTCTCTTGGCAATTCAAAAATGTGGAAATACTCTTTTGTTTTATCTGTGTCCATATTTTCCCTCTCAAGTCAAAAATCGTATTTCAAAATATTTCATTAATTACATAACTGTCGGTAAATGGAGCTAGTGCCCGAGGCTCGACTTCAGACACAGGAAATTTTAGGAACTCCAGAGTGTCGCTGGGCAAACAACTCAACTATTCTATTTCACTGGTTAAGATGTGCAAGCTGCCGCTCATCTTAACAGGAGTGCTGTGAAAATCAAAAGACTTCTCAGAGAGAGCCTCTTGGGGCTCCTGAGCTCAGCCGCTTCTTTCTTCGGGGGTCTGGCCCCTCCGTCCGTCTGTGACTTGGTCTTGAGGGCTGATGTCTGACAATGCAGCAGCTTCCTGATTCACCCTGGGGCCCCTATCTTGCGGCGCAGCGGTCTCTCCACTGGTAGGCAGCCCCCTGCTCTATTTTTTCCGCAGACAATCTCTCAGTCCTCATACTACCCTATGTTCTCCTCCATGACCCCATGGAGCCTGACTCTGGTGCAAGAGGTAACAGTAAACCTACTTCCAATGCCCACTAGAGCGGGAGAGGGGGAAGGGTGCCTCTGCCCAGATGTGGGCGGAGCTCTGTACCTGCAGCTAGGTAACCCCTTCCCCAGGTCCACCTACATTGTCCTTTCTGATTCTTCCCCCACCAACAGCACCCCAGCCTTCACTGTCCGTGCTCCCACTTCATTTCGCCTTCCTGACTACACCTTTTTTTTCTGTTTCTCTCCGCCCACAATCTCCTAAATTGAAGAGCCTACTCTTGCAAAACCTCCACGGTTTTCTCTTCACTAGCTGAAGAGTGATGGTGACATCATTTTGATTTTCTGAGTGATTTATAAACTACTCAGCCTGCCTTTCTTTCCCCAGTGGCTGCAGGAATCAAATTTGGTTAAGCAATTTAGGGGCTTTTCCCGCCAAGTGGAATTTATTTGGATTTGTACACAATTTGGCTGAATCCTTCTCAATTTTTTTTCAGCTCTCTGTAAGAATTTACTCATTGACTTTTAAATATGAAGGTTCTATAACAACATAAGTAACCTCAAAAACTATTTTATGAAACAGATTGCACAACTACAGGGATGATATTACAAAGAACATTCCTTGGAATTTATGTATTAATGAACACAGAAGATAACTAAGACGTTTAGTCTATTTGAGGTGTGAAAACATAGCTTGGAGGGTTTCACCAGCCTGGTGGGCATAATCGAAACTTAGTGTTGGGCTGTGGCCCAAGGAAACAGAGGTCAATTCTGAAAAGCAACTGGTTATCAAGTGAAAAAAGAGTCAATTCCGGGTGGTGTTATCTCCTACATCCTGTGTATTCCATGCTGGCAGACAGCATCACCTGGTTAAGCGCTGGACTTATGGGCGTCCTGTAGGAAGGGGATTGGGCCAATTCACAGGAGGAGGGGTGGCCATGGGGGATTCACTACGAGGCTGGAAAATGCATTTGCCTGGCTCAGATAGCTTATCTAGCGGATTGTTCCAAAATCACATGCTGAGACTGTCCTGCAGTTTGTATTTCCAAATTTATACAGAGGGAATATGTAGCTTACACTTCACACTTCATTAAATACCTCGCTGAAGAAAATATCCATCTGGACCCTCCCAGAGTGTCCTGTCAGAGAGCAGGTACCACCACGTTCTGAAGAAGGCAGAGCTCCGGTCCCACGTCTAATGGCGTTTGGTTTGGTTGGTCATTTACCCGCAATGTAGAAACCTACAAGGCCCTGAAGACCAAGCTGACGTGTGTGTTGGGCATTTCTAACACTGAAAAGCGTATTCCAAATATGACATTACCGTATTCTGTCAAATCTAAGATACCATTATTTTAAGAAAAAACACTGCCACTGAATACAGGGTACATCATTGACAATAAGGTGCATCCTGATTTCAGAAACTAAAAAAAATCTACATCTTAGAACTGACAGAATATGGTCAACATGTTCATTATCATTTAATTTTGGAGGAATTAAATGACAGAAAAAAATGGTGCAGCAGGACTTCCCTGGCGGTCCAGTGGTTAAGACTTCGCGCTCCCAATGCCAGGGGCATGGTTCGACCCCTGGTCAGGGAAATAAGGTCCCGCATGCCGCACAGCGTGGCCCAAAAAAAAAAAAAAAAAAAAAAAAAGAAAGAAAAAATAGTGCAGCAATTTGGTTAGAGAAAATTATCCACCATCAAAGCCATAACACCACAAGTTGTGCCCCTAACCAATGGGTAACTTTGGGTATCTAAGGCACTTTGGTGAGCCGATGTCAGTATAAACAAATCACCTGAATACCTTGGTACGGGGGACAGAGGCTGAAGTTTCAAGCAGTGAAGTCTCCACCTCCTGTACTGCTGCTCACGGAACCATCTCCTGCTACTAACCATGTTCTTCAACAGGGATAGGAAGGAAAGCATGTTAGAAAAGTAAAAGCTGACAGGTTACACATCTAAACTAAGAAAATATCGAATATCGTTCAGGGATATTGTCATGAAAAGGAGTATAAGTTGCACAGTAATCCAAGTGAACACCAGGACTAATTTTATTCACATGTAGTTAAATGTGCAGATTTTTCTTAAAAAAGAAAATGTGAGATACAAGTACTATTAAAGTTTGTATTCACTAAAGGCATCAAGTACATGGATTACAATTATACCATCACCTCAGAGAAGAAAAATGAGGGAAATAGGAGAATGCATGACAGGCTAGCTGGGATGCCCAGCTTCACCAAACATCTGCACCATTGCAAGCATAATCCTTCTACAGTTGATATAATAGAACAAGCAAACCGAATTATCAGTGATACATGCATATATATATACACATATACATATATATATATATACATACACACTCACACATATATATATAGAAATAATATTTGCCTTTAGTTGCAATGTAACACAGATGCCTTACAGAAATGCACTACGTCCCATTTTGAAGTAAAATTTTTAATTGGGTATTGCATGTATTAAGAAAGAAATGAACTAAAACCTGCTTCTGTTTAATTAGAGGCTCAGGTTTCTCTACTGCTACTTAACGCCTCTGCTGGCCGGCACCCTCACTGCAGTCTTCGGCACCAGCCTAGCGCACAGGAGTGGGGAGCTGGAGACCTTGGGCTTTAGGTCACACAGATAGCGGTGGTTCAAAAAGATGTCCACAAACTCTTTAACACTCCTGTCTTCAAGAGGTGAACCCAATTCCCTTTCCCTGGGTTGTGAACTACATTGGTGGCTCAGTTCTAGCAAAGAAGAAAAGAGGAAGTGGTGGCATGTGACTCTGGAGACTGGGTCATAAAACCTACTGCAGTTTCCTCCTTGCTCTCTCCTTTGATCCCTCATTCTGGGGGAAGTCAGCTGCCACATCGTGAGCAGCCCCATGGAAAAATCCAGGGGATGAGGAACAAAGGCATCCTGCCCATAGCCAAAGAGGATTTAAATACCACATGCCAACAGCCATGTGAGGGCGCCATCTTGACTCCTCTGGCCCCAGTCAAGCCCTTCAGATGACTACAGCCCCGCCATCTTGATTTCAACCACATGAGAGACTCCAAGCCAGAACCATCCGGCTACGCGGCTCCAAATATGTGACCCACAGAAACTGAGATAATAAATGTTTGTTGTTTTAAATGGCTAAATCTGGGGGGTAATTTATTACACATCAATAGATAACTAATAGAGGACCCTGATGTGGGTCCCTGCCCCATACCTGTCATGTGACCAAAGGCAAGTAACTTAAATTTTCCAAGTCTCCATCTTCTCATCTATCAAATGGGAATAACACTATCTTACAGGATTGTTGTGAGAATTAAATGACATCATGTTTGTAAAGTGTTTGACACTGTGTCTGCTAAACAGAAAACACTTCCAAATGTTAGCAACTATTCACTGAAGCTCCAAACTCAAAAATTCTCAAATAGCTGTGTCAGACAAACCTGAATCCGCAGAGCGGCAGCAAGGAGACTCACGTCTTCTGCGATGGGACCAGTACCATGGACACCGGGAGAACTGCATCCAAGCTTCCCTGGGGAAAAAAAAAAGACTTTCAGCATATTGTTCCTTGTAAAATGCCAGGACGATGAATGATGTTCTCGTTTCCAACCAAGCAAGTTAGGATGTCATGGCACAGCTACAGAAATGTTACCAGGTAGGTCCTGGCACAGCCTTGGGGCTCTCAATTGGGCCACATATTTGGAGTTTGACTGCTTTAAAGTCTTGCCTCTACCGCTTACCTGCAATTGTGACTCTGGGCCTGTTAATTAATGTTGTTCAACCTTGTAGAGTTTTGTGAGAATTCAATGTGATATGGTAATGTAAAGTGCTTGTCATATCGTATGCATGTTTAAACAATAAATTAAAAAATCAAAGCAATTTCATGTATGAATACAAAGTATTGAGTTGGCCAAAGAGTTCGTTTGGGTTTTTCCATAACATCTTACGGAAAAATCCGAACAAACTTTTTGGCCAACCCTATATAAAAAGGAGGACTAAAACACCTATAGGACAAGCTAGTTAAAGTGTTCTGTGAACGATCAGGCTTTCTTGGATAATTTTTTTAAATCCCTGTCATAAAAGTGACAGAGCCAATTTTCCATCTAAACTGAGAAATTATATTTTAGGGCATTAACTTTGAGGATTACCTGGATTTCAAACCACAGAGGCATTTTATAAGAATTCTACTGGGGTTGGCACTTAGGAAGTTTATGAAAAGTAAACATACATGTAAAATGCTTTAGTCTACATCCTCTCTTAGAGAAGAGAAACATTGCTAATGGTAACTTTTTTGAAGTAAGAAACTATTTCCTTCTTTTTCCACCACTCTACTCTTTATTTATCTATTTATTTAATTTTTTTACCATCTTTATTGGAGTATAATTGATTTACAATGGTGTGTTAATTTCTGCTATATAACACAGTGAATCAGCTATACATATACATATATCCCCATATCCCCTCCCTCTTGCATCTCCCTCTGACCCTCCCTATCCCACGACTCTAGGTGGACACAAAGCATCGAGCTGATCTCCCTGTGCTATGCGGCTGCTTCCTACTAGCTATCTATTTTACATTTGGTAGTGTATATATTGGACCACGCCACTTTTTTAAAAAAAAAAAAATTATTTATTTTTGGCTGCGTTGAGTCTTCATTGCTGCACGTGGGCTTTCTCTAGTTGTGGCGAGCGGGGGCTACCCTTCCTTGTGGTGCTAGGGCTTCTCATTACGGTGGCTTCTCTTGTTGCGGAGCATGGGCTCTAGGCACGAGGGCTTCAGTAGTTGTGGCACATGGGCTCAGTAGTTGTGGCTCACAGGCTCTAGAGCGCAGGCTCAGTAGATGTGGCAGACGGGCTTAGGTGCTCCACGGCATGTGGCATCTCCCTGGACCAGGTGTCGAACCCGTGTCCCCTGCATTGGCAGGTGGATTCTTAACCACTGTGCCACTAGGGAAGTCCATGACCACTCTACTTTTAAATTATCCATTTTCCTGGAAGTTCTTTGCAAGAAACAAAAGTTAAGTGTTTTGTAATGTTCTATTGTCAAATGTATTAAGGGTGTTGGAAAATCATATCCCTCAGGTGTTGTTTAAAGATTAGCAACACTTCAGTTTTATAAACCATATTTAGGCAAAGCCAAGAGTCTAGAGAATGAGAGAGATTTGTTTTCTTTTGTTTGAACCACTAGAGATCTGACCTAAAGCTCTTATCCAGCCACTAAGGAAAAGAAATATGCTTCCCTCTTTCTTACCTCTATCTTTAAATGATGGAGAAATAAGAAAAAGCTACATTCTAGGATGTGATCTCAACTTATAAATGCATGTTACAGGAATAAATCACAAATACCCCTGTGAATGAAGACTATTTCACCTACAGAATTACACAGTGAATAATTTCTCCAATACTCTTAGCCACTGTCTTGCATAAAACAGAACATGGCTAAAACAAATGAAGACTTTAAAACACAAAAGACACATACACTCATATTTCAAACTTTAGGAGAATCTTGTAGGGACCAATATTTCTCTTTTTGAAGACGAGTTATCAGAATTCCAGCAATGCTTTTAGTATGTTATTTTCTTTTCCTTCTACTATATTCCATCCAATAAAATTGAGTGTAATTTTTCATAGGAAAAAATCTAAGATGGTTATCTCAAGATGACTGGGTCAGAAGTTACTTTCTTCTTTTCTACTGTATACTTCAAAAATGTTCTATCATAACCACTGTATCATTTTTGTAGTAGGAATCAATGCAATTAAGTTCTGAATCTGGAGAAACTGAAGCAATTAAGATGGTAACTCAGTGAATCAGGAATACATTCTTAATAAATTTCTTGGCTAAGGAGAATTGAAAAAGGATATCATTACATCACCCCCTTGCCTATGCAGAGGCAGGGCCCCACCCGGAGGGGTGTCCACACTCAGTCTGTGAGTCCAGCAGGGCTCCCATCCCAAACCAAATGGGTCTTTTCACTTCCCACTAACCACTCCCCATTAACTCACAGTTCCTTCCTCCAGGGACAAGTCAGTGAATCACTTTAAAAGATGGCCTTTCACTTATAATTTTTCTTATAATAACCAAACTTGCCACAATCGGAAAATTTAAGGCTAAAGTGTTATAAGACTTTCCCTGGAAATCAGAACAATCCTTTTCTGAAAGGAGCTGTTTTGAGGCCACCCTGGGGATTTTAGCAACTTTGATTAGCACGAGTCCTGGGATGCAGCCCAGGGCTCCCTGCTGACTTATGTGTGCTTAAAATGATGCTGTGAACTACTCTGACCCATAAAGTTGCTGTTTTGATACTGTTCTCTGGGCCCAAGTATTAAGACCAGTTTCTCCTTTGTCCCATTTGGTACATCAGAAAGTAAGTTTGAATATTAGAGTGCGCAGTGGTTTTGCTTAGGATGATTTCTGACCTTTCGCAAGCACAGCATTACAAAATCACAGCCCACTTCCTTCATTTGAAATAATTGTTTTAAAAATAAAATTATTCTTATAGCTAGAAAACTGAACACTGCTATGTCCCTGTTTTCAATCTAAACATGAGACTCATGCCATAGAAGAGTGAACAGATCCAACAAGTTAGGTGTAATTGTTTTCCGAGCACTGCTTCTGGGATATCAGCCATCAAGCAAATCTCTCTGGGGATTAGGTATTCAATAAAATGGCTCTATAGAATTACCTCATCATAAATCACCATATTCTATCTATTTTTACAAGGGGGGGTGGGAAGGGGAACCCTGCACCATTAAGATGACCATGAAAATTTCATTATAAAGCCCTGCCTTCACCCAATCATAAGTGTATTAAAAATTCTTTTTCTCTGAAGTTTAAATAAAAGCAACTTTCCTTTTAATAATGTTTGAAAAAGATCTTCATTTGTCTAAAGTGGAAAGTTATATATAAAAGAGAGGGAAAATGCCTTTCTCCAATTTACTCATAGATTAAATTTTCATGCTAATTAAAGTTGCTAAAATTAAAAGTGTTGGACTTCCCTGGTGGTGCAGTGGTTGAAAATCCACCTGCCAATGCAGGGGGCATGGGTTCGAGCCCTGGTCCGGGACGATCCCACATGCCGTGGAGCAACTAAGCCCATGTGCCACAACTACTGAGCCCACATGCTGCAACTACTGAAGCCCGTGCGCCTAGAGCCTGTGCTCCACAACAAGAGAAGCCACCACAATGAGAAGCCTGTGCACCTCAATGAAGAGTAGCCCCTGCTCACCGCAACTAGGGAAAGCCCACGCTCAGCAATGAAGACCCAACGCAGCGAAAACAAAACAAAACAAAAAAACTTTTGACAACTGAGAAATGTAATGCTATCATAAACAGTACCGACTGGAAAACATTCATCCATTTAATCAGAGTAGCATTTTTCATCTTTGCCTTTGTGCCGTCAGCCCTGTTTTTAAGTGGGATACAAGTTCAAGGAAATGTCTCTATATCTGCAACTAACTTAAAAGTGCAATCAGGGCTTCCCTGGTAGCGCAGTGGTTGAGAGTTCGCCTGCCGATGCAGGGGACACGGGTTCGTGCCCCGGTCCGGGAAAATCCCACATGCCGCGGAGCGGCTGGGCCCGTGAGCCATGGCCGCTGAGCCTGCGCGTCCGGAGCCTGTGCTCCGCAACGGGAGAGGCCACAACAGTGAGAGGCCCGCGTACCGCAAAAAAAAAAAAGTGCAATCAATTAGAGTACAATTCTGAGTCCATGTTTATTCACTCAGTATTTACTGACCCCTTCCTACGCGTCCGGCACCGTTCTGGGCACTGGGCATTCAAAAATCAATAAAACCACTACTACTGGACCAGATAAATTGAAAATAAACTAACTGCAATCAGTCTACATACAGAATTGTTAAAACATAATGCTTGGTCTTATTTTTTTCCCTCAAGAGAATTGTTACATCTAAATCTAATGTTTTTAAAATGCCTTTAAAAAATAAAAGTCCTAAAAAGAAACTTATTAGAAATGGGGCACCGTTTCACCAATAAAACATATGGCTCATGGGGATTCCCAAAGAACACGGAAGCAGACTCTCCTATCTCCAGCCAGGATTGTACCAAAATTGTCCTAAACATGTAAACTCTAATAAAAAACAGCAAGTAAACATTGTAGCAAGGAAACATTCATTAAAAAAAATAATAGAGTCATAACTGACTATCCTAGTCCAACTAGGATTCTGAGCAAATCTATAGTGCATTTCCACTATTAATGGGTTAGGCATTGTTTTTTTCAGGGAAAAAAAAAGAAGTTATACCCAGAAATTACGTATATTTCAAAGAAGTAATTTAGTACATGCCTTCTATTTGCTAAAAAGAGCCATTAATCCTACATTCGTATTATATTGTACCTCAAACTGCTTTATTCATGTGTGTGCTCATCTGTGAACTGAGTACATGAGCATTTGGGGAAATTCTTGAGCATCTTCCGTTCAAAACACCCCAAACAACCCCCTAGCCCTTCAGCTCCAAGGGGTTTTTAATCTGATTGGTCGATTCTGGGAGGAGCTACATTTCCCAGAGAGGAAGGTGCATTATTTCTCTTTTTGAAGAAACAGTTAAATGAATTTCAGTAGAGCTTTTAGCATATTACTCTCTTTTCTTTCCATTGTATTTCAATAAAATTAAGTTTAGTGCTTTTTTAATGGAAACATGTAAAATGGTTATCTCAAGGTGACTGGATCAGAAGTTACATTTATTTTCTCCTTGATACTATTCTCTACTTCACTCTGTGTTCCGGGGCTGCCTACGTTTCAAGGTCTAAAACTCCAGTGTGGTACCGGTAGAGACCTCTGCTCCTTTTGGTCCAAGTTCTGACCAGCTTTGCGGGAAAAAATGCCATCCTCCTGGACAGTTCAGTACAGCCTCCCCTACCACATGTTGAAATTTGGAGGCCATGGGTAACAAAGAGGGTTCTCTGTCTCCCTCTGCAATTGTCTCTTGCATACACATGTCACTCAGGGTCTTGAGGGGGTGGGCTGGGTGTGCTAAAGCTCTCTTAGCCTGAGTGTCTTTCTGTGAATGAGAAAAGGGTGTCCCTACTGGCGCCTGGGCTGAGTGCCCTGGGGCTGGCACAGCTTCAGCTACCCTGAGGGTGACCTGATGCGGTCCAGGATGTTCCTGGGTCCATTGGCAAATACCATCAAATACCAGCACCCATCCTAAGACCTCTTCGGTTTCTAAGGGTGACTTTCACAGTGTTTTGAAGTGACTTTGTGGCTCCAAGGGAGTGCTTGAGGGGGTCACTGCAAAGGGAAATTACAAACACAGGGGAGCTAGTCTCCACTCCCATCCCTCTGGTAGCTGTGTTTTCATCTGCTTTTATGTGTTGAGGTTCACCCAAGACTGCTTTAGGAGAAAGGATTCAGCCGTTTTTTGGGATTTTTTTTTGCGGTACGCGGGCCTCTCACTGTTGTGGCCTCTCCCGTTGCGGAGCACAGGCTCCGGACGCGCAGGCTCAGCGGCCATGGCTCACAGGCCCAGCCGCTCCGCGGCATGTGGGATCTTCCCGGACCGGGGCACGAACCCGTGTCCCCTGCATCGGCAGGCGGACTCTCAACCACTGAGCCACTGGGGAAGCCCTCAGCTGTTTTTTTAAAGACTGTGAAAACCACTGTTTCTAGTTTACCTCACACATGTAAAAATTTCCTACTTTAGGCCACAACCAACTCGACTGCTTGATGCTAGAGGCCAGCAGGGGACATGCTGATGAAGGGGGAAGAACAGAAGAGGAGGAGAGGCCCTTACTGTAGCTGGCACCTTGGCTGCTCTTTGCCTGGCAATGTGGTTCCAGCATCAAGCAACCCAAAAGGCAGGCACGTTACCTATGTAGGTATGTTGACAGCAACCATCATTTCGGGAACAGACTCTTCTGAAGAAGATTTACTTTTCTCATAGCAATCTCACCTATTTTGATCAGTGGCCTAGCACCAATTTGAAGACATTTACCTGATAGAAAGTCATGGCAACAGTTGAGAACAGTAGTTCCTGGTTGAATCCAAGAAAGAGGAATCTCTTCCGGCTTGGGTGAGCCCAAGATCACAATGTCAGCCTCATGAAGCTAGAAAGAAAAAGAAAAACACCACACACATTGTCAACTGTAGCATAAAGACGTGACGATCAACGCCAAATGCCTTCAATGTAACAGACAACAATCTTCAGAGTTCAGTTCCACACGGATGCACTGACAGAATCGCTTTACTAATTTACTAATGTAGCTCATATTAGTACAAACCAAACGTGATCATCATATCCTAGAAAAAAAAAAGCTTTAAAAATTTCTTCAGGGGAACTTCCCTGGCAGTCCAGTGGTTAGAACTCTGCTTCCACTGCAGGGGGCTCGGGTTCGATCCCTGGGATGTGGCATGTGGGGAACTAAGATCCCACACGCCGCATGGCATGGCCACGAAAAGGAGAGAGACAGAGAAGGACAGGTCCATCATTGTGATCTGTACAGCAACAAAGAAAATAAAGTGTTTATCCTTATTTAAAAAAAAAAATTCTTCAGGGCAGTCACTTCAGCATATATACTACGTGTAGTCTTATCATTTACATGTTTTCAACACTAACTACAATATCAAGAAAAAGGATGGGGCCAAGGAAACTGCACTGATGGGAGGAGGAGACTGCAAGCTGAAGGGGGTGGACAGCATCCTGACTCATGCAGCATCCTGCCTTAGGGGGGAGATAGTGCTGGTCGCAATGAAGCCACTTGAAGATCTGACCAGTGCAGGGAGCCTTCCGGCCTGTACAACTGCATAATCAAAATTAGACCCATATGGAACTTGTACTAGATCCATGGACAGATTTTCAAGAGCTCAAGCAAGAATCGCATTTTCCTTGAGGTCCTGGTTAGTCTCTTGTCAAACTGTTTTTTTTTTTTTTCTTAAAGAAAAAGGAAACAATGCAACCACTACTACAAAAGACATTCACATGTCTGCCCTGTTTGTATTTTGGTAACATGGCACAGGAGGAACATGTCTGGAAGGATGGTTATGAAGTAGGGTGAGAGGTTGGTTCTGGCCTCAACAGAAGAATGACCACCTGTCCCAGTACCAACTAAACAACCAGACTTCCAAGTGGATCCATATGTGGAGGGAGAGAGCTGAAGAAGGAAACTTAGACCCATGGGGAAAATACCAACAGCTGCACGTGTCAGCTCACAAATACGTGAGGTTGGTTTCATCATACCCATTTAATGGACAAGTAAACTGAGGCTCAGGGAGTGTAAGTACCTCTATGGTATGTCCTGTCTCCCTAGCGAACACAGCCTTGGAATACTCAATACTCTATGAGGCAGAAAGAGAGGGAAGCTGACAGCCCTCCACTCTGTAGTGCTGATGGCCCCTCCCCCATTGCTTTTTCCACAGACTTCAATGCCCTGCAACTGACTGCAGACTCTTCAGAATCAGACAGGAACGGAAGACAAAACACAAAAACACCCCCAGTGCCACTACCCTCACCCAACCACCCAACAGCCCAGGAAGTGAACGGGCTCCAATGGTCCTCATCCGCTCTCAGCTTGGACATGCTGATCGCTGAAGATCATGGGGAAGGACCAGGCCAGCTCCTCAGCCCAAGTCTGTAACACTGTTTGGGCAAGAGGCTGCATCAGCTAAAGTCTCAGGAATCTTGGGAACAAAAAAGCCAAGATCTAGAGCAGCTCCGAGCTCCCGTGATAGGAGAAGCATGGTGAAAATTTAAATGCACAGGTTAACATCCCAGAAACACCGGATCAGCTGGATCACGCAAATAGGGGAGAGCAATTCAGTGAGTACCGCTAATGAGGCCCGAAGGTGCTCACTGCTTTTCAGCACCGCCCTAAGGCACAGGAAGAGGAATACGTTAAAATGGTATCTCTGTGAGTCTGTATTAATCACATGCAAAAAGAGATCCCTACTAGAAAAACCACTTTTTTAATGCCCAAGTCACAGTACTGTGAACCCGAATTAAGAGGTTTACAGCCAATATTCCCAGCAATCTAGTGCGTTAACGCCCCATGGGTTCTGTACAGATAGAGCTGAAAGGCAGCCAGACTTGCAGGTGATGGTACATTTAGGGGAAAAATGTGTTCTTATGGAAAGAGGATTTTAAACATCTGATAAGAAAATATGTGTGTTCCTTTACCACTGCAGACACTCAACCACAGTAAGACTTGAAACACAGATGCTTAGCGTGTGGCAAGTGATCAGCGAATAAGAAACGCCATTTCGCTGCACTTTCCACGCTCGACGGCGGCAAAAACAGAACATGTTAAAACATCTACAAAAAGGAAGTTAATATGTACAAGACTGCAATGTTCATTTTGGAAAAAGCCAAGGATCACAGGTTTAATTGAGTCCCCTAAGAGCACTTAGTTTCCTCCATGTGGTGTCTTCCGTACAACCTGTTCTTTTCATTACCGATAAATCTTGGAAATCTCATTCCGACCCCTTAACTGTGTACCTAGACTCGGCTCGAAAACGGGCCGTGCTAACAAGCAACTGGGGGGGGGGGGGGCAGCTGATCCCGCAAAGGCCAAAATCTCCTCCCCCAGCCGTGATCGCATCGGAGATGCTAATCTTTCTGGAAAGGAAAAGTGCTAGATGCTTAAATCAATAAATAACCCACGAAGGCCCAGGCGAGGTTTTTAATGAGCTACGATTCAAGAAGAATTATCATCTCACTGGCTGTTTCTACTTTCTTCCTCCCTAATGGGAAGGACCCTGGCCAAAGCCTGGCTTGAAACTTTACTCATAACAAAATATTGCCTTCTCTGCTGAGACTTGAGTGGAAGCAGCTTTCAGCGAACCGCCCACTCCCCAGGCAGAAGACCAAATGTTAAAACAATCGCAAGACACAGATATGCAGGCATTTAGCGTGGAGCACGTGCGAATGCGGAGGGTTTAGATACCATGAAAACTACTTTTCTGAAGTCACTGCTTTTTCAGGGAGTGTGGATGGGGGACAGGTCTCAGAATACGGACGGGGAGATGGAGAACAGATAGGATTTGCAGAGTTATAAGGAACCTCACAACTTTGTACTTAGCAAATGAAATGCATTTTAAAATGGAAACTCCAGAAAGGACAGCCCCACCTTCCTAGTTAGAAGACAGGACTTATGCTATCAACGGTTTTGAAAGGGCATATATGAATCTCAGGCATGAGATCTGTATGCCTACAAAATGTAGGACAGGTGAAAAAAAAAGGTTTGGAGCTATGTCCTGAAGCATCGTGATTGAATTACCTGAGACCTATCAAACCTGCTTCTACATCCTTCAAAAGTTATCAACACAATTCAGAAAATAAAGTTCAAAATGAAGAACAATACTTAAAAAAAAAAAAAAAGGTACTTTTCTCCAGCAAACACACGCTTCTCAAATTACAGCGACTGAAGAGAATAAAAGAGATCCAGGATTCTTTAGTGAATATACTCTTCACCTGCCATCTCTCAAGCGCCACCTGGGGCAGACACTGAGGTTGCTGAGGATAGGAATATAAAATTCCCTGCCTACAAGATCCGAGAGCTGGGGATCTTCAAGATGGAGGCGCAGGGCAAACCACTGGAATACGGAGAAGAAACAAACATCCGATTTCTACTTCTTTTGCCCACACAGTTGGTAAAATACTTAAAAACGTTGCTAGTGTTTAACACCCGGCAGTCCCTGTGCAACAGGGACATCCGGCAGCTGTCACACACAGGTAAGTACAGGGAGGGGCCCCGAGGGAGGGAGGGAGGGAGGTGACCCGGCCCTCATTCTTTCACTTTCAATGAACTGGGACACTTTGTGGTTAGTGCAAGCCGGGTGAGCGGCTTTACAGATCACATCATGTTCCGCAGAAGACTTTTCACGGTGCTCTGCAAGGACAGGGTGTGTCTGTGAAATCTCATGTGGCGTGGAGGCCCCGTGGCCATCTCATGGCAAAGACCTAAAAAGAGTGAAGTGTTCTTCTTTTTTATGAAATGTCACTTTCTTTCAATAAATGCCAAATTCCGGGATTTGCTGGCCTTTTCTTGGTAACAGATAAGTAGCTGTCAGACCGGGCCACTCTGGCTGCCCTCACACCATCAGCTGTGTTTTAGGAAGATTCCTCTCGATGCTGGAGGGGCTGAGAGGGAAAGCATTCTACTGCAGCAGGCAGAGGACAGGGCTGGTAGGAAGCTGGATGCCTGGAACTGAGGAAGTCAGGAGGATGGGGGTGCAGGCTGGGATCTGCCAGCATTATAGACATAGTTAAAACTAGAAGCTTGGACAAGATCCCCGAGGGAAACAGGTAGAATGGGGAGAAAAAGGTGTTTAAGGCATCTCTTGGGAGCACTCATCGTAAATGACAAAAGACGGGAAGAAATGATATGACTCTGGTGAGACTCCAGACACAGGAAGGACTGGATGCCTTCAAGCCAGCACCGGTTCCAGTGATGCCCAGTGGCTAAGCAAGCTAAAAGCAAAGAAACTCCGTTTTGGGCAATTAGGAACTCATCAGTGACTTTATTATAGAAATGGGCATTGGCAACCATGCCTGGGTAAACTCTTGCCCTTTGAGTCCAGTGTATTCCCTGACGATGGAGATTTCACTGAGGCAGAGCTTTTCATAAGCAGAGTCCCTGTTTATCCATAAATTATTCAAACTTAGAATGTCTAACTTTTTATTCGAATTAACTGAATATCTACCGAAGGATTCTTGCTTTGTACCCATGGATAAATATACAGACTTTCCTGCAATATTAAGCATACTATCAAAGGAGAACATCAAAATAACTGTGTAAACACTCTAAAATAAGGATGTCAAACCATGTTCATTCAGATGTTGTAATACTTTGGCAAGATAAGAGAATGAGTCTCAGCAAAAGGTACCTCCCCCACTTCAGCAAGTGATCTCATCCCAGAGAATTTTTTTCCTTTCTGGAATTGCCTATGTTTCTTTTTTCCACTCTCATCTGTGATCAGCAGGACATTATTGGCTTTTAAAATTAAGACCTATTTCATAAATCAGAATGACTACAAGCCACATGGATAATTTGGGAGTATGATCACAGCACTTAGCTCCCCAACTTTTCCCCCAAAGGTTAATAAATGACCTTCCTTTTTCTAAAACGTTCATGTCTTACTTCATCATTCAACATATTTACCGCTCAACGTATGAGAAGAGTGTATCAAAGATAGCCAGTTGTGTCCCAAATGATATAGAAAAGACAGTTAATCCCTCTTCAAGTTTACTTGATTCTCACATAAATTATGATGGATGATAAAAGGAAAATGCAACCTCAAATCCACTAATGGATATACTTTGATTCATCAAGCATAATTCCCTTGGGCTTCCCTGGTGGCGCAGTGGTTGAGAGTCTGCCTGCTGATGCAGGGGACACGGGTTCGTGCCCCGGTCCGGGAAGATCCCACATGCCGCGGAGCGGCTAGGCCCGTGAGCCATGGCCGCTGAGCCTGCGCGTCCGGAGCCTGTGGTCCGCAACGGGAGAGGCTACAACAGTGAGAGGCCCGCGTACCGCAAAAAAAAAAAAAAAAAAAAAAAAGAATTATTCCCTTTCTCGCATCCTAGGAAGAAATAAAACTAAAAAGTAGGGCTGAGACACACACAGAGAGCGTGAGCTCACACCTGTGTGTGTCTGTGCGTGTGTGTATGTGTGATGAGAGATAATCTAATATGACAAAGACTCAGAACCATGTAGCACAAAAATGTGGAAAAGACCAACTTATGGTCCCCAGATCCACGAGAAGCAAGCCCCACTTCACAGAGGCAGGACAGCCTTATGATTTACGGTTATGCCGTGTTGAAGTTAAGGTGAATTGATGAGACTGTGGGAAATTCAGCGTTGCGTCGCGTTTCCCGCCATACTTGTGCTTTCCAATTCTGAACCCTGGGCTGCACATAGGATTTCTGCATCCCACTTCCCCTGAGTAACTCTCTGGCCTCAGCTGCCTCCTTGGAGAAGTGAAGAAGCTGCACTTGACAGAGAGGAACTGAGGTGCAGAGGGAAGACCGTGGCAGGCGGGGTTTATAAGACCCGACTCATATCCAGGCTCTGCTCCTTTTCACTGACAACCAGGGTCAAGGCACCATACATAACACCTTGCTTTCAGGATATAACGCTAGTATATGAAAAGACTTTGAAAACAAAATCTGTACACAAATGTAAGGTGCTTTATCATTATAGATTATGTTAAGACCTACCAACTAGAGTATTCTAATTCTACATCCTTAGGAAGCATTTACACTGGAGAAGAAGGGGTAAAAGATAGAGCCAGGCTCTGCCGATGGTGCGGACAGGCAAGCAGGGATGATCTGTAGGTGGACGGGAGGTGATGTCACTGGCCTGATCTCTGCAGGACACAGCCTGGAGCCCTTCCTTTGTGCAGTACCTGCCTTGAACCATCTGAGACTTCACACGCCCCCTTTGGATCTCACGCCAAGTTTCAACAGATTCTCTCAGATCCCTTTCTCAATGCTGCTAAATATAAATGGCCTGATTTGGGGGCTTTTTAAAAAGTTCTATTCACCTCCTTCTCTGGTGTTAATAAGCAAGACAATGATCAGGCAGAAGCAAGAGTGAGAGGAATGGGAGCTGACATCCAAAGGCATTTTCAGTCCATGAATGTTGAAATATCTGTCAAAGAAACTCAGGGAGCTACATTATCCAGGTCACTTAATCACACATTACTCAGTAGCCTTGGTATTTGCTTGGCACAAGATCTGTGCTGCCCCAGGGTCGGTGGTATCTTCTCCACCCAGCCACTACAGGGGGGTGGGGTGGGGGGAGGGACTCACATCAATGAGGCTGTACTGCATGTCCACACACCTGACCAGGGTGCCCCCCACCCTGCCCTCTCAAGAGGGTGGACACATCCATTCTGAAGAGTGCCCCTGGAGGGGTGGCGAGAAGCCCAGGGCTCAGGGAGCAACTGGCTTCCTTATCTTAGGAAGATATCTGTGGGACTATTAACTGTGGGAATGAAGCAATGGTGAACTCAACCCAAGTCTAATGTCTTGGGCCTTGGTCCCGCTAATGTTGCCCATCCGAGCTGTCAGATACTTTTGGGTTTTCAAGATTAGACTTTAAAGGTACTTTTAAAGATTGGGTTTTCTGATTATCTGGAATAAGAGCTGACGTGGGCTAGTGGCTAAAAATACTGGCTGTACTGCCACCTCTATCATTTTCAAATTATATACATTTGCACAGTCTCTTTACTTCTCTGAGCCTCAGTTTCCTCATCTATGATATGGGAAGAGTGAGAGTCCTGCCTAATAGGATGGCTGCAGAATCAACAAGATAACACAAGTGAAGGACAGTCCTGGTTCACAGTAACCACTAACCCAATGATTGTTAGCTGTCCTTACTGCTGTTACCATGTTACTGGTTTAAGGGTAGCCTCTCTGGTGAAAAAGAATTATCGTGCTCATCAGAAATCTTGGAGGCCAGAAGGCAGTGGGATGACATATTTAAAGTGCCTGAAGAAAACAAGATCTGTCAACTGAGAATTCTATATCCAGCAAAACTGTACTTCAAAAAAAAAAAAAGGGGGGGGAGAAATGAATACATTTGCATATTAAACAAAGTGGAGGGAGTTCGTTACCATTAGACCTGCTCTACAAGAAGTGAAAAGACACTAGTCAGTAACTCCAAGCTGTGTGAAGAAATGAAGATCTCCAGAAAAGCCAGTATTCTTGTATTTTTGGTTTGAAACTACACTTATAATTTCCTACCCGATTTAAAAGACAAATGCATTAAAAATTATAAATATAAAAAAGAAAAAAAAACTTGTGTAACTTGCCAATCCAGTCCAGTTTAAAAGCTAGGGTTGGGCTTCCCTGGTGGCACAGTGGTTGAGAGTCCGCCTGCCGATGCAGGGGACACGGGTTCGAGCCCCGGTCCGGGAAGATCCCACATGCCGTGGAGCGGCTGGGCCCGTGAACCATGGCCACTGAGCCTGTGCGTCCGGAGCCTGTGCTCCACAATGGGAGAGGCCACAACGGTGAGAGGCCCGCATACTCCCCCCCCAAAAAAGCTAGGGTTTTCTAGGAATTCCCTGGTGGTCTAGTGCTTAGGACTTGGCGCTTTCACTGCCGTCGGCCTGGGGTTCGATCCCCGGTCAGGAAACTAAGATCCTGTAAGCCACGTGGCTCGGCCAAAGAACAAAAGTTAAGGTTTTCCCCACAATCTTTGGAAAATAGATTACTTTTTCAAAATCTCATATGTATAATACACATATATTTAGAATTTTCCAATTCCCTTTTTAAGGCCTTTTGTATGCTACGTACCGAATTTAAAGTGGAAATGACTTTGTGATAATTTAGCTTGGCTCAAGAAAACAGCCTACTTTGATCCTTCAAGTGTGAAGGACCTGTATTTTTCCTTCTTCTGTTAGTGCTAGTTTTGACGATCTCCGTGCTCAGGAGAAACAAGATCCTCTGAGACAAACAAAATACAACGCTTCTCTTATTCTGGGGTTATTTCTTATACACGCAGCTGGGATCGACCTGATTCGTTGCAGCTGGAGGCCGTTTTGCCATCATCTTCCAGCTGCGCCCGACCGCAGATTCCGAACAGGCTTTCCAGCCAGCAGAGCAAGTGAGGGCGTGTGAGCACAGCCCCGGGGCGCCTGCCAGCCTCTCTTCCCAGGAGAGGGGTACCACTCCGCCTCATAAATACTAAACGCAGAACATTTGCTTTTGGTATCAGAGTGAACTCCTTGGGGTGAGGAAGAGGACATCTCCAAATCTAGGCCCATTTTCACAGGGCGGATGGCTGTCCCCTCCTACATGAGGGTGTCATTCCACTCCAGGGGCCTGGGGAGCTGAGTGAGGGGCCTTCGTTTGGGTGGAGGAAGGAGGGCGATTCCTTATCTGGACCCAAAAACATCACACCCAGTGCTTTGGGGTACCAACAGCTGATGCTCCACAGTGTGTAGCTGATTTGGGTCAGTGCCCAGACATTCTTCCCCTCTCCCATGTAAATACAGAACGCCTCTCAAAGCAGAATGCATCTTTGTTTTGATGCTGCAAAACAAAGCAGGAAACTTATTCTTAATTTTCAATCATACGCTCAGAGGGGCATAAACTATCAAGCTACCAAATACAGAAGTCAACTCTCTTTCCTGTACTTCTCTAAAAAGGCAAATCTCAATTCTCATGTTCAGACTCCATGAGATTTTATGCGTAATCAGTATCCAAAGACTATCTTTAGATCTAGGCAGGCTGTTAGAGAAGGGATCCATTTCTATCTAACTAACTCAATGTAACTACTCCTCAAAATCGTAGGAAGGACTACTATTCCTGGAAGGAGTGACTGGTAAACCAGGAATCCCCAGGAGACATGATTTGAAGTGGAGCAGCTTGAGTAACACAGGCAACAGGGAAGGAAGAGGTCCACAGCCCTGGAGGTGAGGACCAGAGGGAGAGCCTGGACTGGCCAAAGCTGGGCACCCACTCTCTCAGGGACACTGTCTCTTAGTTTTCCTCCAATAAGGAACCCTGGGTCCTGATTTTTTATTATCTCCTTACAGTGTGATTACCCACTGGCCTTTCCATTTCCACACTGAGGATCAACTGCACATCCGTATGGGGAAACTTGCCAGTGTCCTTCCTGACTCACCATCAGTAACAGCCAAGCTATTACCAGGGATCCTGTGCTAAGCAAACTTACGTGATCACTGAATTCTCACAGCAGCCCCATGAGGCAGGGATGATCCCCATTATGATCCCCATTCTCCACATAAGGAGACAGGCTCAGAGAGGTTAAACAACAGATAAGGCTTGAATCCAGAGCTGTCTCCAGCAACGCCTATGTTTTATTGCTTCCCGAAAACACAAGTGTTGTCTCTGACTCCAGACCTTCAAAGACAGTTCCTACTGGTTGCAGCAGGCTGCGACTGCTTCAAGGTCATCCCAAACTTGAAAGGCTACGTGTAGTTCAGGAGGTGGTGGACAGGACTCCAGTGTTACAGTCCCCTCCTGATCCCCAAACCCTCACCCCCCCTGGTTTTGGAAATCCCCCACCAGATGGCCAACAGGGGGTCTTGTCCCATGTCAGGTACAAACAAGCAGGTAAGAAATGCTTTTCCAAGATAACGTCCTGTGACCTAATAGCTATAATCCTTTGCTTGCTCTTTGCTCTCCCTGATACTTAGCACTGTTGATGAGAAGATAAATGGGCCATAATCTTAAAATGCACTGTTCAGATGCACTTATAATGCACTATCATCTTAAAATGCATTGTCGATGGAATTAGAAAGCAAAAATCCGAATCTGTTGTTAAATTTATACTTTCAACGGTTCTCACAGTGAAGGCTTTCCGAGGGTGGACACAGCCTGTCCCATGCAGGTGTCCTGGACACTAACTTAGGCCTGGGTGTTCTTTGCACCACATTAATTGCCGTCACTGTGGTCTGCGGAGGGCGCACTAACCCTCTGAAACCAGGCCCCGCAGTGGCCTGTGTTTTAGAAATAAAATGTAGGAATACTGAAACGTCAAATGTCAGGCAGAAGCATGGAGGCCTATCAGCGGGGAGGTAAGTGACTAGTGAAGTTGGCTGCTAGCACCAAAAAATGGAAAGATACGGCCTTTATCCTGTGGTGTGAGGGGAGCCTGTTGTATGTAAGTAAGCCAGGTAGAGAGGGCCAAACACCAGAGACCAACTGAACTTTAAAGACAAGTACAGGGAGCCCGGAATTTTCCCTTATTTCTGGCTATAAAGTTGAAGCAATAAAAAGAGCGGAAGTTGACGGCCTATAAGATTCACAGCGGTGCCGCTCTAAGTGCCACGGACTTAGGAAAACAAAATGTGCGTGCAACGTCAGCTATTGAAAAGAGCCTTCTTAGACATGTGGGAACCAGAATGCTATTCAATTTCTAGATTCTCTAGAGAATAAAGCCTTGTAATCATCATTCTCAAAGTCAGGGTGAGCTTTATCCGAAAGAGTCAAGGTGATTTATTTCCATAATAAAAAAAGCATTTTGAAAGATGTCTTTGTTGTTCAAAAATACAGATACAACTAGCAAAAGTATCTGTGACAGCTGTGAAAACACTGAATTGCCAATGAAGGCATTTTTCTCTTTTTCGTCACAGCTGTTCAGTTCAGGGCAAGTTTACTGTCCTCTTCTACTAAGCTTCCCAACCTAAAATCCTGGCCTCTATGAAGTATGAAACATTGTCCTTGAATTTTCTTGAATAGGCTGCCACCACGTGGTGACCACTGAAAAAGCACATAGGTTTGAGTTTAATTGCAAGACCATGTTGCTGGGCTATTTTAAAACAAGAAGGAATTATGTACATCAGATCCACCTGCCACTGAAAAAGTACCAATCTCAGTCGAGAGGCCCGTCTCCCCTGGACAGGACTACAACTTGTTGGTTTCCATCCTGACGCTGCAAAGTGAAGACCATGTATTTTTAGATTTTAGTAATTTATTGTACTTAATGCGCTTTTAATTTAACTTCACTTTGCTTGAAATCTGTGAAATTCATTGTCAGTTTTTGAAATTAAAAACTTTATTAACTATTTCAGACATGGAAATGTAAAAGAATAACATAACACACCTGGACATCCCGCCCATTGGCTAGTTGAAGGAAAGGCATGACCAACACAAGTGAAGGTCCCCTAGTCTCCTCTTACCTACCTGCACATCTTTGTCCTGTCATGGTTTTCCTGATCTGGTTCACAGTTTCTACTCCTTTCTTTATACTTTTACTTTATATGTATGGAGCCCTAAAAATATCTACGTGGTACTGATTTAAAACCCTATATAAATGGTGTTAGATGAAATACAGCCTTCTGCAACGTGCCTTTTTCCAATGAATGCTGTTTTTAAAAATTTTCTTGTTGATATTTACAGCTTTAGTTTTCTTCAAAACTGTCTTGTTTTTGTCCTTGTGCTTCCAGGTAAATGGAATCAGCTTGTCAACGTCTACACAATAATATTATGTCAGGGTTCTCTTTTTTTTTCTTGCGGTATGAGGGCCTTTCACTGCTGTGGCCTCTCCCATTGCAAAGCACAGGCCCCGGATGCGCAGGCTCAGCGGCCACAGCTCACGGGCCCAGCCGCTCCGCGGCATGTGGGATCTTCCCGGACCGGGGCACAAACGCGCGTCCCCTGCATCGGCAGGCGGACTCTCGACCACTGCGCCACCAGGGAAGCCCTACGTCAGGATTCTGATTCTAATTTATAGATTGATTTGGGGAGAATTAGTATCTTTAAGACGAGTCTTATTGGGCTTCCCTGGTGGTGCAGTGGTTATGAATCCGCCTGCCGATGCAGGGTATATGGGTTCAAGCCCTGGTCCGGGAAGTTCCCACATGCCACGGAGCAATGAAGCCCATGCGCCACAACTACTGAGCCTGCGCTCTAGAGCCCGTGAGCCACAACTACGGAAGCCCGCGTGCCTAGAGCCCATGCTCCGCAACAAGAGAAGCCACCGCAATGAGAAGCCCGCGCACCGCAACGAAGAGTAGTCCTCGCTCTCCGCAACTAGAGGAAGCACACACGCAGCAAGGAAGACCCAGTGCAGCCAAAAATAAATAAATAAAATTAATTAATTAATTAAAGAGAAAAAAAAAGATGAGCCTTCTTATCCGTGAATATGGTATCTCTGCTTTTAATTGGGTCTTCTTAATGACATTCATCAAAATTATATAATTTCTTTCAAAAGGTCAGAAATAACTTTTGTTAAATATATTCCTAGATATCTTATATTCTCATTGTTATCATAAACTGTATTTCTTTAAAAATTAATTTTCTAACTGTGGGGAGTAGTGTTTAGAAATGCAATTGATTTTTGCATGTTGATCTTATATCCAAGAACCCAGATGAACTCTTACTAATTCTGATATTTTAATAGGTTCTTTTGGACTTTTTATGTAATCATATTACCCAGGATTGATGACAGTTTGGTGTCTTCCTTTCCGATCATTATGAATTTTCTTCCTTTCTTTCTTCATATTACTGCATTGTCTAGGAATTCCCACACAATGCTGGTTAGGAGTACTAATAACAGGCGCCCTTGTCTTTCCTAATTTAAGAAAATGTTTCTAATGTCACTGTTAAATGAGATTTTTCACTCTAAGTTTTTATAGATGTTTTATCTTGTTAAGGAATTTCCTTAAATTCCTAGTCTAATGTTTTTCTCAGGAAAAAATCATAATGAATATTAGATTTTATCTAGTGACTTTTCTGCATCTACTATGGTGACAGTATAGTTTTTAATCTGATAATGTGGTAAATTACATTAATACATTTTAACAGATTTTAATGTCAGACTCCCCCTGCAATCCTATGATAGTCCCAATGGGATAGTGGATTTGGTTTTCTATTTTGCTAACGATTATTTCATCTATGTTATAGGTGAAATTGGCCTGTAATTATCCCTTAGCATCTTGTCATTGTCTGCACTGGGCACTCATACAATGAGTTAGGAAATGTTCTTTTTCTATTCTCCAGAGAAAATGTTCTTACCTGTGGTAACTCATTTATAAAACGACCTAGTGCCTTTTCTTGTTTGCTTGTTTGCTGGGTAGACTGATTCAATGTCTTCAATTATATATAAGACTACTCAATTTTACTTGAATCCGTTTTGTAAGTCACAGTTTCTAGGAAAGTTTTCATTCCATACAATTTTTCAAATTTATCAACATAAAGTTGTTCATATTCTCCTTTTTAAAAAATAATTTTTGCTTCTGTGGTTATGTCCCCTTGTTTGTTCCTAACATTGCTGGTGTTCTCTCTTTTTGTCTTAATTACTTTGGCTAGTGGTGTGTCTATTTTACTAGACTTTTCCAAGAACTATCTTTCGGCTTTGCTGATAACCTCTCATATTACATATTTGTTTTCTATTTCAGTAATCTCTGCTCTTTTGTTTTCATCCTTTGAGATTTTCTGCTGTTCTTTCTCTAACTTTTTATGTTAAACGATCAGCCTATGCATTTCAGTCCTCCTTTTCTAATATAGACACTGAAGGATATGTTTCCACCATGAAAGATGCTTACCTTGCTTTGAAGCTGAGGTGTTTTCCACTGGGAGCTCATCGTCATGGACCCTTTTCTCTGGAACAGGCATTGCAGGGTGGCTTCCAAAGACCCATGGGCTCCTATTACCAAGATCTTCTTTCCATCTAAGTTGACACCTACCCACCAAATGGAAATTCAGTATTATAATCAAAACTTCAAAGTCTTCCTCCCATACAGCTTTAATGTAAGGAAAAATAGCTTTTACTTTAATTTAATTTAATTTTTGGACAGGAAAGCAGCATTTATTGGTGGGCGTGATTAAGGAGGGGACAGCGCCAATGCTCTCATGAGTGAAGGGCTTGCCATTTGTCCAAGGGGCCACGATTAGGGATGTATTTGATCCCACAGCTATCTGGGATGAGCCACTTTTCTACCACCATGTTTTCATATTCATCCGCATTAAACTTAGTAAATCCCCACTTCTTGGAGATGCGAATCTTCTGGCAGCCAAGAGAACTTGAACTCGGCCTGTGCAGGGCCTCAATCACATGTTCCTTGTTCGGCAGCTTGGCGCGGATGGACATTACGATTTGGCCAATGTGGACCCAGGCCACTGTGCCCTGGGGCTTTCCAAAGGCACTGCACATACCTGTCTGGAGCCCCGACTGGGGACAGCATGGCAGACATGAATGTCCACTGGAAAGGGCTGTCTCGAAGTCCCTTAGGGCAAACCATACAGGCAAGAGGCTGCACACACTACCAAGGAGGCTGCTGTTTGCAACCACTGCACACTGGGCTCCCACGGGGAAAAGAGCAGGGTTGGCTTAATTGGCTGCAAAAAAATCGCCTTTTAAAACTTGGCCCTCTGAGTACCAAACCTACAATGACTATAAGCCATAACTTATTCCTTCTTTGCAAACTTTATGGCAGTGACCTAGAATCATCATCCTAATTATCCATGTGATGGAAAAACACTGTCTATACGGATTATCTCAGAGATTTGAGCTTAATGGCTAATGTCCTAAAGGTATATCTTGAAAGTTAATCTTCTAATAGAACTCTGGTATATAGTTTGGAATTTTTGTTCAATCATTTCATGTTTGGGTGTAGGGGAGGGGCATTGTCTCCTTTTCACTCAAGCTGGTGTACAGAAAAAATTAAATACTGATTACTGAAAGAGATCCTGCTCACTGATAGATCCTAATCTAGGTTTCTATACCCTAAACTATATCTGACAGCTTCTTCATTTAAGTTTTAAATATAAAACTTATCTAGGTTTACATATTGACAGATACGAGAAGCTGAAACCTGAAACATTTTTCATTGTGGTTATTCTGAAGGTTTCATAAGAGAAACTGAGAAAACACAGGTTAATCATTCATCTTTACCAATTTCTCTTTAAAATTATAATACAGCTAATCTTTATTAGAAAAATTTGCCAGTCATTCATATCTCCTAAAAGATGAGAAAAATAAAGCTGACACTGAGTATCGCTTCTGTGTTTCAATAAGTATCTTCCAGAAACAAATCCTTACTAAAAACTCACATAAATAACAAAAAATAGAAAATAGCAACACTTCTGAAGGAGCATCATACCTGACTTTTCAAGAAGTTCAATTACAGCTCTGGCCACAGGTGAAACAAAACACTCATGGGCGTCCCCACGTACCAACTTCCCCAGGTTTACATCCGTTACTCTGAATCCAAAAATAAGAGAACAAGTAAGTCAAGCTTGGCCAAAACTCACTCATCCGTAATCCACTTGAATTAATCCCAAATAACAACCAAGTCAATATTTGATATGATGAAATACAATTTATCTTTTAAGGCAGGACAAGAAAAAATTAAATATAAAATTCTCTCTGCGTGGTTGTTTGGGCCTCTTCCCTCCCTCATGTGCAGTGTGTATCTTGGTTAAACATTAACCAGGGCTTCCCTGGTGGCGCAGTGGTTGAGAGTCCGCCTGCCGATGCAGGGGACACGGGTTCGTGCCCCGGTCCGGGAAGATCCCACATGCCGTGGAGCGGCTGCGCCCGTGAGCCATGGCCGCTGAGCCTGTGCGTCCGGAGCCTGTGCTCCGCAACGGGAGAGGCCACAGCAGTGAGAGGCCCGCGTACCGCAAAAAAAAAAACCAAAAAAAAAAACCATTAACCAGAGCTCTTCAAAGATGAGAATCCCTGCTTATTTTTTTCTTCTGACACTAGCGGTGTAACTTCTTAAAAGACCAGTGTTCTTTCCCAGCTCTGGAGGGGGTCATGGTGACTTGCTGCTCGCTCTGTACACGCTGACCTGGACTATGTGTCCTTGGTGAACTTTACGTAAAACATCAGTATGTCATTTTGATGTTCGATCCTTTCTCTCAAAGATGTATATGACTGTGCCTTCGACTTCTAACAGGCGGAACAGTTCTCAGAGCTTCCTGAGAATCTGCTTCCTGGGTTATAATCCCTGGTTTGGCTTGAATAAAATTCCCTTTCTTCCTTCTTAACTTGATCGTTAATTGAATTTTCATCGACAGATAGGTAGGATATATTAAATTATTAAATAGAAATGAAAGAGTGAGCAGGAATAGAGGTCATTAGCTTCTAGCAGCCCCTCAGGCAACTCCAACGTGGTCCCTAGGAGTCAGGACGACGCTGGGCGTTCTGGTTCTGCCTGGACAGCAGGACCGCAGCTGGAGGCCACGTGGGGCTTCACTGCACAATGCTAGGGAGCTCTGTTCAATGGACGACATGGAATGGTGGCCCTGGATGTGTGCAATGCTGTGGTCCTGCAGCCACTTTATCCTGAGGAAATTTACATCTCCATCAATATCAAAGTCCAGAACCAATCCTAGAAATCAGGGGTGACCTAGCAAGACTTGGATTCAAGGTCTGATCCCCACTCGACATCAGTACTTATCTCCCTAAGGAAATCAAGGAAAAAAATGAGGGACCATGTCCTTTCAATGCCTTGTGTGTTCTTCCTCGGTCAAACCAAGGACAAAATAGTCCCTAACTATTTAGCTTAAATTGATGGTCTCAATACAGGTTAGTAACAAAATAGAGATACTTGGAAAACTTTTCATAATTCTCTCTTTTTATGAAAGACTGGAAACTACATCTTGATACCCTAGGATTCTGGATGTTTTCTAATTGATTAGAGCCTCTTCCCCCTTTATGGTTTGTCTGCTATAGGATCGGAGATTTTCATGACAATCTCCTACCCATGTTTGAGTCTGCCCTAAGTCACAAGAGAAGGCTAGGATAATGGGGGAATCTCGGTGTGCCAGTGAGGTGCTGGTCACTCAATCCAGTCCCTACAAGACTAACGTTATAAATTTGCTTACGACCCTGGAATGCTAAATATATCACGTTCTTTCTGGCCACGATACAAACATTTCTTATTTCCATGTAGGAAGATGAGGTTTTTAACTTCCAGGAAACATCATGAACTCCCATATGGATGGTCAGTATTCCCTGTCCCATGAAGCTTACGTCATGACATGAGTCTAAGACCAATATCAGAGCACCTGATATTCACAGTTTTTCCCTCAAATTTCAAATAAAACCTCACGTTATGAATGTAAGTGCTTGCTCTGTTTTCCTCCGCTGGCCTGGGACTACGGCAGAATGTGCTACTGTGGTGAAGCAGGTCCCTGGGTTTTTTCTCTCATTTGGTAGAATTATTAAGGAAAAGGAAAAGCTATTAGAAGAGGAGAGCTGGCTAAGGACTCTGTAGGTCAGACAGGAGCTTCTCAAATGAGTATGATTTGGCCAAAATGGCACCCAAGCACTACAAAAGGGCAAGTGTATTTTCTCAAATACGTACTTCCTTAAGCATAATTTTACAAGCCCTCCAACCCCTGAAATATTTAGAATGATTTCATTCATGGCTCAATTACTGACATAGCTGAAAGAGCAGAATTTTAAGGAATTCACAGTAGAAAAACTAGTTTAGCAATGAGTCGATTGTTTTCTTTTCTATGTTCTTACCCATCCACATCTTTTTCTGGTTTCAAGGCATTGAGGATTTTGTTGCTAAATGAGGTCTCGGAGATCTGAAGGGCAAGGCCATGTATTCTGGTGTCTTCATTAATCTTCAGGATCTCATCTATAATCTAAAGTGAAAACTAAAGTCAGTTTTGCAAAAATAAGACCCAAGAACAGACGTTTTATGTCAAAAATAGATTCATAAAAATGCATCTGTTTTAGTTTCTTCTTTCTCCTTGTTGACGACCTGGTGTAAAGCAGAATGAAGAAGTCTACGTTCCCTCTAACCACGTTTATAAAAGCTTGGCTGAATTTTTTAGTGACTTCAAGTCCTTCTTATCGCTCTATTCTCTGCCAGAACAGAACAAAATAAAACCAAAGTTCAACAGTTAATAAAGCTGAGATCAGCAAAAGACAATTCCCTGTCCACAATCAGATCTGAGCCCAATGCAATGCCAACTTTCAGGGAGGCCAGGACTCAGGAACCTCGAGCATTTCAACCTGGCCCAGAGAAGCCTGTGTTTCAAGCACACTGTGCTTAACCAAAGCTTACTAATCATGACACTCAGGCCCTCCTGTTCTCTGGACCAGAATGGCATGTAGAAAGCATTTCCAAAGGCTTATGACGGAAAACCTCTAAGCATAGATAGCTCCATTTTACAGGAAACACTGAAATAATTTGCTGTTTATGAAAAAGACCAAAGCAGTTTGGGAAGCTAATATAATCGCTATTGAATGGCCACGTATGTCTTTAAATAAGCAATGCTCTGGCCTCTCTGTTTACCTCTATTTTACGCCAGGATTTCACTTAGCAATGTTACTTGTTGATAACTAAGAGAGATTCTAGCTCGTAGATATGGATCTCACTATGAGAAGTGTTGGTTTACCATTTCTGTTTTACTATCTAGCAAAAATCATGATGGTATTTCTACCTGCTAAGAGAAGAAAAAGCTATTTGATATATTCAGAAAACTCAGAAAGAAAATTTTGTTTACTATTCATCATTCTGTCATTCATTCAACAAATGTTGAATGTTTTGAATATCTACCTTGTACCAGTTCTGAGTCAAGGAAATACAGTTGTAAAAAATATCTGCCCTCATGGAGCTTATATTCTAGTAGAGAAGACAAGACCAATAACAACAACAACAGGGACTTCCCTGGTGGCACAGTGGTTAAGAATCTGCCTGCCAATGCAGGGGACACGGGTTCAATCCCTGGTCCAGGAAGATCCCACATGCCTCTGAGTAACTAAGCCCGTGCACCACAACTACTGAGCCCGCGCTCTAGAGCCTGTGAGACACAACTACTGAGCCCGTGCGCTGCAACTACTGAAGCCCACTTGCCTAGGGCCCGTGCTCCACAGCAAGAGAAGCCATAGCAATGAGAAGCCCATGCACTGCAACAAAGCGTAGCCCCCGCTCGCTGCAACTAGAGAGAAAGCCCGTGCACAGCAACGAAGACCCAATGCAGCCAAAAAAATAAATAAATAAAATTACAAAAAAAATAACAATAATAATAGTATAATCTCTGAAATTGATATGGAGTGATGGCAGGTAGGGGGTGGTCAGACGGGGTGGCATCTATACACAGAGCCCAGCCAGAATGAAGTGAGGGTACTACTGTTACCTCCAACGTAGTTAGAGGTAACAACAACAACAAAATCTTAATAAATTAAGATCCTTACTCTTTTCCAACATAATAACACCATCATATAAATTCCCATTTATCAGAATTTCAAAGAAAAAGAGTGAATAAGTGACTCCTTGTCAAAAAAATAAGCCAAGGAGAACCTAAAGGAGAAGGAAATCCAAAAAAAGAGGGGATATATGTATACATACAGCTGATTCACTTTGCTGTACAGTATAAACTAACACAGTATTGTAAAGCAACTATACTCCAATAAGAATTTTTAAAAAATACTGTGACAAACTGGAAAAAAAAAATTTGAATGAAAAAAATTAAATAAGCCAAGGGGGAAAAAAAAGTCAAGGGCTATCAATACCAGCGGCAAAACAATCTAAGAACATGCAAATTCTACTGCAGAAAATGAGTGTCCTTTGCAAAGGGAAAACAACTTTCTCTGCATTCTGTTAGTACTGGTAGGACAGGCGTCAGTATTGGTAATATCTGACAATGGCAAGTGTGGTAGAAACTGTTTGCCCAATATCCAATTTCTGTTCTATCTTAGTAACAGACTCTTAATTTTTAGCTGTGCTAGAAATGATCTCGCACCACTTGGTATAAAGACCACATTTCTCGCCTCCCTTGCAAAAAGGCCAAGCAATTAGGTTCGGGCCAGTGGAATGGAAGCAGAACTGTGGCTTTCAGGAGAAAGACGGGGATCCTGACTTTGGTCTTTGTCCTTCCTTTTTCTTGCTGGTGCTAAGAACTTGTTGAACTAAGCCCTGTGATCCTGGAAAACAGGGATGGTTAAGAAATGCCCCCATCCTTCGTGGACTGCAAAGAACCACCTTCCCCATATGATTCTGACACGACCATCCAATGCTCCGTAGTCTCCAGACCCCACAAAGTTCTATTCTTTGTTCATAAATGATTTACTTGAACTGCTGGTCTCCACTGATCCATCGGCACAAAATGTCTGTTAACCAAACTCTGGGTAAGCTTCTTCCCTTCCCCCAGGTTCCTAACCTTTGACCTACCCTCGGTCTGATTGGCCAACAGCTCTACCACCACCCAACCTCCCCGGGAGAACAGGCTGGCCTCGGGGTAAAACATTCTCTAATCTGCTATCCCATCAAGCCACCCTTTCATCCCACTGTTCTCACACTGGGTTCTTTCCTCCCTATAGAAGAGAAGCCTTTTGCTTACCTCTCAAAGGTGTGTCGAGTTTACGGGCAGAGTGTGCAGTCCCTTCCCCACCTTGCAATAATCCTTTCAGATGATGTCTCTCCTCACTGAGACTGGATTTATTTTCTCTTTGACACTGGCTGGAATGTGGATGTGACCTGTAGCGCTGAATCTGCCATCCTGGATGAGGCAGCACAACAAAGACCACAGCGCAGCAAGATCCAGGGAGCCCGAGTTCCTAACGACTCAGTGATGCCACCACAGCAGCCGGGGACTGCCTACTGCTAAACTTTATTCACATACAAAAAACTTCTGTGTTATTCCAGATTACTTAAGGTTTTCATCACTGCCACAGCCAGTGTGAAGAAAACCTAGCCATAGAAGGAGCAGACACCAGGATGGCCCATGGTCCAGTTTCCTAGGCCCTACTTATAGGGGTGACTGCTTCTCCCATGCTTGAGATGACACTTATGAGGACTGGTCTTCCCTGCTGATGGAAACAACTAAAGCACATACAGTAGCAACAAAAGAACCCTGTGGTGGTTTTTCTCTCTCTTTTTTTTTTTTTTTTTTGTGGTATGTGGGCCTCTCACTGTTGTGGCCTCTCCCGTTGCAGAGCACAGGCTCCGGACGTGCAGGCTCAGCGGCCATGGCTCACGGGCCCAGCCGCTCCGCGGCATGGGGGAATCTTCCCGGACCGGGGCACGAACCCGTGTCCCCTGCATTGGCAGGCGGACTCTCAACCACTGCGCCACCAGGGAAGCCCCGCTATGGTGGATTTTCATCAGCTGCCCCAAAACACCACTGAAGGATTCACACAAGGTTAGCCTGAAAAATATCTTCTCCTTTATTTTATCGACAGGGCAACTGAAACCCAGAGAAACCAAAGAACGGTCCAAGCAAGGTCAAACAACCTGTCAGGACACTGCAAACCAGAACTAGTCCTCCAGACATGATAATTTCCACTAGACGATGCTGTCGCTACAGCTGAAGAAACACAACCAAAGTCACCACATCATAGGTCACATCGTCAACAGAAACACATGGTAAGGAGATAACAACAAGGTCATGCTGAATAGCACAAGGAACTATATTCGATATGGTAATAAACCATAATGGAAAAGAATACATAAATGTATATGTATAACTGAGTCACTTTGTTATACACCAGAAACTAATACAACATTATAAATCAACTATACTTCAATTAAAAAAAAAGAAACATGGTAAGGGACAGATAGATCAAGGGGCATCTACACTAGTGGGAAAAATGAACTATTCCCTCTACAAGTTCAGCCCTAAGAAAAGGCTTGTTCAGTTCTGACCACAACTAAGAGATGTTAAGAGGTCTGTTAGGACTGAAGAGGAACACAAAATAAAGGTTAAGTGTGCTGCTGTATTACCTCATCTTCACTGCTATCTGCAGGAAGACAGATGTGAGTGATGTTCAGACCAGCCTGCAAAGAGAGCATAGGGCGATTTTGTCACGGAGAGAAAATGAATCTATCACCCGAAAATTAAAATGAAGTTTTAAAATCATTCAAAAAATCAACAATCCTTACCTCCTCAGCCAAATTCTGGTTTACTTCCTGCATCAAGTTATCATCACCTGCCTTGGGAAAGGAGAGCAAGAAGGGGAACATAACAACATAAAAATACCTTGAAAAGGTACAAAACAATACAAAGGCTAATTCTGTGATTATACATTATCTGACTACAAAGATGATAGGGAAATGCAGAAAAAGAATCTTATTGCTCATAAAAGGGGACTAAGGGTTGGTATTTATCCACATGTCAGTTTCTCAGGCTTTAAGATATATCACTTTTGAAAATAATACTCCTCATAGGGCGTATATAGCCGCATAGGCAGCATTCCTTTCTAAGTGAGGACACCTAAGACGGGTGTTTAGGACTTGCCCTTGGGTGAAAAGCTACCAATGAGCAGAATTCCAGGAGGCCAGGCTCTTGTTTCACTTTTCTTTCCACTCTTCTCACTTGCTTATCTTTGTAGGGGGCGAGGAAACAGACCCCAAAGAACGCAGGCCCCAGAGTGACTTGAGCATAGCTCTCCAGTCTCGAAATTACAGCGCTGATGAAACTAGAGGCTGCTACTCTGATGCATTAAGCGTGCACCGAAAACCACAGAGGCAGCTCAACTGCTGGGCTGTGTGACCTTACAGGCTCGGCTCAGCGCACCACTTCCCTGCACCTGCGTCACCTGGGTGTGCCAACTGCAGCTGGCAATGAAGGGGCCGTGGCTAGAACACAGACATGGAACTCCCAAGTCCTGCCATGCCATGGCTTTTGGCCCTTCAGACTCGTGGCAGGCTTGAAAAGACTGAGTAGTAAGATCACCAAATACCATGTCTCAGCAAGCATCTGTCTTCCACAGAAACAAAGTGGAATGTTTTTTCCCATCCCACTCAAATCACATCTGATCAGCATTTATAATGGACCACATCATATCCTGTGTAATGCAACTTACATGAGCACCTACCTCCTGACCTCCGGAAGCTATCCGCACCAAAAGGAGACAGACTCAGACAGAGTGGTACCTAACCTGTAATCCTGAAGCGGCAAAATGACCAGATAAAGGGGGAAATGACAACATTTCCACATGAGCTTTCTCCTCCATCCCCGAAGCCCGAGTGGGACTTCTGTGACAAGAAATGCAGCTGGTCACCTGTGTACAGTTGTCTTCTAAATTAAAAGACACCCTAAAATAGCAAGACAGAACCACATTCTTAGCTTACCTGAATAATAGCAAGAACCGGCTTAAAGGCAGGGTTTTTTCCTTGCAATAAACTCAGAACTTCTTTCGAATTCTGAATGATGTCTCTGCATTGAGAAAGAAAAACAACATAGTCAGGTCTAGGTTAATGACTAGGAAGGATGGATACAACACATTTTCTTAGAAGGTTTTCTACTCTAAATGAAACTAATTAGACAGCACAAGGACAGGCTCCTCTAAGTGTGGAAAGGGTGGAGGGAGGGGGAGGAGAACAATCATGAAATACCTGGCGCAGGGTTTCCCCCATGGCGCAGTGGTTAAGAATCCGCCTGCCAATGCACGGGTCATGGGTTCGAGCCCTGGTCCGGGAAGATCCCACATGCCGCGGAGCAACTAAGCCTGTGCGCCACAACTACTGAGCCTGCGCTCTAGAGCCCGTGAGCCACAGCTTCTGAGCCCGTGTGCCGCAACTACTGAGCCCGCGTGCCCAGAGCCTGTGCTCTGCAACAAGAGAAGCCACCACAATGAGAAGCCCGCACACCGCAACTAAGAGCAGCCCCTGCTCGCTGCAACTAGAGAAAGCCTGTGTGCAACTAAGACCCAATGCAGCCAAAAATAAATAAATGTATTAAAAAAAAAAAAGTTGGCTCTTACAAATGAACTTATTTACAAAACAGAAACAGACCCACAGACACAGAAAACAATCTTATGGTTACCAAAGGGGAAGGGGGGGAGGGATAAGTTAGGAGTTTGGGATTAACAGATACACATTACTATATATAAAACAGACAAACAACAAGGACCTACTATATAGCACAGGGAACTATATTCAGTATCTTGTAACAGCCTATAATAGAAAAGAATCTGAAAAAGATATATCTATCTATATACATACAGACAATTATGTATAACTGAACCACTTTGCTGTATACCTGGAACACAACATTGTAAATCAACTATATTTCAATAAAAATTTTTAATTAAAAATATTAAATAAAAAATTAAAAAAAGAAAGTTGGCTCTTTTTCCTCTCACAATAATAGACAAAAGGCTTAGCCAAGGCAGTACCCAAGCTTCAGCGCTTCAGACAACCTCTAAGTATCATCTCTTGTCTCCATCAGGGTCTTGCATGCACAACAGCTTTCAAAAAATGCAAGGGGAACTTCCAGCCAGATCCCATCAGCAATAAATGGCCATGAGCAAAGGGACAAGGCAGAATGGCCAGGGGCAAAACTCCTCCCAGTTTTAGAGAAGAATTTGACGAATGTAACTGGCAGGCACTGCTCTTGTAGGTGGATGAGGAGAGAAGGGTGCTCAGAAAACGTTTAAAGGCTTCAAAACTCAACCAGGATGAGCCTTCCCACAGTCAGCTGGGCTAGAAGACATAGAGTAAATGGGCATGCAGCTGTCTACAACCCAGGAAGGTTTTGGTTTGTTTTTAAACACTTGGGATAAAGCAACTTGACTCCCAGTGAAACAATTGTATTGTTGTGTTGATAAACCAGACTATATGTGAAAGTTCACAAATCACCTTATAAACGAGCAAGAATCTTCTGTCCAACAACATGCAGCTGAGGACCACACGCCGTATGCAGGTTCTCTGCCTTTCTTGGCTGCTAATTTGGGCCATACTGGGTCCTCATTTCTGGCTAGTGTGGGAAGGCACTGGAGTGAGGGTCCCAAGTGGTTCTTGGCAATGTGTATATGGGTCATCTGGAAAGCTTGGTAAAGAGAAAGGCTTTGTGACTCAGCCCAGAAAGTCGGACTCCCTAAGTCTGGGTGGGGCCTGGGAATGTGTGTCTTCAACAAGGAGTCTGGGTGGCCCTGAAGCACTCAGGGGAAATCAGGCCTCTGGTTGACTAGCGTGGGCAATTCACTGAGCCACTAAGGAACCCGTTTCCTCATCTGTAGGGCAGGTGTACTACAAGGACTCTACCTTTGTTCTTATACTTGTACAGTGTTGTTCTGTGTCTCAAAGCTACACCTGAACGCTAAAAACACTCCTTCCAAAAGCAACTTTCCCAGAAACACTTGTAGCACCTACCCCTCAATAGAATGAAGGGCACACGACCGTAGAAGCTGACACCTGTCACCAACTCTGCTCATAAAGTTGGCTAATTCCCCCACAACTTGCCACATGTGTGACGTTTCATTCTTTGGGGTCATTCCTTATTCTTCCATTATTCTCACAGTGCCAAGCAAAGCAAGCAAGGAGTTACCAGGCTCAGGAAGTCTAGAAAGTAGCATAGATGTTTCTCATCAGAGATTTTTCTGCCCTGGGTGAGAAAAGTTGCCTCAACTTCTAGTTGGAAGGCGACTTCTGCATCCTATACTGTCTTTGGACCCTTACCCTGAAACCAAATCCCCCTAAAACCTCTTATCCAGTTTATGATTAATCTCTCTATCCAAAACTTCATTCCTTTTCTTGTTCCCTTAATCCTGTGCTAAATGAGCAATAATCAACCAGAGTCAGACGACTAAAATTGCTGTTGTTGGTAACATCGTTAATATACTAAAATTGCTATCATAGATATCTTCACTAACTACAATCTCAAGCTGTTTCTCCAGGGCAAAATGAGCTAACAGACATCTGGCCAAGGACCACCCGCCTAAAGAAGCATAAACCAGAGACATCCCGACTGCCGAAACCACAATTAAGAAATGTTGGATTTCCCTGGTGGTCCAGCGGTTGACTCCCCGCTCCCAACGCAGAGGGCACCAGTTCGATCCCTGGTCGGGGAAGATCCCACATGCCCCGTGGCTCGGCAAACAAACAAAAAAACCCCAAAACCTCTATCTCAAAGACCAAGTTGGAGTGGAGTGGATCTGAGGCGTCCCTTACTCCCCTGCTTGGTACCCTGCAACAAACACTGTACCTGCCTACGTCACAACCCGGTGTCAGTAGACTGGGTGTGCTGCACATCTGGCGAGGATACCCCAAGTTCGGCTTGGTAACAACCCCTTAAGATGAGCTCAGCTGTACACTGCTTAAAATCTAATGACCGGAAGAGACCTAACCGCGACGTCCGGAGAGAAGACAAGGTAAACTGAAGAGTCCTTGGAGTCATAGGCCACATCATGAAGCGCCTTGGAAACAGAGGGAGTAAAAAGGTAAATTCATTTTCAGAATGAAGGCTAGAAGGAAAACAGAAGAGGATGCCAGCGGATGGACGTGAAGAGCTCGCTCCGTAACATGGCATCCTGGAACTAGGAATTCTAGTTAGGGAAGGGAAGAAAGGGCTTTCCCGCGACCCCCAGGCATGTCCGGAGCGCTTCACTCAGACAAGGCTCTACTTCCCCTCGCTCCCACCGAAGGGCTAGGAGAAGCGGCTAGGGTGTGTGTGTGAGGATCAAGGTGGGTGGGTACGGGGGGGAGGGGGACCGGCGAACGTCTCCGGTGGGGACAGCGGAAGGCCGGCCCGGGGCTCCCAGGCAGAGTTCGCCTCTCGCTCGGGAGATAACTTTGGAAATAAGGCTGAGCTGGGGATTCCGTGCCCAACGTGCAGCGATGCTGGGAACGAGACGGCCCCGACTTCTCCGGCAGCCCTCCGCGCGTCACTGGGTGGGCCGGGCCGCAGCCCTCCCACGCGCAGGAGGCTGCGGCGTTTTGGAAGCGCAGACCTCACCGCAGTCACTGTACGCCGCCCGCAGCCAGCGTCCCGAAGGCGGAGCCCCTGCGCAGACGGGCGCCGATCGCTGGGCCCGGGGCGCCCCTGCCGCAGCCCCGCGGGCCCGCAGCGCCCCGGCCACCATGCCGGATCCGACCAGCAGGCGGGCGGCCGGGCTGGCGTGGCGGGAGCGGGCGCCCCTCCCCCTCGGGGCTCCAGCCCTCGCCGCGCCGCCCCTTTGCTGCCCAGGCCGCGCCCGGCATCAGAGCAGGCGGCGGGAGGTGCACGTGGAGCGAGGCGCGCGGTCTGAGCTGCGCAGCACCCGCCGCGGATGCCCACGGCCTCCCGACCCTCCGACCTGGGCCGGCCCCAAGACTCTCCGTCCTCCGGCGCGGCCAGCCCGCCCTCCCGGTGCCCGCGCTGCCCCCCACCAGCTGCCGTCACCCCTAAAAGTTGGCACCAAACCCTCGCGACCCCGTGCTCAGCGAAGCCCCCACGGAGGCCCCCGGGGCCCGGCCGAGACTCGAGAGCTCCGGCCGCCCCACCTCCTGGGTCTCCCCCGGCCGCCGGGGACTTGGGCGGCGGCGAGCGCCGGGCACTCACCGGACGATCGAGTCCCGCGCTGGGGGCGCCCGGCTGCCCGGGCCCCGGCTGCTCCCGGCCTGGGTGTCTCGCAGCCGCCGCTGCCCGAGCAGGCCCTCCCCGCCGCCACATCCGCCGCCCCCGCCGCTGCTGGCGAGACAAAGCTCTCGGAGGCGGCGCGGCGGGCCGGGGGGCTGCAGGCGGCCGAGCTGGCGCAGGACGAGCGGCAGGCGCGCGCTCATGGCGAGGCGCGGGCGGCGCAGCGGGAACGCGGCGAGGCGGCGGAAGCGGGAGGCCGCGGGTTCTCCCGCGACGCGGAGATGCGGCGGCTGAGCTCAGAGACGCAGCGGCTCACGTCCCTCCTGGGGGTGGCGGGGCGGGCGCCAGGCGGGAGAACCGGACCCGGCCGGTAACGGGCCAGCGGCAGGAAGGTCCTAGCTATTCTTCCTCAGCGGAGAGGAGCCCCTAGGGGGCACTGCGCTCAGTGGCCGTGACGTTGGGAAGGTGGGCGCCTGTGGGGCGCGGGGCTGCTGTTCGAGTTGCCTGGACGTCAGGGACGGGCACTTTCTGGCACTTGCAAACACAGACTCGAAATTTGGCTAGGGTTAAAAATCAGAGGAGGGTGGGGCGTGAGCATGGCGCTCCCTTCCTGCCCTGAGACAGCTCCTTCTTGCTCCGCCTAGGATGCCAATAACATCCTGCCCTCGGGTGGCAGTTTGCTTCCTGGAAGGGCAATTGGTTTAGGGTTTGCTTATGGCTGGGGGCAGGGGAGATAGAGGGATTGGAGGTTAGAGTTGATAGGTACAGGGTTGTTTTCTGAGGTGATGAAAATGAAATGCTTAACTGTTTATGGAGGAGCATCAGAGAAAACACCAGAGGATCTGATGCTGGAGCTGAGTGTGTTTTTCAAATATATATACTGTTTATTTATAATGTATATAGAGAAAAGCATAAAGTAAAAAATAAAATCACCCACAATACTATTGCCAAGTCATAACTGTTAATTTTGATCTCTTAATTTTATTTTAACTTGTATTACAAGATTGTGACCATATTATATATATAGGTCTCTTCTTCACTTGCTATATCTGTTTTCATGAAATTGGGAAGGGATAGTACTCGAACTCATGATTTATAGTGGCTTTATATTAAAACCTAATCTATATTGTGGATAGACCATAATTTATTTTACCTTTTCCTGATGTTGTTTGTATTGTTTCCAGTTTTGGTGTGAGAAATAACATTCTTTCATTCGCTTGTTCAGTAGCTGTGTGTTGAAGGCTTTCTGCATGCTGGGGGAGGGATAGGAAGGTCAGTTGGGGCCACACCTGTGGTGGCAATATTTACCTGTAACCTTTTGCCGAAGCAGTTCTCAGAAAATTTATAACTGCTAAAAATGTTAAGTGGAGGAGAAATAGCACAGGGAAGTGGAGAATAAACAACACAGCCACAACTTCATATAAAAAGGCAACCCTTCCGATCATACTGAATTGCACGGAAAAGTGTGGCATTTTTGTGAATTGCACGGCTCAGCCTGGCACAGCAGGCCCCAAAGAAGACTTCCCAACACTTCATGCGCTATTCTGTATGGAAGAAAGGTTTGAATAGAAAAGATCAAGTTTAAAACTGTACACCTAAGCTAAATTGATTGGGAAGGGTGAGCCACCAAAACTAATTTGTTACTGGAATCCGTAATATGGAAATGACTCAGGCCATATAGATGTGCTACAGAGCCATCTTGAAGAAGGCACTTTGGAGGCTGTTTTCAGTCGTCACCAAAAGCTTATGGCAATCCACACCTTTAAAGCGATACTCTCTTTTAATTAGATCTCACATTAAAGTATAATAGGGAATTCCCTGGCGGTCCAGTGGTTAGGAATTGGCGCTTTCACTGCCGAGGCGGAGCCTGGGTTCAATCCCCGGTTGGGGAACTAAGATCCCCGCAAGCTGTGCAGCAGGCCAAAAAAAAAGTATAATAAAGTTCACCTAGAAGCCATGTGGATTTTTTGTTTTCTGTTTTTTTTTAACTGAATTAACGTACTTTCTAATCTTAAAAAATTTTAGGTGTTGACGCTGATGGTCAACAATGGTCTGTCCCATTATGATATGATTAACTGCGATCTTATATGTAATTTTAAGAAATCACTTTAAGGTCTAGGACAGCAAATGCCTGTGCTGATCAAGCCAGTTAAAGTATTTTACTCAACCTGTTCAGGTCCTCACGTGGATGACCATGGAGGCCTCTGTCCTCTGCTCACCTTCAACTCCCTCTTGGGCCCCACCCTGAAGTCATTCCAGATGAGAGCTATTTGGGTTCTTACACACTCATAATACACACTTGTAGGAGAGGATAGGAAAGGGAGAAAGATTTATGGAAGAAAACTTCAGGATCTTTCATATTCCCAGGTTTGGTTCATGGGGAAGTGTCAGGATCTCATTTGGAGATAGATACGTCTGAATCTGTTTATCCCAAACTCAAATATATATTGGTTTACTTAGGAAAAGTCAACTACCCTGGGAGAAAGGGCTCTATTGTGTTGAAGCCCTTAAAAATGCATTAACTCACATTCTTTCCCTAGTGGATATAATTTCAGTGCACTTTGAGATGACATTTGGACATAGGTCAAAGAAAGTTTGTTTCCAGAATAAGGAATATATATATCTGAAGTTAATATGATATTTATAGGTATATAGAGAGAGTGAGAGTGCATTTGCTCTATACTAGCCTCTATGCTAGGCATGTGGTGAAGGAATCAACTTTGAACAAGACAGACACAAGCTCGGGTGTCAGGGTGTCGGAGTTTACTGTGCAGAACTGTATAGTAGAACACAGGCATGTTGATGGAAAGCTATAAAGCCTAAAGTTTCAGAGAGTTATTAGTGTTAAGAAACACCTTCCTAGACCTGGAGAGTCACAAGAAGCTTCCAACAGATCTATTGGAACCTAAAGGATGATGATGTTGACCTTTTCTGACTTCAATCAACTAAAGCTTGGCCTCTGTTGACCTTTGCCCCAATTCTATGCTGAATTCTCTTGCTCAAGCCCCTTCATGAATATGCATGTACCCTTAGCTTAAACACTTCCCCAACTTTGCTGTTAGGGGAGACACTGCTTTGCCTAAGATCCCTGGTGTTCTCCTTACTTGTTGCAAGTAATAAATCCTTCTCCGGACCTTTGGCATGGTTGTGTCTTTTAGCTTGACACCCACCAAGAGGGGAACCCAATTTTGGGGTAACAATGTGATTGTTCTGAGACACTCTCAATGGGTTTCCTGCATTTTGCATCTCTTCCTGTCTTGTATCAATGGGTCTTTTTCTGGGCTAGTGTTGAAAGGATATTTGCATAACAAAGGACCTTGGAAAATAGAGAGTGTTTCCCTCCAGGGCAGAGGGCAGATATGTTTGCTGCCCACAGTGTAAAGATAATGCCTCCCTCCAGGGTCAAAAATTGGGCAGGTTTGCCAGTAGCTCTTTAAGATAAAAGATTCCTAAATCCAGTATTCCTCAGCTGTGAAACCTACCCACTGTGTGCGTGTAGCACATACTTGGGATGCTCTGCAGGCCCCCGGGGGCCTGGAGAAGCAAGGGAAACCAATGCTTTCACGCTACCCTCCACAGTTCTTAATAGTGATTTTTGAGCTGAGTGTTGCGTACCTGGCAGGTTTTCTCCTGGATCGTAGTGGGAGGGTCACGCAGGAAAAGGGAGCAGCTCCTGTAAAGGCAGAGACAGATTTGGAGGACTTTGTAGAAGATTGGATTGTTTTGTGTCTAGAAATATTATGCCGGCTAAGATTTGGGAGGATGGAGGTGCACAAGTCTGAAAATGGGGAAAACTGGCAAGACCAACAGGTAGGAAGCTAGCGCGACCACGTCATCTCTTATGTTCAGGGCTTCAGGTAGTTGAGGCTTCAGGCTAATCTTTACCATTGAAAGAGAACTGGGAGTCCTTACAACTGATAAGGACTTTGCTGTTTTTACTTCTCTTGCCTAATAACAGTTTGTTCTTTTGTTTCCCTTGAGATCATTAAGTACTGAGACCTGTTCAAGGAGAGCGTTTTGGCCAGGCTGAGCTCCCAGAGTGGCTTAGGCCCCAAATGGCTTCCTCGCCTGTTTCTTTCTCCAGGGATCTGCTACCCTATTGGCTTACAGGATGATTTTCACCTTTAAATTCCATCCTCAGATCTCGGAGTCACCTCATCAGAAGCCAGCCCCAAAACAGGCTAGATCTAATAATTTTTTTTTAAGGCGGAAATCTGGATTTTCATGTTAAACCTTTTTAAAACTGTAGAAACCAGATTCAGACTCTGGGCCACCAGTTTACAGCCTCTGATTTAACTAGTCTGTACAAGAAGGAATCTGCTTACCCATGGTCTTGTGATGCTTACATGGAGAGCCATACCTTGCCATACAAACAATAGAATATTTGGGGGCTTGTGTTTGCCCCATAGAGCGGATGATTTACTTACTGTCCAAGCCCTGTTCTTTTACGTTTGAGCTGAATAGACATGGTTTTAGAACTAATGAAGTGGAACTGCTTCCCTTCCTTTCCTATTGTATGATGCATCGTGAATAAGCTATTGTCCGGAAAATCAAGCTTTGTTCTTTTTCACAGATACGCAAAGTGAGCTTTGCCCGTGGGCTTGCACCACCAGAGTAAAGTGGGCAAGTTTGTCTTTTGGCACCAAAAAAAACTTCAGCATTCTGGGCTCTTCCCCTCCACCTCACCTGACTTTAACCCCACAGCTGCAAGTCAGACTACTCTATGACCTCACACCATCAAAACCAGTTACCTGGAAAGGCACTCGGTCTAAGGGGAATTTCAGAGAAGGGTATGATAATCCCAGGCTAAATTCAATATTTGAAAAGTAATCAAAAGATACAGAAAATGGTCAGTCACAAGGCCACTGAAACATGGTATATCATCACTACCCTGAACCATTTTCTTTTTTTTGGGGGGGGCCATGCTGCTCAGCTTGTGGGATTTTAGTTTTCTGACCAGGGATTGAATCTGTGCACCCTGCAGTGGAAGCTCTGAGTCCACTGGTCTAACCACTGGACCGCCAGGGAATTCTACCCTGAACCATTTTCTGCACAGCTCATAAGGCAAAGTATTATAACTGAGTATAGTTCAGAAAAATCTTGATCTTTCTAGAATTAACACATTAATTCACACTGTATTTTACTTTGTACTTTACAAACTTTATTAAATAATGAGCATTACTAACTTTCATTATCATATATACAGTATTTAAACTATGTTTTCCTAGATGCATGGTTTTTTGTTTGTTTGTTTTTCTGGGGGGTTTTTTTGCACAAAGAATAGAGTAGGTGAAAAGTGAACTTATAAAAAAAAAATTGAACCTTCAGTACAGAGACCTAGTAAGAACTTGACATCCATTTAAGTACATATAACTCTTTTCCCCCAATTATATACATCCCTACCCCACCTCCCTAAGAAACTATTTTAAACAAAAGCACTCATTGAATAACTTTGAGGGAAAATACGAACTTGATTATATATATACACACAGATCTCAAAATCTGTATCCTGGCTGACAGAACGGATGTATAGAACTGCAGATTTGTCCTAGAACCTAAAGACAACCATACAGACATTTTATACAGTATGACAGCAGCCTCCGTGCAGCAGGGTGTGTTCCTATAAGTGACATCAAAGTCGTGCAACAGGACATTGGTGTGGAGAATTAATAATTTCTGAGAGGAAGACACCACAGCAACATGGATAATACAGAATTTGGGTCTTACAAACCAAAAAGCAGAGAAGTGGGAAACTGCATTCCCGGGACAAGAAAAGTCAGGTAACTTTGTTTTGTAAACGACCTTACAAATACCTCTAGCAAGTCTGAGAATCTATACTCAGTTACGGTGCTTCTCTTTTCTGATACTGCTTATTCTTGAAAACTCATACCATGTTTAAAGGAGGGCAATGAAAGAAGGAATCGTTCCGGAACAATGCTCGTCAATATGGACTTTGTTTTCTAAGCTACAAGAAGAAAGTACAGTATGGAGAAAGAAGAAAATTAGGTTATTTTTTGTTACTTAAAAAGGAAAACGAATGCCTTAGGTACCTGTGTATAAAATAAGGATGGTCACATCTTATGTTTTTAAGAAAAAGAGGCATAGCACTTAAAGAGAGAAAAAGAATTATGGTAGATGTCACTGATTCAAATCAATATCATTGCTTATCTTTAAATGAAAAGCCCAGATCCCCTTTCCCTACACAGATTATCATATCTTTTAAGATGAGAGGGTGGGGAAGAGGCCACAGAATGTAAAATGGCTTAAAGTGAGAATGCGAAAGCCACTGTTTGAGAAAACATCCTTGTTACATTGATTGGAGTCTTCAATAAAATATTTTTATAAAGTGGCAATAAATCTGCCTTCATTTTTCTCTTTAGCTTCTTTAATTTTGTGTTTTACTCACAAGGTCTTGCTTTTGTTTTTGTTTCCTTCCATAAAGAGTTGTATTAGTACATAATATCACAATGAACCACTATTTAAAGACCATAATTACAACTTAAAAGATGTGATGAGTCAGAATTTAGTAACCAAAGATTCTGCTCTTCTATATGCCCCCAAACAATGAGACAAGACCCCCTTTTTATGTCTGGATTAGAAAATAAATTTCACTACAGTCAATAAAATTCTCAAGGCTGGGACCAGGTCATCTGGCTGAGTATAAAATTCATGAAAGGACATCTGAAAAACTGCTCTGGGAAGAGTAGCTTTAAAGCGCTTTGCTTTATTTTAGTTTATGGTTTACTTCGTGTTGATTAGAAACAGGCACAAAAAGTAGTGAAGGGTTTTATCTTCTCCCCATCCCCAACTGTCATATAATGAGATAATCAAGTTGTACCCAGATGTCAACCCATCTTTTCTAATAAGTCAATTTGCATTTTCTTGCACTTGGTTTTAAACCATTAAGGGAATCATTCATTTAACCCCATGAAATGTAAAATAAGTGACGAGCAGCACATTCTCCAGGCCTTGTTCAGGAAGACAGGGAAGGATTTTTACTTACAGAAAATTGGTCATGATACATTCTAATTTCCAATAGTTACATATTTTCTGCCTTATAATGAACTAGATGCAGGAATGCCAGCATAGAAACCCGAAAATGGGCACCTAGACAATACTCCAATTAGAGATCCCTCGTTTAAGTTATTCTAGGGTCTTGGCACAAATTTAACAAAAATGTCAGAGGTAAGCATAATCCTTTAAACAGCTTTAGTTTCCTTTCTTTTTAAAAAACGTGAAAAGTCCTCCTTGCTGCCTTTGAGTCCTACTATACCTGTGGCTTCTGGATAATAGGAAATGATTATTGCATTTCTTAAAGTCTGGGCACTAACTGTCAGGATATGGGAAAAAATACCATGGCCATCATGTTTAAAAAAAAAAAAAAAAAGCCTAAAATTTTCAAGTAAGATTGACTTACATGAAACACGAAGACCATCAACATCAGAAAACACAGTGTTAGATGCTAACATTTGCTACAGTACAATCCTGGCTGGATCGCCAGCTGTTTCAAAAAGTTGTGCTGTTAAAGAAAGTATACTTTACATCTCTGGTTATTACAAAACTGTTCTAATCTGGTACATACAAAACATCTCTCAGTATCTCTAATTCATGAGCACAGTAAGAAGTTAATTCAGGCAGCTACTCTTAAGAACCTTAGGCAAAGCTGCTTGAACTAAGACACTGGAATTTTTCCCTTAGAGACTGGACAATATTTTGCTGATTGGGAGGTGGCCCCTTCCAGAGATAGTCATTCAGTTTGTCGGAATCATTGTATGATGTCAGATATGGTCCAAGTTTGCTGCTTATTGGCTCATCTTCTTCTGACTTGATCTCCACATAGTCATCTTCATCTCCTTCAGTCTCTTTGAAATTGGAAAAATAGTTCTGGGTAGCTATTTGGGCACTTAAAGGTAAATTTCTATTTACTACCAGAACTTTCTGAGAGTCCTGGAGTGTGAGATCTGAGTGTTTTTCAGTGCCCTGTTGACCTGAGTCAGCGATACCTGGCACCAAATCCTGGTGACTCTCCCACCTTGAACTTCTGTGTAAAGACAGCAGCTGTTTCTTTCCCATTTCACTAGGGTAGTTGATGGAGTCCGAGGACTTGTTTATCAGGATGGAGGAAGATGACTGGGACCTGTTATAAGGCTGAGATTTAGCACTGATTCCCTTCCGTCCCAGAGAGTTGTAAAGATGGCCCTGACAGGAGTTCTCTTTGTTGGGCTGGCTGACCACCACACTGTGTCTCTGCACGGAGCCCAGCAGAGGCTCAGAGATTTGGAGAGAAGGCACGGAGCAAGCTGCAGACAGGTGTCTTGGGGTACTTTTCGTATTGATCTCTAAAGTGGGATATTTTGACTTCAAGTCTTGCTCTGGCCGGGGACAGAAATCTGCTAACTCTCCATTACTATAGGTTGAATGCAAAAGCCAGTCCTCGCTACCGTGTTGGGTGTGGGAAGGTGATGCAGAGCTGAGGTTGGAGGAGTCTTGAGGGCTGGCCCAGCCATCCTTCTGAGTCTTAAAGGGGGTTTCTCTGAATACGATCTGGTCATACAGTTGGGAATATTCAGCAATCCTGGCACCTGGAAGGCAAATATTAAAATGATAAATATATACAGGATCATTTCTACATGCAAAGATTTAAAAACTAAGAACGTTCTAGCAACATATTAAAAAAATTTAAACGGTAGAGAGGACTTTTAAGTTAAGTTTGAGGATAAGAAATCATCAAATACTAAACAACACAAACTAATAAAATCATCCCGTTTAATTAAAAAGCCACCTAAAACCTCATTTGATCTAATTCTGGATTATTTTATTTATTTCAACAGCAGGTCCACAAGCGTTCCCTGTTTGTAATGACAATTTCTAGTGTTCTTTACAAGCATGGAATCGTGTGTCAGTGCTAAAAACAGGCAACATAAAAATAAGAGTCAGCACTTAAACCCCGGTCAATGAAAAATAACTCAAGTAGTCATTAAAAGAAGCATGACCACAATCCACCCTGCAGTGGCTACCCCTGCCTCACCGGTCTTGATTGCTCTCGGACAGCTACTCCCAGCAGAGTCTGCTCCCGGTGGCTGTTCCCGCACTTCTTGTTTCCAGGCAGCCCTCCACTGCCACTGTCTCGGGATGTTGACAGGAGGTCCTCCCTTCAAAACCACATGTACTGACTGATCCTTACCTCCTTTCCTATCACCGAGAAGCCGGGCACTGAAATCTATGCTTCCAAGACATTAAGAATGAACCATCCTGTGCACACAATCCATAATCTAATGCTCTCTAGTACTGGTTGCAGAACAGGGTTTTACCATTATTTCCACGAAAGCTATTGCCACTTCAAATTAAGCTATGAGGCCACTATCCTCTCTACTTCACTTCTGAGTACAGACATCTCTAAAGACATTAACAGAACCATGATATAGATACAGAGAATTCTCTTGGGTCAGGAATGATTAAAAAGAGAGAGCCCAGAGATGTCAATTTCAAGAGCCGTGTCCCCCCACCTCCCAATCCAGTACCCACATGACCACCCTAGAATCAAAGAATTCCATGAATCCTATAAATCACTCAGACCACATCTACGCACTCCCTATAGAGGGCATCTATTCTATATATGATGACCAGCAAGTGACATTATAATTTTTTCCTCTTCATATTTTTAGTAACCTGTTGTTAGTAAATTATTCCTTGAATTTAAACTAAATATTTAGTTGAGTTTCTGCTGTTTCTTTCAAGTTTGCCTTCTATGGGGACAGAAAACAATGTGCTGTTGTTCTGTGTGCCCTTTAACTGCAACCCCCTCAGATTACTTGCCCCTTAGTCCCCAGAATCAGAATAAATAGTGTTTATCTTCTCATTATAGATCCTACATTCATTCAGAGCCTTCAGACTTTCAAGTCCAAATTGCTTGGAAAGACAGAGATTATTAGTTTAGAATTTGTAGTAACAAAAACTTGAGCTGTTACTCCTTAAAGGGCATAGTAAAGACTCTCAATACCAATTAAGATTTGGTAACCCCTTAAGAGACTGAAAGTCTACATGGACACCAAGGTGCCCTTGTTAGCCATCCTGAAATATACAACGTTTCGTTAACTATGAAACCCAACCAGTGGTAGCTGGACCTTTAGGCTTGTCTTTGGTTAGCAGTCCCACCTCAAAGTTAAGACGGTTCTTCCCAAGCCATTCTCACCTACACTGTGGCTCTGAGCCTGATCCCACAGCTGAATCAGGAAGGCTTTGAACTTCTACAAAGTTCCAAGAAAATGACAATTTGAGAGAAAGCAGTGAGAGCTAATCAAAAAAAATTCAGTTAAACTATTGCAGCATCAAAATTTAACTGTAAAGTCTTGTAAGAACAAATAGCTCTTGACTTTGGAACATGGTGGCCCAGATATCTGAAACCATGTATTATCCAAAATAGCCCTAGTATTTCTCATGCCTTTTTCTTCTTTATCACACTCTCTTCTTCTTCCTTTGCTTAATCAAATCCTATTTACCTCTCAAGACCCTCTATAAGCTTTATCACTTCTATGAATCCTTTTCTAACTGATTTCTCTGAAGTCTTATATGCACCATAATACTTAGCTATTGGTTATGTACGCATGCTTGCACACAATCTTGTGTTGCTAGTTATTGTATCTAAGCTGGTTTATTACTCCATCTAGTCCATGAGCTTTTAATCTTGGAGAACAATCCCCACAGAAAACCAAGCACAGCTCTAGGCAGAAATTGGTCTCAAGAACTACTTAATTACCCAGATAATTTTTGGACTGCCTCCATTTATTCTAAACATAATGTTAAGAATAAATGTGCTCCAAGACTGTACCACGGAGAGTGGAAAGGCAGCGTACGATTTGGGCATAGCAGGAAATGGGGAAGCAGGAAGACAGCCTTTAGTAAAATGCTATGTAAACATATATATTATAGACAACTCATAATGGGCACAGTTTATCTTTGGATAATAAAAAGTTGACCATTTATAAATTTGGAATAGAAAGTACCTCGCAAGTAGACACTATACTGTGCCGATCTAAGTTGTTTTTTTGGTCTCAGCTTGACCTTCTAAGAGAGTCTATAACTTGCTTGATGCCAACATGAACATGAGACAAGCTTCCAGAGCAATGGCTGTTATTAACTAGATACCCTTAGTCAGATGTACAGGAAACAGCCAGCCCAAGATGACACTTCTAGCCTAAAAAGCTTAGTATTAGTCAGCTGGATCAAAATTCCCCCTCACTCTTAGTTCTGGCATTCATAGTCCTTATAGAACATGTACATTATCGTGATGCGACAATGTCAGGGCTATCTCTGGTTTATTCCTCTTTTGTAAGTTTAGAAGGTAGAATTCTTATCATTCCAGATAAAAATTTGAAGTGATCCTTGTTGAGAGAAGTATGAACTCTACTGTTTTCAAGACAGAGATTAAAATCAACATTTCTGATGTTGCTTGTGATGCAGTGCAAAGCATAAAATGTTATCTTGCCTTCCCTACTTTACACAAGGAGGAACATTCCTCAAGCCTGTATGGAGTTTTCTCCCACAGAGAACATCACCAAAAAAACAAGGAGTGGGGGGGGGACCCCAAAGGCTTCCTTGGCCTCAAAGACTGTCAGGAGTGAGGCATAATGGGACAAGATGGCCGGCATGCCGCAACAGGCTCCAAAAGGTGGGAGGGGCTAGACCTGGTTGGGTGATTTACAGGCGGAAGTCTGGCCCAGGGCCTGTAGACCCCGGCTGGAGCGTTCAACAAAGGTGCTGGAGAGTTTCAGCAGGTGAATAGGGCGCCCCTCCTTCCGCACAACACCGAGAGCAAGCTCCTGGCAAAGTGGCAAGGCCCATACGGAGAAGTCTGGAGAATCGGTCCATTCGATTACGACGTCCTGTGCCCAGATAAACAAGAGAGAGAAAAGGAGTCATCACGTCAACTGATTGAAAGCCTGGTGGGCACAGGAAGTGGTCTCGATCCACCCAGATGGAAGATTCTTCAGGTCTGAGAGATGGCAGGCCCTAGGGACACGCTCCTGCCAGCCAGCAGGGGGAGACACTGGCTGGCTCAGAAGATGACTCTGGAGAGATCTTCTCTTGGAGAGAATGTCGATAGTAGCCCACCATGTCAAGAAACGGCCCAGACACAGAGCTATGATCCTACAGGAGCCCAAGAAGACACGAGTAGCCAAAACAGAAATAACAAACAAAAAGCGGGGGGGGGGGGGGGGGGGAGCAAAAGAAAACCCCAAAGGGAAATCTATTCATACTTAAGAGGTGGGTAAAAAAGACTATTCAAGGTAGTTGTAAGCCCTAATGATTCAGTATTGAAGACCTTGCTTCTGACAGGGTTGCAGCTTCGCATGTTAATGGATGGTCCACATTCCAAACAACCGGCCTCAGGCAATTACCACTTTTTAAACAACAGTCTGCTGGCTTCATCAATCCATCATCATCGGAAACCTCAGTATTATATTTTCTCTCATTCTGAGGCACCCTAGCCCAGATTCAGTCAGTGGTTTCATTGCCAACACACTACTGCTTCTAGTGCCATCTGTACTCCAAAACAGTCCGCCTGCAGCTGGAACTCAGTCACTTTTTCTGTGTGTAACAACAGTTTAGCAACACTCGCGTTGGAAAAGGGACTAATTCAAGCATATTATTGCAAGGAGAAAAATATATGCGATCTAGTCTCTCACATTCATATAAAAATCACATTTAACCTTTATCTAACTTAAAAAGAAGGCCAAGTCACAGAGGGTCTGTAAAATCCTTCAGGTAACATTTCCAGGGCTTCACTTCCCTATGTGTTAAGAAATATTACTGTGCGATTAGCTCTGGAAAAAGAGTAAACTTAGGGTAATTTTTAAATACTCCCAAACTTAAAAAAACTTTTTTTCCCTACAGATTCTTGTTACGCAACTTGTGAGTCCATTTAGGACTTGGATACCCCCTTCTGATTCTCTGCTTTCCACCTAAGAAAGCAGTCCCAAAGAAAGGAGGTAGGTGTCATCGAGTTGGCCAAGCCAGTTAGCTTGGTTGGCCATGCCGCCACCAAGCTAACCAACGAAACATGCCCTGATACTGAGCCATCTGGTTTTTATTTTTAATTGGAGAACTGTCTCTTCTCACTTGATACAGAGACGATCCTTTGTCAGAAGATCTAGGGCTGGGATTCTTAAAACAGGATCAAAAGTCCACACTTAAAAAAAAAAATTCAGTTCCTGGGCCCTAATCTCAGAAATCTCTCTGGGTGTGGAGGTGGAAAACTCCTCAGGTGAGAGTCAGCACCCTCAGGTTTTTTTTTCTTTCCATGACAATCCAGTGCTTAATTCACACCATGCCCTTCCACTGAGAACCCTGTGTAATTTACCCAGGGGATATGTACTTCTTTACAATAGAGGAAAAGCCAAACTGTGATCCTGTCATTCCTAAACCCTAATGGTACCAATGTCACGCACGTGATCCTGGTTTGGTTCTGCCCAAAAAGGAGGCTTGACTCAAAGAATTAAACTTCTTGGAAGCATACAGGAGAATACCAAATGAGACAGTATTAAACGCATTACAGCAGCTATTCCAAAAAAGCAACTAGAAAATGTAACACATGAGAAAACAGCCGAGTTACAGTGTGAACAGCTAAAAAGAAACATGCAAAAAGGCCCCCTTTTTGTCTTTGTTAGGATGAGTAGGCGTTTTTGTTAGGATTCCGGAGCAAAGAGCAATCCTATTCCGTATTCGTCCAAACCTTAAACTCTTACCCTGCTACCCAGCTACCCCTCCTAACACACTGAAACTGAACCTGACGGCTATGTTTCAGCTCTAGATTATATTAGAGAACACTGCTTCAAATATCATATCTGGAGTGATGATGTCACAGACACCAGGAAACCCTCCAGACCCAATCGCCTCCCACTGGTGAGATGTGGTGGGTGCAGGGCCGGCCTCATCTGTGCGTCAGTGAGCCTGGGGTCTCTCTGTGAGAATGAACATCTGGGTGACAGCACCCTCACGGTGCTAAGGACACTGAGAACCAGAACACGGCTCTCTCCCAGTCCTCGGAAGGAGAAGGGCAGCGCGGGAGACATACCGATGGCGGGCCCGCCCTGCTTCTTTTCTTCTAGGATGGCCGCCAGGTCCCTGGGAACCTGCTTCTGCACGTGGCTGCCAGGCGGCTGCTCCAGCTCCGGGCTTTTCACCTTTAACAGCTGATTTGCCTTCTTGATCTTCTGACTGTACTGCCTGGCCATCAGGAAAACCCTGCTCCTGGTCTTGTCTGCGGTGTCCATGCCGGGGTCAGGGTTCTTCAGGTCTGCAGGGGACGGGCTGCTGCTGGCCACGTCGTAGGGACTCTCCACGGGCGGCAGGTCACTGACCAGCGACAGCCGGTGGAGACTCAGGCAGGAGCCGTCTTTGGAGGCCGGGGTTAGGTCAAGCGTGCAGGAGACCGGCCCCGGCCTGTCTCTGGGCGGCACGAGGGGGGCCCGGCCCGCGGGCAGGGAACGTGGGGAGCGCGCGCCCAGCTCTGGGGCGCTGCCCGCCAGCGGCCGCTCCTGCACGTCGTCTTTGCTAACGGGAAACGCCGCCAGGAGCCGGTCTCTGGCTTTGACTTCGTTTTTCTTGATGTAATTTTCCAGGTCATTCCAGATCTCATCTACTTCTTCAGACAGTTTATCGGAGATGGACCGATCCGCTATGGACAAGTTGCAGCTGAAGGAGTTATAGAACAAACTCAGATAATCGTTACCGGAGGGTCCCGGGGGGTAGGGCGCCTCGTCCTCGCTGAACTGGAGGCTGTCCTGGGAAACAGAGGCCCTCAGACTGTCACAGCACCCCAGGTCGGCCTCCAGGCCCAGGAAGGTGCTCCTCTTGGGACGTTTTAGGCTGCTGCACTTGAAGTCCTGGGAGGGCGCCTCTGGGAGCCCGATGGTGTCGTAGACGTTCTCCTCCACCACCTGGAGTTCGCGTGAGCTTTGGTTCCACACCTCCCGGCCTGGGGAGGCACCATCTCTCTGGGGGTGCAGAGGGCTCTTCTCTGGGCTTGCCGGCCTCTTTGAGAAGGCCAGCTCTGGGGTGCTCTTGGGGCGAGCAGAGTCCCTGGCTGATTTGGGGGGAGGGGCTTCAGCTTCTTCCCGTTTAGCCACCATCAGTTTCAAGTCCTCATAACTTATGTTATCATAGACATGGTCTATGTCATCAATGGTCAACTCTACGGAGGACCCGAAGGGAGTCATCCCGTCCAGCCCCTCTGTTTTAGGGTCATCCTGCAGTTCCCTTTGGGAGCTGTACTGAGGGCTGTCACTGTCCCTATTTCTCATGTCAGGGGGACACGTGTTGCTCTCGCCAGCACTGCTGGCCCGCCGCACAACCCTGTGGCCAGAGCTGGGGGTCTCCGAGGACTCGACCTGTCCCATGTGCCAACTGCAAGGTCGACTGGAAGTGCTGTCCTCACACAGTCGGGCAGAGTTCAGATCTGAAGGGGAGAAGGATGGCAGGAACATCTGATAATCATCTTCGTCCTCCTCATTCTCCTGCGGAGACCGCCGACTGGGGAACAAGGCTTGCCGGATCTGGTGGTCCGTCCAGATGCTTCTGACGGCCCCGCCCCCGCGAAGCACGCTGATAATGGCAGAACTGCTCGGCTGACTGTTCCTCTGGGCAGGAGACGGCCCTGCTGAAGTCAGCTGGGGAGACCCTTCCTCTCTGGAAGCCTGAGGAGGATAGAGACATATTGATTGAATTGTAGCACCACAGGACACATAACTTAGGATGTTCTCCTGTATTTACACATTGCCTCTCCCCCTAGACTGTGATATTCTTAAAGAAAATGATCAGTAAACATTGTTGATTTTTTTTTTTTTTTTTTTTTTTTGCGGTACGCGGGCCTCTCACTGTTGGGGCCTCTCCCGCTGCGGAGCACAGGCTCCGGACGCGCAGGCTCAGCGGCCATGGCTCACGGGACCAGACGCTCCGCGGCATGTGGGATCTTCCCGGACTGGGGCACAAACCCGTGTCCCCTGCATCGGCAGGCGTACTCTCAACCACTGCGCCACCAGGGAGGCCCAAACATTGTTGATTTTAACTGTGTTGAAAAGCACATCAGATTTTTTGCAAGAGGAGCAGAAAGGACAGGAACTGATATTTGCTTAGAAATAGGCTAGGCCATTTGAAGACATTCTCCAAACTTAACGTTCACAATCACTCTTTGGATTAGATATGATTGTACCAGTTTCACAGTAAGGAAATCTAGGCTCTTAGGATTCAGTAACATGTTTTCCCCCAGCAGTGGAAAGGCTAGCATGTAAACCCAGGTTTGACTCCAAATACCTTTCCCCACTGCAGGGAATTGGCTAAATACAGAAAACTCTTAGATATTTCTAATAATTCTGATGTGTTCTCGGTAAATAACATTATATAAATGAACATATATAGGTGTCAAGGGCCATGGTATCTGATTTCTATTTGGGGTTTGATTCTTAGCGGTCTTACTGTGGTTTCCGGTCTACGAGAAACACCCCTGTCGGTGATCTGACTGCAGACCCCCAAGGGTTTTCCTTTAAATCTGCAGACCTGCATGAACCTGACCAGCAGTGCCTTGGTTTATAGATTCTAGGCAAAAGAGCCTTTGTTGCAGGAATTTAATTTAATCCACTACTGAGCTAATGAAATTTCTACTTTCTTTCAAAATACATTTAATTAAGCACTATTTAGATGCCAATTAGGGAGTAAAATATGAGTGACATTAACGATTTTTAATCAGAGAAAACAATGGGTCTGTTATAACTTGGAACCTTTCCTGATGGAGCTCAACTGTGCAGACAGGGAGTGGACTGCCCTCTGATGCCCTCTGTGGGTACTGGGATTAGCTTCAAAGATTTGAAAGGGTTAAGACAGGTTCAAACTAGTTAGTACCAGGGGTATATTTTCTGGTCAAAACACTATAGTAACCTATTGGAAATGTCAAATTAGCAAGAATTTTTCATCACTGATCAATGAAATTGGGATACATATTACCTTGGAATATCCACCTATTAATATGTCTGTCTGTCTGCTTACCTGCCTGTCTATCAGGGAGGGCAAAGATAAAATTTTATCCTGAATGTTGTTTTTCTATTAAAAATTTAAAGCTAAAAACATCTAATTAGTCATTGAATCTTTTGTTCACTTTTTTCAAATAGTAAAAATGTGGGGCTTCCCTGGTGGCGCAGTGGTTGAGAGTCCGCCTGCCGATGCAGGGGACGCGGGTTCGTGCCCCGGTCCGGGAAGATCCCACATGCCGCGGAGCGGCTGGGCCCGTGAGCCATGGCCACTGAGCCTGCGCATCCGGAGCCTGTGCTCCGCAACGGGAGAGGCCACAACAGTGAGAGGCCCGCATACCGCAAAAAAAAAAAAAAAAAAAATGTGGACTATTTGAAGACAAGGAATAAATGAATACACACACATATAGATATATATGCACACATACAAATATATATATATTATATTTTGGCTCTTCTGTTTTTTTTCTTTACCCTTTAATATCTCTCCCTTTTCCTCTTACTCAGACTGCACTGGTAAAATGTTTATAAAATATAGGTACGCAGTAACTACATTTTATAAAATAAAACAAGTTAGTATTAGCTAGTTAAATCATGATCAAACACTGTGGAAGTGTAACAAAACAATTCTGTGAACAGCCAGAAGTAATACCTTCTTAAAATCTTTCATTCCAGAAAAATTCCCAGACATTTTAGAAAATTAGAAACCCCGAATTGTTAATATCAAAGTATATTTTTAAGGTAACTACACTTTTTTTGCTTGTTCGTTCAGCCACGCTGCGTGGCTTGCGGGATCTTATTTCCCCAACCAGGGATCAAACCCGTGTCCCCCGCAGTGGAAGTGCAGAGTCCTAACCACTGGACTGCCAGGGAATTCCCAAAAGGTAACTACACTTGAAGTGAAGTTAGCAGTAATTTGGAAGGTGAAATTTTATATCAAATAAATCATCAGGAGAACTGAGGAAGCTGTTAGATTTAGAAATAATCAGTATATGGATCGGACACAGCACAGAAGTACATAGTGTAGATCCCTCGTGATGAACAGTTTTCCACATTCTCAGCATTACGGTTACTTAATAATCACATAATAAGAGCTAATTTATGGGGCACTTGTTTTGTGCCAAATACTGTACTAAGCACATTAAAAAACATATCACATTTAATCTTTATAACAATTCCATAAATTAGGAAACTAAGTCTTGGTAAGGTTTAACAACTTGCATACAGTCATACAGCTTATAAACGGCAGAAATGGATTTGAACCCATGTCTTAATCCTCAGTTTATATATGAGCTAAATCTCTCTCCCTCTCTCCTTCCCTCTATCTCTCGCTCTATAGACACATGCACACACACACAAACACGGCTTTAGAAGGCATATTCTAGGAGAAACGTTAATCTCTTTATCTCTTTAATCTCTCCCTGCATTTAATATACATTCATTTTTGTTAGGAGATGGAATTTTACCACTAAGAAAAAAGTACATTGGTGTTTTCTTTCTTTCTTGTCTTCAGATTGTATAAGGTTTAGTTAGTCCCCATATGGACACTTGACTCGATCACTATCGTAGAAAGTTTCCAAGAAGCTCTTGAGATTGTATCTCTAGGACTAATAGAGCGATTCCCCTAGCTGGTACTAAGCCAGGCTTGCTCCGTGATCATAGCTTGGCTGCCTTACAAGGGCACCGTCCCAGGGTTTGTTTATGAAAACAAAGTACATGAAAAAAATCAAAATCTCATGCCATATTTCAGGACAATGAACCAATTCATGTTAATAAATTTCAAAAGCTTCCAAACAGAAATATGTACTACCTGAAAAAAATCCACATGCCATAATTTTAAGCAAATAGCTTAGAGGTAAGACCATGTTGATTTTTAGACATTTAGGCGTCTAAACTGAAAGATACATTATTTATTAACAGGGTCACTTTGGCCCTGTGCCAAGGAGTGGAGCACGTAGAATCGCGGGGGAGATGTTCACAGCCGCGTTGCTACAGTTACAGAGCATGAAGTAAGAAGCTGCGCTCAGTCCCCTAAGCACCGTTAAGTAAGCCAGTTGATCAGTAGGCATACTGGATGTGGTTTACCCAGGTCAGGATACAATAGGCATTGTTCGTAGGTAATAAATTTGAATATACATCTTCTAATACAACATACCATTTTTATTCTGCCTCTCCTAACCTTTTATTGGAGGGAGAAAAATCAAAGCTTGATATAGTGACGTTTCATTATACCACATACGATCACACCTCTTATAGCAGCAGCAGGACCATATTCTTAGACGGGGATCTTTGTGATTGAAGTCTGATGCTTTGAAAAGGGAGCAAATACTCAGGATGCAAGAGCCTCAGTCTTATATGCACAGAGGCACAGGGCAATGTGGGGTGCACCACACTAGCCCTGTGTGGGTGTTACATCTTTTTTTTAAAATTAATTTATTTTATTATTATTATTTTATTTTTGGCTGTGTTGGGGTCTTCGTCGCTGCACACAGGCTTTCTCTAGTTTCAGTGAGCGGGGGCTACTCTTCGTTGCAGTGCCTGGGCTTCTCATTGCGATGGCTTCTCTTGTTGCGGAGCACGGGCTCTAGGCGCGCAGGCTTCAGTAGTTGCAGCACGCAGGCTCAGTAGTTGTGGTTCACGGGCTCTAGAGTGCAGGCTCAGTAGTTGTGGCACATGGGCTTAGTTGCTCCATGGCATGCGGGATCTTCCCGGACCAGGGCTCGAACCCGTGTTCCCTGCATTGGCAGGCGGATTCTTAACCACTGCGCCACCAGGGAAGCCCGGGTGTTACATCTTAAGGTAATAGCTTCTGAATAGAGAGGTGGGGCAGAAGGATGAAGAAATCATTGCCTTGGTTCTGAGAGATGAAGCTGGGGTGGTGAGGTGGAGGGAGAGTCGATATGGACGAGCCCTAACTTAAATCTATTTCAACATGTAAAATAATTGTTTACACTTGGACGATTAGCTGGAGATGAGACATATAAGGAAAGGGTAGGTATAAAGGGCACCTAAAGTAAACATTTCAAAATAAGAAATGTCAATAGTACTTACCTTTTGGATGTCTTGTGCTGTTTCTGAAAAATAAAATTTTTTTTATTTTTTAAGTTTGAGGATTAAAAATGTCTCTCTCATACATAGGTAAGCACTCATATTTTATAGGGCTTTTAAACTTATTGTTAATAATTGAAGCCCAAGCATCTCTGGGCTCTTGAGACCTAACTTTTAGAAAATGCCTCTCAGTTATCCAAGTATAGATCTTGTACTACATGTAAAACAACCATACATGTATCTGAGTGATAAGTATCTTCCCTAAATCCCTGAGAGCAATGGACCAATTCATATGAATACGTTTCAAAAGCTTCCCCCCACCCAAATATATATTACCTGAAAAAATAACCCACATGCCCTAAGCCATGAAACTCACTTAAACATCAGATTATGCTTCTGTTAATTTTTAAATATTCTATTGGCTTTCACTGAAGATATAGCATTTATCAACAGGGTCACCTTGGCACTGTGCTAAGGAGGGTGCAAGAGGAATTGTGGGGAGAGATTTACCAGCCACATCCTCCTATATACCCTTACGATACTCTGATCATGTGTGTCTCATCTTTCAACACTGTTTAATTACAGAAGCATTTAAAGTAAAAAGTGATCAAACCCTCTCCACAAATTCCACCCTGCAGAGGTAGCCACACTTAAAAGTTTGATGTTCATCTTCCCAGGTCCCATGCCCACTGCCCCAATCCCACAACAATGCACAGTTTTTTTGCTCTTAAAGGTGCAAAATGCAAAATTGAATTTCCTGCTGAATATATGTAGACACTCTTATCAGTAGACAGATATGTACTTGATTCTTTTTGATAGCTGCAGAATATTCCATGCAGTATTCCAGAATTTACTACAACTTTTAAAACTATTTCCCACTAGGTGGGCATTTTATGTGGTGTCTTGTTATATAAACTCTGCAAAGAACACAGATACTCATAGATCTGTGCTCACTTGGGTGAGCACTTCTATACAGGAAGTGTACATTGTGAAATTTCTATGGGTGAAAAATTTGAAATTTTTGGTTCAAGAGCAAATACACATTTTCAATTTAAATGGGCATTAACAAATTTTGCTCCAAAAAGGTTGCAGAAATTTATACACCAACAGTTTCAGAGTGCCTGTTTTTCTTTTCTTTTGGCCAAGCCCACAGCTTTCTCCTCTCCATTTATCTCATTGAAATGTATGATTTTTCTGATCACTAATACAGGTGACCATTTGTAAATTTTATTGGCAGTTTGTGTTTCTTCTGTGAAACTGCCCGATTATATTCTCTGCCTTTCAAAAAAGAGTCCACATCTACTGAGCCCACATGCCACAACCACTGAAGCCCGCGCGCCTAGAGCCCGGGCTCTGCAATGAGAAGCCACTGCAATGAGAAGCACGAGCACCGCAACAAAGAGTAGCCCCCACTCGCCGCAACCAGAGAAAAACCGGCGCGCAGCAACGAAAACCCAACACAGCCAGAAACAATAAATAAATATAATATAACAAATTTATTAGAAAAAGAGTCCTTTGTCCATTTTTTTAATAGATTTAATTAATTAGTTAATTTTTTGGCTGCGTTGGGTCTTTGTTGTTGTGCACGGGCTTTCTCTAGTTGCAGAGAGCAGGGGCTACTCTTCGTTGCGGAGCGCGGGCTTCTCATTGCGATGGCTTCTCTTGTTGCGGAGCACGGGCTCTAGGCATGCGGGCTTCAGTAGCTGTGGCTCGCGGGCTCTAGAGCGCAGGCTCAGTAGTTGTGGTGCACAGGCTTAGTTGCTCCGTGGCATGTGGGATCTTCCCGGACCAGGGCTCGAACCCATGTCCCCTGCGTTGGCAGACAGATTCTTAAGCACTGTGCCACCAGGGAAGCCCCTGTCCTTTCTTTTTGATATATGGGATTTCTTAACATCAACATTCACAGATATTCATATTTTTATGCCCATTATCTATGCTGCAAACGTTTTATGTCATTCAGCCTTACATTTTATAATGGGGTTCATCAAATCTGCCAATCTGTACTTCATCTTGTGTTTATTTTTTTTGTGTATGGTTTGACTTAGTGGCTATCAACAAGAATGAAAAAAGAAAGTTATTTTAGGACTTACCGCTGGTCTTCAAAACTTTATGCGATCTTGAGGAAGGTTCTGAGCGAAAAGATAAGGCCAGCATCATTTGCAAAACCAAATCAAGTTTTTTTCTTTATAAGTGAATTATTAGCTTATGGGCAAATGAATTGAGCTCTAGAAATTTTCTATCAAATTCACCTAAATCCTGATTGCTTAGAGATACTTAGCAGCAAGACATTCCCTCCATCAAAACTGTAGGATAAATAGTAAGCTGTGCAATCTGGGGTCACCTAACAGAAAACCAACCCTACCAACTAGCAGAGCAATGTTCTGAGCTTTAACTACCACCTATAAGCGGATAATGTTCAATTTTATATTCTTCTGCCAGAGCCCTACCGCAAGCTCCAGGTCTCAGATGCCAACTGTCCATCTGACGTGTCCCCAACATGCCCATAGACCCAGCAAACTCAACACGTCCCAGTCGCAGCTCACCAGTCTCCCCCATCTGCTCTTCCATTTGGATTCTTATCTTAGTTGTCGCTCACATTACCCTCCCTAGTTAGTGACCAGGACATCATTTTAAGTTTCTCCTGTTTTCATCCATCATGGTCTTGTGGGATCCCAGGAACCCTCCACCCCAATCACCACTGTCTTATTCCAAACCTTTACCATCTCTCACCCAAGCTAGAGGAACAGCCTCCTACCAATTCTCCCTGCCTACTTCATTTTCCACATCGAGCCAGAACTCTCATTTTAAAAGGCAAACATGTCATTGCTTAAAATCCTTCCATAGCTTGCAGGATAAAGTTCAAACCCTCTGCGTGGCCTACTCGGCCTTCCACGATCAGGGCCCAATCTGTACTTCCAGCCACATCTCTTTCCGATTGACCTTGCCCACCTCTACCGCCGGCCCACCTTGCAGCCGGGCCAAACAACTGGCAATAGCTGTCTGATCTAAGGTACGCTGGCTCAAGTCTCAGGGCCTTTGCATGTGCTATTCCCACCCCATCAGGCTCCTCAGCTCCCCAGGTCCCATCTGGGGTACTGGTCCTCTACTCTGTACGGCCTTCTCTCTCCTTCCTAGAGGGTTCACCTCTCTCCTTTGTCTCCCCGCTCTTTCTTCCTTTCAACCTCTAGTACAGCTCCATTGTATGAACTGGTATTTATTCAACCTTTTTTTTTTTTTTTTTTTGCGGTACGCGGCCTCTCACTGTTGTGGCTTCTCCCCTTGCGGAGCACAGGCTCCGGACGCACAGGCCCAGCAGCCATGGCTCATGGGCCCTGCCGCTCCACGGCATGTGGGATCTTCCCTGACCGGGGCATGAACCCGTGTCCCCTGCATCGGCAGGCGGACTCTCAACCACTGCGCCACCAGGGAAGCCCTATTCAACCTTTTTTTGACTCTCCCACTAGATTACAAACTCCTTGCAAGCAGGAATCCTGTGTATTATTCGTACATTCCCAGTTCTTAGTACAGTGCAGGAAATTAGGTAGATACTCAATAAATGCCGATTTAAATGGAAAAACAAAATCCGAGGGCTAAGGGAATACCACACGAAGTCTGGTTTAGCAAACGTGTGTTAAAATTTTAGGTCTGAATACCCTTTGGGATGCGTCATTTACAGGATACAATTTTTCACTAGCGATAGTAAAGAGAATTTAAGTACCTGCAGGCCAATGGTAATAACATGCTATACAAAGTGAACTTAGTTGATTGACATGTTTTTTTATATTCACTGGAAAATAGAGAGTTAAGTAGAAAGAGTTTTAGAACCAAAGCTTGAAAGCCCCACCTGGAGGCATTCTCAAAGGTATTCAAACTGGCGGTGTGCTCAGAAACCGGAAAGAATATACCTTTTCGTCAGACTGAAAGGGACTTTCACGACTAACGCCCCATAATTATCTTGATTACCGCATCCTATTTACCAGATTTTCTTCTCAGCCGATATGAAGCAGAACCATCTTTAGAGCCACAAAAGGCCTTTGTCTCTCCCTCAGGACTGTAACAGAAGCCTGGGTAATCTGTAACGTAAGAACCACATGCATCTATAAGAAGGAAGCGTTCCGGAACGTCTCAGCAAATGGGTAGGACTTGTTTTGCTACCTATGGATTTATTCTTTTTCCTCAGGCATGGTAGAATCCCTCCTTCCATAACTGGTGTTGAATATGCATCTCAAGACCTTCTGTTTACTGACTGCTGGAGTGTGTTAGCAAGCTAGCCCGCAACCCCTCCTCCAACCCCGCCCAGCACGCACCAGGCACACACAGGCACTCTTTCTCTGTACTCTCTTTTTTTCACTCTCTGGCAGAAAGAGCTATAACCGTTGGCTCTACTCTTACTAGAAAGTTAGTTCAAATGTGTAGGGTGTGATAACTTCCTACACCCACTCAGACTCATCTGCAGCTCTAAGACCCACAGTGGTCAGTCAATGCCATGAACATAAAAATCCCTGCAGCTGAACTTGCTACCAAGGCCCCCGATAGACTGCGGTGATGGGCCACAACAGAGGCCCTGTCAAGGTAAAACCAAATGGAGAATTCCCTCTAGGTAGCAATTTTGTGAGGCATTTGTGCCCGGCGTGGCGGTGGAGGGAGGCGAGCCCTTCCTGCCCCCGTGGAAGCTGTCCTCCCGGGCGGCGACTCTCCATATTTTTCTAGACGTGGCTCCTATGAACACGTGATGAATGGTTTAGGTTCTCTTCCCAGACAAGGGGTTTTCATTTTATTTCATCTAAGGGGTACACAGGTTTTGGATTAAGAAAATCTGGTCTAATCCTGAAGTAGTGCAGCGTATTCCAAGATCATCTGCACCTAAAGCCTGAGGGTAAACAATTTTAGGACACGGCCGTAGACTGGCCTTCTTCAAATCGGGGTTACGGCCCTTCAAGGGCATCTGAAGTGCAAGAAAGTTCTGAGGACTGTTAAAGACCACATACACTTCTCCAGGGTCAGAGGCCATTTGGTCCAATGGACTGGCCTGCTCTGTTCACAGCCAGCTGAGACGAAAGTCAGGGTAGGGCAAGTAAGGTTATTTTCCTAGGCTGAGCTGCTCTGGCCCAGGCCTGGCCTGGCAGAGAAGCACATAGCACCGTTAGAGGCTTCACATCATTCCGTGTGCTCACAGAATCTTAATGGTGTCCGAGAGCTAGCTCAGAGCCTGGGAATAAATAAACAATGTTGAATGTAGCTGCTCACATGGAACAGCTGACCTCTCTGGATCCCCATCTTCCTCCGTCTTTTCTCCTGATTCTCACCTGCCCATCCATGACCTTGCCTTCTCTTCAGATATATTATATACATTCTATATATATATATTTATAGAAGAAATAAGGGGTATATTGTGCAGCGGAGGAAATATAGCTAATATTTCATAATAACTGCATCTAGAGTATAATCTTTAAAAACTGTTGTACACGTGTAACTTATATAATACTGTAAATCAACTATACCTCAGTAAAAAGAATCTTCGAGAGATTTCCACTGAATAAAATAAGTGGCTTCAGAGAACACAGGGCAAGGAGCCCCAGCCCAGCTCTCTGGTGGGGATCACCTTGCATCATTTCTCGGGATCTCATGGACACACAGTGGGGAATCTCAGTGACAGTGGCGGTGGTCATTTTTCTACTTCAGTAATGTTTCTTTATTTTTTCCCCCCCTGGAGAATTAACAACCAGCAGGCTGGGGGTGGGCTGGGGTAGGGTGGGGTAGGTGAATCAGCGTTTGCTCTTGGGGAAAGATTCCTCAAAAGTAAGTTATTTAGAAAGTTTTAAGTAAAAGTTTCTGTCAGACCTGGCTGTAAGTCTTTAAAGCTATTGCTTCTTTTTAAATTCTATTTAATCTGGGAGATCACAAGGATGTGATAAGTGCTTCGAACAGGTCTTATTTTATAAGACCTCACTTATATTTATTCTCTGACTGCTATGAGAAGTCCAGAGACACAATAACATATGTAGGGCAGTTGTGATTTTAAAATGTGACCTGCATCTGGAAAACCAATACCTATCTAGTTAGCATGATTATTGCAGAAAATCAACATAGATTTTCCGCTAATGGAGGGAGGTGGGAAATGCATTGTGGGACCATCATTTTTGGTGGTGGCAGAGGTGGGGCAAGGGTGACCCTGGAAGCATATCTTACATTGTGAGTTGATGCAGAGACCAGTGGCAAGCCGTCGGGGAGCTCACAGATGAACCGAGAAATTATTGTAGAAACAAGCCAATGGGTTAGAAAGAGGGTATACTGTCTGCTGGCTCTGTTTGTTAAAACAGTGAATAGAGAGCTGCTACTTTCTCACAATGGACATTTGCCATAAACTTGTAGAAACTTGAGAGAGACAAGGAGACAATGAGATTTCAAATTGTGTAGAAAACAAAACTTACGAACGGCATCCATTTCAAGTATTGCTTGCTTGGCCTGAAAGAAAGAAGGTGTAGCTATAATTGCAATGACCTTTTTCTGTTTCTTCTTTAAACTACCAATCCTAATACGGGTCTTATCCCACCTGAGTGAGTGGTTTTGGAAAAGCTTAAAAAAAAACAAAACCAAAACTCATTTCTTTTAGGCATTAACACATAGTTCAAGGGATTCCAACAGATGAGCATCCGTCCTCGTGTGGGTGGTAGCTGCTGCACCACTGGTGCCCCAGAGCTAAGCTTACAGCCCTCACCTGGAGAGAAAGAAGGAAGGGAAGGAGGGAGGGAAGGAGGGGGAGGGAAAGGGAAGGAGACACAGGCAGGGAGGTGTAGGAGGAGGAAGGGAAAATAAGAGGGAGAGAGAGAAACTTTCACTGAAGGTTCAAAAACCTGGCTGAGCAGCGTATCAAAATCTAGATTCCTGCTACCCAACCCTAGTCTACTGAATCCAGCCCTGATCTATGGAGCCAAAGGCTCAAGGGACAGGGCCTAGGACCTACACCAGCAGCCCTCCCCGTATCTTTGGGGCATTATAACTCTTCTGAGCTGAATGCAAACTAGTTGCTGGACAGTTCCCCTGTCCTTCCAAATATTATGCGATTATCATCAGCTGACTCTCCCAGCACCCCTGTACCAACCATCACTTGTGTGTGCCCTAGAATCTCCCAGAGGGGGAGAAAGAGCTGCGGTGTGGGAGAAGGACCCTGGAGGACATGGTTTGTGACCCTGGCTTTAGCACTTAACTAGGCAGGTGCTCTCATATTCCTGCATGTGTTTCTCCGACCTTAAGATGGTAAGATAGGAGCAACCCTTCAAAGTTGCTACCAGGACCAAATGACAGGCACTCAACCCAAGTTAGTTACCATTTACTCCCGCAGGGGACTGGCCCTGATGACCTTGACTCTTGCTTTCTCTGCGTACAAACTTCTCCCCGACTCAACCCCCGAGCTTCTGAACTTTATTGCTTTGAGGCTTCTTTTTGTGTAATTATTGCCGTATGTTATCAATGTATAGGGAACAGTGAAAAGAAAAGTTAATGGCCTTAACATGAATCATCTTGCTGAGGATTCAAAGAAGAAAAAAACTAGGTAGGTTTTCTCGCCTCTTTCATGTCATTTTCATTTTTCAAGGTAGTGTAATGGAACCTACAAACATTATGCTAAAAATAACTTTAAAAATAATTTTACTAATACTTTGTCACAGTATGTGATGATATCACAGTAAAAATGTCTGGGCTAAGGGGCAACCAAAAAAAACCCACAAAAAACAAAAAACAAACCACAAAACAATGCAGTCACCTGAGTTTTGAGAAAACAAATGCTTAGGTTTTTATGACACTGATATTTCTATCATACATTCAGAGTTTGAGGTTACTAGTTGAAGTTAATTTCAGACACAAACGTTAGCTCAGTTCCCGTGAAGTGCATTGGCAGAACCACATGAATATATAAAATGCAACAGTCTCTACCTGAACCTTATTCCCAACTAATCTGGATGAAATTTAGTTTATATACCACGTATATAGATGGGCCACATGGCTAACTTCCAGCTAATTCCCAGCAAGTTTCTTGGTATCCATAAACTTGACTTCGAGAACTCAATATTTTTTTTTCTGGTCTTGACATTTAATTCAAAAAAAGTCTATTCCCACATTTTTCCACTAGGGGGCAGCCAGAGACCATCACTGAATTAAAGGAATGGAAGGAGGTTACAAGGAACCTAACCTCTGCAGCTGTGTTAACAGCAGAACTGTGGTATATCTTTTTTTTTTTTTTTTTTTGGTACGCGGGCCTCTCACTGCCGTGGCCTCTCCCGTTGCGGAGCACAGGCTCCGGACGCGCAGGCTCAGCGGCCATGGCTCACGGGCCCAGCCGCTCCGCGGCATGTGGGATCTTCCCGGACCGGGGCACGAACCTGCGTCCCCTGCATCGGCAGGCAGACTCTCAACCACTGCGCCACCAGGGAAGCCCGGTGGTACATTTTTTGATGTTTGTTCCCATTATGTAATTCTTTTATTTGATAGGAGTAAATATAGTTTGAAAGCTTCAAGAAAATAACTTAAGAAACAGTCTTGAGAAGAGAGAAAACTTCAACTTAGTAATAATCCTCCTTAAATAAAATAGAAAATTATCATTAGCTCATGGTGGATAAAGTATATTAAATAAGTGTGCTTTCATTTTCCCTAGGAATAACGTGGTTAAGATCAACTTTGGATCCAGGAAGAAGTGGGTTTGAATCTGGGCTCAGTCGTATACTAGTTGCATAAACTTGGGCAGTTTACCTTCCGTCTCTGAGCCTCTGTTTTTATTTCTCTAGAATGGGGAGAATAAGAACTTTCTCATAAGGTGTTTTGCTAAGGGTGAAATAAGAATATAAAGTACTCAGCACAGTGTATGTGTGCTCAAGAAGCTGTAGCTAAAAAAAATAGAATGTTTACATCTATTTACACCTAAAAGGGTCAGGAACTTGGACCAAAAAAACCACAATTCTACTGTGACTCTATTAACCATTATAAAACATAAAGGGAAAACTGCTTGGAATACACACCCCTAGTGTGGGAGAAAGAGGAAGGTCTGTAGCCTAGTTTCACTTTGTAATGGCCAATAACTGATTTTCAGAAGCCCTTTGGCAGTTTTGATTTTCCCAGGGACAGGTAAACAACAGGTGGGGCATATCAAAGACACACTGCCATTGCTCAGAAGGGCATTGCCAGTGACAAGGCCAGCAGACAAGTGACTAACCATGAAGCAAATGCAGTTGCCTCTCTGCATGAGCTACCTGACACCTCGCAACACCCTGATGAGATGAGACTCATGCTTAAGTCAAAGCACACATCTATGCACATTCATTTCCTGGGCACCGAATCACTGCTGATAGCCCCTGAGAACAAGCTTCAAATACTTTTCAAAAACTATGCAAAGAGCAACCAGACTTTCCTTTCTCAGAAATCTCAGATCTCCTTCTTTTCCACCCAGTTCTACTCTCATGAGCATCATCGCATTTACTGCTCCACTTCATTCCTCCTCGCCTGGGCACGGACCATTTCCCCGCACACGTGGATATCCATTCTCCACCCTCACCTTAGTTCCTCGCCACTTTACTTCTGATCACCCATCCCTCCACTCCAGAACAGTAACACACAATCATAGCCGCCCCCAGAGCCTCATCATCACGCAGAAGTGCCCTCCCTTTCCGCAGGACTCCAGAAGTCCCCTCTTCAATTACAGATCTCGGTACTTTCCATCTCTCCACCTTAACTCTTGCTGAACCAGTTCTCTGACTTATCCTTCAACCTGTGCCTATCTTCCCGGTTGGTTTCACCCTGCACTCAGCCTGGAAATCATGCTCAGTCACTGCAGGTGGGATGCTGGGTGGCACTGTCTTCCCATGCCCACTTAACCTTCACGCTCACCACTCTGCCAGTCCTCAGCCTTGGGGAACCCACATGCGCCCCATGGCTCAACACTAATGTTGAAGTTGCTGGATCAACACACACATTCATGGTGGCCAGCTTCATTGGGCCTAGGATCCTTTCACAGATTACTGTAGTCATCCCTACTGACTCGCTAGCCTGTGTTCTTTCTTTCTTTCTTTTTAGTTTTTTTTTTTTAAGTTATTTATTTTTGGCTGCATCGGGTCTTCGTTGCTGCACACGGGCTTTCTCTAGATGCGGCGAGCGGGTGCTACTCTTCGTTGTGGTGTGCAGGCTTCTCATTGCAGTGGCTTCTCTTTATGTGGAGTATGGGCTCTAGGCACACGGGCTTCAGTTGCTGTGGCTCGTGGGCTCAGTAGTTGTGGCTCACAGGCTCTAGAGCGCAGGCTCAGTAGTTGTGGCGCACGGGCTTAGTTGCTCTGCGGCATGTGGGATCTTCCTGGACCAGGGATCGAACCCGTGTCCCCTGCAATGGCAGGTGGATTCTTTGCCACTGCGTCACCAGGGAAGTCCCTAGCCTGTGTTCTTTAGCACGTGTTCTGAACCCCTCCACTTTCCCTCGGACATCCAGCCCCATCTTTGCTTCACTCACCCAGTAGATGCCGTTACCACCAACTTCAGTGAAGGCAAACCCTTTCAGCTCCCTCAAGTCCACCTCAAAGTTTATCCTTTCTCATTTTTCTTCTCCCCCGGCTCAGGGAAGATATTTCTGACCCTTTCCAAGACTAACCTCTACACCTACTGGTAAAGTGAATATAAATAGTGTAATTAGCGTAGAAGAGGCGAATAGATTGATTACCTTTGTATGGAGCCGCACCAAGTTTCTGGTTCCTAAGACCAATGGGATTACTTCTATCCTTTAAGTGTTTTCAAAAGCCATATTGCAAACATATGGAGGCGTGCATTAGCCGTTCTTGCATACTTTTTCAGTAAATAAGAAGTTTTGAGCTTCCAGCATCAAGTTCACGATCTAATGTTTTTATTAGACTGCATTTACAGTACATGCCCCCATCCCCGAAATTCGGGGGTTAAGGATGATCCTATTCTGCCATCTCCCTGGGGTCACATTCCAAGGGGTGTTCCACATCTTATCTTTACTGTCTCCTGTTCTCTTTCCCTGTCCCCTTAGCCTACATGTCCACCCTATTCTTCATGAGGGCAAAGCATCTTGCTTTGATCTTACCTCCCCTCAAACTACCACTGTTTGTCTCTTCTGAACTTTGTTTAAAAAAGAAGGCTACACCCAGTCTGTTCCTTACTTCTCCCTTGCTTGTCCACCCACCGCCCTCTCGCCCTTATCTCTCAGTTGCCAAATCTAATATGTACTTTTCTGTTCGAATCTGTCTTCATCTCTGCAGGCTTTGAGATGGTTACTCCACTCGTTCTCGGAGACATTCCTTCCTTTGTTACCACACTTTTCTCCTTCGGTTTTCTTACTGCCTCATTCCGCTGCTCTGCCTTTGGTTCTTCTGCAAATCCCCCAACCCTTGCTGGTCACTTAGATGTTGGGATTCCCAGGGGTCCGTCTTTCCTTTACACGTTTGTGTGGGTCCTCCTATCAAATCTCGGGCCTTCGGTGACTGTGTGGAGAGACCTGCGTCTCTCCCTGCAGCTGAGCCGCCCCTGCACACGTGTCCCTGCTGCTCCCTCTGAGGCCCATCCAATCGGTCCCTCCCCTGGGCAACCCGTCTTGGAACTCACAACACCATCCTCTTGGCCCAACTCCTGACTCATCCTTGACTTTTATTTCTCCCTCTCCTCATGCACTTGGTGGGCAAAATCCTGTTCCCTCTGGTTCCATGATGGGCTCTGCCTCTCCCCCCATCTCTTATGCTCCCTGGCAGTGCCCCTCGTCTCTCTTCTAGGCCACTGTGGAAGCCTGCTAATTCTTCTCCTGCCGCCACTCACACTCCGCCAGCTGAACTGTCACACTGTCCCAAAGTTACACTCTCAGAACACAGGGCGGCCCATGCCACCCCCCCCCACAAAGCCTTCAGTCGTTTCCCACCACGAAAATCTAGGCTCCTCAGTGTATGTGTTCAAAGCCCTTCAAAGGCCGGCTGACTGCTTTCCACGTTTCTAGTCTTACGTCCTACTCCATCTCCTGAGGACTCGACCTTTCCGTCCGGGCACATTCTGTGTGCTGTGAACACAGGGCCCCTGTTCACACCTCCTTGTTTTTTGTTTACGCTGTTCTCTCAGCTTGGTTTCCCTTTTTCTTTTCCCCCACTTAATAAAAAAATTCCTCATCCTTCAAGACTGAGCAAACAGGCATTTTCCTTCCTCTCCTCACTCGACTGTAAACTTGAACACTATTCTTCCACAATACTTGGCTTATACCTCTATTAGTTCATCACATCATTTATATGACCAGCTCCCTGGTCTGCAAATTCCTTCCGGCTGAGTCTGGGTCTTGCTTCCCACAGAGCCTAAGCCAGCTTTATCCGCCCCAGGTGCTTAGCACACCTTTGAATAATTCTCATAACTGCCTTTATGTTCTACTAGTTCTCTAGAAATTCCCTGACAGTCTTTTCCTTATTTTTCTTCTTTCAAGCCACAAAAGGAACAACAACAAACCAAAAACTCTCCACCGAGTCTCCCTACATGTGAATCGTTTCAGTACCAATGGCTGGTTCGGCTGATCCTTACGTAGCCTCTCAACGGTCTTAATCTGGAAGATGCACGTTTGCTGCCGTCAGGCTGTCTTTCTGGGACTCGAATTCCTCTCAGTTTTACTGTTCGCGGCCCTCACGGTCTTACCTTAGCTGGAATCTTCGCCGCGTGATTCTCCAGGATCAGCCTCTTGAGGTGCAGAACCCACAGGCGTTTGTCTTGCTGCGACTTTGCCTACCGGGAGGAGATGTGGACAGTCACGCCACCCCGCTAGTCGCAAGACACAGACACTCCTAAGACCCTCGGACTGGATGGGACACACGTCAGGTGGCCAGAAAGTCCTGCAAAGGCCTCCAGCCGTGACGCACGAGGGCGGGGAGGTGAGGGGGTGCTGGTACCTGAACGGTGTGCTGCAGCTTGGGGTTCTGGTAGTGGAAGACGCTGAAGCTGAGGGGCTCCTTTGGGATCACTTCCACCAGCATGAGGTTGCCGCACTGGAGGGGCGGGCAGAGAGGGGGAGGCAGGCTCGCAAGAGGATGGAAGCAGCGCCCCAGTCCTCGCCCGGGACCCCTATTCGGACCTACCAGGATGTGAGCTTTGTACGTAAATGTGTCGTCTCTCTTCTTGGTGATGAGAAGCAGCTTGTCAAAGAGGAAGAGCGTCCGCTCATTCTTGGCCCGCTGGAGGCGGAAGGTCCCCTCGAGAACTAGCTCCCCGTAGCTGGTCAGGTCTGGCCCCTTCCAGTTGGTGAGCAAACTCTGTATCTCCTGAAACAGTGAACGTTCCCTGTGATTAAACAGGAGCTGGGAAGGCAAGACGGCGAGGACACAGGGGCCCATTTGTTGAGCCTCAAGAATGGTGTCTAAATACCTGCGACAGGGGCTAAGGGCCCTGCGTGGTGTCTGATGTGTCTGCATTTATGGCTGGTGTCACTTCAGGGTTAACAGAAATGAATCAAGTTGTTAATTGACGAGTTGCCAATTATTTCTTTCCATCCCTCCATAATCCCTCTACTAAGGCAGTGGAACTGTCTTTCACAAGCCAGGTAAGGAGGCTGCTGGTGTGTGGCCTTCTCAGCTGTCCTTCTCATGATGTGCTCACCCACATTCTCTGGACGAACACCCTCAGAGCTACTGACCTGAAAAACCTCTTTCCAGAAATCGAACTCACACCACAAATAAGTAACGCAAAATGAAAGCCTGAGGAAAATCACACAAGATACATCTCAGAAATTTCCTGATATTAATCCCCATTCATCTGGGAAAAGGAAATGAATGTTTCTTCGCCACTGTGTTTTTAACGGAACTTCATAAATATCGATAGTGTGACTTTGAAGTTTCTTTAGGATTTACTGTACATCCCTATCAACGTTTCTAAAGGAAGCTGATGTTGTTATTTTGGAAAAATGAAAACATTCACAAACAGCACTTAATTAAGCAGCCCATAAAACCACCTAAAACTTCATTGGTTGAAGATAGAAATGGAGGTAAGTCTGAGCCAGAGCCTGATTTAGTGGTGTCTTCAGACTGCTAGACAGACTCTTAAGCTATGAAAAACCAGTCATTTAGCCATTTCTGAATATCTAACACACATTATGTCTGACATTATGCCACAAAACACTTGAATGATGAAGCATAAAACCTTTCTTACTGCTACACAAAGCAGACACGGCCTGGAAGATTAGAATGTCATCTTCCTTTGGACTTCCCTGGTGGCGCAGCGGCTAAGAATCTGCTTGCCAGTGCAGGGGACACAGGTTCGAGCCCTGGTCCGGGAAGATCCCACATGCTGCAGGGCAACTAAACCCGCACACCACAACTACTGAGCCTGCGCTCCAGAGCCCGCGAGCCACAACTACTGAGCCCATGTGCCACGACCACTGAAGCTCACGTGCCTAGAGCCTGTGCTCCGCAACAAGAGAAGCCACCACAATGAGAAGCCCGCGCACCGCAACGAAGAGTAGCCCCTGCTTGCCGCAACTAAAGCCCGTGTGCAGCAACGAAGACCCAACGTGGCCAAAAATAAATGAATAAAAAAAATAAAAAGAATGTCATCTTCCTTTGATTTTTGATAGTCAATTGCGTCATACCACACTCTGGCTGCCTATAGATGAAACCTAGAGGTTTTTTTTTTTTGGCTGCATTGGGTCTTCACTGCTGTGCACAGGCTTTCTCTAGTTGCGGCGAGCGGGGGCTACTCTTCATTGCGGTGCGCGGGCTTCTCATTGTGGTGGCTTCTCTTGTTATGGAACATGGGCTCTAGGCGCGCGGGCTTCAGTAGTTGTGGCACGCGGGCTTAGTTGCTCCACGGCATGTGGGATCTTCGCAGACCAGGGTTCGAACCCGTGTCCCCCTGCATAGGCAGGTGGATTCCTAACCACTGTACCACCACGGAAGTCCTGAAACCTTGCGTTTTGTTCAGAGGTATGGCCTGAAGAGCGTAGCTCTTTTCGCTCCTGAGTCAGATGTAGGTGCTCTGCATAGCATGGAGTCACCCTGAACTTTGCTTTTATTCCAGGGGCAACAAGGAGCTTAGGACTAGCCTCTGGGCCCACGTGACCTTTTGTTTTTAAATAATGCATCTTTTGAGATGCCCAGGACATGATTGCTGACTTAGCATCTATCCAAAGTTCCCAGGAATTTAGGGCTCAAAATGTTGACAATGGAAGGGATCTTAGTAAACGTGTCTTATTTTAAAAGTGAGGAATCTAAAATGCAGTGGTGAGTCTCCTCCCCAGTGAAACTGTCAAGGACCTGGCTCCAGACTCAGCTCTCCTTCCTCTGAGTCCCTGTCCCATCACCACTTGTTTGCCACCTCATGATTTTGCATGAACTAGTGAGAGAGGAACAGAGGCTTAAAATCCCTTTAAACAGTTTGGAGGGCTTCCCTGGTGGCGCAGTTGTTAAGAATCCGCCTGCCAATGCAGGGGACATGGGTTTGAGCCCTGGTCCAGGAGGATCCCACATGCTGCAGAGCAACTAAGCCCGTGTGCCTCAACTACTGAGCCTGCGCTCTAGAGCCCGTGAGCCACAACTACGGAAGCCCGCGTGCCTAGAGCGCGTGCTCCGCAACAAGAGAAGCCACCACAATGAGAAGCCTGTGCACCGCAACGAAGAGTAGCCCCTGCTCTCTGCAACTAGAGAAAGCCCACGCACAGCAACAAAGACCCAACACAGCCCAAAATAAATAAATTTATTAAAAAAAAAAAAAAAAAAGCAGTTTGGAGAGAGTTGCTTTCAGCAAGAATTGCTTATTGGTAATTAATATAAAATAAGGCCTTGGGAGACTCAAATTTTTAATTTGGGTCACGGAAGGGGCTATGAGCAAACTATTAGTTTGAACGTTACAATGTACCTTTCTCTTTAATAGCCAGTAAATAATGATCAGTATTATCGATGTCCTGATTTTTTCTCAAGGAGATCTATGATGAAGGCCATGAATGACGTGCAACACTGAACAGCCTTAATATCTGATTTGGGAAATGATAAGTCATAGGGCCGCAGCCCCACCAGGTACTGCCACCCTGAGGCCTCACCTGTAACCGGACGGCGTGTTCATGCTTCCGCTTCATGTCGTTGATGTGCCAGGCTACTCGCTGCATCGTGTCTATAGCATCAAGCACCACATCGTAGCCTTCTGTGTCCTTGTCAAGGTGATTTTCTATTTCCTTTAAAAAAAACCCAAAACACCCAACCCTAGTTATTTTCAAAATTTTTTTCTTATATACTCAATGAAACAAAAGGCACTTCTGTGATTAGTTTCTCATTTTATTTTTGCTTATTTACACACTATCATCTTTCCTTAAGATTCTGAGATAACTACCAGAAATACCTACAACAAAACGGTAAGATACGAATAAGAATGGAGCTAGGAAAAATAGAAGTCGATGAGAATTGCATAAGGAGGAAATTGACAAGGAGGATGAAACAAAACAAGTATACAGGCCATTAAGTCTCACAGAGATATTAGAGTGATTATAATAGATAAGAGAGTTGATATTATAGTTGGAGATTTCTGAACTTCCTGTTGGCCAGTGTAGTACAGTTCTCAGTAATATGGTTCTCCCTCTTACTACATAGGAAACATTTTTTTTTTTTTCCTCCCAGAGGAAGCAAAACTAACACACAGGGCTTAATATGTAATGGCCTCAAAACAAAGCAAAACAAAAACCAATGAATATTATATTAAAAAAATACCTTTACAGCAAGACATTTTCATGTAGTCAAGGCTTGAAAGCCTTTAAAGCCTTTCACTAGTTCATGAAATTCACTAAAGATAATCCTTCAGAGTGCTGAGAGATATCTCATGGTTCAAGTATTCACTGTCTGATGGTCAGAAGGATGTAACACCAGCACTTATCTGAGCCCTGGAATTCCACAATCCCAGGGAGGTGAGAAGGGGACACGATTATAATCTAATTCTTCTAAGTACATAAGACACATGTCCCTAGACTCCTAGGAGTCTAAGGATAGGGACTATTGCATAGTTCCTTTAGTCCTTTATGTTCTCAACAGTGCCCACCAGAGAGCTGGGTGGTAAATAAATGCTTATTTAATTGAAGCTGTATCGTCTTCAAAGAGCAACAACAAGTTTTAAGTATCTAAATTCCAATGTAAGTATCTAAAAGAGTAAGAAGATATTAGTCAATTAGACTGTTCCTATGACACTTATCATGCAGAGATGTTAAGCTCAAGGGTGGAGGTTGAATCTAATGGTATAAATTATGAAGATTAGTTCCCTTGTTTTTTAGTCACACTTTGTTTACTTTTACTGAATCCTCAAATTTTCCATCCAGCTAGAAACTGGAAAGGAATTTACATTTTATTTCTGCACTCAGACTCAGCTGTTAGAAAGGTCCTATGAAACTGTATCACTAAACTAACAACTCCCAGGTAAGTTTAAGATCAAGAGAAAACTTAAAAAAATAATCACTTCTTCTTTTAGTCTGAGAGGCAATCCTGTTCATCAATAGACAGACTCAGAAGTACAGAGTGTATTTCTGTGGGGATTTTCACAGGTGGCTACACAACTTTGAAGTGATGTGCATGATATAGAAGGAACACTCTAAACCAATTATAAAAGCAAAAATACTCCAGGCAATTAGTTTTAAATTAATCTAACCACTGTTCTTCCCTTTTATCTTCACTATCAGCTGTTATGAGCTGGAAGTTTGTGCCCTCCACAAATTCATATGTTGAAATCCTAACCTCTAAGGTGCTGGTATTAGGAGGTAGGGCCTTTGGAGCTGGTTAGGCCATGAGGGTGGAGCCCTCGTGAATGGTGTTAGTGCCCTCATAAAAGAGAGCACAGAGCACAGTCTTGCCTCTTTCCACCATGCGAGGAAATGAGGAGAAGAAGGCAGTGTGCAACCCAGAACTCAACCATGCTGGCCCCCGATCTTGGACTTCAGCCTCCAGAACTGTGAGAAATAAATGTTTGTTGTCTAAGCCACCCAGTCTATGGTATTTTGTTATAGCAGCGTGAACTAAGACACCAGCTTTTAATTTAGAGGGTAAGGGCTGTTCTTCCTAGCAGTTAACTTTTTGTAAGAATCTTGACTTGTTATATCTGACATGCTTATATAACGGAGGTCCGAGACTCTTCTTTTGATTGACTTACTGTCTAGAAAGCCATAAACAGAGATTACTGGGACATACTAGTTTTAAATGCCATATTAGCAGAGTCCAGGAAAGATCTGTCCTGGGAGAGCTATTCTTTTTTAAAGAATTATTTGGACACTGATTTAGTAAATTAATCCCACTAAATTTAAAGGTCATTAAAACCAATCGAACAGTTAAAGTAATATCCCTGATGTGGCTTCACAGGATGCAAGATTCTCCCAAGATGAGCCAGGCAGGCAAAAAGACAAAGCTGAGAAATCTCTGGTAAAGTTGGACCATAAAGAGTTCTTAAACTTTTAAATGTGTATGAACTGAGCAATCTTGGAATGCCCATCCAAGTTAGAAACCTGGAATCATTTAAAAAGTGATACAAGTAAATTGCAGGCATGTTGATACACATAGGAGCTCTGGATTTAAATCTTTTTTAAAAAAGATTTTTAATGCAGTATTAAAAATAATAAAATAAAAATAATAGCTCATTTTTATTGACTGCCTGCGAGGCACCACGAACGTGGGAAATGTACAGGATTTGAACCCAGGCAGTCTTGCCCCAGAGCCCTGCTCCCAACCTCTCTGCTATCCTGTCTTTCTCAAGTTGCAAAGGCAATCAATCCTACTTATAGAATGAAATTACTTTCAAGAACACTATTTCCCGTTTTTATCAGCTTCCTTAGAAGATAAGAAATGAGAATGTATGAGAGCCATGTCTACTTTTGTTTCTAAGGTCTCCTTGAATTTTGTACAAATAATGGGAAATGATATAAAGAAAACAGACCCTGAAGTGATGGGAGGCCCAGCTCGAAGATCATTCATCACGCTGCTCATCTGTCTTCTCCCCTTTCAGCCCCTTCTCGTTGCCCCTACACAAGCCAATCTATGACAAACAGCTCTCCCTCCCAACTGCCTACTGAATCCGGGCTCATGGAAATAAAATAAAACCTAACAAAAAGATCTGTTGTTCATGAATGATAGCTCCCTGCCTGAAACTGTCACTCCTAAGCCCTATCACCATCAGAGCCAAAATGAATCTTTTGACTTGGCTGTTGTCAATGAGGTTGCAGGCCTAGAATATAAATATCTCTAATTCCTCAAAGCAGATTAGTCAGTTGTAAAGTATGAGTGTGGAAAATGTTTCCATATGTCTACAGCTTTTTCTGATTTTTTTTTCTCCTAAACTTAACATATACGCACAAAATCCCCATCCCCTAGAAAGTCCTTCAAGCGCAGGCAGAAACTTACATGCAAAAGGAGATGATACTTGAGAATCCGCTGAACTGGTTTCAAGAGATAGGACCCCAGAGGCAGTGAGTGTTTCAAAGTTTCCTGACGTTCCCTGAAGAATTTGGCCAGCATCTTGTTCCTCATGCACTCTGTTAGCACAGCCACGGATCTGCAAGAAGAAGAAATATTTTAAAATCTAAATTGTAACGCTTGACACGAGCATTCAAGTTTTAAATGCTGGAGTGTGCTGATACCTTAAAACAGGTAAGAGCTAGAGAAGCTAGAATGCTTCTGGGCAGGTTAAGAAAAGGTGTCCCTCTGGGTGGGTGAATTTGAAAAAGACACTATAAGAAGGTAGTAAAACATGGACACATGGCATCTAAGCAGGAAGCTCCTTCCTCCAGGGAGATGCTGCCCCTGCCAGGACACAGGGTTTGCAAAGGGGATTTAAATTGGACGTTAGCCCCTAATTATGTCCCGTCTTGGCATCTTTGTGCAGTGCTCAAATACACATCTGTATTCAGTTTTCAAGTTAGATTGCAAAGAGTGGGCACCTTTGTACTAAACAAAAGGAGTGCCTTCTTCCCAGTAGTCCAGCCCCGCGCCGGACGTTTGCCACCCCCTCTGCCGGTTGCCTTTAAATAAATGCACAAAGTGCATGACATTATGTGCAGGTCTTTGGAGACCCCATCCCCCGAGGAACTTTCCTTTGAGAATCTCTGAACAGATCCTTCTTTCCACCGCCAAGTGACTCGCCTCATTCTAAATTCAGCTTTTGAAACAGTTGGATAACCTTGGTCCTCAAGGAGCGTGCCTTACAGAGCGTATTAGAAAAGTAGGTCAGAATTCTTCCTCCACCTCAGCTCCCCAATAAGTACGGCCCCCAAACATCCTAGACGGATGGTTGAAACAATGCTCATATCTTATACATAAAGCAAGCTGGTGGGCTTGTATAGTTGCACATACACACGTAAATTAAAATCTTATGGTCTCATGACTTAGAAGGAAGCAGGTGGAAGTAATTTCAGCCCCTTTCTCCCCAACTCAGTAATATGTTTTCAGAATTAATTTAGAAAAACAGAGCCAAACAACAAAATAAAACTCCTTGGAAGGAAGTGACACGGATGGAGGTCTCCTAATTAAGCGATCAGAATCCCTTTCGTGCCTGATTGCTTGGAGAAATATCTCTGTTCAAATGGTTTTATTTTTCCCTTAAGATTTCAAAACTATTCTTCATCACGTAACCTAGGGACTTTTCTAAGGTTCTTTAGAGTCAGAATCAGCTGCCCACTGGCCTTCTAACCATCTGAAGTTTTGAGTTCTTGCCCAAGGGTAAGACACCTGCAAGAAATCCTGAGCGCACTGAACTCCGGATTCAGGCCACGGGGAGACATCCGAGAACAATGACCTGAGCGGGTCTGTGCTCCTCCCTGGGGACAGGAGGGAGGGCTTGTGCCTCTTCCCAGCAAAGTCACTGGGGCATGACTGGTATGAAGAAAGACATCTGTCAAGGTGTGCAGGCGACATTTAATATCACCAGCCTGGATCCGAAGGGGAAAGACGCGTTGTCAGATGGGCTGAAACACCTGGCGCTCATGGCTTGTGAAGACGGGGGAGGGAAATCTCGGGCCTCAGAGAGCAAATTGATGGGAGGCAAGGGGACAGGAAGAAATCTTTTTCTATGGATATGAAAACCACACAATTGGGCAAGAACCTGATGTGCCCGCTTCACTGAGAGGGCCTGGGGAGCAGTTCCCTGCTAACACGTTTCTTTCCTTCTTCAAAGTCAGACCCAAGGTAAAAAACACTTCCTCCTGGAAACTGTCCTGATTTCTCCTCGCTGGGACTTACTCCTCCTCTATCTCATGCATCTTTAGCTTCTATTACATATGACTGAGTTGGTACTACATTGACTTTTATTCATTGATTTGATCTTTCCTAACGGCTGTTCCACTATTGCATTTGGTTCAGTTCCGACTCTCAAAACAATATAAACTGCTAGAAGGCAAGGGATATTCGTTCCTATTTCCTGCCAGTGTACACCAAGCTTGGACTTGTGCCCTCCGAAGGACAGGCTCTCAGAAATGTCCTGCACAAATGACTGTGCCTATCCCCTGACCCTGAAGCAGTGTAGTTTATAAAAGCTGCCTTCGTTCTGTGCCCTCTGTTCTTATTACTGTCAGAAAATTCTTCTTAACATAAACTTCCAAAATTGCACATTCAGAAGATATTTCTTCAAATGACATGTTTATAATGAAATTTACACAGACATAATCCTCCAAATAAGCCCCTCTAGCATCTTAGATCCTGATAATTGGGTCCAGAATTTTGTTGATTCTTCAGAGTTGGAATGTTTTTTCCTTTCCCACAGGAGGAAGTGTTGTGGAGAAGTTGAGGGCTGATTCTTTGATTTCTCTGCATGAGGGTGTGGTGCAACGCTGGCTTTTAGCATAAGGACCATAGCTTTAGTTGGGGCATCCTACAATTTCCTGATATCTTCAGGAGAGAGGTGGAAACAACATTGCTTAAGTGAAACTGTGTAAACTGTGGGTAGGTCTACAGATAAGGATATGAATAAATGTACTAATCTGCATGTGGGGTGTTGTTTTGTTTTGTTTTTAGGGAAACCTGAGAAAAGCATGCTTGACCCCCAACCAAATAAATCACCATAGCATGATATCCTGACCTATATTTAGAGGAGGAGATGAAAATCCTCCAATGGAAAGTATTTTGCCATCAGTAAGCCTGAGCCTCTGCCTTCATGTCTTTTAATCCACACTGGCTTTCCAGGGCCGCCCCGGAGCAGGAATGACCCGCTTGTTCTTCCTGAACACAGTGACACAAGGGGCTCAGTCTACTGGCTTCTCTTCTAGGTGGACCCCACCACCCACTTTATCCTTAGGGACATGCCTCTACCAAGACTGGCTACAGAGTAGATAAAATCCCCCGAGCTCTCTTCCCGGTCCATCCCTAACATAACAACTCAAGTCCTGCTAGTCACGTGGGCAAACAGACAGTAGAAAGGTATGGGGTGAGGGGAATCACAAAGCTTCAGAAAATTTACAAGGATGTAGTAGCATGAGGTTTGAGGCTGGACCAACTTTGGTTCAAATCCCAGCCAGATTTGGTCACTTATCAGCTATGTGACCCTTGTAAAATCAATAAACCTGTTGGAGGCTCAATGATTTCATCCACGCAGTGGGGATGGGGCAGGGATGATGAGGAGGTAGCACTTGCTGAGGACCTATCAGGGGCCAGCCCCTGTGCTGTCAGTGTGTTCTCTGTTTTCTGCTTTTCTTTAATCCCTCAATATCTCTAGATTCCTGGGAAAACTAAATTCAACCACATTTTGTATTTGCAGGATTGAGCGTAGTACCTAGAAATCAATAAGTGCTCAATAAATGTCTTTTGCAGAAAAAAGACTTTCCTACAGTGTGAGCTGTGGTCTTAGGCCTGACTCCCTTACTGAAATGGTCACTATATTGGCCAGAGGCTGCTCCCTAAACTGTCCTCTTGCCGACACCCCCAGTGTGAGCAAAACTGAAGCAATGATCCGGGTGGGATGATGAGTCCTCTTTTCTCACATAAGCTTATCATGTTTTTTCCTTTCTCTGAACTCCATAAAACTTATGCAGTTCCTAAAATTTATATGGCAAAAATATAACATATTTTATCCCCAGCTAGATTATATAAACTCACTAGCAGTGCATCCCAGATTCTTTAAAACATGGCACATATACAAAAGGGTTAATAGATAAGACTTCTAGCCAAACACAATTGGTTTACTTAGTTTTCCACTGAGGGAAACCTAACAATCTTTTTGGTCTCCTTTAAGGTCTTTCACAATTTTTCCCTGTGCTGGCTCTGCTGGGGAGTCCCTAAGCCTGAATGAATCAGTATCTGGGTACCCTGTGGTCCGTTCTCAGCATGTTTGCAGTTTCCCCACAGTACTCAGCGCAGTGCCAGGCACATAACGCCTACCGACAACTTACACTGCACAGACTGACTTAAAACAATATGAAGATACTCCTGCACATTCACAAGGCGTACCTCGGATAGTTAGTGCAATACTGGGTGTAAATGTGGAACTCTTCACTCTGCAAGGAAACAAAAGAAATTTTATGGGCAAAAAAAGCAGAGACAACAACAATCAATTACAAAGAAAAGATATATCATTCATACCTTTAAATTTGTTCCTGTAACCACACTGGCCTGTCTCCTGAGCCCCTGTGGCAATCATCCACGCCTTTTTTTTTTTTTTTTTTGCGGTACGTGGGCCTCTCACTGCTGTGGCCTCTCCCGTTGCGGAGCACAGGCTCCGGATGCGCAGGCTCAGTGGCCATGGCTCACGGGCCCAGCCGCTCCACGGCATATGGGATCTTCCCGGACCGGGGCACGAACCCGTGTCCCCTGCATCGGCAGGCGGACTCTCAACCACTGCGCCACCAGGGAAGCCCTCATCCATGCCTTTTTATCTACCTTGGGTTATACCTAGAATCCATGTGCACTTGAACTCATCTGAGTTCATTAAACACTTACTGAGCATCCGCTGTTTAGCTGGATCTGAGGGCAAATAGGAAGAGGAAGACAGTAGGGTTTCTGCCCCCAGATGCTCATGGTCCTCTGGGGGATTTGCAGTGTGAGAGAGAAATATAGGTAGAAAATTTAAATATCACGTGGTCAGAACATGTTGGAGGCATGTGCAGGGCACAAGAGAGCCGCTGCACACTTTCAAGCCCTGTGTGTGCAGTTCTCTCTGCCCACTGTCTTTCCCACATTTTTCATCGGGTAGCTACCAGGCGCCACTTGACATTGAACTGAGGCTTTATTTCCTCTAAGGGGACTTCCTGAGTCCTTGGGCTGAGCCCACTGCTCCTACTTGGGACCTCACAACACCCAGTACCAGCCCATCTTGCAGCGTTTGCCAAACGATAATGACATTTTCTGCATGTCTGTCTGTCTGCCACTCTACGCTGTGTTCCTGCAACAGGGGCCCTACTGTGTTCATCTGGCACATAATGTCTGTTGAACTACTGAATCCCCATCTCTCCTATGAAGCTGAAATTTTTTTCAGAGCAGGATACAAGTCTACTCACCTGTATGCGTCCAGCGTGGCAGCAATGCCTCAAATGCTTAAATATTTGGCTAACTAATGGGGGCTTCTTGCCTTTTGCTATGATCATATTCCAGGTTTCCTCATCAACAAATTCTAGACATAATATCATTTCACTTATACAAAAAAAAAAAAAAAAAAAAAAAAGGGCATGAAGAACCTAGGGGCAGGACAGGAATAAAGACACAGACATAGAGAATGGACTTGAGGACACGGGGAGGGGAAAGGGTAAGCTGGGACGAAGTGAGAGAGTGGCATGGACATATATACACTACCAACTGTAAAATAGATGGCTAGTGGGAAGCAGCCGCATAGCACAGGGAGATCAGCTCGGTGCTTTGTGACCACCTAGAGGGATGGGATAGGGAGGGTGGGAGGGAGACACAAGAGGGAGGGGATGTGGGGATATATGTATACATATAGCTGATTCACTTCGTTATACAGCAGAAACTAACACACCATTGTAAAACAATTATACTCCAATAAAGATGTTTAGGGAAAAAAAGTATATATCTTTAATAGGAGGACTTTTAAAAAGAAGCACCACCGCAATGCTATTATCATATTTACATAATTCCACGGGAAGGACTGAGAGGCTGGGATTAGCAGATGCAAACTATTACATATAGGATAGATAAAGAAAAAGGTCCTGCTGTATAGCACAGGGAACTAAATATTCAATATCTTGTGTTAAACCATAATGGAAAAGAAGATGAAAAGAACAGATATATGTATAACTGAGTCACTTTGCTGTACAGCAGAAATTAAACACAACATTACAAATCAACTATACTTCAATAAAATGTAAAATAAATAAATAACTCCATACCATCATGAGGGTTTGTCATCAGTATTCCTATTTTCTTTTTTTAAATTATAGTTTGCTGTTTGCTTTGGAATCCAAATAACACCCACACACAGCAACTTGATATTGTTGATAGCTCTTAAGTCCCTTCTAATCTATAAATTCCCCCTCTTATTTTCCCCTTGCAATTAAGTTGAAGAAAAACCAGATGGCTTGTCCTGCAGAGTCTCCCACAGTCTCAGTTTGCTGATCACATCCCTATGGCTTCCTTTACTGTGTCCCCTGTCCTCCTCTTTGTGGTTTAGAAGAGGTTTGATCAGATTTAGGTTTCATAATTTGGCCCGAGTACATCACAGGTTAGACTACACTTAAATCGGGAGGCATATGATGTCTGGTTCTCTCTTTCTGTGATGTTAATAACCATTGGTGGGCTTCCCTGATGGTGCAGTGGTTAAGAGTCTGCCTGCCAATGCAGGGGACACGGGTTCGAGCCCTGGTCCGGGAGGATCCCACACGCTGCAGAGCGGCTAAGCCCGGGCGCCACAACTACTGAGCCTGCGCTTTAGAGCCCGCGAGCCACAACTACTGAGCCCACGCACCTAGAGCCCATACTCTGCAATGAGAAGCCACCACAATGAGAAGCCCGCGTGCCACAACGAAGAGCAGCCCCCGCTCGCCGCAACTAGAGAAAGCCTGCATGCAAAAACGAAGACCCAATGCAGCCAAAAATAAATAAATAAAATAAATTTATTTTAAAAAATAAACATTGGTAATTATTGCTTAGATCTGTTAATTCATGAGGGGTTACAACATGGTGATATTTCTAGTCTACTATTCTGGCTTCATTTATTAGCCAAAATCTTTCCAAAAAAGGAACTGCCTTAGACTGGTTACCCTGCAGTTTGTGGTTTGTATGGGAAAGGCAGGATAAATGCTTGATTCTTTTCCTTGATTTTCAAAATAATCCCTCGGTTCTCTAACATCCTGCAAAGGGCTTGGGTTTTTTTTTTTAATATCACTGTGATTTCATGAATATAAACATATTTCACGATTTTCAGTTGTTTTCAGTTAGTTATCTTTACTGATGCTCAGATGATCCCATCTTTGCCCAGTAGGAGCCTCTTCTTGAGTATTCGTGACCTACGGCCTCCAGCTGCTTCCTTGTTTTCTGATGTGACAAGATGTTCCAGACTATCTTGTATATCTACTTCCCTACACTCATTCTTCACAGAGTCCTGATTCCTTTAGGTAGGAAGTAGTATGTGGAAACCACAATCTGAGTTTTAGGGATGCTCTTGCTACTAGGTTAATTAGTATTCCTAGGCCTTTTCAGTGGACAAAGCTAGGAATATGGTGTTTTTGTAAAGCCAAAATACATACTTAGTTCATACTAATTCTTGTAATTCAGATTCAGGACTACAGTGTTTTTAATTAGCCTCATTCTAATTCTGTATTTTCTTTCTCTTGCCAATTCCAGTTCTCAGTGACACAAATGTAAATATTCATTTGCTTTATCCCACAGTATACACAATAATTCCAGAATAACAATACCAACACCATTATATATGATATCATTACTGAAAACAGTTAGGGATGCATTTGTTGTATTTTGTCCATAGCATGTTTTTCAATTGATTGGAATTTCCTCTGTGTGGTCATGCCACAAACTGGATATGCAGTTAGACTCATTGTTTCATTTTGCTTTCAATTAAAAAAAATTTTTTTTAATTTATTTTATTTTTAATTTAATTTTTTTAACATCTTTATTGGAGTATAATTGCTTTACAATGGTGTGTTAGTTTCTGCTTTATAACAAAGTGAATCAGTTATACATATACATATGTTCCCATATCTCTTCCCTCTTGCGACTCCCTCCCTCCCTCCCTATCCCACCCCTCTAGGTGGTCACAAAATACCCAGCTGATCTCCCTGTGCTTTGAAGACTGTTTTAAACTTTAACTTTGGTTTACAACTATGTAAAATAGATATACGGTTTCAAAGTCAGCTCTCCAAGGAAATGTACATTTAAAGATGTCTGGCTTCTAATCTTTCCCATTCTAGACTATTCCCTCCCTTCCCCATCAGGAACCAATTTTTAATCTTACAGTTTATCCTTAAAAATTTTTTTTAAACATACACATTTACATATAGGTATAACCTCCCCTATTTCTGAATAAATAAAAACAAGCTACGCCCGTGATTCTCAAACTTGAGTATTAGAATTACCTCGAGGGCTTATTAAAACACAGATTACTGGGTTGCACCCCTAGAGTTTCTGCTTTAGTAGGTTTGGGTGGGGCCTGAGAATCTGCTTTCTAACAAGCTCCTGTATGATGCTGCTGCTGCTGGCCCAGAGACCACACTCCGAGAACAGCAGTGCTATACTCCCCACCCCATCCCCTTTCTAGTAGTATACAGAGATATTCTTGACTTGCTTTTACTGCTTTGTACTATTCTATTACGTGGATATACCATAGTTTATTCAACCAGCTTTTTGTTTTGTGGACATTTGGGTTCCTTCCATATATTACATAGTTCTATACATATATTTATATATGCATATGTACCTATACTTATATAAAATATTTATTTCTATATACTGCATAGATTTATAAATTGTAACAATCAGTACTACAAAGCATAGCATCACCTTTGTTGAGTTTCTGTCACTATATCTTTGGAATAGATTTTTGGAAGTAGGATTGCTAGAATAAAGGGTGAATTCACATGTAATTTGGCTAGATATAGCCAAATTCTCCTCCGCAGGGTCTATTTTGTTTTCCCACAATTACAGGAGTGTCTGTTTCCCCACGGCCTTGCCAACCTAGTAGGCTGCCAACATTTTAAGCATAGTATTTAAAAAAAATCTAAATTAATTGCCAAATTCAAAAAGTTAGAAGATAAAAATATCTTGATTTCTGGCTTCTCTTGAAAAAGCATTAGATCCACTGGCCCTGGGCCTACAGTTTCAGGTAACATTTCTGTCCCTGAGACAGGAGTACCTCGATGGCTCCGGCCTCCACCTGGGCCCATTCATGCACTGTGTTCACCTGTTCAGCTCCTGAAGGCACTGGAGTGTCCCGCCCGGCTCCAGCGATAAGAAGGGCAAAGTGATTTGCCCAAGGTCTTCTAGGAAATGAACACCAAGCTAGAGCCTTTCCCTGGGTTTGCTCACAGGCTTTCAGCTTCTTGCTCCTTTCCTGCCTCCTGCTGCCCTCATCCTGGGATTGAACAATTATCAGGCTGATTTCCTCAAAGTTAAGGACTTTTAGGATCATATGGAATACCAAACTTAAACACCATGGCCTCAATGAAAACATATTTAAATTACATCATCTATGTGACCTACACACACCTACCCTGATAAAGCCTCAAGGCTTCTGCACAACTGAATTGCTGTGCATTTTGTGACATCATGGCTCTATTCCTACCTTAGACAGTTTTGATTTAAATCACTGACATGTTCTTAATACAGAAGCAAATGCATATTGGATCTTAGATTTATAAGCTCTGTGGAAATTCAAATAATGGCTTTACACAAAAGTCAATAACTCCTAGTTAGTTAATTCCCTAAACACCTATTTCTTAGGATATATGCACACAAGTCCTTTTCAGAAGTATTTAGGGAGAAAGAAGGCAATGACACACAAGAAATGATACAAAAATAGATATTTTCTTCTGGTTATTCAACTCTTTCAAGTTGCAATTAGAGATGATGTCAAAATGAGACATTTAATTATGAAAAAACCAAAACACGATAGTCACGGCTGGCCAATCGAACACACAGGGGATCTGAATGTTTACTGAATGAATAACCAGAGTATAGAAAACACGCACACACACTCACTCATTGATTCCTGGGTACTATTCACAGGACACCATGAGAAAGGCTTACTATGTCCATAGCATAGGGGTAAGGTGACACTGACTTGAACGCACTCCAATCACACCAATATCTGACACCAGCACTTTCTTGAGGATCGTTTCAGTAAGTGGTGGTGGTGCCTGGCACTGAAGAGAGAAAGGCTCCAGTGGGGAGGGGGCCGCGCATCAGGGGAGAGGAAGAGGATAAGGGGAGGCTGGGTCTCTGAAGATGAACTTCGTCTCCCTCCTAAATTCCTCCCAGGGTCAGCCTGGCTGACAGTCATGATAAGGGATGGAAATGAGAGTGGAGGTGAAGGCAGGAGACCAAGGAAACCTGTTCCAGGTGTTTCCAGAGTCCTAAGAGCGGAGAAACACTGAGCTGGGAGAGAGCTCCGTCTGCCTGGTAAGGACTTTTCCCATCCCTCGCGAGAATGGCTTCAACAACAACAGCTCCTGTTGCTCTTTTATGGGCAGCAGCAGGTAAGAAGTCCTGTATTCTCCTCGTGCCATCGCCTCTCCATACCACAAAAGCAAGGTCAAAGATGACTCTCTGTGGAAGCCCCAGTGACTCAGATAAAAGCAGGTGGCAGCCGCCAGCTTTACCTCTTTCATTAACGGCCTCTCAATTAAAGCGATTTTCCATTCCTCCCCAGAGGGGAGCAGCTGGCTGTGTGTCAGAAGTGTAACATCTTCCAAATTTCAGGGTGCTGAGTAAGAAGCAGGCTGTGCCAGGCCCCACACTCCCTCGCGATTCCCGGCTCGCACACCAGAGCGTGGAGCGCTATAATCAGTCTTCTAATTAAACTTGGCAATATCACAATGAGAAATCAGATTTGGGAGCTGACAACCTGGCACATCAACAAACTTTTATGTGAATAATTAGGCCAGAGCTAAGCGTACGCCGGACCAGCTTTAATCAACGTGTGATTACAGTTACCAGTAAAAGCCCCAATGTTTCCAAAAGCTTCTATGTTGTTTATGTGCCATGGTGATTGTAACACAGCTTCTTTGATATACTCAGCGTATCTTTTTTTTTTTTTTTTTTAGCGGTACGCGGGCCTCTCACTGTTGCGGCCTCTCTCGCTGCGGAGCACAGGCTCCGGACGCGCAGGCTCAGCGGCCATGGCTCACGGGCCAGTCGTTCCGCGGCATGTGGGATCTTCCCGGACCGGGGCACGAACCCGTGTCCCCTGCATCGGCAGGCGGACTCTCAACCACTGCGCCACCAGGGAAGCCCCTCAGCGTATCTTTTTACCCATTTCTTCCTCTTTCGTTTTCCTTCTTTTTTCCAAATGCCCACCCTGCAGGAGAATTCACTATAACACAGGCCACTTGTGAAAAGAACTGTGTAAGCGTGTGGGCACAAACACTCGCACCCACAAAGTCAGGAGTGTTTTATATACAAGCCCATCCACTGCCTTTAAGGAACCACACTTGAGTAGAACCTAGAGTGCTATGTTTGGATTCAAAACCATTGGATCATCAGAAATGACCCCGTGGAACAACCTCAGAGCCCAGTCAGGCTGGGAGGACATCTCCAAGTTCACACTGGACTCCAGGATTCTAAATGAGGTGCTAACTCTGAGCTACCCCAAAGCACAGTCATGAACTTTGCTTCAACCTTTGTACATTTGAAACCACAACTGCAAAAATCCCATGAAGTTCTACTGCAAAAACAATTTCTGCTAGAGGTTTTCTAAACAAAAGCTGTTGAATTTTTAAGAGGAACGTAAGATTCTATATACAGTAGGTAGTATGTCGAGGAAGTAATGTTGTCAAGCAGGGGTGCCCAATCCTTGGGCTGCGGGGCAGTACCAGTCCGCGGCCTGTTAGGAACCCGGCCGCACAGCAGGAGGCGAGCGGCGGGAGAACGAGTGAAGCTTCAGCTGCCGCTGCCCATCGCTCCCCATTGCTCGCATCACCGCCTGAGACATCCCCCCTCCAAACGCCGCGGAAAAACTGTCTTCCATGAAACGGGTTCCTGGTGCCAAAAAGGTTGGGGACCGCTATTGTAAAGGATTCCCTTGTAAGTTTCAGAATTCTCTCTCTTATCTGGGTACAGAATATAAACTGTCGTTTAAGATTTAAAATTCAAATCCTTTCCTTGTGTTTTTCTAAACCATCAGTGCAACTTAAGAAAAATGTAGGGAAATTAGAGTGCATTTTTAAGATGCAGGAGATTAATTCTGCTCTCTTTATCCCCCTAATGACTAGGCTACTGCCATAAATATATAAATACTATTTCTATTCTAACAGATTTTTGTAACTGGTCTAGTGGTATTGTATATGTACTTGTTTTTCTAACATTTCTCTAATCTGGACTCTCCTCTTCCCAAGCTTAAAGTTTTTCCTAGGAAAGATATGTAACATCATTTAGCTACTATACAAGTTCTAGGACAACTACTAAGTTATTAGCATTTCCTAACTTACTGGGAACTGTGTTTTGTATTTTTTTTTCCCTAGCTAGTGGGGAGAAAAAAACCCCTCAGGGTGAGAGAGATTAGTGGTGAACCTCAGCCAATATGGAACACAATGGTCATTTTAACCTTAAAATGAAAACAATGTGTGCTCTGTCTCTGTCTTGCTTGGCTCAGAGAGATGAACCCTGCTTACCTTGGACACAAAGCATTCTGCTATGGCCACAGGATCATTTTCACAGTTTTCCAAGTCTTGCAGAAGTTCACTAATAAAAAAATAAAAGCCAGAATGTATTAGGTTGTGGTCTGAGAGTTGAGGACATTTAAAATAACTTAGAAGTTTAAACATTTATATGGCATTTACAAATATCATATTTAATTGGATAACTGAGGACCTCTTGTCATTATATCCAAGGCTTAGATAAGGGACTTGCCCAAGGTCGTGGTGGAACAGGGGTGTAAACACAGGTTTGACCTGTAACTCTCCCACCCAGAGATAAGCCCTACCTAACGGTTTCAGTCTTCTAGAAGTTTGTCAACATCTGTATGCATGCTCACACATACTCACTCATTCATCCAATAGCTTTCCAGGTACCAGATACTGTGCAAAGCACTAAGAACAAACACAGCAGTGAGCCAAGTGAGATATGGTTCCTGGTCTCTTGGAGCTTGGAATCCACCGCAAGAGTCAGACCTTCAGTGAAAAGTCACACTGACAAATATAACACTATACATGGGGATACTGCTCTAAAGGAAAGATATGCCAGGGGAGGAAACCTCTTTCTTCAGATGAAAATCTATATTATTTTTAATGATTCATTATTTTAAGTAACTAACTGCATAATATTTCACCGTGTGGATGTAGCGTCGTTAATTTAACTGATCTCCCATGGCTGGATACAATTCTAGAAATGGGATTGCTGGGTCATCGGGCATTCTCAGTTTAAATGTTAACACGTTTCCAAATTGCACTCCATATAACTTGGACTGATATGTACTTTGATATGTTAAATGTTTATTTTAATTAGCTGTGTATTACATATTTAATAAAAGGTTAAACAGTTCTACAGGAATTATGATAAAAATAGTTCTACACTTTCTTGCTTTTCGTTTCCCATTCTCGACTGCCACTCCCCAGAAACACTTTCAACTCCTAGCTGTTTCTGTTGTATGTACCCCTGTTTCCAAACATGCTGGTAATGCATTTTCATTCTTTTTGTTTTAGATATTTACGCCGTAATTTCCCCAGCTTCCTTTCCTCCCATCTTCTCAACAAGCTCTGTTATGAAATTTAATTAGATTAAAAGTCAGAGTTTACACTTTTTTAATATTTATTTTATTTATTTGGTTGCACTGGGTCTCGGTTGCAGTAGGCATGCTCCTTAGTTGAGGCCAGTGGGCTCCTTGGTTGTGGCATGTGAACTCCTGGTTGCGGCATGCATGGGGGATCTAGTTCCCTGACCAGGGATCGAACGTGGGCCCCCCGCATTGGGAGCGCGGAGTCTTAACCACTGTGCAACCAGGGAAGTCCCCAGAGTTTACACTTTAAAGACTATGTAAATATTATTCTCAGCTCAGCCTTGGAGCGTACCATAACTACATTTCCTTTCTTGTACAACCATGTTGTACACACAAATATGTCACTGGAAAAGGGAGGAGTATTTTAATAGCCTTTTAGGTGAGTGTGTATATCTTTCTTTGATAAGACACTGCAACTCAACAAATGGTAGTTTCTTAGAGGTTTATTGGAGTCTGAAACCATTATATACTATATCCTGTTACATTAAAGTCCATTGATGCATCTATCTTGTCCTCTGAAAGGAACTTTACCAGTGCATGATTTCAGAATAGTCCCGATTTCAAACATTCTTTCCTAATATTCCTATAAAAACATACCATCTGTAAGATTATTTTTGTTTTGTTTAAATATAGTTCTGATATTGGTATCAATATCTTTTATAGAAAGATGGGTGTGATTAAATTAAAGACAGTTGAAATCTAATCATTAGAATCTAAATACTGGATGAAGAGAAAAGATCAAAGAAAAAGAAGAGCCAAGGAAGCAACATATCTGGGCCAGTGTTTTCCGTCACTGGAGGATGGGGTGCCCTGGATATAGGTTTTGTATCCAGGTCTTTCAATATAAATCCTCTTTCTGAGCACAGAAGAATTTTGAGCAGAATCCGTCATGTTACTTCTCAAGGCTTAATAGAAATACTCCTTGACAATATTTAACTCCCTGTGTTCTCTATGTTACACGCATCAAGCTACCCTTTCAGCTTTAATTTCATCTCCAGATTGAATCTCCTGGTAGGAGGGAGTGTCTCAGGGGGCCCACCCAGGCTCTAGTACGGCTCACCTATAAGTGAACGGCCTTCATTGCTCAACAACCCGAGCTGGGAGGAAGCCCAGATGCCTTCCAGTCCTACCCCTTAATTTTAAGGTGAGAAAACCATGACTCATAAAAGGGAGGTGGCTTACCTTAGGTCATACAGCTACTAATTAATGGCATAGCTGGGGTTAGTATCAGGGCTTTTGAATCCCAGTCCCACACTCTATGATAAACACATCTATTGAAAGATTTGTTTCCTGATTGACTCAAGAAAGCTGAGGGCTAGACTCTGCCTCACAGTGTCTTCAACCTCGTACCGCCTACCTGGAAGGCCTTGTGTGAATCATTTGGTCCGCTTTCCTTTACAACCCTTTTCTAAAATAATAGAAACAGCGAGGAGGAAGTAGTTGGATTTCTTTCAAGCTCTGTCATCAGAGCAATCATCCTGATACAGTTGGCCAACCACCCTGTTTGTTCTCCATTCAACATAGTAATTACTGAAAGCCTTGTGTGTCAGGCACTGCTATAGGCACTGAGGTGATGGGGTAAAGAACATGGACAAAGGCTCTGTCCTGTGGTGCTTATGTTCTGATCAGGAGCGATAAGTATTAATAACTGAAGAAATAAACAACACAATATCAAACAAAAGACAACAAATGTTGGCAAGGATGTGAGGAATTGGAACTCTTGTACACTGTTGATAGGAAAATGGTGCAGCCACTATGGAAAGCAGTATGGAGGTTCTCCAAAAAATTAAAAGTAGAACTACCATATGATCCAGCAATCCAACTTTGGGGTATTTATCTACAAAAATTGAAATCAAAATCTTGAAGAGATATCAGCACTACCATGTTCATTGCAGAAGTATCCACAATAGCTAAAATGTGGATATAACCTAAATGTCCGTGAATGGATAAAGATGAATAAATAAAGAAAATGTGGTATATATATATATATATATATATACACACACAATGAAATATTATTTAGCCTTAAAAAGGAAGAAATTCTGTGACAACATGGAAGAACCCTGACATTATGCTAAGTGAAATAATCCAGTCACCCAAGGACAAATGGTACATGATTCCACTTATGTGAGAAATCTAAAAGAGTCACACTCACAGAATCAGACAGTAGAATGGTGGTTAGCAGGGGTTGGGGGTAAGAGTAAATGAAGGAGTTGCTAATTAACAGGCATAAAGTTTCAGCTAAACAGGTTGAACCTGCTGTACCACATTGTAGCTAAGTTAACAGTAACGTATTGAACACTTAAAAATTTAAGAGGGTAGAGCTCATGTTAAGTGCTCTTATTATAATAACATAAAATTTAAAAAAAAGAAACTAAATGAGATTTCGTTCTTTTACCAATAGAAACTTACACACCATAGTACAATATTGCTTAATAAGAATGTTTATGTAAAGTAAAGTATTGGTTTTACTTAAAAACAAGAGAAACCCAACAGAATAAGATATTGTACTGTGTTAGGAAGGAAATAAAGAGGACAATGTGGTAGAGAGCAACTGAGGCTGGGTGGTGGTGGAGGAGCATTGAGGCAGTCATGGAATGTTCTCTGAGGAGGTGATATCTGAGTTTGGGGAAGGTTGGAAGAGAAAGTCATTTAAGAAATTGATAGTGAGTCTAAGGACAGAATGAACATGGTGTGTTCTTATGTGAGGTGTAGAAAGGAAGCCACTGCCTGGTGTTTGGTGAACAACGGGGAGTGTGGGAGATACGGAAGACGACTAAACATAAAATAATACATCATGTACTACGGGAACTCAGATGGGGCCATGAAATGTGGGAGATCAGGGACTCCATAAAGACCAGAAACAGACTGTCATTCTAGAGTTACAGCCTAACGGGGCGGGGACTAGGCTTCTCATTGCATCAGTGTAACTAATGAACAACGTTACAAGTACAGTAGCAGGAAGGAGTGACTCACAGATTGTGTTTTGTACTCAAAGCTAAAATTAGAATCATTCTACCTTCAGGCCTGGGGTATTTTCCCTTTTCCCAGAGCAACTGTTCCAAATATCTCCTCCTTTTTGAGTAGGATTATGAAAAAGAAGATAAGATTTCTTACTTGAGTTCAAGTCCCTTGTCTGGATGGGCAGTTAGAGGAAACACAGTTCTCTTTTACAGAACATATTCCAGGTAAGACTCTCTCTGACCACTGATGTGGACTTGAAGTCAGGAATTGTAATACGACCTTGAAGATTCTATTGCCTTACACTGAGCCAGATTCAGGAAAAGGGCCTCTCCCCTTCGAGTGTGCAACAGACTCTAAGCACCACTTCCTCTTCCCACCCACCCAACTAGGTCAGCTGGCATTTGAACTTGCTTGCATCCAGAGGCACACATGCATGAGGGAATAGAAAATGGGGTGAGGTTAATAGTACTAAATGTTCCATTAATTTCACTGATACATTAGCACTGGTCTTGAAAAGTCTACAGGAAGAAAGCCTGCAGGTAAAAATATATTTCTACCATTGTGCAGTAGTTGAAGACATTTTGGTGGTGTGAAAAGGCATTAAAAGAAATGATAACTGCCCCCACCTTTCCCTGCCTTATTGTTGTATGCGTCCCATGATTTGCTCTCTAAATTACATTTCAAAGGAGAAAAAAAGCATGGCCCAAATAATGTTTTTCTCTTAAGACATAAGTTACTTGCTCTGTGATACTTTTACTAGCCCCTCAGACAAAATTAATTGCTTGTTCCTCAGCGTTCTCAAAGCATTTTGTTCATTCCCTGATTATATGACTTGTTGCCTCTGCTACACAATGATGTCATTCATCTTTATACTACTAGACTTAGCCCAGGGTTTCAAACACAGTAGTGACTCAACATAGGTAAACTGAATAAAGAGAAAGGGTTGAAGGAAAAAGGAAAATTTTACTCTCATCTTTTGAGGAAGGAAGAGAGCTTATGATTTTAACTTGCTAAAAAATAATTTAAAAATAGGACTCCAGTATAGAGGAATGGTCTCTGCTTCCTCACTCTTCATCATTAAAGAAAGATTCAAATTACTGTTTAGATAACTCTTCTGTATTCCAAGAGAGGGATGCTGTGTAAAAACAATTGACATCTCTTCTTTCATATGCAGTTAAAAAAAAAAAAACAAGTTTTGGGAGTTTAGGGGCAAGTTAAAATGGGGAAAGTGGTTTCTTGGACAAAGCTTGTTTCCTGACCGTTTGGGAATTTCTTCCAGACACCAAACCAGAGTCTTAAATTTCCAGGCTGTTAAAGGGATTATGAGAGAAAGATTTGGCTATAAAAAGGAAAGCAAAAATGAAATCTCAACTGTATTCCAAAACAGTTCACGTTGGAAGATTTTGTAAAATAACAATTTGAATCTAGTAATATGTCAAAACGGAACAAAGACAGTACAAGGGGGACTTCTCTGGTGGTGCAGTGGTTAAGAATCCGCCTGCCAATGCAGGGAACACGGGTTCAAGCCCTGGTCCGGGAAGATCCCACATGCCGTGGAGCAACTAAGTCCATGCACCACAACTACTGAGTCTGTGCTCTAGAGCCCATGAGCCACAACTACTGAGCCCGTATGCCACAGCTACTGAAGCCCGTATGCCTACAGCCCATGCTCCGCAACAAGAGAAGCCACCGCGATGAGAAGCCTGTGCACCGCAACGAAGAGTAGCCCCCGCTCACCGCAACTAGAGGAAGCCTGCATGCAGCAACGAAGACCCAACGCAGCCAAAAATAAATAAATAAATAAATTTAATTAAAAAAACAGATAACATTAAAATAAGAAAAGTATCTTAAAAAAAGACAGTACAAGGAAAGAAATTATACACTACTGTCATTTATGAACATACATTAAAAAGTTCTTAATAAAATACAAATCAAACTCATTATGCATAAATACATGAAACATTATGGCCAGGTAGGGTTTATTCTAGTAGTGTATATATGATTCAAATCAGAAGGCCTATTAATATAATTTGCCACATTATGAATAGGAGAAAAATCATATGCTAATTTTCTTACAGGCTGATTATGTATTCAATAAAATTCAATTTTCATTCACACTAAAATCTTAGCAAAATAGAAAGAAGTGTCTGTCTAAGTCTTGGAAGAAACATCATACTTAATGGTAAACAGTTAAAGCATTCCTGCTAATGTCAGAAAAAAGATAAGAATGCCAAAATCTAATCAACATTGTATGGAAAGACTTACCCAAAGCAGTAAGACAAGAAAAAAACATAAGGGGTAGAAGAACTGTAAAGGAAGACAAAAAATTCTCCTTATTTTCAGACACTACCGTCTACACAGAAAATCCAAAAGGATCTATAAACCATTATTAGAACTGATGGGACAGTTTAGAAAGTTAGTTGGATATAGTATCAACATATAAAAGTTAAAAGCATTCCTACATGACAATAATGGCTAATTTAAAAATAGAAGAATTACTCTAGTCAAAAATAACATAAAAAAGAATAAATTTTTAAAAGTCACATGTATGAATGTGATGGAGAAACTATAAAACATTATTATAGGGCATTTTAGAAAAGCTTGATTGATGAGATATTTTTACAGATAGGATGACAATATTGCAAAGATGTCGATTCTGCCAAAATTAATCTAAAAATTAAATTGAATTCCAATAAAAGTCCCAACAGAGTTTTTCATGGAAATTGACAAACTAATGCAAAAAAAAAAAAAAAAAAAAAAAATCGGGGCTTCCCTGGTGGCGCAGTGGTTGAGAGTCCGCCTGCCAATGCAGGGGACACGGGTTCGTGCCCCGGTCCGGGAAGATCCCACATGCCGCGGAGCGGCTGGGCCCGTGAGCCATGGCCACTGAGCCTGAGCGTCTGGAGCCTGTGCTCCGCAACAGGAGAGGCCCGCGTACCGCAAAAACAAAAAAACAAAACAAAACAAAAAAAATCACTTGGCAGTGCAAAGAGTTAAGAAATGCTAAGCCATTGTTGAAGAAGAGCAATGTGGATTTAATAATTAAGACAATGGGGTATGGAGTAAAGATGGACAAAGAGACCAACAAAACAAAACACAGAGCCCAGAAACAGGACCATACATACACATAAACTTCACCTAGGAGGGATGTGGAACTACAAATCGGCATAGAAAGGATGTACTTTTCAGCCTACAGTGGTGGGACCATCAGCTAGCCATAGGAAAATAAGGATTTGGATTTCCTACCACAAACCATACTTGCATCAATTTTAGTTAGATTAAGGACATAAGTGAAAAGCAAAATTTTAAGACTTTTAGGAAAAATATAGAGTATATTTATGAACTGAGAGGAGGAGGTAATTTTTTAAACAAACACAAAATCCACATACTATAAATATTATATTTACTTAGAGTAGTCAAACTTATGAATTTTACAACTTATTTTCAAAGAAACCATAATTAAAGTTAAAAGACAAGTCTCATACTAAGGGAGGATTACAACTCACATAATCCACAATGGTCTCCAGGGAGAATTCATCAAGAACTCCTATACAGCCCTAAGAAAAAGAAACATCCTGGGACTTCCAATGCAGGGGGCCTGGGTTCTGTCCCTAGTCAGGGAACTAGATCCCACATGCATGCCGCAACTAAGAGTTCACATGCCACAACTAAGGAGCCCACCTGCCGCAACTAAGTGCAACCAAATAAATAAATAGGTATAGGTACTTAAAAAAAGAAAAGAAAAAGAAACATCCTTACAGAAAAATGATCAATGGGTATAAACCAGAAATTCACAGAAGAAATCAAAGTGGCCAAAAAAACAAGAAAAGAGGCTTAGTCTTAACTGCAATTGGCAAAATGCAAGGTAACGTATCCCCCAATGGAATATTATATCACAGTTAAAATAAGCAAAGTAGAGCTATAAATCTCAAAAGCAACGTTGAGTGAAAAAAACTTCTAAAAGGTTGACATGATTTGTGCCAGGTTTGAAATAAGTTAAAGCATGCTATGTATTTTATTTTTTAAAATTTTTATTTGTTTATTTTTGGCTGTGCTGGGTCTTCATTGCCGTGTGTGGGCTTTCTCTAGTTGCAGCGAGCGGGGGCTACTCTTTCTTGCGGTGTGTGGGCTTCTCGTTGCGGTGGCTTCTCTTGTTGCGGAACACGGGCTCTAGGTGCACGGGCTTCAGTAGTTGTGGCACGTGGGCTCAGCAGTTGTGGCTCACAGGCTCTAGAGCGCAGGCTCAGTAGTCGTGGCACATGGGCTTAGTTGCTCCACGGCATGTGGGATCTTCCCGGACCAGGGATCAAACCCATGTCCCCTGCATTGGCAGGTGGATTCTTAGCCACTGAGCCATCAGGGAAGCCCTGTATTTTAAATAAGTACTTACATACATAGTCATGGCAACAAAGATCATACTTGGGAATGAAACACCAAGTCTTGGATAGCAGTTACAGTTATGGTGGTATTTTGAGCCAGATTGTACTGGCTTTTCTGAGACAATTCTGTACATCTCTTCCTAATTCCATGTTCAGTGACGTCTTCTTAGTAGCTTTAATCTGCAGTGATGGGTGTGTTTACACCAGAGAAACTGGCAAACACTATAAATCCCAGATTCCCCGTCCCTTGTCCTCACCCTGGAGAACTGGTACACCAGCACATCACTGTGCCATTCTCCACAGAGCGGGATGCAATTGGGAGGGGTCTATCAGGGGACTCAGCATTATTTGTAATGCCTTTATGCTTTCAAGAATTTCTAAAGCAGGGACTTCCCTGGTGACACAGTGGTTAAGAATCCGCCTGCCAATGCAGGGGATACGGGTTCGATCCCTGGTCCAGGAAGATCCCACATGATGCGCAGCAACTAAGCCCGTGTGCCATGACTACTGAATCTGTGCTCTAGAGTCCACGAGCCACAACGACTGAGCCCACGTGCCACAACTACTGAAGCCTGCGTGCTGCGCCTAGAGCCCCTGCTCTGCAACAAGTGAAGCCGCTGCAAAGAAAAGCCCACACACCACAAGGAAGAGTAGCCCCTGCTCGCCGCAACTAGAGAAAGCCCATGCATAGCAATGAAGACCCAAAGCAGCCCTAAATAAATAAATTAAAAAAAAAGAATTTCTAAAGCAAATATGGCACAAAGGAAGGCCTTGATAGAGCGAGGGTGCTCCACGGGTGTTTATCATAGTACCCTATGCTCTCCTGTATTTTGGGACTATTTCCTAAAAAACAAAATCTAATCAGCTGAATTTTCCAGGCCAAAATAAACCCATTTTCTTTTTGCCCTCTTTAATTCTAGAGTTCTAAATCTTGCTTAGTTGGGCACAATAGTATTATATTATGTTGAGAAACCTGGACCTGAACTAATGACAGAAACTTTATAATTATTTCAAGCCTTAACCATAGATTTGCCAGATAGCTGTATCTTTGAAATCAACTGAAGTAAGGTATAGAATAGAGGATTCATAAGAGGCATTAACATAAAAAGTCACATCAATACTCTTATTTAATCAAATGTAAGAGCAAAGACATCTGAGCTCTAAATTTACAGTCCAGAATTTTTTTTTTTTTTTTTTGTGGTACGCGGGCCTCTCACTGTTGTGGCCTCTCCCGTTGCGGAGCACAGGCTCCGGACGCGCAGGCTCAGCGGCCATGGCTCACGGGCCCAGCCACCCCGCGGCATGTGGGATCTTCCCGGACCAGGGCACGAACCTTTGTCCCCTGCATTGGCAGGCGGACTCTCAACCACTGCGCCACCAGGGAAGCCCCTAGAGTCCAGATTTAAGAGAAAGAAAATGAAAGTGAATAGGGACAAAACAGTACAGACAATTCCACTGTAAAAGTTAAACAGGAAGATGTTCTTGAAAAGAATTAAAAATAGTAAGAATACCAGTTGAGATTTGACAAAACCAGGTGTGTTCAAAGTAGGCTAGGTTGGATTTCTAGCTCTATGTCCTTGAGCAATGGACTTTCTACACCGATTCCTGTGTCTGATCAATGTGTATATATTTTTGCATCTTATCTACCTCAGAGCTAAGAGGATTAAATGAGATAATGCATATTCAGGATATATAAAAATGTGATCTACAAAAGGGATAGGCATGAACACGGTCACATGAATTGTGTCACCACACTGATGCCACGTATATCATCATCCTGACTCAGGTTTATATTCTAGTCACCTCTGACTTCCTCATTCAGAGAACACCAAAGAGAGAAGAGAACAGAGAGAGAACCAACTCAGGAATATAAAGATCTTCTCAGTCTTCCAGCTTTTGCAGCCAAGGTCCCTTTTGGTTGACATCGGGGGCTACTTCAGGCTTATCTTTCTTTAAATTAGGAAACACATGAAGATGTAAACGCCGGGGAGTAGAAACCCTTTCCTGGACTATGGCATAAACCAAGACCCGAAAAGCAGGGCTCTACCCTGGCAGGAGGGCATGCCACTGGATGCCTGGGGCTTGCAGTCAGAGAAGCCCAGCCTTGCATGAAGTGATAACGCACATAGAGCTGCATGGCCTCGGGCAAGAAGCAAGCCCTAGAGAAGCAGTCATTACAGTCAACTTACAGCCAAACCACCAGAAGGCTTATGCCAGGGCCTCCCAGCACCTAGGCCTCGTTCCTCTTCCCGGGTTACTGTGCCATTGGTGGGATCTGGGCGGAAAAGCCACTCGGGCTCCTGGATTTTTAACCTCAGCCACTGCTAAATGGAAGCTTGCTCTAATACCAGCATGTTACTAATGGACACACAGACTCTAAATTCCCCAAATTCAATTTTTTTGTTTTGTGGCTGTACCACGTGGCTTGTGGGATCTTAGTTCCCCAACCAGGGATCAAACCCGGGCCCTTGGTAGTGAGGGTGTGGAGTCCTAAGCACTGGACTGCCAGGGAATTCCCCCTATTTCAATTTTTTAATGCCCTTTCTCTATTTTCTTATTATTGTGTTTATTTTATCTAGACAGTGTTTCTCAACCATGGCCGCACATTACAAACATCTGAGGACGTTTTACAAAATCCTGATGCCGTGGTCCCACCCTAGACCTAGAAGTTCTAATCAGAACTTCTAGGAGTAGCAGTCATCATATTAAAAACAAAAAACAACCCCCCCCCCCACCACCACCACACACACATGATCCTTCCCAGATGGTTCCAGTGTGCAGCCTGGGTTGAGAACCACTATCCTGGAACGTGCAAATTGGTTTTCAAAGTCTACTGAGTCAGATGAAAAGAGACGTTGCAACACTGGCCTTTTTCATATCCCAGGCTTTCAAAATTAAGGGATGAGTTGATGTAATTCAAACATGTCTCCCAGAGGCCAGGCTTGGGCTAGGTGCTAGGGATCCACATGGAGGTTAGGGATGGCAAAGGAGATGTGGATCCTACCCTCAAGGAGCCCACATACACCAGCTTCAGTGAGCAAAGAGGGGAAGGATTTATAATTTGCGCTATGGCTGAGTCACCCAATGATAGGGCATTGTAGAACTTTACAAGGGGATTTTACTCTAATAAAATCAATGTCATCATCACTGGTTAATATTGTGCTGTTTACTCTGGCATTGAGTGCGGCACATGAAGTACGTCAGCTCACCGAAGCTTCTCAATAACCACGTGAGGTAGATATTCCTATTGTTTCCATTTGTTTCTTTATTCCACAAAAGTTTGGAGGGTCCCACGAGCCAGACTCTGCTTAAGGCACTTGGGTAGTAACAAAACTGTTAGATCCCCGCCCTCAGGGAGCGTTCTGTGAGTGGGGGTGGGGAGGAAGGAAACAACAGACATAAAAGTCAATCACAGAGTATGTCAGAAATTGCTAAAAGCCAGGAGAAAAAGAAAAAGTAAGCAGGTAAGGTGTGTGCTTAGGTGCCGGGTTAACATCATTGAGAGAGGAAGTTTTGAGCAAAGACTTGAAATGAGGAAGTTAGGTACATTCTACAGATCTTTCTCGAATTATGATGGGGTTATGCCCCAGTAAACCCACTGTAGGTTGAAAATGTCATAACTTGGAAATGCATTAAAATACACTTAATCTACCAAACACGAAAGCTGAGCTTCGCCTACCTTAAACGTGTTCAGAACACTTACATTAGCCTACAGTTGGGCAAAATCATTGAACACAAAGCCTCTTTTATACTAAAGTGCTGAATGTCTCATGCAATTTACTGAATACTGTATTGAAAGTAAAAGACAAAATGGTTGTAAGTGTATTGGTGTTTACCCTCGTGATGGCGTGCCAGACTGGAAGCTGCGGCTCGCTGCCCGGGAAAAAATCAAAATTCAAAATCTGAAGCACAGTTTCTACTGAGCACGTCTTGCTTTCACACCATCGTACAGTCAGTCAAATCATGAGGTGAACCATCATAAGTCGGGGACCTTCTGTATTCTGTTTAAAATTCCCCGAAGAATACATGCATGGCTCAGCGGGCATGCAAACCCAGAGATGTTGGAAACCAGTCTATGCTCTTTTCCTGCCTACTACCTGGTCTTCCAAGAAGTACCACAATACCTTATAAGAACTGATTTGCCTGCCCCATCCCCTTCGGCTCCCCGTCTGCCTTGTTTACTGTGATACTTTTCTAAGCCCACTGCCTGCTACACAGCAGGTACTCAATACATGTTTGAATTAAATTAAGCATTGTAAATTTTAACTATTAATTAATCTGAATTCATATCTGTTATGATTAAAGTATTTATTGTGTGTTTACTCCCTCCTGCCCATTCCCTAGGCAGAAGAAAACGTTCAGAAAATCCAGCGGAGGTGGGGTTGCTGGAGACCAAGCCAGCATATATCTTTGGATGCCCTGTTCATGTTCTATTGCGGAAGAAAGATGCCGCTGCTCTGTCAGGGTGAATAGGTCTCTTCTCGGAGCCAGGAGGACGGAGCGGGACGGGATTTTGGATAAATGTGAGACTCATATACAAACAAGGATGTTTCCAGGTAGAAGATTTCACGGCATGATAGGCCACAAAAATCTATGAAGTCAAATCAGGGATTTCAAGTAAGTTTTCTTAGGCCACATTCATTTGAGAAAAATCCGTAATGTTCTTATGTGAGAACCGTCTTTTGAGGATTAGCTTACCTATTAAAGTGGTAGATATCCTGTATGTTTCCAAAAAGGGCTGATCTTTCTTCCGCCCCCAGAGGAAGTTTCATTTGGTCCCTGATGCACTCAAGGTAATCCTGTGGAATCAATGAGAAGAATGTCTTAAACACTCCTGTCCTTTTTCAAGTCGTCTTTAGTTATGCATGAGGAATCTCTCATATCCGTTACAAGTAATTATTATACTAACGTGCTCATTAACTCTACCGTGAGAAGGCAGAATCTCTCTTTTATTAATAATGAAATACTTCCCTACTTATAGAACAGGGAGTTTGAGCAAGGAGAAAGAGTGTATGTACATGGACATACCTACGCCCAAAATGTACTAGTGCTTCCCTAGATGCATAACATAATGACCACAGTTACTGATAGAGTCAGAGTTTTGGCATACAACATTGCCTGCTGTCTCCTTGACTGATTTATGTGATAAAAAGAGACTCTAAAATTCATACAGTGGGAAACCAGAAATAAAAATTCTGAAATTTGGGAATTCCCTGGCAGTCCAGTGGTTAGGATGCAGCTCTTTCATTGCCATGGCCCAGGTTCAATCCCTGGTCATGGAACTAAAATCCTACAAGCCATGTGGTATAGCAAAAAAAAAAAAATTCTGAAATGTGATACAGTTGTTTTAAACATAACCTTTTAAGTCAGAAAGCTATCAGCTGCTAAAGTCTAGAACTAAATTATCCTCAAATACCAGATTATTAAAAAAAACTTTTTAAAATAAAATAAGCATGTCACTCACTTATACTATCCAATAGGCCATGTAAAGAAGCCACAGTCAGCTTGAAAGGATTTTATATATTTTAACATGGAAACAGCTCCCCATGGAGCTAACGTGGGCTCAGACCCACAGTGGGTTAAATGGACGTGGCTTAGAAGCTATTTGAACTGCTGAGAGAGGGGAAATCTGGTCTCCACGCTGTGTGCTGAGTCCATAACTGAGTGTCCCCCTTCCCCCTTTCAAGCCAGGCTTGAAAAGAGAACTCTGTAGGAGGCAAGAAAACAATAAAGAAAAAAGTGAAAACAGCTGAAATAACGTAAAATCAAAAATAAATACAGTTCTCCGCCCTGGGCTGAACAATGCAGTATGGCTCTCCACCAAACGTCACCCAGGGATCTGCAGCACTGGGGAAGTCACCCTGGGAAAAGTCAGCCAGACCGTGAAAATCCCAGCACTCAACCACATTCCGATGGCCAATCGCAAACACAATACTGTTTCAGCGCAACTAGTGAAACGAGAAGCTGAAATGTAAGAACCATCAGATAATTGTTGCTTTTGTCTTTTAATAAGCCACAGCCACCCTCTCATGCCCTTCATGTTCCTCAAATGAAAAACAGGCCAGGCTTCGTCAGGAACTGTCTCCGTAGCATGGTTCACAGACTGCAGCATATAACTTACCATTCTGGTTCTTTATTGCTAAAATCATGGTCATGCAGGAACCAATGTTCATAAGCCTTTTTATGTTTTAACAAGGTTGGTGGTAACATCTTTTCTTCTTCAGAAAGTGGTCATCTCAATAAGAAATTAGACTCCCAAGGTTTAAGTGTAATTGTCATTAAAAACCCACAAGAGCAAGACCCAGCCTCCTTACTTTTATGAGCGGAACCGTCATAAGGAGCTCATGGATCTGTATAGGCTGTAGAGATAACGCCCAAATAAGAAATGCTAAAGAAGGCTAGAATTGAAGAGTGCATTTTGAACAAGTATAAATCCAACTTAGGCTTCCTCAAAAAAAAAAAAAAAAGTATTCCTTGATAGTTTCATAAAATTACACGTGGCACAAAGAGATGGGCTAATATTTATCTGCATTGAATGCTTATATTTGATAGTTGTTTAATACTTTGATCAACATTTTAAAAGGACACGTCACATGCAAAATTAAGAAGGTAAAACAAAGGTTATAGATGAATACGAAATCGAAAAGTGAAACAGAAGGATATTGGCAGGCGTGATCCACACCGAACAGCAGTGAGAAGATTGGGACATAGATGACACATACATTCCAGACTCACCTGGCCGGCCGCAAGGGGGTTTAAGGAGAAAAGGAAGAATCCTTTTTCTCACTTCAAATGCAAAGCTGGTTCATTTTGCAGAAACCTGATACTAAATTCTTCATGTCATGGAAAGACTGAGTTAAGGGGGTTGAAGAATTTCATCTGGGGTGAGACACAAAGAACCATGGCCCACTTCCAACAGAGGATGGCCCATCTCCAAATGAGTTTCAAAACCCCAGAGTCCGTGGTAGAGGAACTAGATTTTAAACGCTGCTTGTTTTCTGAAATCGTTGAGAAAATAGATCGTTAGGAGTCCAGATTTTTGCAGGCCACTCTAGAAAACAGATCAAAGCCATATGGCCACAACGTGTTCCCCCACTGATCATAACTAAGTCTTTTAAATATGATACTTTAACCCTAAACCAGTTACTGAAAACTACTGTAGCATGCACTGCATTAGCAGCTGTAATTATCTGAAGCCAAAATGAGAGGTTTGAAGCTCAGTGATAATAGTTCATTCTGTGCTCAAATGACAGAGGAAAGACACCAATGAAATTTATTAGAGCCTGTCACGCTGCTTTTTAATTTTATTGGCTTGATGTCAGCACCTATGGTTACCCTACAGTTAACAATGAAAGATAAATTTAAAACTTTTGCGCCGAAAACAATTATTCTCCAAGAGGATCAAAGAATTCACTCAATTTTGAGAAGGGTAGGGAGGAGATACAAAAAACAGCGTTACACCATTTGAAAAAATTTTTACTATACTACTATAAATTTTACCTAAAGTATTTTTCTCATCAACACCTCCACCACTGTAAGATTTGTACACATGTGCCCTCTTTTCGATAACTTTTTCATTCCTGTGATGTCTGTTATTGAAAATATCCAAGTAAAGTTGAACTCGGTGCTATTTGAAGTATGATAAATGGACAGGAGCCAGTTTGCAAACTGTTACTGATCTACAAGATAGATAAGTGCAGAACTTGAGAGAAAGTATGTAGAAACTTTTATAGCATTTTGACAGAATGATATTTGTTGAATCTAATGATAAATTTGGGCTTGTATTTTGCATGTCTGATATCTTCTATTTTGTTTTTCTAGTAATTCATTTTTTGTGGTGTTTTACAAAAGCGTCAGTGTGTGGCCAATAGGAAAACACACACACACGCGTGCTTGTCCCTCATCACAGATAGTTTGAGAAGGTCTGGTCTAGACAACAGTCCAGCAGAGATGCTGGAGAAAGGATGCTTCCAGAACTGGGACAGAATTCAAACTCAATGCCCTCGGTAGCTCGCTTTATTTCTTTAAGATGCCCTGAACGAATTAAGCTAATACCCCCGTGCCTGTCTCCCTTTTTTCCTCTAAAATAACGTTTAAAATTGTAATCTGTTTAACATGAAAATGAAGATAAACCACAAGAAGAGAAAAGATTTATTTAGATCGGTACTTAATACTTTTTCTACCCTATATCCTTCTTGAAGATACATTGTAGAAACAAAATGAAGAAAATGTCCTGTTCTTAAGTCCTCTTGCTCAGGTTTCAAAATTCTATCTCTTTGGCTTCCTTTTTTTGGTCTAGTTTTTGTGTTAGCACTTCCAAATTCTAAGCCCTTTGTTATAACTCCTGTGTAAGATTTTTGGTCTTTATTTTGGAGGATGCATCTTCTTTGGTTTCTCCAACTCATCCACCTTTACTAGAAAGTAATCATTTGTATATATAAAACCTGTCTCCAAATTTCATGTATTACATTGGGATGCTGTTGATACTAAAATAACTTACATTTGTGTGTCAATTTACAGTTTAAAAAGCACATTCACATTTATTCATACAAACCCTCCTTCCCTCCTCTTTTTGAGGTCATAAGAATGCATGCCAAGTTCTGTTTTACAAGCTAGGAATTAAATAAAATGAATAAAACATGATCCCTTCCCCCAAGGAGTTCCCTGTGTAGTTGAAAGACAAGTATAAACAAATAAGTACAATACAGTGTTTAGGCAGCATGACTGATAAATATTCAGCACATGGGAGAAGGCAGAGGAGGAAGTGGGCAATTCCAGGTCAGGGAGAAGTCTTCTAGAGAAGGTGATGGTGGAGTTGAATCTTTAAGGATGACCAGGGGTTAGAACAGAGAGAAACTAGAAGGAGACACAACACCCAGGAAGATTGAAAAGAGTAAAGGGGCACATGGTAACGAAATGCAGGGTGCAGTCAGGACACTAAAAGGAGCTGAGGGGCTTCCCTGGTGGTCCACTGGTTAAGACTCCACGCTTCCAGTGCAGGGGGCTTGGGTTTGATCCCTGGTCGGGGAACTAAGATCCCACATGCCACATGGCGTGGCCAATAAAATAAAACAAAATAAAATAAAATAAAAGGAGCTGAGATGGGCTGAGGAAGCAGGACATGCGCATGTACGCAGACCCTGGAGTGGGGCTGCAAAGTGAGAGAGGTTACAGTCAGAAGAGGATTGAGCACGGAGAACCTTCTGTGCTCTTAGGTGGAGGCAGCCACCGACAGATGCCATGAGACCAAAGATCATCCCAGCATCAGAAAATAGAACATTAGCTATAAAACTGCCAGTTTGGAGGCCAGTTAGACCCGGACAGCAGCGCAGGTAAGACCGGAGCCAGTCCTCCACAAGTTCCACAGACTGGAGCTGTATTTACTTAGATGTGGAGACCGGGAGAAAGGGGCCAGTCAAAGCAGACAGCTTTCAGGAGAAGGGAGTCTCTTCTCTCACCTTCAGCTCCGAGGAGGAAGGTGCTTCTCTCCCGGCTCTCAGCAAGGACACTGCCAGCGTCTCGTCTCCTTGTCCCATTGGCTGCAGCTTGGAGAGAGCTGGGGGCTCCCTCCGGGGAGACGTCTCCACCAGCTTTCATCCTCCCGAGTTTCTTTCCCAGGTGGCTGGTGAGGGAAAGCTAACCCGCAGAGGCCTTGGCAGGGCGGTTCTCGGCCTTTCCAGCTGACTGAGACCTGCACTGGACTGCCTCACACCCACATCAAACGCTTGAAGACATCTCTGGGGGTTCATGGTAAAAAGGAGACAAGGCATATCTTTTGGCCTCGCGCATCCACACGGTAGGTCTTCATGTGGCTCAGGGTTGCTCATTCTGCTCTTGTTAGAGAAGCTTGGAGAAGAATTACGAGTTTCATTTGCCAGCTGTCGCCTTCTGCACAAAGGCGGCCCTTCAGGAGCATCAGAGGGACACGATGGGTTCACAGTCACAGGGCCCTGCCCGCATCCCCACTCACGCACTTTCCCTCTGCGTCCCCGAGGGAACTGAAGAGATGAGGGTGGTGGTCTGCAGGTAAAGACAGCGCCTTGGTCTTGGACATGCGAAGATGAGGCGGACTGTGGGACACCCCCAAGGAGGGGTTTGCCGGGCACAGGATTTGGGAAGAAAAACTGAGTGGTCTGTTGAGAGAGCCCTTTGTGCAACTCTGGGCCCCATCTTATGCAGCAGTGACAGGAGCACGGGGCCCAAATGTCCTCCCACCTTCAGGGCCCAGGGGCACGTCCAGTCCTGGCCATGAGAAGGCGGTTTCAGGCTATCTCAGCGCTAGCAAACGGCAACCTCGGAGGGTCAAGCAGGTCATGGCACCCCCAGAGAGTCTCCCATGTTGCAGTGAGAACACCGAAGATCCCTTGTGGAGGAGAGTAGCAAGGCAGATTGAGAGCCGCGAGGCCTCGGGCAGCACAGAACCCTGGCCCACACTGATGGGAGGTCATATCCCTAAGTGGGAGCACAGAGCCCGATGTGTGCTTCCCACCTTGTTCAGAAACAGTCTCAGGAAAACCCAGGGGATAATGGAGTCCCAAATCCAGTGACGAGAGAGAACTGCAGACTGATTTGGAAGTGGGGTAATAGATGGGCATATATTTTGAGACGTTGGGATGTAAAGGAAGGAGAGTGGTGGGGCAGCAACCGGAAGACATGGAGGATCAGGGAGGATCAATCGATCGATCTGTCCATCCAGCCATGCATCTATCCATCCATCCATCTCTCCATGCATGCAACCACCCATCTATGCATGGAGAGCTGGCAATGGTGAACACAGAGGGAGACAGAAGGTGACTGTAAGAGCCAAGGTGAAGGGATGAGGCGAAAGGTGGAGGACAGGAAGATGAGCAACTCTCTTGGGAAGTTTGGGTGGAGAGCATTGTCTACGTGACCAAGCTGACACTGGTCAGCTTCATCTGATGCTGTAGGAAACAAAATTCTAACAAGTCAGAGCATATGAAATAAAAAGTTTCCTATTCCTTCTCAAGGGCCTTCCCTCTCTGCCCAGATGTCACTTTCCAGAGGTAGCTCTGGTTGATGCGGTGTGCCAGATGTAGAGAACAAACTTATGGTTACCGTGGGGGGAAGAGGGGGTGAGATGACTTGGGAGATTGGGACTGACGTACATACACTACTATGTATAAAATAGATAACTAACGAGAACCTGCTGTATAGCGCAGGGAACTCTACTCAGTGCTCTGTGGTGACCTAAATGGGAAGGAAATCTAAAGAAGAGCGGGTATACGTATATGTATAGCTGATTCACTCTGCTGCACGGCAGAAACTAACACAACATTGTAAAGCAACGATACTCCAAGAAAAATTAATAAAAAAAAAATAAAGATGCAGTGTGCATGCTTCTGGGTCAGGTTCTGGGGCATAATTATATCTATAAAACATGAGATTTTATGCTCGATTCACAACTTTGTTTTTCCATTCAGTGTATGTAAATACACAGAACTCCTATACGTAAACATAGTTCATCATAACGGCTACATTGTATCCCATTCAATAGCTTTATTAAAATGTACCTCATTATTACAATAAAGATTTCGGCGGGGCGGGGGTGGGCACAGGCCTATGTGCTGGGAACTGTGGGAAGGGGCGCTCAGAAATGAGTAAGATAAGACCCCCAAACCTCTAGGTGCTCACAAGAAAGAAACAAATCACAGGATAACAATTTAAGTGTTATTTACAAAGGGCTGTGAGAATATAGAAGAATCCATTTTCAAATGAAAGAAACTTTTTATCTTTCTTCCAAATAAACCACGAAACAGGGCTTACACTAAAATCTCCTGCTGTAGCCTGCACATAAAACATCAGAAGTCTAGTCTTCACGTTAATCTCTTTTCTGCCTCTATTGACATCCATGGGGGAGGAAGATATAGCCAAAGAAATGAGACTGGGGGTCTCTGGCCACCCCATCAGGCTGGGAACAAAAGCTCTTATTGTGGGAACAATGCTGTCCCTGAGTCTATATAACGTAGCTCCCTCCACCCCCAACACAGAGAACTGTGCTGAAAATACAATATAGCATCAACAGGACGAACCTTTCTGCCAATACTGTTGCAGAGAATGGAGGAGGGCAAGAGAAAGAAGGGGGAAGGGGGAAAAGAGAAGAGAAAAAGAAGAGGAAAGAAATGAGGCAGGAAGAGAAACAGGGAAGAAAGCGTGAAAGGGAAGAAAAAAGAGAAGGAGAGAGACCCACACACGCAAGCACAGGAATGAAACCCAAATTAATTTCAAGTTGAAAGCAGCTTCTGCTGCTGATATGATATCAGTTCTTATTCAGAGTTTTCCTAACCGATGGTATAGAGGCTGATCTTAATTGGCCATATATGGAAGTCAGTATTAATGCTCCGAGATATTTGAGTAAAAGAATAATAAAAAACAGGGAGGTTTCAGCCTCATTTACCTTCTATAATAGTTTCAGTACCTAAGACATCAGTAAAAAATGCTGAGAATGGCCTTCTGGCTAAGCTGTGACAAATGACACTTGTGCCAGCTCAGTTCCCTCTATTGTTTCACTTCTTCCTCCTGAAAGAAGGAGGGGTAGGAGGTGCCCCCTGGGGAGGAGACGGGACAGCTGGACCTGGAAAGGGGGAGGGTCGGGTAGTTCGTCCCAGAAAGGGAAACTTGGGGGAGGGTGTGGGGGACAGGAGTTCTGTTAAAAACTGCAGTACTGAGTAGAAAGAGCAAACATCGGGGAATATTTGTTTGGTTTTCACCTAAAACTAAAAGCAGAAAATATTTATGAACCGGTAGTTAACAGTAATCTAATGATATAAGCAAGATATTAAGAAACAGGACTAGCATTCATATATTAAAGTCCTTAAAGTGACTAGTTGCCCATCTTTTACTACACTTCCGACAACCATTATAAAAATCATTGTCTTTACTTCATATTGATATCAGGAGGAAGAATTTGACGCACATAAATAAATCTAAAAATGTCATAATAATTAAGAAGCTGGGTACAAATATAACACTGAAATGAATCTCTTCCATTACCCTTAGTTATAACAAATAGAAAAGTTCGTCTCTTCTGTAAGAACAGCAAAAAAACCTTCATTTTCTATTGCTTTGTTAAATTGCTTATTTAAATATTTATTTAAAAATTGTGCTTAGGGTTTTCAAATTACATCGACAATGTTCTCATATGCAAAAGCTCTTCTTAAAATAAGAGAGGTGGACACACACCCATGAAGAGGTGCTGCTGTATACTGAAATATCTTTCCATACTTATTTGAAACCTACCATTACTTTTTTCTCTGTACTCTTTAATCCGATCACCATTTCTAGCTACCAAAAAAGGAGGAAAGCATTTCTGGGATAATCTATGTGCTTACTGAATGTGAATAAATATAAAATATGTTTAAAATCTTCAAAATGGGCAACCAGAGAGTTTTCCAGGCTGCCTGCAGTAAAGCATGGCACCAGAGTCCTAGCGGGCGTTGACAAGATAGGGAAGGAAGTTTATTAACCACTCCCCTGAGCACTTTTTTCTGACTCTTGTTAAGTTCTCCTCCTCACTGGGTTAACTTTACTTAGCATATACTCCCTTTTTACTCTCCAGGTCCTGAGCCAGGTAAGGAAGCAGACAGATACAATTAGATGTGGCTATAATCCTTCAGGAAGAAAAATGAAGAAAAGGCTGATGAGGTAGCAGAGGGATTATGTCCTGGCAAATCTTTAAGTACTGAAAATAAGAAACCGATTCATCTAGAGACTTCCCTGGTGGTCCAGTGGCTAAGACTCCACGCTCCCAATGCAGGGGACCCAGATTCGATCCCTGGTCAGGGAACTAGATCCCACGTGCTGCAACTAAGAGTTCGCAGGCCGCAACTGAAGATCCCACGTGCCATAACTAAGACCTGAGGCAGCCAAATAAATAAATAAATATTAAAAAAAAAAAAGAAAGAAACTGATTCATCTCAATTATAATCTCCACACTGCTGGTGTAATTTGAAACACGGTAATTATGAAAAATTAAATAAAGCCCAAGGGCTTTTGTATATGGGAAAGAAAATAAAAGATCAGTAAAATAAATTTACATTATTAGATCACCTGAGGTTTAACTCCTCCTCACTGCTATTTACTACTACTACTATTATTATCATTATCATTATTGTTATTACTATTAGTATAAGGTTTGGTGATAGGTACTGAGCTCACTACTTTACATGCATTATCTCACTTAATCTTCACAGCAACGCCAGGAGGTGAGTCCCATTGTTAATCCCATTTTATTGGAAGCTTAGAAATGTTCAATTGCTCCCCAAGGTCACACAGGGTGTGCATGACTTACTTGCATTCAAACCAGGACCAGCTGTCTATAGCTTGGCCGCCCAAACCCTGTACCACTGCTCCAAAGGTTTTAGTCCTTAATAGAGTATCTTCAGACAGTAGAGGTCTGCTGCTGACTTTGGGACGAAATGTGGTTTTTATTAGGTATGAGTTAGGAACCTACCATACCTCACCTGAGGACTCTCAATTCTAGAGCATCAGACATCTGGAAATAAGGACACCAAATAATGGCCCATTAAAACAGATACAGTCAGTGTTGCCACATACACATGACCAGTTAGTGTATGCTTGACCTAACGATGAATGGGACAGTAATTAACTATATGACTTATTTAATGAGTTGGAATACTTTCTAGTCTCTTATTGAGACAGGAACTGTGATATAGGTAATTCTCATAGCAATTGGTCTATATACAGTAGGTGCAATTTATGCTAATTTACTTGGGACCCTGAAACATATAAAAGTTTCAACCAGGCCCCCAAGGCAGGGGCTACCTGGACAGTGTTAAATAGAAAGAGGAAAAAGCTGAAAGACATCATTCGACTTCCCATCTACTGAGTCACACACATTGATGATGACGCTCAAGGTCAAGCTATTCTACTTGAAAATTGCAATACAACGAGGCTGGATATATTAAAATCAAGAACCTACACAGGGACCGATCTCTTTATGGGCAGTTTTTCAATGAGCATGAATGTGATTATCCTCTGGCGGCATTAGGTAATCCATTTCCCTATGGAAATGCATAGGGGAAACGGTTCCGTTCATTGTATCGAAAACAATGAGCAGCCCTAAGGACATATCTTATTGCTTCTCTGGCTATACTGCTGTTGATCTCATTACAGCACAGTCTTAACCAGAAGTTATTTATTGCCATAGGAACAGCCATGGGCTTGGGAACCTCCAGGGGAGTGGGAAGAAGCTCTATGCAGAGGGTAAAATAGGGTGCAGGTGGGCCAGCATGACGGGCCACTCCCCAGACACCTGACTTTCTTGAAGAGCACTGGGTCTCTTGAATGGGGTAAATTCAAAGATTTCCCTTTGTTATATTGGAGGCCTGGTTCCAATTCCAAGGCCCACGGAGTAAAATGTGTGATTTCGGGAAAACTATTTTTTCTCCTCTTTTAAATCAAAAGCACAATGTCTATGGGCACCTTATTACTTAGAACTGAAAGAGAGAGAGAGGAAGGGAGGGAGGGGGGAGAGAGGGAGAGAGGGAGAGAGGGAGAGAGGGAGAGAGGGAGAGAGGGAGAGAGGGAGAGAGGGAGAGAGGGAGGGAGGGAGGGAGGGAGGGGAGGGAGGGAGAGGGAGAGGGAGGGGGGAGAGAGGGAGAGAGGGAGAGAGGGAGGGAGGGAGGGAGGGAGGGAGGGGGAGGGAGGGAGAGGGAGAGGGAGAGGGAGAGAGAAAGAGAAAGAGAGAGAGAGAGAGAGAGAGAGAGAGAGAGAGAGAGAGAGAGGAGAGAGAGAGAGAGAGAGATCGACCTCATAGGATGAGGTTTCCATAAACGATTTTTCGAGAGCCTGTGTCGGATGAATTTCTACAGCAGTAGTTTTACAGTCTCAACAGAAGGACATGACTTGCCTTTTCTTGTAATTGAGGAAGTTTCCATCTGCTGCAGATCTGCTTTCCCAGGACAGCAGATTTATCTGAGGACAGAGCATGGCACTAGGGACAGGACAGAGATTCCTCCCGAAGGCCTTGGCTCCAGATGCTGTGTGGTGGGAAATCCACCAGCCGCCTAGGCAGGCAGCCTGGGTCTGAGAGCGGGCCCTTCGGTGGGTTACTGGCCTTGCTGAGACTCACTGCTTCAGCTGTTCAGTAGAGATAATACAACTACCCACCTGATCAGTATTCTGGGGGTTAAACAACAACGTTCCTTTAAGGCGCCCGGCACGGGTGCCCAGCACACGTTGGCTGGTAGCAGCGGCTGCTGTGTGGCCTTCTGCGTCCCGGGTTCCTCCTCCGTAGAACGGGGAGATAGCCAGATTGGAACTTCTTTTGGTTCAAAAGCAAGTTAACTCTACCTGCACACTGACAAATTATACTAAAAAGCTCTCCCACCACCCTTCTCTGCCCACGGGTGGTAAGAGTGCCATAGGAAGGCTCAGTCCTTGAGCGGCATTGCAGGGAGGGAGTGTGAAGATCGTTAGGGGAGACACATGCACTCAACGTCCCCATGACACTCGAAAGTCTCCCAGACCCCGGCCCTCTCACCTGCTCTGTCCACCTGGACCAGAAATCCTGCCTCTCCCACCTGTAGCTCTTGTGAAACTGAGTCTCCTCTCCCTCACTGCTGCCTTGGTCTCCTTGCTCATGTCCACTGGGGACTACTGCAAGGACATCCTACCTAATCCCTCTACGGTGGCTCCCACCCCCTCCAGCTTTTCCGAATGAATCCCGGGTGATCCTTCTCGAGCTCAGATGTGATGTTCTGCCTCCTGCATAAAATCCTTCAATGACTTCCCACAGCCGTGGGTGGCGGCACAGAGGGAGGGCCCTCAACGCTTGCACCCCTGCCTAGGCTCATCTTTTATCACTTTCTTGTTCCCTCTCCACCATCACCACCCCCAGAACACAGGCACTCGCTTCTTGTAGCTTTGGGAATGTCCCCTGTTCTCTCATGGGTCACCGTCTTTGCATATTCTATTCTTACTGCCAAGACTGTCCCTCCTACTGTCCTAACCTGGCTAACGCCTCCTTCACGATTCTTCCAGGAATCTTTCTCTGATCCTTCCCACCCAGTCTGGGTCAGGTGCTCCCCTGAGCATTTACATTTATAATTCCATGATAAAGGAAGCCAGAGGAATCAACATCCAGTGTTG